>NC_071392.1:56727121-57331888 GCF_022682495.2 Desmodus rotundus | reverse complement strand
CAATATCACTAATAAACACAGATGCAAAAATCTTTAACAAAATAGTGGCAAACCACATTAAGTAATATTAAAAATATCACACACCGTGATCAAATGGGATTCATTCCAGTGATGCAAGTATGGCACAATATTTGCAAATCAACAAATGCAATGCGTCACATAAATAAAAGCAAAGACAAAAAATCACACGATCACATCAGTAGATGCAGAAAAAGCATTTGATAAGTTGCAGCATGCGTTTATGATAAAAACACCCAGCAAAATGGTAATAGAGGGAACACTCCTCAAAATAATAAAGGCCATATACAAGAGACCTACAGCCAACATCATACTTCCTAATTAAGGAGCAACCAGTTAGAATACTTGTGTTCAAAAAAACAATCTGAGGGAAAAGCCTTACAAGGGACAAAAATGGCATTGATTTTGAGGGCTTCCTCTGCCTTTTATTCTTAGATTCCCTCCCCAGCATAGCTACTATACATTTGTCTGAATAATATGAAGGGCTAGTAGAATAGATTCTTCCTGATCTTCTGGTCTACTGTTTAGTAAACCCATCTTCTAGCCATAGTGGGAGAATCCTTGAAGATTCTAACAAGATTTATTTATCAGAAGGCATAAATTCCTCTGAAAAATTGAAGCCATATTGTATTTTTCTTCGGGGCTTAAGAGACCTAGGTAGCACATCAGTGCTACGACCACTTGTTTTAATTTTTTCTGGGCTCACTTGCCCATTCTGTTCTCAACAGAAATAGTCTTTTTGCTCATAGATTAGGGTATGAACAGCAGTTTTAATTTTCAGGGCAAAACAAAAGAAAAAGAGAAAACCTTTCCTTGTTTCTTAGGTATGTTTATTTTTGTAAGCTTCACTAGAACTATCTAATTCAAAATTTTAGTGATCTGCAAAGATATTTTCTCTATTATAATCTGGGGAACAGGAGGCAGAATTCTACATACTAGAGGAAATAAATATCATACAACTAATATAATTTTAAGGAACTTAAATATATCTACACATTCTGTACAAAATGAATAATGACAAAAATTTAAATACTACTGGCCTAAGCTAATGTTTAAAGTTATTATTCATGGTTTTTCATATTAAGTATTATGAGGCTTTGCCATAGAGGAATGTATTTTAGCTTGTATTATTACAGACTTTCTATTACAAACTGTAAATAGAAATAGCTGCTTATTAGATATCTTACACTGTCCTAAGACCAGTATGTGTTTTAGATCATGTAATCCTCAGAAGACATTCTTGAGGTTGGTTCTAATATTACCTCTAATTTGTAATGATGAAACTAAGACACAGAGGGATTACATATACTGCCTAAAGTCACATGGTAGATGTAACCCTCTTGCCTCAAGGGAGCTGTAAAAATCCCTCTAATCACACAAACATTACCCTCACAAAGAATTTTTGCCATGACAAAGAATACCCCCCAGAAGAATCTCATGGTAGAGAGCTGGGAAGCTGCCATTCTTCACTGGTGAGGTGTATAGCTTGGCCCTCTTCATCCATTCCAGTCTTTTCCTCTTCTCTAATGCCTTACTCTAATGCAGAATTTGGTCCATAAAAGTTACATTTTCAAGGCTCCTTTGCATCCATGTTCTGGAGGCAAAATCAGTCCCTTCATTTAGATGTACCTGTGCAAGATTGGGAATGGAGAAGTGAGTAAGCCGTGGGTATCATCCTGCCATTTAGCCTATGGTTGCTGCAACCAAGAGTTTGAAAAATCAAGCTTTTCTACTATAGTGCTCTAGCATCTACATACTTGCTGCATGGGCATCAGCAGGCAGTGGTGGTAGCAGTAACCTGCTCAGTTTGCCATGGCTGATCACTATCATTGTGGGTGAAGAGGCAGGGGCTTTGGCCTGAGAAGTACCTTCCTGGTTACTGCATCACAGTGACTGTATGTGCTTCTTGTACTCAGCCAAATTCCATGTGCCCTCTGTGAGTGAGGAAGAGGCAGTGTCTTGAAGAGCCAGTCCTATTCTGGGGTTGTTTCCAGAAGCCTAGCCTAGAGCCCATTTCTCTAATACCTAATTACCTTCATTCAATCTCTTTCTGCATCAAATACCTGGAATAATTGTGTTTTTCTACATCTGACTCATACAATACACTTGAGTTCCCACGCAAAGACTAGTAACTTTTCTAACAATTGATAGCAAATATCTTTGGGAAAGGAGATGACTTTTCAGAATAAATGAGCTTTGCAAAAATATAGACAATTCTGCTTTTTAAATTTTTTTCAGATTTATTAAAGTATAATTGACAAATAAAATTGTAAGAAATTTAAATTGTACATTTTGGTGATTTGGTATACATATACTTTGTGAAAGGATTCCCATCATCTAGTTAATCAACACATCCATCACCTCACATATTTATTTTGTTTTGTTTTGTTAGAAAGTTTAAGTCCTACTCTCTGAGAAAATTTCAATTACATAACAGAGTATTATCAAGCATAGTCACCATGTTATACATTAGACTTCTTGAGTGATATTTGTTATGAAGTATTTTTATCTGTGCATGTGAATGGATTACTTAATCAGGATCAATTGCCACTATCCTAAAATCTGTTTTATTTAAAAGGGTATAGCAAAAATGTATCTTGTCCTCCTTATAATGTATATTATTTTGCCCTTCCCATCAGTCTTTTCTGATTCTTCCTACCCCCTCAGTCATCCTATTCTCATTTGTTCACCTCTGGCTCCTTGATATTTAATTTATTCTTAGATATACTATATCCCAATGAACTGCCTGTTTTCTTAAAAAACATCTCCAAATCTTTTAGAAATTTCCTGAGAACATAGGCAATGTCTTGTTCACCAGTGTACCCTCAGGGTTTAGAAAAATAACTAGAGTGGAGTGAATAATGGATACACATTTATTTACCTAATGCATAAGTGAATAGTCTTCCTTTACTTGTTATTGTATATGGGTATGTGACCATGACAAAGTAAAATATTCTGGCCATGAAAGTGGATATATTCAGATAAATACCATGCCTTGGAGAACTGGCGTGACAGCACAAATTTCTATCTGGGAGTGAGACTCATTTTATCTGTACTGAAGACTCAGGGAGGTAAAAAATATGCCATATTTGCAAAAATCAGGAATTACTATAAAAGATGTATTATGCAATTATCTTAGTAACCCAAACAGTACACATTGTGGTGGAAATTGCAAGTGCCTCTTAGAAGATTTTAGGTAAAATTCACATCTCTGTCTTAGTTTGTACTTTAAAGCACAGGTCCTTTATTCTGGTAAGAACAGTTGGCTCAGTTTTTGCAGATCTATTATTACCAAGAATGCTCCATTCCTCTCTGGGCACTGGCTTTAAGAAAGATATCAGTAGATTACAATGTGGTAAGCAGAGAAAAAGCAGAAGGAGAAAAAACCACAATCACCCACTAGACCTTCTTGGTGCCTCCATGTAGTAAGCTCCCTCACCTCAGACCTTGGACTCCAAGTTGGAGCTTTACTCAGGTCTCCACATGACTTCTCTCCATCTTCACCCTGGTGGCTTTTCTCATCACTCAACACTCCTTGACCAACCTGTTAGCCTCTTTTCTTGTTGGGGAACTTTGATCTTTCGTATTCTTCATCACTTGTAATAATACATTTATTTATTTACTTAGGATTTATAATGTCTTCTAAACTGTAAACTTTAGTTCAGAAAGGACTGCATTAGTTTTACCTATTACCATAGCCCTGTACCTCACCCAGCATGGCAATTCATTGGATAGCAATAAATACCTGCTGAATGAACAAATGAAAGGAGAAATACAAGAAAATGCACAGAAAAATTGATAAATGACTCCTGTGCATTGGATGATGATGAGTATCCAGGCAGAGGAAGACAAGAGTGGGGCCTATGAAAACTAGACCCCAAGTGGAAAGTGTGATTGGAAGTTCTCTTTATGCCTATTTTTTTTGTTTTGTTTTTAAAAGATTTTAATTATTATTTATTTTTAATTTTAATTTTGCATTGTTATTCAATTACAGTTGTGTGCCTTTTCTCCCCATCCCTCCACCCCAACCCAGCTGAACCCCCGTCCCTCTCCCACCTCCACCCTCGCCCTTTTTTGTGCATGTGTCCTTTATAGTAGTTCCTGTAATCCCCTATCCTCACTGTCCCATCCCCAATCCCCCCTGCCCATTGTTAGATTGTTCTTAACTTCAATGTATCTGGTTATATTCTGTTTCCTTTTTTCTTCTATTTATTATGTTCCAGTTAAAGGTGAGATCTTATGGTATTTGCCCCTCACTGCCTGGCTTATTTCACTTAACATAATGCTCTCCAGTTCCATCCATGCTGTTGCAAAGGGTATAAGCTCCTTCTTCCTTTCTGCTGCATAGAATTCCATTGTTTACATGTACCATGGTTTTTGGATCCACTCATTTGCTGATGGGCACTTAGGTTGCTTCCAGTACTTGGCTATTGAAAATTGTGCTGCTATGAGCATTGGGGTGCATAGGTTCTTTTGGATTGGTATTTCATGGTTCTTGGGATATAATCCCAGCAGTGGAATTGCTGGGTCAAAGGGCAGTTCCATTTTTAGTTTTCTGAGGAAATTCCATACTGTTTTCCACACTGGCCTCACCAGTCTGCATTCCCACCAACAGGGCACTAGGGTTCCCTTTTCTCCGCATCCTCTCCAACATTTGTTTGTGGATTTGTTTATGTTGGCCACTCTGACAGGTGTGAGATGGTACCTCATTGTGGTTTTAATTTGCATCTCTCTGATGGCTAGTGATGCTGATCATCTTTTCATATGTCTCTGGGCCCTCTGTATGTCTTCCTTGGAGAAGTGTCTGTTCAAGTCCTTTGCCCATTTTTTAATTGTTTTGTTTGTCTTCCTGGAGTGGAGTCTGTGAGTTCTTTATATATTTTGGAGATCAGTCCCTTGTCTGAGGTATCATTGGCAAATATGTTTTCCCATACTGTTGGTTGTCTTTGTAATTTGGTGCTGTTTTCTTTAAACATGCAGAAGCTTTTTATTTTGATGGGGTCCCTTTTGTTTATTCTTTCCTTTATGTCCCTTGCTTTAGGAGACATGTCTGTGAGGATGTTGCTGCATGCAATGTCTGAGATTTTCCTGCCAAAGTTTTTCTCTAAGACTTTTATGGTGTTACGACTTATATTTAAGTCTTTTATCCATTTTTAGTTCATTTTTGTGTATGGCGTAAGTTGGTGATCGCGTTTCAATTTTTTGCACGTAGCTGTCCAGATCTCCCAAAACCATCTGTTGAAGAGGCTGTTTTTGCTCCATTTTATGTTCCTGCCTCCTTTGTCAAATAATAATTGACCGTAAAGACTTGAGTTTATTTCTGGAATCTCTGTTCTGTTCCATTGGTCTATGTGCCTGTTTTTATGCCAGTACGAGGCTGTTTTGATGACAGTGGCCTTATAATACAGTTTAATATCAGGTATTGTGATCCCTCCTGCTTTGTTCTTCTTTCTCAAAATTGCTGCAGCTATTCGGGGTCATTTATGGTACCATATAAATTTCTGAACTGTTTGTTCTATATATGTGAAATATGTCATGGGTACTTTAATAGGGATTGCATTGAATCTATAAATCACTTTGGGTAATATGGCCATTTTGATGATGTTAATTCTTCCAATCCATGAGCATGGTACATGCTTCCATTTGTTTGTGTCTTCCTTAATTTCTTTCTTCAGTGTTGTGTAGTTTTCTGAGTACAAGTGTTTTACCTCCTTGGTTAGCTTGATTCCTAGGTACTTTATTTTTCTTGTGGCTATATCAAATGGGATTTTTTTCCTGATTTCTGTTTCTGCAGTTTCATTGTTGGTGTACAGGAATGCCTTTGATTTCTGAGTATTGACATTGTATCCAGCTGTTTTGCCAAATTCATTTATTAGGTCAAGTAGTTTTTTAGTGGAGTCTATAGAATTTTGCATGTACACTATCATGTCATCTGCAAACAGTGACAGTTTCATTTCCTCCTTTCCAATTTGGATGCTTTTTATTTCTTTTCTTGTCTGATTGCTGTGGCTATGACTTCCAATACTATGTTGAATAGGAGTGGTGAGAGAGGGCATCCTTGGCTTGTTCCTGATCTTAGTGGGAAAGCTCTAAGTTTTTGTCCATTGAGTATGATGTTGGCTGTAGGTCTCTCATATATGGCCTTTATTATGTTGAGGAATGCTCCCTTTATTCCCACTTTGCTGAGTGTTTTTATCAGAAATGTGTGCTGTATCTTATCAAATGCTTTTTCTGCATCTATTGATATGATCATGTGATTTCTGTCTTTGCTGTTGTTGATGTGATGTATTATGTTTATTGATTTGTGAATATTCTACCATCCTTGCATCCCTGGGATGAAACCCACTTGGTCATGGTGTATGATCTTTTTAATGTATTGCTGGATGCGGTCTGCCAAAATTTTGTTGAGAATTTTACCGTGTATGTTCATCAGCGATATTGGCCTGAAGTTTTCTTTCTTCGTTGTGTCTTTATCTGGTTTTGGGATTAGCATGATGCTGGCTTCAAAAAAAGAGTTTGGGAGTCTTCCATCAGTTTGGATTTTTTCGAATAGTCTGTGAAGGATAGGGGTTAGCTCTTCCTTAAATGCTTTGTAGTATTCTCCTGTGAAACCATCCGGTTCAGGGCTTGTGTGTGGGGATTTTTTTGATGACTGCTTCAATTTCATCTGCTGTTATTGGTCTGTTCAGGTTTTCTGCTTCTTCTTCATTCAGTTTTGGAAGATCATATTTTTCTAGAAATGTGTCCGTTTCACCTAGGTTTTCAAATTTCTTGGCATACAGTTCTTTGTTGTAATTCCTTATAATCCTTTGTATTTCTATGGTATCAGTTCTAATCTCTCCTCTTTCATTTCTAATTGTGTTTATTTGGATCTTCTCTCTTATTTTCTTGATGAGCCTACTTAAAGGCTTGTCGATTTTGTTTATCTTTTCAAAGAACCAGCTCCTGGGTTCATTGATCCTTTGAATTGTGCTTTTAGTCTCTATGTCATTTAACTCTGATCTTGGTTATTTCCTTCCTTCTGCTTGCTCTGGGCTGTCTTTGTTGTTGTTCCTCCAGTTCTTGTAGGCATAGGGTTAGGTTGTTTGGGTGAATTGTTTCTATCTTATTAAGGTAGGCCTGGATTGCTATGAACTTCCCTCAAGACTGCCTTTGCTGTGTCCCATAGGTTTTGGGTTGTTGTGAGTTCATTTTCTTCTGTTTCCAGAAAGTTTTTGATTTCTTCCCTAATCTCATTCTTGACCCATTCATTGTTTAATAGCATGCTTTTCAGTCTCCATGATTTTTAGTTTTTGGGTTTTTTCCTTTGGGGTTGGTTTCTAGTTTCAGTCCCTTGTGGTCAGAGAAAATGCCTGATATGATTTCAATTTTCTTGAATTTGTTGAGGCTTGCTTTGTGTCATATCATGTGGTCCAGCTTTGAAAAAGTTCCATGTACACTTGAAAAGAATGTGTATTTTGCTTCTTTGGGATGAAAAGCTCTATATATATATCAGTTAAGTCCATTTCCTCTAGGGAATTGTTAAGTGACACAATATCCTTCTTGATATTTTGTTTGGAAGACCTGTCCATTTTTTAAACTGGGGTGTTAAATTCCCCTACTATAATTGTGTTGCAGTCAATATCTTTCTGGAAGTCCTACAAGATTTTCTTTATGTATTCGTGTGCTCCTATGTTGGATGCATATATATTTACCATGTTTATGTCTTCTTGGTGGATTCTTCCTGTGAGTATTATGAAGTGACCTTCTGGGTCTCTCTTTATGGCCCTTCTTTGGAAGTCTATTTTGTGTGATATGAGTATTGCTACCCATGCATTTTATTTTCCTGTCCGTGTGCTTGGAAAATTTGTTTCCAGCCCTTCACTTTCAGTCTGTGTAAGTCTTTTGTCCTGAGTTGGGTCTCTTGTAGGCAGCATATGTGTGGGTCATGTTTTCTTATCCATTCAGCTATTCTATGTCTTTTGATTGGAGCATTTAATCCATTTATGTTTCAGGTTATTATTGATAGGTATTTATTCATTGCCATTTTTTCATACCTGTGTTCCTCTGTCTCTCTCTTTTCCTTCCTTTCCTTAAAGCAGTCCCTTTAAAATCTCTTGCAGAGCTGGTTTGGTGGAAGTGTATTCTTTAGACTTCTTTTGTCTGGGAAACTCTTTATTGGGCCTTCTATCTTGATTGAGAGACTTGCTGGGTAAAGTAGCCTTGGTTGCAGGCCTCTGGTTCTCATTACTTGGAATATTTTTTTGCCATTCTCTTCCGGCTTGGAGCGTTTCCATTGAGAAGTCAGTTGCTAACCTTATGGAGGCTCCCTTGTATGTTACTTCCTTTTTCTCCCTTGCTGCCATTAAGATCCTCTCTTTGTCTTGGAATTTTGCCATTTTAACGATGATGTGTCTTGCAGTGGGCCTCTTTGGTTTCCTCCTGCTTGGGACTCTCTGTGTTTCCTGGATTTGGGTGATTTTTTCTCTCATCAGATTAGGGAAATTTTCCATCATTACTTTTTCAAACAGGTTTTTTATCCCTTGCTCTTCTTCTTCTCCTTCTGGTATTCCTATTATACGGATATTGTTACGATTCATGTTGTCCTGCATTTCCCTTATTGCCTCTTCATTCTTTCTGAGCCTCTTTTCCTTTTCTTGCTCTTTCTGGGTGTTTTTTTCTACTTTTCCTCCAGCTTGCTGATCCGATCCTCTGCTTCATCATTCTGCTTTTTATTCCTTCTACTGTGTTCTTCAATTCAGAAATTGTATTCTTCATTTCCTCTTGGCTCTTTTTGATAGTTTCTATTTCCTTTTTCATGTTGATATGTTTTGCAGTGAGTTCATTGTAGTTTCCCTGTAGTTTCTGGTAGTTCTCTGTGAGCTCAGTGAGCTCAGTGAGCTTCCTGATAACCATTGCTTTGAACTCAGTATCTGATAGTTGAGTTGCCTCTTTTTCAGTTAGCATTCTTTCTGAGGCTTCCTCCTTTCCTTTTTTTGTGCCTATTTTCAAACCCAAATAGGAATTAGTTAATGAGAGTTTTAGTAGAAGATTATTTTTCAAATTAGTTTATATTCATTTTTTTGTACTGATTTCAGGTGTAGAGCATTGTGGTTATACAATCTTATACTTTATGAGGTGTTCTAAATCCTTTCAGCTTTTTCACTGAGTCCCCCAAATCCAAGCCCCTCTAGCAAATCCTTCCATTCATTGTCTAAATCTGTTTCAGCTTTATTTGTTCATTTTATTCTTGTTTTTGGTTTTATTATTACATATGTTTCCCACTTTTTTATTGTTCAAGTACAATCATCTCCATTTCCCCAAATCCCACGCATCCCTACTTCCCACCCTTCATCCTACCCCCTTTGTTTTTGTACATGTGTCCTTTATACAGGTTCCTAAAAACCCTTCCCCCTTTCACCCCCATTAACCCCACCCATCAACGCTCTGATTACTGTCAGTTTGTTCTTAATTTCAATGTCATTGGTTATATTTTGCTTGCTTGTCTGTTTTGTTGAATAGGTTCCACTTATACTTAAGATCATATGGCATTTGTATTTCACTGCCTGGCTTATGTCACTTAATACAAAGTTGGCAAGCACAAGACCCACAGGCCGAATCCAGCCCTCCACCTTGTTTTATCCAGCCCAGCACCTTGTTTCTACCTGGTAGCAGCGCCGAGCTCCTTTCCCCTAGTTAAGGATTAGTTACATTATACAATCCTAAAATTATATTTGAACCTTTGAAGGCAACTGTGAGGTTGATGTGGCCCCAGTGAAAATGAGTTTGACACCCCTAACTTAGCATAAATGCTCTCCGGATACACCCATGCTGTTGCAAAGGGTAGGAGCTCCATTTTTCTTTCTGCTGTGTAGTATCTCATTGTGTAAATGTACCACAGTTTTTTGATCCACTCATTTGCTGATAGGCACTCAGGTTGTTTCCAACACTTGGCTATTGTAACATGTGTTGCTACGAACAAGGGTTCATAGGTTCTCCAGAATTGGCGTTTTAGGGTATACACCCAGCAGTGGAATTGCCGGGTCAAAAGGCAGTTCACTTTTTCATTTTTTGAGGAAATTCCATACTGTTTTCCACAGTGGCTGCACCAGTCTGCATTCCTACCAACAGTGCAGTAGGGTTCCCTTTTCCCCACATCATCTCCAACACTTGTTTGTTGATTTGTTTATAAAGGGCATTCTGACTGGTGTGAAGTTGTATCTCATTGTGGTTTGAATTTGCATCTCTCTGATGGCTGATGAGGCTGAGCATCTTTTCATATGTTTCTGGGCCCTTTGTATGTCCTCCTTTCAGAATTGCCTGTTAAAGTCCTTTGCCTATTTTTTAATTACGTTATTTGTCTTTCTGGAGTGGAGTCATGTGAGTTCTTTATATATTTTGGAGATCAAATCCTTGTATGAAATATCATGGGCAAATATGTTTTCCCATATAGTTGGTTCTCTTTTCATTTTAATGCTCTTTTTTTTTTAGCCATGCAGAAGCTTTTTATTTTTATGAGGACCCATTTGTTTATTCTTTTCTTTATGTCTCTTGCTCTAGGGGACATATTGGTGAAAATATTGCTGCATGGAAAAAAATTGCTGCATGGAATTGCTGCAAAATAACCCTGTGGCTTTATCCATGTGTCCTTCATACATGTTCCTTCAGGCCCTTCCTCTATTTTCCCCCATTATCCCCTTGCCCCCTCCCCTCTGGTCAGCTTATTGTTTGTTTCAATGTCTCTGGTTATATTTCACTTGTTTGTTTGCTTTGTTGATTAAGTTCCACTTATAGGTGAGATCATATTGTATTTGTCTTTTACTGTCTGGCTTTTGTGATGGGGCTGTTCTGTATATTGCAGGATGTTTGGTGTAGTACTTGGCCTCTACCCAGTAGATGAAAGAAGCTCCCCTAAAAGTGACATAGAAAAATGTATTTTGGACATTACCAAAGGTCTACTAGGTGTAAATTTGCTTTTTGATTGAGAACCAGTATTCTATGAGTAAGTTCAATCACCATAAGAACATTAAGCAAATGAATAACTATTAAACCAATAGATCTATATAATGGAAAGCATACACAAAAAACAAACAGAAAATGCAGTAAATACAAAATATAAAGAAGTTAGTTGAAGCAGAAAATTAAATCAGTCCATGAGGTACACCAAGTGGGAACAACTCACACCACTCCTCCCTTTTGTGGCCTGGGTGCTGTGTGTGTAAAGTCCCTTCAGGGAAGTTTGGTTAAGTCTGTCTGGGGAGTGCTATACCTCTGAGCCCCTGCTGCCCCACACTGATCAGTCCATGAGGCACCCTGATTTGGAGCAAGTCATGCCCCCTCCTCCTCCGTCTTTGCTGGCCCAGCCACAGCATGCATGAGAGTTCCTTGCACAGCTGCTGGGAGACTTTTTTTGAGTGAATTCCCCTTGGTTGCTGCCAGCCATTCTTAACAAGCACCTGGCTTTTCACACAGTCCAACTCTCTGACCAGGGCCATCAAGGAACACGTATAAAGGACACACAGACAAAGCTAAAGGAGGTAGGTTCAAGAGTGGGAGACAGGGATGGGTGGGGTGGGGGCCCAGGATAGGGTGAAAATGGAGGAGACAACTGTACTTGAACAACAAAATAAAAAAGTAAAAAATGTCAAATCAGTGATTTGGAATACAAGATAGCAGAAAACACCCAACCAGAAAAACAAAAGGAAAAAATTAAAAATAAGAATACTTGAAGAGAACTTTGAGACAATATCAAGTGTAACAACATTCACATGATAGGGGTAAGACGAGGAGAAATGGAAGAGCAAGGACTTGCCAACTTATTTGAAGAAATAATGACTGGAAATTTTCCTAACCTGGTAAAGGAAGTAGTCATACAAGTCCAGGAAGCCCAAAGAGTTTCAAACAATATGAACACAATGAGGTCTACACCAAAACACAACATAAATAAAATGCCAAGTATTGTTATTCTTCATTTTATTTAAGTGGTACATCAGGTTAATTGATTTGTAAATGTTGAATTAACATCATATCCCAGGAATAAATCCCATTTGATCATAGAGTACAATCTTTTTAATGTGTTGATCAACTTGGTTTGCTAATATTTTGTTGATTTTTGCACTTATGTTTTCAATGATTTTGGCTATTGGCCTGTGATTTTCTTTTTTGAAATCAGAGTAATCCTGGACTTGTAAAAACATAAACAAACAAACAATAAACAACAAGAAAACCTTGGAAGCCTTCCCACAACTTGAAATTTTAGAATAGCTTTAGAAGGTTATCTCTTAATTCTTTTTTTAACTTATTACCTAAGGATAAGGTAATAAGATAAATATTGATTTGAGAGAGGTAAGATAGATAAAGATGAGATAGAAATATTGATGAGAGAAATTTCAATCAGTTACCTCCCATATGTATGCAGACCGGTGAACAAACCCACAAACAAGATTTGTGCCCCAACTGGAGATCGAAACCACAGCTATTTGGTGTAGAGGATTATGCTACAACCAACTGAGAATCCTGGCTAGGGCTTAATTTTCCTTTAAAAATTTGGTAAAATTCACTTTTAAAGACATCTGTTCTGATACTTCGTTTGTTGGGAGTTGTTTTTTTCAAATTCAATTTTGTCGATAGTAATAGATCTGTTCAGATCTTGTTTCTTCTTTATTCAGTCTCAGAAGATTGTAAGTTTCTAGGAATTTATCACTTTCAGGTTGTCCAGTTTGTTGGTATATATTTGTTTGTAGTATTTTCTAATACTCCTTTATATATCTGTGGTGTCAGTTGTCACTTCTCTTTCTGATTTTATTTGGGTGCTCTCCTTCCCTCTGTGTCTCTTTCTCTCTCTCTCTCACTCTGTCTTTTTTTTTTTTTTTTGCTTAAGAAAATTAAATGTTTATTACTTTTTTAATCTTCCCAAAGAAGCAGCTCTTGGTTCAATTGGTCTATAGTGCTGTTTTTTGAACTTTATTTCTTTTTTAAATTTATTTTTATTGCCTTCCTTCACCATTTTTTGACATACTAGATTACTGGTTTATTACAAAAGATATAAGTCAGGAACAGCCATATGGAAAAGATACATAGAACAAGATATGTGGAAAGGAGCACAGAGTTTCCATGCCCTCTCCAAGAGCACTACCCTTTCAGCACTTCCACATGTTCAACAACCTGAAATCTCTCTGAACCCTCTGCTTTCAAGATTTTTATGGAGGCTTCATTACATAGGTATGATTGATTAAATCATTGGCCTTTGGTGATAAATTCAACCTCCACCCTCTCTACCTTTCCTGAAAGTTGGCAGTTGGGGCTAACATTTCCTTTTTTTTTTTTTTTTGGAATTATACTTTTTAATTTAAATTAGATTTTATTTTTTATACTAGTTCAGTTGTCCCAATTTCCCCCTTTACTTCCTTCAACACAGCCTTTCCTACTCCCTCAGGCAATGCCCACACCAATGTCCATGTCCATGGATCATGCATATGTGTCTATTAGCTAATCCCTTCACCTTCTTTAACCAGGCCACACCACCCCACACCCGTCTTAAAGTTTTTGGTCTGTTCCAAGTTTCTATGCATCTGATTCTAATATTTTGCTCATTAGTTTATATTGTTCATTAGATTCCACCTATAAGTGAGGTCATACGATAGTTTTTATTTCACTTACTTTCTTAATTTCACTTATCATAATATTCTACAAGTCCATCCATGCTGTTGTAAAAGGTAAGGGTTCCTTCTTTTTTTTAACTGTTGTATAGTATTTCATTGTGTAAATGTACCACAGCTTTTTAATCCAGTCATCTACTCATGGGCTCTTGGACTGTTTCCAGATATTGGTTATCATAAATAATGCTGCTGTGAACATAGGGTGCACATACTTATTTTGAACTGGTGGTTTGGGATTCTTTTTTTTAAAGATTTTTTCTATTTTTATTGTTGTTCAAGTAAAGTTGTTTCCATATTCCACCCACCACTCCCCCTCACCCTACCCATCCTCACCTTCCACCCTCGATCTTTCCACATTGGCTTTATCCATGTGTCCTTTATATATGTTCCTTGATGACCCTTCCCCACTTCCCCCAGTTACTCCCTCCCCTCTCCCTTCTGGTTACTGTCAGTTTGTTCTTTAATTCAATGTCCCAGGTTATATTTTGCTTGCTTGTTTGTTTTGTTGGTTATGTTCCACATGAGAAATTTTTTTCCACATATTTTTTTTATTGTTGTCAAGTACAGTTGTCTCAATTCTTAAGATATATTCCCAGAACTGGAATCAGTGAGTCAAAAGGCAGTTCGATTTTTTATTTTTTTGAAGAAATTCCAGTGTTTTCTACAGTGGCTGCACCATTGTGCATTCCCACCAACAGCACTTGAGGGATCCTTGTTCTGCACATCTTGCCAGCACTTGTTTGCTCATTTAGTGATGATAGCCATTCTAAAAAATTTGTAAAGTGATACCACATTATGGTTTTAATTAGCATTTTTCTGGTGATTATTGATGTTGAACATCTTTTCATATGTCTATTGGCCATCTGTATGTCCTCTTTGGAGAAATATCTATTCAGGTCATTAGCCCATTTCTTAATTGGATTTTTTTGGTATTGAGTAGCATGAATTTACAAATTTGGGATTATTTTTTGCTTTGCAATAATTTTTAGTTTGATGTTTTCCCATGTGAATAATTTTTACTTTGTTTCCCTTGCCTGAGGTGATACAACAGTAAAAGTATTGCTGAGAGAAATATGAGAGATTTTACTGCTTATATTTCCTTCTAGGATTTTTATGGTTTTGAGTTATCATTTAAGTCTTTCATCCATTTTGACTTCATATTTCTGTATGGTGTATGAAGGTGACCTAGTTTCATTTTTTGCATATATTTGTCCAATTTTACCAATACCATTATTAACAGATTTTTACCCCAATGTATCTTCTTGCCCCATCTGACAAATATTAATTGATCTTAAAGATGTGGGTTTACTTCTGGGCTCTGTATTTTGTTCCACTGCTATATATGTTTGTTTTTATGCCTGTAGCATGCTCTTTTATAAAAGTTTATTTTATTGATTATGCTATTACAGTTGTCCCAATTCCTTTCTCCCCATTCTCCCCCTCCTGCCTCCACTGCACCCCCCTCCAGCATTTCCCCCCTCCTTAGTTCATGTTCATGGGCTTTATGTATAAATTCTTTGGCTTTTCCATTTCATATGCTATGCTTAACCTTCCCCTGTCTATTTTTTGCCTACCTATTATGCTTTATATTCCCTGTACCTTTCCCCCCATTCTCCCCCTCCCCCTCCCCACTGATAACCCTCCATGTGATCTCAACTTCTGTGATTATGTTCCTGTTTTAGTTGATAACTTAGTTTTTGTTTTTGTTTTTTAGGTGCAGTTGTTACTAGTTGTGAGTTTGTTGTCATTTTACTGTTCATATTTTTGGTCTTCTATTTCTTAGAAAGTCCCTTTAACATTTCATACAATAAGGGCTTCATGATGATGAACTCCTTTCACTTGACCTTATCCGGGAAATTCTTTATCCATCCTCCCATCCTAAATGATAGGTTTGCTGGATAGAGTAATCCTGGATATAGGTCCTTGCCTTTCATGACTTTGAATACTTTTTTCCAGCCCCTTCTTGCTTGTAAGGTTTCTTTTGAGAAATCAGTGATAGACTTATGGGAACTACTCTGCAAGGAACTCTCTCCTTTTTTCTTGCTGCTTTTAAGATTCTCTCCTTATCTTTCACCTTGGGTAATGTAATTATGATGTATTTTGGTGTGTTCCACTTGGGTCCAATTTCTTTGGGACTCTCTGAGCTTCCTGGACTTCCTGGAAGTCTATTTCTTTTGCCAGATTGGGGAAGTTTCCTTTATTACATTTTCAAATAAGTCTTCAATTTTTTGCTCTTCCTCTTCTCCTTCTGTCACCCCTATGATTCAGATACTGGAATGTTCAAAGTTGTCCCAGAGGTTCCTAAGCCTCTCTTTATTTTTTTGCATTCTTGTTTCTTCATTATGCTCTGGTTGAATATTTATTTCTTCCTTCTGTTCCGAATTGTTGATTTCAGTCCTGGTTTCCTTCCTTTAACTGTTGGTTCCCTGTATTTCCTTGTATATTTTTCTTTATTTCACTTTGCATAGCCTTCATTTCTTCCTTCATTTTGTGACCAAACTCAATAATTTCTGTGATTACCAATGTCCTGATTGTCAATCATCTTGATTACCAGTGTTTTGAACTATGCATCAGATAGGTTGTCTATCTCCTTGTTGCTTAGTTCTTTTTCTGAAATTTTGATATGTTCTTTCATTTGGGCCATAGTTCCTCATCTCATGCACCTGTTATATTGCCAGGGTGGGGCAGTCCATGTTGCTGTGTTCTGGTGCTGACTGTGGGGTAGGTGTCAGAGAGGTAACAATGCCCCTTGCTCTGCTCTTGTCCCACTTTCCGTCACTTCCCTTGCTTCCCACAAGCAGAGTGCATGAGGCTGGGAGTTTCTCCCATCACCACAACCCCCACAAGTAGTTCTACAGCCAGGGGTTTTGAGTCTTCAGTTTCCCACACTGAAACCCTGAGTTTCACCGTCTGTCTTGCTCCCGCATTATTCCTCCTGACTTATCTGCAAATGAAAGGGAGATTGCTCCCACAGTCCATCACCTGCTACCTTGCTGCAGCTCCTCTCTGCCCTGGCTTCCTCTCTTCCCTGGCTTCCTCTCTCTGCCCAGGCTGCCTGTCTCCGCCCCTCCTACCAGCCTGCATGAATGTTTCTTTAACTTTTTGGTCGTTGGACTTCCATGCAAATGATTTTCTGGCAGATCCAGTAGTTCTTTGTTTTTAAATTGGTTGTTATCCTTCTTTTGGTTGTGCAAGGATGCGAAGCATTTTTGCCTATGCCTCCATCTTGGCCAGAACTCCTGTACCATCCTCTTTTGATTGCTGTGGTCTTGTAGTGTAGTTTGATATCTGGTACCATGAATTTTCCAGCTTTGTTCTTCTTTCTCAACTTTACTGTGGCAGTTCTAGTTCTTTTGTAGTTCCATAAACATTTTGGAAACATTTGTTGTAGTTTGGTGAAATATGCCATTTGTATCTTGATAGGAATTGCATAGAATTGATAGATTGCATTGGGTAGAATGGACATTTTTGAAATGTTAATTCTCCCTATCCATAAACAGGGCATATGTTTCCACTTATTTGTATCTTCAGGAATTGTATTCTCCAGTGTCTTATAGTGGACCCACTACAGAATTTTTTATATCCTTGCTTACATTACATGTTATATTAGGTATTACATGACATAAGGTATTTTTATTGCAATCGTAAAGGATTATTTCTTACACTGTCTCTTTGATAGTTCATTATTGGCATATAAAAATGTAACTAATTTATGATTATTTTGCATCTTGTTACTTTATTGAATTCATTTATCATTTCTAGTTTTTGGTGGAATCTTTAGTGTCTATATGCAGTATCGTGCCATTTGCAAATAATGACAGTTTTGCTGCTTCTTTTACAATATAGATGCCTTTTATTTCTCTGTCTAGTCTTTCAGTGCTATGTTTAATAAGAGTAATGAAAGCAGATGTCCACATCCTGTTCTCAATCTTAAGGGAAACCTTTTTTACTTTTGCCCATTGAGTATGATGATGGGTGTACATTTGTAATATCTGACCTTTATTTCATTAAGATATATTTTTTCTACTGAAATTTGCTGTATTTTTTAAATCACAAATTAGTGCTAGATTTTATCAAATGATTTTCTACATTTATTGATATGATATTGTGGTTTTATACATCATTTTGTTTATGTGAAATATCACATCTATTGATTTCCAGATATTGGACCAAACTTGCATCATGGGAAGAAATCCCATTTGATCATATTTGTGCTCATTTCCATGTATTGCCGGATCCAGTTTGCTAATATGATATTGAAAATTTTAGTATGTATGTTCATCAAGGATATTGGCCTATATTTTTCTTTCTTTGTCGAGTCTTTACCTGGATTAAGAATTAGGATAATTGTGGCCTCGAAAAAGGAGCTCAGGGGTCTTTGCTTCTATTCAGTAATTTGCAATAGTTTGAGGATGACGATTTTGAGTTCTTTGAATGTTTGGCGAAATTCAGCTGTGAAACCATCCCAAGATTTTTTGCTGTTTTTATTGAAAGTTTAATGATTACTGCTTCAATTAGACTACTTGTAATCTTTCTATTCAAATTCTCTGATTTGTCCTGATTTAGTTTTGGAACATTTTGTATTTCTAGAAATTTACACATTTTATTCAGATTGAGCAATTTGTTGGCTTATCATTCTTTGAATTATTTTCTTAAAATCCTTAGTATTTCCAAAGATGGCAGCGAAATACGTGGGAGCAGAGTACACAACCCCTCGGCACCAGTGAAATGCCTAGCTGATCTGAGGAACACAGCAAACAGCCAACAGTATTCCAGCATATATGAAGATCAGAGACCAAAGATTATAGAGGACATTGAAAGATCAGACAGTAAGAAGAGTGCTTAAGGACAATAAGGTCCCTAGGGCCAGCACAGGGACCAGAGCGGCTGAAGCCCCCAGCCAGGACGAAGGGTCTACTGCAGGATTCTTGGGAGAGAGCCAGTCTGGGTTGTGTAAGAGGCCAGGTGCTTGTTGGACCCTGGGGACATTGAATAGGAGGAATTCCTCAAAAAGAAAAAGAGAAAATAGAGGCACTCAACGGCTGTTTAGAGAATTCTCCTCAGCAGCCTTGGCCTCCTGTGCCCCCACCCCCTCAGCCCCTGGACTGTGAACACCGAATAAGCACCCCTATCACTCACCTGAAGCCCGGCTGATCAGTGGCCTGGCTGCCCCGGTGCACAGGCCCAAAGCCACGGGATGGGTGTGCACCCAAATCAGCAGCCTGGATGCCCACACCTGAAGCCCTGGGTGGGTGTGCCTCTGATCAGCGGCCTGGACACCCACTCCTGAAACCTCAGGTGGGTGCACACTGGAATCAGCAGCCCAGCTGCCTGGGCACACAGAACCAAAGCCCGGGATCTCTGCCCAACCCAATCAACTGCCAGGCTGCCCACGGGCAACCACACCTGAAGCACCAAGGACTGAACACCTCCCACCTAGCCCCTGTGCACAGAGCCCTGAAAAGCCTACTTGCTCTCTAGGAGGAAGGCAGAACACCTAGCAGAGGGGAGCTGCAGGGCTAGGAGAGACTACAGTACCTGGAAGGACTTGACTCAGTAGGGGGCTGAACTACCCCGAAGGAGCACCAAGAGCCCCTAGCAACTAGGACAGCAAAGAGCAAGAAGGTGGAGTGTGAGTTGCCCCTAATTGGTGGTGCACTTCAAGGACAACACAACTGGTGGACTAAAGGCCTAAGGGGGAGCAGAAGGACCCTGAGGAACTGGATTGGAGGCTGGACAAGAGCAAAGAGTGTGGCTCAGGAAGGGAAAAAAGTGAAACCAATCCCTCCAACCAACCCCTCCCATTTCACACATTTTCTTTTTTTATTCCTTCTTCTTTCCTTCCGTTACTTATTTATTCCTTATTCCTGCCTTCTTTTATTTATGTTTTTACTTTAATTTTTGTTAAAATTCCTTCTTCTTTTCTTTCCTCCAATCTATTTTTATTCTTTCTTCTTTCCTTTCTTCCTTTTGTTTTCTATTCTTTTTTCCTTCCTTCCCTTTTTCTTTTTTCGATTTTTATTCCATCCTTTTCCCACAGGTGAGAAAATAAAACCTCGAGCTCTGAAGAGAACAGAGTTAGACCCTCTTAGACCCATAAACAACAGCCCAAAACCAGTGAGCTCAGGAGATTAAGGAGACAGTGTCACTGAATCCCACTGGCATTCTACCATAGAAGTTCATACCATAAACCCAGTCACAACAGATCAATTTAAGAAGCAGAGGCTAACAAGAAGAGTCTCACAAACAATTAGAACACAAAGAAACAATCCCAAATGAAAGCAAAGGAGGAAGCCTCAAAAGAATGTGAAATGAAATAGAGGCAAGTCAACTATCAGGTACTGAGTTAAAAGCAATGGTTATCAGGAAGCTCACTAAGCTCACAAAGAAGTACCAGAAACTACAGGGAAACTACAATGAACTCACTGCAAACTATATCAACATAAAAAAGGAAATAGAAACTATCAACAAGGGCCAAGAGGAAATGAAGAATACAGTTTCTGAACTGATGAACATAGTAGAAGGAATCAAATGCAGACTTGAAGAAGCAGAGGGTCGGATCAGCGAGCCGGAGGACAAAGTAGAAAAACACACCCAGAAACACCAAGGAAAGGAAAAGAGGCTCACAAAGAATGAAGAGGGACTAAAGGAAATGCAGGACAACATGAATCGTAACAATATCCGTATAATAGTAATACCAGAAGGAGAAGAAGAACAGCAAGGCATAGAAAACCTGTTTGAAAAAGTAATGATGGAAAATTTCCCTAATCTGATGAGAGAAAAAATCACTCAAATCCAGGAAAAACAGAGAGTCCCAAGCAAGAGGAACCAAGGAGGCACACTGCAAGACACATCATAATTAAAATGGCAAAATTCCAAGACAAAGAGAGAATCTTAAAGACAGCAAGGGAGAAACAGGGAGTAACATACAAGGAAGCCCCAATAAAGTGAGCACCTGACTTCTCAATGTAAACACTCCAAGCTAGAAGAGAATGGCAAAAAATATTCCAAGTAATAAGAACCAGAGATCTGCATCCAAGGTTACTTTACCCACCAAGGCTCTCAATCAAGATAGAAGGCCAAATAAAGAATTTCCCAGAAAAAAGAAGTCTAAAAGAATACACCTCCACCAAACCAGCTCTGCAAGAGATGCTAAAGGGACTGCTTTAAGGAAAGGAAGGAAAAGAGAAAGAGAGAGGAACACAGGTATGAAAAAATGGCAATAAATAATTACCTATCAATAATAACCAGAAACATAAATGGATTAATGCTTCAATCAAAAGACATAGAATGGCTGAATGGATAAGAAAACATGACTCACACATATGCTGCCTACAAGAGACCCACCTCAGGACAAAAGACTTACACAGACTGAAAGTGAAGGGCTACAAACAAATTTTCCAAGCAAATGAACAGCAAAAAAAAGCAAGGGTAGCAATACTCATATCAGACAAAATAGACTTCAAAAGAAGCGCCATAAAGAGAGACCCAGAAAGTCACTACATAATACTGAAAGGAAGAATCCACCAAGAAGACATAAACATTGTAAATATATATGCTCCCAACATAGGAGCACCGAAATACATAAAGAAAATCTTGGAGGACTTCAAGAAAGATATTGACAGCAACACAATTATAGTAGCGGACTTTAACACCCCATTGTCAAAAATGGACAGATCTTCCAAACAAAATGTCAACACAGATATTCTGTCACTGAACAATACCCTAGATGAAATGGAGTTAACAGATACATAGAGAGCTTTTCATCCCAAAGAAGCAAAATACACATTCTTTTCAAGTGTACATGGAACATTTTCAAAGATAGACCACATGATAAGACACAAAGCAAGCAACAAGAAATTCATGAAAAATGAAATCATATCAAACATTTTCTCTGAATGTGAAGGAATGAAACTAGCAACCAACCCCAAAAGAAAAGACCCAAAGCACTCAAAATCATGGAGACTGAATAGAATGCTAGTAAACAATGAACGGGTCAAGAATGAGATTAGGGAAGAAATAAAAATGTTTCTGGAAACAAACAGAAACGAACTCACAACAACCGAATACTTATGGGACACAGCAAAGGCAGTCCTGAGAGGGAAGTTCATAGCAATACAGGCCTACCTTAAAAAGATAGAAACATTTCACACAAACATCCTAACCCTATGCCTACAAGAACTCAAGGAACAACAACAGATATCCCAGAGCAAGCAGAAGGAAGGAAATAACCAAGATCAGAGCAGAGTTAAATGACATAGACACTAAAAGCACAATTCTAAGTATCATTGAATCCCAGAGCTGGTTCTTTGAAAAGATAAACAAAATCCACAAGCCTTTAAGTAGGCTCATGAAGGAAAAAAGAGAGAGGATTCAAATAAACAAATTAGAAATGAAAGAGGAGAGATTACAACTGATACCACAGAAATACATAGGATTGTGAGAAATTACGGTGAAGAACAGGATGCCAAGAAATTTGAAAACCTAGGTGAAATGGACACATTTCTATAAAAATATAATCTTCCAAAACTGAATGAAGAAGAAGCAGAAACCCTGAACAGACCAATAACAGCTAACAAAATTGAAGCAGTCATCAAAAAACTCCCAATACACAAAAGCCCTGGACCAGATGGTTTCACAGGAGAATTCTACAAACCATTTAAGGATAAGCTAACCCCTATCCTTCACAGACTATTTGAAAAAATCCAAAATGATGGAAGACTTCCAAACCCTTTTCATGAAGCCAGCATCATCCTAATCCCAAAACTACATAAAGACACAAGAAAGAAAACTTCAGGCCAATATCACTGATGAACATAGACGATTAAATCCTCAACAAAATATTGGCAAACTGCATCCAGCAATACATCAAAAAAATCATACACCATTACCAATTGGGATTCATCCCAGGGATGCAAGGATGGTATAATATTCACAAATCAATAAACATAATACATCACATCAACAACAGCAAAGACAAAAATCACATGATCATATCAATAGATGCGGAAAAAGCATTTGATAAGGTACAGCACCCATTTATGAGAAAAACACTCAGCAAAGTGGGAATAGAGGGAGCATTCCTCAACATAATAAAGGCCATATATGAGAGACCTACAGCCAACATCATACTCAATGGACAGAAACTTAGAGCTTTCCCACTAAGATCAGGAAGAAGCCAAGGTTGCCCTCTCTCACCACTCCTATTCAACATAGTATTGGAAGTCCTAGCCACATCAATCAGACAAGACAAACAAATAAAAGGCATCCAAATTAGAAAGGAGGAAATGAAACTCTCACTGTTTGCAAATGACATGATTGTGTACATGGAAAATCCTATAGACTCTACCAAAATTAGAGTCTATAGAGGTAGGTTTGGCTGTGGGTAGGGGGGTAGTCGTGGGAGCACCTTCACAAACAACTGTAATTGAACAACAATACAATAATTAAAAAAAAAAGAACAAACTGGCAGAACCAGGGGGCATCGGGGTTGATAATGGGGAAAGGAAAAGGGAAGTGTCATCAAGGAGCATGTATAAAGGACACATGGACAAAGCCAAAATAGGGTAGGATTTAGGGTGGTAGGTGGGGATGGGTGGGGCAGGGAGGCGCATGTATAAAGGACACATGGACAAAGCCAAAATAGGGTAGGATTTAGGGTGGTAGGTGGGGATGGGTGGGGAAGGGAGGAGCGATGGGGGCAAAATAGAGAAAACTGTACTTGAACAACAATAAAAATATAAAATAAAATAATAAAAAAGGTTTTAACTTGAGGAAAAATATTTGCTTTATATATTGAGGTGCATAAATACTTACAAAGAAATATCTCCTTGTTAAATTGTTCTTTTATTATTATATAGTGTCCTTCACTGTCTCTTACTATATAATCTCTGGATTAAAATCTATTTTGTCATATATAATTATTGCTATCCCAGTTTTTTAAGTTTTTATTTGGAAGACATATCTTTTTACATTCCTTTATTTTTCTCTCTGTGTCTCTTTCATTCTGATGTGGATACTATTAGAGAGCATATATGTAGGTCTTGTTTTCTTATCACTTCATCTACCCTAGGTATTTTTATTGGAACATTTAAGCAATTTATTTTCAAAGTGATTTGGGGGTGGTCAGAGAAGATGGAGGCCAAGTAGATGGAAGCTGAGACCACTTGCTCTTGCCTCTAACTCAGATTCTCAACTGTTCTTCCAACAAATAATCTGAACAATCAATGAAATCTTAGCTGATTTGAAGTTTGTCAACCAAGGAGTACAAAAAACACTTCACAGTGGGGAGTGAGGAGATTTTATAGATTGAAAGGGAAATATCTCATATGCAGCACCTGCAGCAGTGGAGAGACTAGTCACAAATTTCAGCTTTGCGGCTCCTTCCTCTCCCAGGACAGGGAAACTCCAGACCTAGGCTGACAATGATTGGGAGGATATATGAAGGCTGGGGAGATGCAGGCTACATACACAAGTGAGCAGCATGCCCATAGCTGCAGCGTCAAATGCCAACCAAAAGAGTTCGAGAGAGAGAGAGGGGTCTCTATGTGCATCTGGGTCAGGCAGAGCTAGGCAATGGCCAGCTGTGATAGTGAGAGACTTTTGGCTTTTTGTAGAGGTGGTATGTTTGGAGAACTGGGCAGTGACTTTGTACAGCAGTGGGTGTTCCCAGAGAGACTTTTTAAAAGTGGAACTGAAACATGCTGGGCAGGGACCCCATGCACAGCTGCCCAGCCAGCAAAGAGACAAGATTGAAGTGTGATTTGCTCCCACTGAATACAGCTAGGCAGAGAAATCAGAAAGTTGCACAGCAAGGGGATTTCTGGGTCCCATCCCAGTGCGGCTAGTAGGCCGGAGACTGCCCAAAAGTGGAGAGTCTGGGACTGGGTCTGCTGTGAGGGCAGCGGGCAAGGAACTGGATGGGCAAGAGTGGAGCACCTCTCGTTATTTACAGCCAGACAGAGTCACCTTTCCCAGCAGAGTTCATATTTCTGAGAAGAGAAGGGTGTACCCAGACCCCACATGCCTCCAGATTGTAAGCACCATATCCAACAATGGGGAAGCTCTGCGCAACAGGCAAGTCAGGCTCAAGAACCCCCTGCAGGGTTCATATCTGCAGGACAAAGATAGGAAGAAAAATGCCTGAAGTGCCCATTTTGAACTCCTCTCAGGGAGACAAAATACTCTGGTTCCTAGGTCCCTATTCCACTAAGACCAGCAAACAGAGAGATCATAAATCAGTACATCAAGTGAGAATCAGGGCCCCACCCTGCCTTGGCTCTCACATAGAGCTGCCATCAGTACCAAGCAGAAAAAGCTGACCCTCATACACAGATTGGCTCCTCCCTTAAAATGGGCAGCTAGTTCATCAGAAACTATACATTATTCAAAATAAGCTGGGACAGACTAAGCCGGGTGGTGTAGGAGCAAGGGGAACGCACCACAATTATCCCAGAAGACTGAAGAGTGCCTCCCAGGGAAGACCCAGGGGTCTGCCCCAATCACAAAAGAAGTCCCCTCTGGAGGCAACAGAAGGTGATCATGCAGTATTGCCAGAAGTTGGAAGACCTACCCCTGGAAATTCAGCTGATAAAAAGCCAGAGGCAGATCCAGAAGGAGAAAACAGAAGGCAAACAACAAAATCTGCTCAGACAAATTCCATTCTTCTTCAGAATTTGTGTTATTTTTTTCTCTCATAGATGCTTTTAACACTTCAGTTGTATTCCAACTAATTCTCTATTTTTGCCTTTTATTTGTATTCTTTTTATTTACAGTTTTATATTTTTATTTTAAATCTCACTTTATATCATTCCCTTGTCTTATTCCATTTTACCTTCTTCTTACCCTTTCATATTGTTGTTTTAAAATATATTTCTCCCTTTCTGTGCCTTGTTCCTGTTATTTGCCATTACTATTTGTCCTTCCTCTATATTCTCAAAATCATTTTTCTTTCCTTTAGTCACCTCCTATTCTTTTCCCCCTAGTATTCTTATTTTCCTTCCAACTTTAAAATCATTGCTTGTTTGGCATGGATATTGTAGTTGTTGTTGTGTTTTTCTATCTTGCTCCTATTTGTTGACTATATTTTATTTCACTCCTAAGTTACTCTCCCCCTGTTTTACTATGTTATGATTTTCTCCTGCCCTTACTTATTTGTTTTAAATATATATATATATATATATATATATATATATATTTATTTATTTATTTATTTTTTTATTTTTTACCTCTAAGCCTGGGTTCTATTACTTACTCTTGTTATTGCTCCTCCTTCTGATCTCAAAATCATTTTTCTTCACTGTAGTCATTCCTTATTCTCTTTTCTATTTTTATAATATTCTTATTCTCTTTCACCTTTATTAATTGTTGATAATCTGTTGTTGACTTTTATGTGGTTTTTCTTCAATTTAGTTCCTATTGGTTCATTATTTTTTTAATTTTATTTCAAACTTCATATTATACTCTTGTGTTTTCTTACTCCATTTTGCCATTACCTCTCCTTTTTTCACTTACATTTCAAATTCTATTTTCTCCCTTCTTTGACCTTGTTTCTATTCCCTACATTTATTATTTCTCCTCCCTGTTTCCCCTCAAAATCATTTTTCTCTCTTTTAGTCATCTTATATTCTTTTTTCCTATCTTACAATATTCTTTCTTCCCATCTTACAATATTCTTTCTTCCCACCTGTACTAATCCTTGCTCCCTTGCTGTTGATATTGTTGATGTGGAAGGAGGCATTTTTGCTGGCATGGGGTTTTTTCCCTGAGTTTTGCTTTGTTCTGCCAGCACGTGAACAACAGCATACAAGAATATAAGACATGGTGGGGGTTGTGATTCTCAGTCAGCCAGCTGGAGGGGAGAGCACTACAATGATGAGCCATCAATAATTAAAGCACAATTGCAATAGTGACCAAATAAATTGAATAGAGAGCATCCTTAGGGCCTCCATATCAGAAAATTAAAGGTACTATACCACTGAGTACCACAGAACACCTACCACAAATACCACCTGCACAAAGACAGGCAGTTAAAACTGAGAAATCTGAGATACAAAAACAAACAAAAAGAGTCACCTAAAATGGGAGGACAAATAAAAAAATCCCCAACTGAAAGGAAAGGATGAATGCTTATAAAATGAGCTAAATGAATTTGAGGCAAGCAATTCATCAGACATAGAGTTCAAAATAATGATTATAATGATGCTCAAGAAATTCAGTGATAACCACAAGGAACATTACGACAGCTACAAGGAACTTATGGCAACTATAGCAACATGAAAAAGGAAACAAAAACCATGAATAAGACCAGGAAGAAATTAAGGATACAATATCAGGAATGAGGAATACACTCATTCCTGATACACTCAGGAAGGAATTAAAAGCAGGCTAGATAAAGCAGAGGACTGAATCAGAGAGCTGGAAAACAAAGAACAACAACAACAGCAACAAAACCCAGAGGAAGAAAATGAAAAAAAGACTCAAAATGAATGAGGATAGTATAAGGGAGCTTAATGACAACATGAAATACAACAACACTTGCATTATAGGAATATAAGAAGGCAAAGAAAAGGGGCAAGGGATAGAAAATCTTTTTGAAAGAATTACAGAAAACTTCCCTAACTTGGTGAGGGGAGAAATCATGCAAGTTCAGGAAACATGGAGGGTCCCAGTTAAGAGGAACCCAGAGAGGTCCATTCCAAGAACTATCATAATTAAAATGAAAAAATTTAAAGACATAGAGATAATCTTAAAGGCAAAAAGGGAGAAACAGCTGGTAACATGCAAAGGAGCTCCAATAAGGTTATCAGCTGATTTTTCAACATAAACAGTACAAGCCAGAGGGGACTGGCATGAAAGAGTCCAATTAATGAAAAACAAGAACTTGTAACCAAGACTACTGTATCCAACAAGGTTCTCATTTAAAATGGAAGGTGAAAGAGACAACTTCCCAAACAAAAGAAAGCTAAAAAAGTACATCTTCACCTATGCAGCACTGCAACAAATGCTAAAGAGACTGCTATAAAAAAGGATGAGAGAGAGAGAAAAACACAAATATGGAAAAATGGCAAAGAATAAGTGCTGATAAATAATAACCTTAAACATAAATGGATTAAGCACTCCAATCAAAGGACATAGGGTGGGTGAATGGATGGGAAGACACGGCTGTCTACAAGTGACCAATCTCAGAACAAAAGATGTACACAGGTTGAAAGTGATAGGATGAATAAACATACTCCAAACAAACAGGCGTGAAAAGAAACATACAGTAGCAACACATATCAGACAAGAGACTTCAAATAAAAAGCCATAAAAAGGGACAATAAAGGTCACTGCATAATATGTAAAGGAATAGTTCAATAGGAGGATATAGCTCTTGTAAAAACATATGCACCCAACATAGGAGCACAAAAATTATACAGAAAATCTTGGAGAACTTCAAGAAATATATTCACAACACAGTCATAATGGTATTGTGATGTATTTTAACACTACATTGTCAACAATGCATAGATCATCCACACAGAGAATAAGTAAGGATATTGTGGCACTTAAAGACACTTTAGATCAAATGGACATAATCAATATATACAGAAACTTTGACCCCAAAGAAGCAAAATATACATTCTTTTCAATTTCACATGGAACATTTTCAAAGACAGACCACATGGCAGGTAGTATACAAAACAAGCTTCAACAAATTCAAGAAAATTGAAATCATATCAAGTATGTGTTCAGATCACAATGGCTTGAAACTACAAATCAACCTCAAGAAACAAACTCAAAAACATTCAAACACATGTAGACTGAATAACATGCTATTAATGAATGGGATAACAATGACATCAAGGAAGAAATCAAAAATTATCTAGAAATGAATGAAAGTGAATACACAAGAGCCCCAAACCTATGGGACATACTGAAGGCAGTCCTAAAAGGGAATTTCATAGCAATAAATGCCTACCAGAAGATTAAAAAATCCCAAATAACCTATCTGTACATCTGAAAAAGCAAGAGGAACAAAAACAAACAATGCCCAGGGTGAATAGAAGGAAGGAAATAATCAAGGTCAGGGAAGAATTAAATGGCATAGAGACTAAAAGAACAATTTAAAGGATCAGCAAATCCAAAAGCTCATTCTTTAAATAGATAAACAAAATCAACAAGCCCTTAACACAATTTATCAAGAATAAAAGAGAGAAGACCTAAATAAATAAAATCAGAAATGAAAGAGAAGTTACAGCCAATACCACAGAAATACAAAGGATTGTAAGAAATTTCTACAACCAACTATATGCCAAGAAATTGGGCAACCTGGGCAAAATGGACAAATTTCTAGAAACATGCAAGCTTCCAAAACATAATCATGAAGATGCAGAAAACATCCTGCATCTGAATAGATTGATAACAACTAGTGACATTGAAGCAGTAATCAAAAAAAACTCCCAGCACACAAAAGCCCTGGACCAGAAGGATTAACAGGAGAATTTTACCAAATATGTAAGGAAGAACTAATTCCTCTCTTCAAAATATTCCAAAAAATTCAAGAACAAGGATGACTCCCAGACTCTTTTCATGAGACAAGTATCATCCTAATTCCAATACCAGGTAATTAAACAACAAAAACAGAAAACTACAGGCCAATATCTTTGATGAACATAGATGCTAAAATCCTCAATACTGGCAATCCAGATTCAGAAATACATTAAAAAGATGACACACCATAATCAATTGGGATTCATCTCAGGGATGCAAGGATGGTACAATATTCAGAAATCAATAAATGTAACACACCACATAAAAATATGATGGACAATAACAAGAGGTGAGGTGGGAGGGGAAAATGGGGAGAGAAGGGGGAATGGTGGTCAGAAACATGTACAAAGGACTCATGGACAAAGCCAAAGGAGGTTAGGATCAAGGGTGAGAAGTGGGGATGGCTGGGGTGGAGGGAGTGGTGGGAGGAAAAAAAAATAAATGTATCGATATTCAGCCATTCAAAATCATATGATGGATAAAAATCACATGATCATACTAATAGCTGCTGATAAAGCAGTTCAGAAAATCCAATACCTCTTTATGATAAAAACACTTAGCAAATGGGGAATACAAGAATCATACCTCAACATAATAAAAGCCATATATGAGAAAGCTACACCCAAGATTGTAGTGAACAAGCAAAAATTAAAAGCTTTCCCCTTAAGATCAGAAGAAAACAAGGCTTTCTGCTTTCACCACTCTTATTCAACTTTCATTACATGAAAGTTCTAGCCACAGTGATCAGACAAGAAAAAGAAATAAAAGTCATCAAAACTGGAAAAGAGGAAGTGTAACTGTCATTATTTTCAGAGGACATGATAGTGCACATAGAAAAACCTATAGTCTCCACCAAAAATCTACATGGCCTAATAAGTGTAGTCTGCAAAGTAGTAGGATACAAAGTCAATATTCAGAAATTGATGGCACTCTTGTACACAAACAATGAATTATCAGAATTATCAGGGCACATGCCTGGTCTGAGCACCTGGTCCCTGGTTGGGACACATATGAAATGCAACCAACTGATGTTTCTCTCACACATCAATTTTTCTCTCTCTCTTTCTCTCTCCCTTCCCCTCTTTCTAAAAATAAATAAATAGAATCTGTCTTAAAAATATTCTAAGATGATGAACTGTCTTTACTTTTATGTCAGTCACAATGTCATGTTAATACCAAATCTTATTCATTCACAGTTTTATGACAGGTTTATACTGCTGAACACTCTTCCTTCTTCTATTTTACTATGATGTCAGCTCATAGTTTTTTATCCCACATCTCCAACAGCCTCCATCTCCTTTTAAGTTACTCCTTGCCTCTTGCTGTGACAGGGGCTTTCTGATGGTCTTTTTCTACCCACAGTCCACAAGTGATCTTATTTCTTTCACATTGCCAATTACCCCACATCTACACCCATAGCCCAAATCTAGGCCTGAGCTCCAAATCCATCCATGCCCTCACCAGAGCTGAATGTCCCTAAGGTGGTCAAATGCCCGTCCCCATGCTTCTCTTCTACAGATTCCCTGACCTGGGGAATGAATGACATTGACATCCACCACTGCAGGAATATACAGCAAAAAAATAGTTAATTTAAAACTAGATCACAGGCCAAAATATCTAACCGCTAAGGTCCTAAACAAGTAAGATTCATAATTAAATTAGGGATGGGTAGGGGGAGATTATGATAAAATTGAAGGATGTAGACCAGTCCAGAGTAGGAAGCTAATGCTTAACTCCAGCTGACTAGAGCCACGTGGAACTACAGCCTCAGTCTGCTAAATTGATGGCTGTGTGAAGGAAGGTTAGAATTTGGATGTTAAATTTCTATATATTTTAGTATTAATAACTAATCAAATTTTAAAAATGGACTAAACAAAATATACTTGGTAGGCTATTATTATACAAATTCTGTTCTAGATTAATGGTATCAAACACTTATTAAATAACTACTTATTTTTTAAAAACTTTTTTAAAAGATTTTATTTATTTATTTTTAGAGAGAGGAGAAGGGAGGGAGAAAGAGAGGGAAGGAAACATCAGTGTGTGGTTGCCTCTCATGTGCCCTCTACTAGGGACTTGGTCTACAACCCTGGCATGTACCCTGACTGGGAATCGAACTGGTCACCCTTTGGTTCTCAGTCCCATGCTCAATCCACTGAGCTACACCAGCCAGGGCTCAATAACTATTTTTAAAGCCAATTAAATTTTATTTCTTCAGAAGTTCAATTTAGCTAGTAACCACTACTTATATGAAAATCTTAAAAAAAATTTCAGAATCTTTGTAATATTGTGTGTATTGTAAAAACACTAACCAAACTAATTACAAAACCCTGAAGTGAGCCAAAAATATTTCCCTGACAGCTAGTCAGAGAGGATCCCCCATATTTTATCATAAAAATAGTCCAGATTATAGAATAATCATAACAATCATCAGTGTCTGTGATATTTGGTGATGTTAAATTTGGATTTGCATGTCTGAATGTGTAAATATTTCATTGCAGAGGGAATGCAAAAGCGTGGCCTCTGTTGAACATGTTTGACTCTGTTTGCTCTTCTTCACTTGCTGATTTGCAGTGCAAATGAACCAATTTTCACCATACTTGAGCCTATCATGTAAAATAGATGCAAAGTATTTTTCATATAAGTTTACTTTCATAATTTCAAATTTGTGAAATTTATGTTCTCTAACACTACAAACCTATGCAGTCATTTTCCTTTCAGTCATAATGCTCTTCTTTAGCCTGGGGTATGCTTGTATTCACTGGTCAACAGTGAAAGCAGTAATATAGAGCAGAAAAAATGTTGAAAGTATAAATGAAAAGAGGTCTATGATTATGTTGAAAATAAAAGTAAAATTAACTCCACATAGATGTGCAAATAGTATCAATGTCTTTGTTCAAGCACACCTCATGCTACTATCTCATGATTTTCTTCTATGGGATAGAGAGGGCAAGAGAAGCTAGTGCATATGGCATTCAGTTTGTTAGAATTTGGTGCATAACACATTCAATTGTAAATTGTGCATTTTAACTAAATTATAGAGATTAAAGCATATATAAGAGTAAATTATGAACAATATACTTGTTGAATGCCCAAACCACATTCCTAAAACCATTATATCTGCAGCACTCCATTAACCAGTTTGTCTAAGTGCTATCCTACTCACCAATGAGATACATTCCAATCCAGTCTCCAGCATCTACTTCCTCCTTTATATCCCAGTGGATCACCAAGTCCTGGGAGTGTCCTATGGAGTAGTAGGAGCTGCTGACCATGAGTGTGGAACGGCTGTCAGAGGTAACCAGGTCAGTGTCACTGGTGGAACGGGAGATGGTGACAGTGTCATGGGGGCCAGTCCTGATGGCCATGCTGTGGAAATGGCTGGGGTTGTAGCTGTGGCGAAGTGGCTCCTTACAGCGGCGCCGGTTCTGGGAGTTTCTAGATGGAGATGCCATGGCAGCCAGGCCCAAAAACCTGTTCTGGTACAGATTCTGTGGGGGCAAACAGACAATCATCAAGGGCAGAAGATCCTAGCCTCAAGGTCATTTCACATAAAATGAAGGATGTGCTAGGAGAAAGGAGCTGTGAGTGAGCAGATCCCTAAGAAGATTTGAGAGACAAGAGCACCCTCCTCGGGACAAATGCTGTGACTCCAGGGTCACACAGAGAAGGCAAGAATGAGAATGTGAGCTCATCAAAGATCTTTGCATTTCCAACTGTGCTGGAGCCTACCACTTCCAGCACCCCACCCCCCCAACCTATTTGGTATTAGAAGACCTGCACAAATGCAGAATGGTTCTGAGAGTGGTGTAACCACCCCCAAACCAAAGGCCATCTCTTAAGTTCTCCACATCAATTCAGTTAGATCCAATTTTATCCTCCTTTAGGGTAAGTGATGGTTAATTATCACTAAATATTTTAGTGATTCCTGCAGCATTCAAGACTAGAGTCAGAGGAGGTCCCTGCTGGGTGAGATGGTCATCCCAACCCCTAGTACCATCTTTCACTCTGCAGAATGTCTCTGGCCACCCAAATCTTGCATAAGGACCTCAGATATACCAGTATTCCTCAAGCACCATCATTTTCAATAAGATCAGTGTCTCCCTCAAACCCAATGTTATTGTCAAAAAACATTGTCTCGGGTGAGAATAAAAATGCATGTGATTTATTGTTTTTGTTTTACAACACTGAGTACTTAAAATGAACTGAGTTGATTCAGAGCAACATTGTGATCATTTTGGATTCAGATAGCTTGCAGGATAGAGTGTAAAGGGTATAAATGGTAATGGAAAAAATAAAATATTTTTTAAAACATGAGGAAAGAGCATAATATAAAATATCTCATAGATTGATTTTGAAACAAGCAAGGATGATTCATACTTTACCAAATAGTGCTAAAATTGGGATCTAGGTGCACATTTTAGAAGTTCCTGACTAAAGTACACAGTATTCTATAACTAATAACATTTTTTGTTGTTTTTAGAAAAGATTAAAGTCTAAAAATGTGTTGAATCATGCAATTTAGATCTCAGGGACTGCAACTTATACACATCAATCAAATGCATATTACTGAATTTTTGTTTTACCAGCCATGAAAACCAGACCTCAGCAACAATTTATCATTTAGATTATATAAGTCTATTTAGCAAAAAGTTAGGCCTGTACTTTTTCCACTTTCGAAGACCAGGGCACTTGTAAAAACATAATTAACCTGATAAAGCCCAGTGGTTGCATTCTGACCCTTGGTCCTTAATCATACATAGCTTGGAGATACAAGATGGCAGGGGAGTATAAGTGGAAACTACACTAACCTCCTCCCAGGACCAGTCTGAATTCCAAATAAATTGTAGAGAAATAATCTGGAAACCAATTTAAAAATACCTGGATATACCTTATAACCATGGACAGACAGAAGAAACCACTTCACTACAACGTGACTGGTACAGAGTGCAGAAGAGACACAAGAGGGCTGGCTGGTCACCCACAGGTGGCAGTTGAAGTGTTAGAGGGATATTTAAGCAGCTGGGAGGACCCCCCTGAAAAGATGGGGTCTAAACCCCAAGCAGGACTCAACAGCCTATAGCACCAGAGCTGGAAAGGACCACAAACTTCCAGCTATGAAAAGTGGTTGGGTTTCTGTCTGCCAGGGAGAGATGGCTAGAGATAGAGAGTATCTTAAAAGGCCAATGCATAAAAATTCATTTTCAGCCACCTACCCTGAGTGAAGGCAGAGGGAGGGCAGAATGGACTAAAGATGCTTGAGGAGAGTCTGGGGCTAGGGGGACTGGGAAGAAGGGAGGGAATTGAGGGAGCAGCCACCAGGCTCCCCGTGCTCAGTCATTCCCCATACTGCAAAAGCCATCTTGCTCAGTCAGAGTATTCCCCTCCAACTGGCATCAGCCTGATTGGGAGCAATAGCCTGTCCCACAAGGCTCACTCTGCCTCACCCTGTGGTGCTTAAGCTTAACTGCTGATTACAGATAACTAGATTAACAACTGAAGGAAACAGCCACAAATTGTGGATCACTGGTAATCTTGAACAGGCTGCCTACAGCCAGGCTTAGACACCATCTGACATCACCAGTGGCAAGATCCAGAAAAAGAAGACAGTAGTAAATACTAGGTAGTACTGAGATGAATTCCACCATGGTCTTCTTCATGATTTGCATAATTTCCTCTCTTGCATAGCCTCTTAACATTTATTGTCCTTCAAGTTCGTGTCTATTAGGTCACTGGTTTTATTTTCTTTCTCTCTTTGCCTTGTCTCTATTCCCTACTCTTATTCCTCTTCCCTATAAGCTGAAAAAATCATTTTCTTTCAGTTAGTCATCTCACATTTATTTTTCCTTTTTATAATAGTCTCAATTTCTTTATACCTTTATTAATAATGGCTCACTTGCTATCGATGGCATGATTGTGGGTGGGGGTTATTTTTGTGTGTGTGGGTTTGTTTCCTGGGCTGTTTGGTTTTCTTCTGGCAGCACCTATACAACAGGATACAAGACATGGTATAGGTGGAGAGACTCTCAATCAGCCAGCTGGAGAGAAGGATCCACCAAAAGAATGATCCAACAACAATCTAAACCCATTTATAGCAAGAAAGCCCATGAAAATGGCATAAAGGGCATCCCAAAATCATCAAGCTCAGGAGTTCAAGGAGACTGCACCACCTAATTCCACAGGTCTCCTACCACAGAAGGGAGAGAGTCAAAGTAGATCAATCTAATACACGAAAACAAACAAGAGGAGTCATCTACAATAAAGAAACAAAGAAACAACCTCCAATTAAAAGGAAAGGATGATCCCCAGAAAGAGTGCTGAATGAAATAGAGGAAAGCAAACTATCAGACATTTGAGTTCAGAATAATGGTTATTAAGATGCTAAATGAGCTCAGTAGGAACTACAAAGAATTCCAGGGAACATACAAGGAACTCACTATGAACTACACCAGCATGAAAAAGGACATAAAAACTATCAACAAGACCAGGAGGAAATGAAGAATGCAATATCTGAAATTAACACAGTCAAAGGAATTAAAATCAGGCTAGATGAAGCAGAGAATCGAATCAGCAAGCTGGAAGACAGGCATAAAAAAAAATCCCAGACAGAGTAACAAAATGAAAGACTCAAATTAATCAGGGGTTTAAGGGCATTGCAGGACAATATGAAAAATAATAATATCCACATCATAAAGAAACAAGAAGGACAAAAAGAGCATGGGATAGAAAACCTGTTAGAAAAAGTAAGGACAAAAAACTTCCTTAACAAGCTGAGGGAAAATGTCATACAAGTTTGGAAGCACAGAGGGTCCCAAACAAGATAAACCCAAAATGGATCATTCCAGGACATATCATAATTAAAATGGCAAAATTAAAGACAAAGAGAGAATCTTAAAGGCAGTAATGGAGAAACAGCTGGTAACATACAAGGCAGCTCCAATAAGGCCATCAGTGGATTACTCAACAGAAAAATTACAAGACAGAAAGCAATGGCAACAAATTCCAAGTAAGAGCAAAGGCCAGCAACCAAGATTACCCATCAAGGCTCTCATTTAAAATCAAAGGAGAAATAAGGAGTTTTTCAGACAAAAAAAAAAAAAAGGCTGAAAGAATACCTATCCACCCAACCAGTATTGCAATAGGTGCTAAAGGGACTGCTTTTAGAGATGAAGAAAGTGAGAAGGAGAGACAGGAAGTCAGATAAAAATGAAAAAAAAATGGCAAGGAATAAGTATCTATCAATAATAACTTTATTGTTAATGAATTAAATGATCTAATCAAATGACATAGGGTAGCTGAATGGATAAGAAAACATAACCCGCATATATGCTTTCTACAAAGACCAACCGTGGAACAAAAGAACTACACAGGTTGAAAGTGAAAGGATGGAAAAAAATATTCTAAGAAAATAGACATAAAAAAAAAGCTGGTGTAGCAAAACATATATCAGACAAAATAGACTTCAAAATGATGACCATTAAAGAGAAAAAAAGGACACAACATAATACTTAAGGGAACAATCCATCAAGAAGATATAACCTATGTAAACATCTATGCATCTAAAATAGGAGCATCTAAATGGATAAGGGAAATCTTGGAGGGTTTCAAAAAAGATATAGACAATAACACACACTTATTGTAGGGGATTTTAACACCCCATTATCAACAATGGATAAATCTTTCAAGGAAAGAATCAACAAGGATATGTGGCATTGAACAGAACTCTAGATCAATGTATATGGTAGATACAGAAACTTACACCCTACAGAAGCAAAATATACATTCGTTTCAAATTCACATGTAACATTCTCAAAGATAGACCACATATTAGGACACAAACAAGCCTCAACAAACTAAGGAAAACTCATATAATATTAAGCACCTTATTGGATAATAATGGCTTGAAACCAGAAACAAACCTCCTAGAAAAAAAACCCTCAAAAACATTCATATTCACGGAGACTGAATAACATGCTAGTAAATAATGAAGGGGTTCATAATGAGATCCAGGAAGAAATCAAAAAAGTTTCTGGAAACAAATGAAAATGGACACACAAAAGACCAAAACCTATGGGACACAGTGATGGCAATCCTGAGAAGGATGTTCATAGTAATACAGGCCTACCTAACAAAGATAGAAAAATCTTAAATAAGCAAATTTACCCTACACCTATAAGACCTAGAGGAACAACAACCAACAAAGACCAGTGAGTAGAAGGAAGGAAATAATCAAGATCAGAGCAGAATTAAATTGAGACATAGAGACTAAAAGAAAATTAGAAAGGATTAGACAATCCAGGAAATGGTTCTTTGAAAAGATGAAATTTTGACAAGGCTTCACCTAGACTCAACAAGAAAAAAAGAAAGAGCACTCAAATACACATAATCAGAAATGAAAGAAGAGAAATTACAATGAATACCACAGAAATACAAAGGATTGTTAGAAATTATTACTAATGATTTGCCAAGAAATTTGACAACCTGGGAAAATTGCACAAATTTGTAGAAACATACAATCTTCAAAACCCGAATCAAGAAGAAGCAGAAAGCCTGAATAGACCAACATCAACTACTGAAATTGAAGCAGAAATCAAAATGCTTTGGCACATAAAAGTCCTGTAATGGATGGCTTCGCAGATGAATTTTACCAAATATACAAGGAAGAGCTAAATCCTACCCTTCTCTAACTATACCAAAAACTTCAAGAAGAAGGAAGACACCCAGACTCTTCTTATAAGATAGTATTACCCTAATTCCAAAGCCAGGTAAATACACAAGAAAGAAAAATACAGGCCAAATACTCCAATGAACATAAATGCTAACTAGATCTAGCAATACATTAAAAACATCATACACCATGATCAAGTGGGATTCCTCCCAGGGATGCAAGGATATATGATTTTGCAATATTTGCAAATCAATAAAATACACCACAGAAGTAAAATGAAAGACAAAAATCACATGATTGTATAAATAGATGCTAAAAAGCATTTCATAAAGTACAGCACCCATTTATGATAAACACACTCAGCAAACTTGGAATATAGGGCATGTACCTCAATATAATAAAAGCCATACATGAGAAAACAACAGCTAACATCATACTCAATGGGCAAAACCTAAAATCTTTCCCTTAAGACCAGGAAAAAGGCAAGTGTGTCTGCTTTCACCAGTCTTAATCAACATAATATTGGAAGTTCTAGCCAGAGTGATCAGACAAGAAAAAGAAATTAAAGGTATCCGAACTGGATAGGAGGAAAGAAAACTGTCATTATTTGCAGATGACATGAGAGTGTACATAGAAAACCCTATATAGTCTCTACTAAAAAAATTACTCTACCTAATAGGTGATTCTGGCAAAATAGTGGAATGCAAAGTCAATATTCAGAAATTGAAGGCATTTTGTACACTACACCAACTATGAAATAACAGAAAAATAAACTAGGAAATAAATCCCACTTACTATAGAAACAAGGAACGGGTTAAAGGGACCTTGAGAATCCTCCCTATTTATGCCTGAGCTGTAACCTTTATTTGAAGAGTGAAATATAGGTGTGCTATCTCCCAGGGAAAACTGGCCGTTCTCTGGGAGAGATTAGTACCTTTGATCTTTAACTGTTCCTTCAGGAAGAATTGACCCTTCTCCCAAAGGGACCAGTTGATTAGTCAAGTCACACAAGGCCCTTAGTGCATAGCCACTTTTGTCTAAAACATATTTAACCATAGCCCCCAAAGTAAGACATTGGAATCTCACCCGAAGGAAGGACACTTCACTCAGAACTTTTCCAGGTTGTACCCTGAATGCTGTCTCTAGGATTCCCCAGCACCTATATTTGGGTGTTGGCGAACTCCTATCTGGTGATGTATGATTTTGATTCTTGCTTTAACTTTGCTCTCACTTAATGAACTGCTTAGTTATTCACCTTTGACTTGGGGATTTTATTGTCTGTGAATCTGAACCTCCAAATTAAGTGGCCACAATCTCATACATGTCCTTAATAGCACAATAAGAAAAATAAAGTACCTAGAAATATAGTAACCATGGAGGTAAAAGACAAAAACTCAAAAATTCAGAAGACAAAAACTGAAGAAAGAAATTAAGGAAGATACAAAAATGGAGGCATATAGTGTGTTTATAGATTGGAAGAATTAACATCAATAAAATGTTCATACTACCCAAAGTAATCTATAGATTCATTGCAATTCCTATTACAATACCAATGATATATTTCACAGGTTTAGAACAAGTATTTCAAAAATATGTCTTGACATCTCAGACAAGGTTTGAATCTCCAAAATATATAAAGAACTCACAGATCTGAACACCGGAAAGACAAACAACCCAATTAAAAAATGGGCAAAAGTCCTGAACAGACACTTCCCCAAGGAAGACATACAGAGGGCCCAGAGACATATGAAAAGATGCTCAGCATCACTAGCCATCAGAGAGATGCAAATTAAAACCACAATGAGGTACCATCTCACACCAGTCAGAGTGGCCAACATAAACAAATCCACAAACAAATGTTGGAGAGGATGCAGAGAAAAGGGAACCCTAGTGCACTGTTGGTGGGAATGCAGACTGGTGAGCCCACTGTGGAAAACAATATGGAATTTCCTCAGAAAACTAAAAATGGAACTGCCCTTTGACCCAGCAATTCTGCTGCTGGGATTATACCCTAAGAACCCTGAAACACCAATCCAAAAGAACCTGTGCACCCCAATGTTCATAGCAGCACAATTTACAATTGCTAAGTACTGGAAGCAACCTAAGTGCCCATCAGCAAACGAGTGGATCCAAAAACTATGGTATATTTACACAATGGAATTCTAGGCAGCAGAGAGAAAGAAGGAGCTTATACCCTTTGCAACAGCATGGATGGAACTGGAGAGCATTATGCTAAGTGACATAAGCCAGGCGGTGAGGGACAAATACCATATGATCTCACCTTTAACTGGAACATAATCAACAAAAGAAAAAAGCAAACAAAATATAACCAGAGACATTGAAGTTAAGAACAATCTAACAAGGGGCAGGGGGGAGTGGGGAGGGGACAGTGAGGAGAGGGGATTACAGGAACTACTATAAAGGACACAGGGACAAAATCAAGGGGCAGGGTGGAGGTGGGGGAGGGAGGGGGGTTCGACTGGGGGTGGGTGGAGGGATGGGGAGAAAAGGTACACAAATGTGTTTGAATAACAAAAAATTAAAATTAAAAAATCTTTAAAACATATTAAAATAAATTAAATAACCATTTAAATAAATTAATAAATCATGCCAATAACTATACCACAAAGAAGCACCCAGATAGCCACTTGTAAATATATATGTCTTTTTTCCTTTATGCATTTGTTATATAATTAAGACCACACATTATTTTTTATTGTTGCTCAGGTACAGTTGTGTTCATTTTCCCACCACCATTTCCCCCAACCACACCTATCTGTACCTCCTGCCCTGGATCTTACCCTACTTTGGCATTATCCTTGTGTCCTTTACACATGTTCCTTGATGACCCTTCCCATTGTATGCCCCATTTTCCTCTTACCGCCTCTCCTCTGGTTACTGTTTATTCTTTATTTCAATAACTCTGGTTATATTTTGCTTGCTTCTTTGATTTGTTTATTACTTTCCACTTATAGGTGATATCATACGGTGTATGTCTTTCACCGGCTGGTTTATTTCACTTAGCATAATGCTCTCCAGATCCATTGATATTGTTGTGAAGGATAAGACCTCCTTTCTTTCTGCTGTGTAGCAGCATTACATTGTGTGAATGTACCATAGTATTTTGATGTACGCATTCACCAGTGGGCAGTTAGCTTGCTTCCAACACTTGGCTATTGTAAATTGTGTTGCTATCAATATTGCAGTGCATAGGTGCAGTGCACAGTCCTTGCATTGGTGTTTCAAGATTCTTAACTTATAATCCCACTAGTGCAATTGCTGGGTCAAAAGGCAGTTCCATTTTTACCTTTCTGAGGAAATTCCATGCTCTTTCTACAGTGGCTGCAACAGTGTGTATTCTCAGCAACAGTATACTATGGTTCCCTTTTCTCAACAACCTTACCAACACTTATTGATTTGTTTACGATGACCATTTTGACCAGTTTAAAGTGGTATTTAATTGTGGTTTTCATTTGCATCTCTCTAATGGCTAGTGATGCTGAGCATTCTTTCTTAGTCTCTGGGCCCTCTGTATATGTCCCCCCTGCACAAGTGTCTGCTCAGGTCCTTTGCCCATTTTTGAATTGATTTGTTTATCTTCATATGTGGGGTTGTGTGAGTTCTTTATACATTTTGGAGATAAACCCTTGTCTGAGATATCATTGGCAAATATATTTTCCTATACAGTTGGTTCCCTTTTCATTTTGCTGATATTTTCTTCAGCCATAAAGCAACTTTTTATTTCAATGGAGCCCTATTTATTTATCCTTGCCTACTGGTCCCTTGCTCTAGGGGACATATGAGTGAATAATGCTGTATGGAATATCTGAGATTTTCCTGCCTATGTTCTCCTCTAGGACTTTTATGGTGTTGTGACTTATATTTAAGTCTTTTATCCATCTTGAGGTTATTTTTGTGTATGGTGAAGTTGGTGGTCAAGTTTCATTTTCTTGCATGTAGTTGTCCAGATCTCCCAACACTATATGTGCATGAAGCTATTTTTACTCCATTTTATGCTTCTGCCCCTTTGTCAAATAGTAATTGACTAGAGAGACTTGGGTTTATTTCTGGGCTCTCTATTCTGCTCCTTTTATCTATATGTCTGTTCTTATGCCAGTACCAGACTTTTTTGATTACTGTGGCCTTGTAATATAGTTTGATGTCAGTTATGGTGATACCTCCTACTTTGTTCTTCTTTCTCAAAATTGCTGTGGTTATGAGGGCTCCCTTATGGTTCCATATAAATTTCTGAAATGTTTCTTCTATATCTGTGAAATATATCATTGGTACTTTAATAGGGATTCCATTGAATCTATAAATTGTTTTAGGTAGTATGACATTTTGATGATCTCAATTCTTCCAATCCAAGAAAAAGTATATTATTCCATTTATTTCTGTCTTCCTTAATTCCTTTCTTCAGTGTTGTATAGGTTTCTGAGTACAGGTTTTTTACCTCATTGGTTAGGTTTATCCCTAGCTACTTTATGTTTCTTCTTGCTATACCAAATGAGAATATTTTCCTGATATCTGTTTTTGATATTTCATTGTGGGAGTATAAAAATATCTTCTATTTCTGGATATTGACTTGTCTCTATTTTATTTAGCATTCTTTCTGAGGATTCCTCCTTTCCTTTAATTTGGGGTTTGTCTTCCCACTGTTTGTGATACTCTTCTTGTTAGCCTCTGCTTCTTAAATTGATCTATTCTACCTCCCTGGTTTTATGGTGTGAACTTTTATGGTAGGAGACCTCTGAGATTCAATGGTACAGTCTCATTAATCTCCTAGCTTTCCTTTATGTTGGCTCTCCATACGTCTTTGGGTTTTCATTGTTGTTGGGTCTTTCTTTGATGGGTCCTTCCCTCCAGTTGGTTAACCAAGGGTCACTCTGTCCACCACATCTTGTATTCTGTTGTGCAGGTGTGGACAGGTTGTGTTGAAGCTGGTCCTTCTGTCTGTTCGAGGTTTTGAGGCTTCTCTCTTGCTCTTGTTCAGTTGTTTGTTCTGGGTAATTTCTCCACTATTTAGTTGTAATTCCAGATTGGTCCTGGGTGGAGGTTAGTGTGGCTTCCACTCACTCCTTCACCTTCTTCTGTTATTATCTGTTGGCGGTTCCTTTTTGGGTGGGTTCTCTCTTCCAGCAGGTATACTTGTATTCACAACTCCCACCTATTTTTGCTTCTTCTCCCTTGTTTAACCTTGATTCATCTGAGTAACTGGCTTGGTTAGTCAATTTCTTAAAACATTGTGGTCCAGCTTTCTTCTCACTGACTCCTTTTTGCTTAGCCAACATGTAAACAGGTACCCACAAGGTGACAGAAGGCACAGCACTTGTCTTAGGCTCTTATTATCTTTTGTGAACTTCCAGTGATAAAATAAATAAGACATGGGGATATAATGTACAGCATAGGGAATACAATCAATAGCATGGTAATAACTTTGAATGGTGACAACTGGTTACTAGCTGTATTGTGATAATCACTTTGCAAGGTATGTTATAAATGTTGAACAACTATAGTACATACATGAAATTCATTTAATATTATGTCAACTCCTAAGTTAATTTGAAATTTCGAACATAATCATTTAATACATCTCTTTGAACTTCACGCAATTTTACACATACTTTATGATTCTAATCAAGGATATTTATTTTCTCTTACTTATATATGCCAGAATGTTGGCCCCCTCAACAAACACTTTAGATTTAATTATCAATGCCACTATTTTCCTGTATTTTTAGTAGATAGATTTCTTCTTATATTTTATTTATTTTTTTCTTACTAAATTAAGGTTTATTTGGTTGGAGTTTTTCTAATTTAATTCCTTCTTGGCCAATAGTTTTTTTTGTTCAATTTGAAAGTGTTTTGGATTTTTTAAAAAACATTATTGCCTAACTGTATTGTGATCAGAAAATGTGACCTTAGCATTTCTCCTTTTTCAAATTTATTGAGATAATTTTCATGGCCTAGTAATATAGTTAGTTTGTATAGATGTTGTATAGATGCTTCCAATGATGAGGAATTCTGTTTTATGGGAAAATAATCAATATAATTTGTTTTAAGGATAATTTTAGAGAAAAGTTTTAGATAAACAACAAAACTGAACAGAAGGTACAGAATTCCCCATGTATACCTGCCCCCACACACTCATCACCTCCTTCATTATCAACATCCACTGCTTGGTTGGGTACATTTGTGACAATTTATGAACCCACATTGACACAATAATTATCATTCATAATTAACAGTTTATTCTGGAGTTTATGCTTGGTGGTGTACATTCTACAGATCTGGACAAATTATAATGATATGGATACATTAGATACAAGAGTATTTTCACTACCCTAAAAGTTATCAGTGCCCCACCTATTTTTCCCTCCCCAAATTAAACCTTAATAACCATTGACCTTTTCACTGTCTCCATAGTTTTGCCTTTTCCGGACTGTTAGAGTCCAGAAATCATAGAGTCTGTTATTTGCTCAGATTGATTTCTTTCATTTGGTAATATGCATTTAAGATTCACACATGTATTTCCATGATTTGATAGCTCATTTATTTTTAGCATTGAATAACATTTCATTGTCTGGATATACCAGTTTATTTATCCAACTGGCTACTGAAAGACATCTCAGTTGTTTCTGTTTTGGCAATTATAACTAAAGCTGTTATAAACATGTGTGTCAGGTTTTGTGTATATATATATATACTTATATAAAAACTTATATATATATATAAGTTTTCAACTTGTTTAAATACCAAGGAGTGAAATTACTGAATATTCTGATATGGGTATTTTAAGTTTGGTAAGAAACTATAAAACTGTCTTCCAAATTGAACATACTTTTTACATTCCCACCAGCAATGAGAGAGAGATCGTGTTTACTCCACATCCTTGTCAGCATGTGGTATTGTCAGTGTTCTGGATTTTAATCATTTTAATAGGTGTGTACTCATATGATTGTTATTTTGACTTGCATTTCTCTAGTGACGTATCATCTGGAATTTTGTTTTCCTTTTTCTATTTTTTTAAGATGAAGTATTGTATTTTAATTATTCTTAATAACATAGAATTCTCTATATTATGCCATTTAACTCTCATAAAAACTTATCAAAGAATATTTTAAACACATTTTATAGGCAAAAAAACAAAGAACAAACAAACTGGCTCAAAAGATAAAATGGAATGTATTTTCGTATGACCATTTGGATTTGTATAACTTCTTTAATGAGATGTTAGTTAAGGTCATTGGCCCAATTTTAATCAGGATGTTTGGTTTCTTTTTTTTATTAAATCATTTTTATTGTTATTCTATTGTTGAATTTAAAGAGTTCTTTGTACATTTTAAATAATAGTCTTTTTATCAGATGTGGGTGTTTTTACAAATATTTTCTACCAGTATATGGCTTATCTTCTCATTCTCCTGACATAGTCTTTTTGTTGAGCAGAATATTTTAATTTTAATGAAATCTTGTATAATTACTATATATCCTGCAATCTTACTATAATTGCTTATTAGTTCCAAAAATATTTTATTTTTTTCATTTTCTACATAGACAAATATATTATCTGTAAACAGAGGGTTATTTCTTCATTTCTAATCTGCATAACTTTTATTTCTTTTTTTGTCTAATTGCATAAGCTACAATATCAGGTGTAATATTAAAAAGGATTAGTAAGAAGGGACATTCTTGCTTTGTTCCTGATCTTTGTATGAAAACTTTGAGATTCTCATCATTACATATGATGTTAACCGTTAGATTTTGTAGATATTCTTTGTAAAGTTAAGAAGTTCTTCTCTGTTCCTAATTAACTGAGAGCTTTTATCATGAACGGGTGTTCGATATTGTTATATGCTTTTTATTCATTTATTAATATGACTATGTAATAATTGTTTCTTAGTGTGTTGATATGATGGATCACATTAATAAATTTTCAAGTATGAAACTGGTGCTGCATGTAAGAGATCAATTCCACTTGCTTCTAGTGCCTAATTCTTTTTATACACCATATTTTGGTTCAATTTCTTAATATTTTGTTGAAGATTTTTCCATGTATGTTCATGACAGATATTGATCTGTGTATTCTACTCTTTCAATGTCTCTGTTTGGTTTTGCTATTAGGCCAATACTGGCCTCATAGAATTAGTTAGGAAGTATTTCCTCTACTTTTACCCTCGGAAGGAGGGGATTGGTATAATGTTGCACAGAATTCACCAACAGATCTGCACCTACTGCTTTCTGTTGTGGAAGGTTAGTAATTGTTGATTGAAGGTTTTGTTTTGTTTTATTTTTATAGGCCTACTCAGATCATCTATTTCTTCTTGTGTGAGTTTAGGAAGATTGTGTCATTCAAGGATTTGGTAGGATTTGGTAAATTTTCCATTATGCTATCAAATGTGTAGGAAAAATTTTAAATAATATGTTTTATCCTTTTAATGTCTTTGGGTTTTGTAGTGATATGCCATTTTTTTTCTTATATTAGAAATGTGTATCTCTCTCTTATTCTGCTCTAGTTAGCCTAGCTATATGCTTATTGGTTTTACTGATATTTCAAAGAACCTGTTTTTTATTTCATTGATTTACTCAATTGATTATCTGTATTAAATTTCACTGATTTCCACCTTAATTACTATGATTTTTTCTGCTTACTTTGGATTATTTTGTCTTCTTTTCTGGGTTCATATGGCAGAAACTTGGATTATTAACTTTAGATATTACTTCTTTTCTAATATATGCATTCAATGATATAAATTTCCATCCCCATATTTTCTTTCATTCCACAATTTTTTTAAATTTTTATTTATTTTTTACAAAAAGGGGAAGGGAGAAAGAGAAGGAAAGAAACATCAGTGTGCTAGGAAAACATTCATAGGTTGCCTTTAAAATGCACACAACTGGGGTCATGGTCTGCAACCCAGGCATGTACCCTGACATGTACTTGAACCAGTAAATTCTTGTTTTTCAGGACAATGTCCAACCCACTGAGCCACTCCAATCAGGACACATTCCACAAATTGTTCTGACATTTCTTATATGACTCATGTTTTCTTGAAAAGGGCTTGTTTAATTTATATGCACTTTGGGATTTTCAAGTTGCCTTTTTCTTATTGATATCTAGCTTAATTTCATTGTGTTCTGAGAACAGATACTGTATGATTTATATTATTTCACATTATGAAGAGTGTTTTATGGCCCAGAATGAAGTCTGCCTTGGTGAATATTTAACAAAAGAAAACTAAACTAAATAAATGGAAAGAAGAGAAATTTTTAAAAAGAACAAATTCCATTAAGATAGAAGAGTGAAATTTGTCTCAGCTGTTGGTGTTTGCCTTCTGACTTCTTTTTGGATCTGTCTCTGGTTTTCTCAGAGTTCCATGTCTTATTGTCTTACTCTTGGGAAAAAAAAAAAAAAAAGCCTTCTGCTGATTTTATACCTGATAAACCTGGTTTGCAGGCCTGTGAGATCCTGCTGGCAGAGAGGGGCTGGCTGCTATTTATTTTCCTTTTCTGTAGTTCCACAAGGATAGGGGAACAGTCTGGGCTACAATAATCACAGGTGCCTGGTTTCTAGCCCATGCCCTCAGAGCACTATGCAGCTCTTACTGTCCACTCTACACTTTTGCACCAGCATTTGCGCCATGCTGTTACTGATAATCCACCTCATTTTGTGTCCCTTTGATCAGTCTGTGAAGTGCACTGAGTAGGAGCAAATTGGGCCCTCCCTCACTCTTTGTTGGTGTGGCCACTTGGTGGGTGCCAGGTCCCTGCATGGCAGCACAGTTCCGGTATTGGAAGAAGTCTCTCTGGGAGCCACTGCCTTTCTAAGCCAGTGCTGCCCCCCTTGATCAATCCATGAGGTGCCCGGAGTGGTAGCAAATGTGCCCCGACTCCTCCCTTTTCACTGGCCTGGCCACTGTGCATGAGAGGTCCCTGCATGGCATGAGGTCCCTGAGTGGCTGTCCAGTTCTTTTTCTGAGAAAATTCTCCTTGCACTCCACCTGATGCTCTTAACAAGTACCCACTTTTACACACAGTCCAACTCTGACCAATCCAGATTCTACCTGGGTTATGATCACTTGCTGCCCATATCTTCTCCCAGCTCCAGGTGTCACCTGGCTCCCCAATTTCTCTGGTACTATCCCAGCAGGCAACTTTCACTAAAGCCATGGTGTGCCACTACCTGTGTATCACTTACTTATTGACATTTTATCCCCCCAGCGACTTTACACATCCAGGTCTCTGCTGGCATGGGTCTGAGACTTCCCTGCTCTGGGAGAGGAGGGAGCTGCTCGGGTGCCTATCACTGACCTGGCTGTCCTCCAGTGCTCCCAGGGCAGCCACAGTCTCCAGTATATGGCCAGAGACCATTGGCCTACAAATTCTCTTTACCACATGTTTTTAAGTGTCCTCTGCACACTTTGGCTTCCAAACTTCATTATCAGCTGGGATTCTGTTGGCTGTTCACTCTGTTCTTCAGAAGATTGGCTAGGTGTCCCAGTTTGGTACATGAGCAAGTGACTTAGCTCTCACCTACATTGCCACCATCTTCTTCCCCTCCAGCACTTTAAATATTTCATTCCATTCTTTTCTTCCTTGCATGGTTTCTGAAAAGTCAGGTGCAATCTTTTTCTTTGTTCTTTTATAGGGAGAGTGTTGTTTTCCTCTGGCTACTTTCGGAGTTATTATATTTTTAAAAATTTCTGTAGTTTATATAACATATAAATGGGTTTAGTTGTGTGGGGGTTTTATATTTTTTATTATGGTTGGTGTTCTCTGAGCTTCCAGGATTTTCTGTTTTGGTGCCTCACATTAACTTCAAAAACGCCTCTGTCATTATGGTTCAAATATTTCTTGTGATCCATTCTTTCTTTTTTTTTTTAACCTGGTTTTTGCATTTTGTGTATGTTACACTATTTTCAGTTGTCCAATAATCTTTGATATTTTTGTCCTCTATAGTTTTTGTGTTTTTCTTACTGATTTTCAAATTCAGAGATTTCCATTGAAATATTCTCAAGTTTGGAGATTATTCCTCAGCCTCAGTCAGAGTTCCATTAGCCCATAAAAGGCATTCTTCATTTGTTAGAATAATTTTATCTCTAGAATTTTTATTGTTCCTTTTTGGAATTTCATCCCTTTCTTTACATTACTAAGCTATTATTTTTTTTCAGTTTTAAAATTTGATATATTTTATTTATCCCAAATGATTTTAAAAATTTATTTTTTAAATTAGAGTTGGCATACAATATTATATTAATTTCAGATGTTTAACATACTAATGAGACATATATAACTTATGAATTGTTCACCCCTATAAGTTTAGTACCCATCTGACAATATAAATAGTAATTACAATGTTTTTGACAATATTACCTATGCTATATTTACATCACTTGACTATTTTAAAAACTGGCAGTCTGTACTTCTTAATACCTTTCACCTTTTTCTCCTTCAACCCCTACTACCTGGTGACCACAAATTTTTCTTTGCTTCTATGAACTCATATGGTATTTGTATACCTACATTACTTATTTCACTTAACATAATAACTTATAGGTCAAATCATGTTGCAAGTGATAAGGTTTATTCTCTTATGACATTGTAATATTCCATTGTATAAAGAACTACATCATTCCTGGCTGGATATCTCAGTTCGTTAGTACATCAATCCCATACACCAAGGTTGTTGGTTGCATCCCCAGTCAGGACACATACAGAAGTCTAGCAATGAGTGTGTGGATATGTGGTACAGGAAATCTCTCTCTATCTCTATCTCTCCATCTCTCTCTCTCCCCCCCATGTCTCTCTCTTTTCTCTCACTAAAATTAATAAATAAAAACTTTTATTCAGTTCTTTAAAAACAGAACATCTTCTTTATCCACTTGTCTATCAATGGACAATTAGGTTGCTTTCATATCTTTGCTATATTACATAACCCGCAATGAAATAAGGCATGCATACAACTTTTCAAATTAAGGTTTTGGAATCCTTCACAAATATAATTACAGGATCATATAGTAGTTGTATTTTTAATATTTTAAGAAATCTCCATACTCTTTCCATAGTGGCTGTACCACTTTATGCTCCCACCAATAGTAACAGTGCACAAGGGTTCCCTTTACTCCATGCCCTCACCAAGAGTGTTCTTTGCTCATTTTTTGGTAATACCCATTATAACAGGTGTGAAATAGTAACTTACTGTAGTTTTCATTTTCATTTCTCTGATGATTGTGCTGTTGAGAATCTTTATATGTGTCTATTAGCCATCAGTATGTACTTATTGGAGAAATGTTTATTTCATTCCTCTGGCAATTTTTTAATCAGATTATTTGGGAATTTTGGGGTGTTAAGTATATGAGTTCCTTATTTATTTTGGATATTGATGCCTTTCAATTTATCATTGCAGAATTTCTTCTCCCATTCCTATTTTATTTGGTTGATGGTTCTTTTGCTGTGGAAGAATTCTTTAATTTATCTGATAAAGTCCCACTTATTTATGTTATCTTTTATTTTTTCTAGTCCAGGAAAACCTATCCAAAAAAAGTATTATTAAGCTTAATATCATAGTTTACTCTCTATGTTTCCTCCTAGTAATTTTATAGTTTTCAGTTTTACATTTAAGTTTTCACTCCTTATGCATTTATTTGGTATATGATGAAAGAAAATGTTTTAGTTTTTTCGCAGGTATCTGTCAGCTTTTCCCAACATCATTCATTGAACACACTGTCTTTATCCCATTGTATACACTTATGTCTTTTGTCATAGATTAATTGAACATATAGGAAATGATTTATTTCTGAGTTCTTCATTCTATTCCATTGCAATATGTGTCTCTTTGAATGCTAGTACCTTGCTGTCTTGATTATGATACCCTTGTAGTGTAGATTGAATCAGGTAACAAAACACTTTCAACATGTTCTTCTTTCTCAAGACTGCTTGAGCTGTTTGCAGTCTTTTGTGCTTCTACATAAATTTTAGGATTATTCTATTTCTGTGAAAAACGCCATTGTTATTTCAATAGGAATTGCAATGATTCTCTAGGTTGCTTTAGGTAGTATGAACATTTTAATGACGTTAATTCTTCATAACTATGAACATGGTAAAGACTTCCATTTATTTGTATCTTATTCAATTTCTTTCTTCAATTTCTTATACTTTTCTGGGTACAGATATTTTTCATCCTCAGTTATATTTATTCTTAGGTATTCTATTTTTTTAGATGTAATTTGAAATAGGACTATTTTTCTTAATTCTTATTTCCAATAGCTTCTTATAGATATCTGAACATGCAACTTATTTTTGAATATTGATTGTGCATATTGCTTCTTTACTTAATTCAATTACAAGTTCTAACAGTTTTTCGTAGAAATTTAAGGGTTGCCCTGTCTGGTGTGGCCAGTGGATTGAGCACTGGCCTGGGAATCAAAGGATCACCAGTTCGATTCACATTCGGCACATGTGTGGGTTGCTGGTCAAGGTCCCTGATGGGGGGTGTGCAAGAATCAACCACACATTGATGTTTCTCTTCCTCTCTTTCTCCATCCCTTCGCCTCTCTAAAAATGAATAAATATTTCTTTAAATGTTTAGGTTTCTTTGTATATAATATCGTATCTTCTGCAAATAATGAGAGTTTTACTTCATTCCCAATGTGGATGCTTTTTTTTTTTCTTGTCCTATTACTGTGCCCACCACTCCCAATATTACATTGAATAAGAGTGGTGAAAGTGGACATCCTTGTTTTGTTCCTGACCTTAAAGATAATGCTTTCAGCTGTTCACCACTGAATATATCAGTAGTGGGTTTGCCATATATGGTCATTTTTGTGCTTAGAAATTTATGTGTCTGTCTGTACTCACATGGCTTAGAGATATTTAAATAAATAAATAAATACATCTTTTAAATGGTTTTCTGTATCTATTGATATGAACATATGATTTTTATCCATCATACTGTTTAGATGTTCTACCATGTTAATTATCCTATAAACATTGAGCCAATCTTGCATGCCAAACAGAAATTCCCATTTATCATGGTGTATATTTTTACTATATTGTTTTATTTAAGTTTGCTAATAATTTGTTAACAATTTTTTCTATGTCCATTAGAAATATTGGGTTAAAATATTCTTTTTCAGGAAATACAAACTATAAACAAGAATGAGAAAGAAATGAAGAATACAGTATCTGAAATTTTTTTAAAAATACACTAGAAGAAATTACAAGCAAGCTGGACAAAGCAAAGGACCAAATTAGTGAGGTGGAAGACAAGGTAGAAAGAAATACACAAGTAGTCCTGATGGTGTAACCCAGTGGATTGAGCATGGGCCTGCTAACCAAAGTGTTGCTGGTTCAATTCCCAGTCAGGACACATGCCTCAGTTGCAGGCATGGTCCCCAGTAGGGGACATGAGAGAGGCAACCACACATTGATTTTTCTCCCTCTCTTCTTCCTTCCCTCCCCCCTCTCTAAAAATAAATAAAATATTTTTTAAAAAGAAAGAAATACACACATAGAGTAACTACATGAAAACAGACCACAAAAATATGAAGATAGTTTAAGGGAACTGCAAGACAACATGAAATACAAAAATATTTGAATCATAAGGACACCAGAAGGAGAAGAAAAGGAGCAATGAATAGAAACCCTGTTTGAAAAAATGGCAGAAAGCTTCCATCATCAGGGGAGGGAAAAGGCCATGCCAGTTTAGGAAACACAGAGGGACCCAATCAAGATAATCCCAAAGAAGCCTATTCCAAGACATTAGACATTTTAATTAGAATTAAAATGCCAAATTTGAAAGACAAAGAGAGAATCTTAAAGGCAACAGGGAGAAACAGGAAATAGCATACAAGGGAGCTCTGATAAGACAAGCAGCTGACTTCTCAACAGAAATAGTACAAACCAAAAGGGAATGGCAAGAAATATTTGACCTTATGAAAAGAAAAGGCCTTCAACTGAGAGTACACTATTCAGCAAGGCTCTCAAAATGGAAGGTGAAATAAGGAATTTCCCAGACAAAAGAGGCTGAAAGAATACACCTCCATCAAAATGGCACTTCAAGAAAGGATAAAGGAACTGTTTTAAGAGGAGGAAAATACTTGAATAACAATAAAAAATAAAAGAAAAATAAAAATTAAAAACAGAATAAAAAGAGGAGGAAGAAAAAGAGAAAGAGAGAGAGAGGAGCATAGGTACAAAAGGTGGACAGATAAAAAACAACTTATAAACAATAACCTTAAATGTAAATGGATTGATTGTTCTGATCAAAAGACATAGGGTAGCTGAAAGGATAGGAAAACATGACTCACACAAATGTTACTTACAAGAGGCCCACCTCACAAAAAAAAAGACCTTACAGACAGAAAGTGAAGGGTTGGAAAAAAATATTCCAAGCAAATGAAGAGGGAAAATAAGCCGAGGTAGCAATACTTATATCTGACAAAATGGACTTCAATATAAAAGCCATAAAAGGAGACCCAAAAGGACACTTCATAATACTCAAGGGAATAACCCATTAGGAAGACATAAACATTATAAATATATGTGCACCCAACATAGGAGCACCAATATATATAAGGAAAATCTTGAAAGATTTCAAGAAATATATAGACTACAACACACTTATATTAAGGGATTTTAATATTCCACTGTCAAAAATGGATAGATTTTCCAAAAAATACATCAACAAGTGTATCACGGCATTCAACAATGTCCTAGGTCAAATGGATTTAACAGATATATATAAAACCTTTCATTCCAAAGAAACAGAATACACATTCTTTTCAAATGCACATGGAACATTTCTCAAGATAGACCATATAATAGGACACAAAACAAACCTCAACATATTCAAAAACATTGAAATTATATCAAGCATTTTCTCAGTCTACTAGGGCCCTAAAGTAGAAACCAATCTCAAGGGAAAAAATCAAAAACACTTCAATTTATGGAGATTGAATACCATGATATCAAATAATGAATGGGTTAATAATGAGATCAAGAAAAAATCAAAAAGTTTCTGGAAACAAATGAAAATGAATACACAACAGTCCAACACTTATGGGACACAGCAAAAGCAGTCCTGAAAGGAAAGTTCATAGCCTTACAAGCCTATGAAAAAAAGATTAAAACATTTCAAATAAACAACCTAACCCTACATCTACAAGAACTGGAGGAACAACAACAAATAAAGACCAGAACAAGTAGAAGGAAATAACAAAAACCAGAGCAGAATTAAATGACATAGAGACGGATAGAAAAATTCAAAGATCAATAAATCCTGGAGCTTGTTCTTTGAAAATAAAAACAACATTGACAAGCCTTTAGTCAGACTCATCCCCCCCCCAAAAAAGAGAGATTCCCAAACACATAAAATCAGAAATGAAAGAGGAGAGATTACAGGTGATACCACACGGACACAAGGGATTGTAAGAAATTACTATGAACAAGTAAATGCCAAGAAACTTGACACTCTGGGTGAAATGGGCAAAGATAGAAACATATAATCTTCCAAAAGTGATCAAGGAGAAACACAAAGCATGAGTAGACCAATATTAATAGGTGAAACTGAAGCAGTAATCAAAATACTCCCAAAAAACAAAAGCCCTGGGATGGATGTTTTCACAGATGAATTTTACCAAACATTTAGGGAAGAGCTAATTACTATCCTTCTCAAACTATTCCAAAAAAATTCAAGAACAGGTAAGACTTGCAAATATTTGTATGAGGCAAGTATTATCTTAATTCCAAAACCAGGAAAAGATAAACTAAAAAGAGAAAACTACAGGCCAATATGCTGATAAATATAGATGCTAAAATCCTCAACAAAATACTGGAAAATCAGATCCATCAATACTTTAAAAAGATCATACACCACAGTCAAGAAGGATTGATCACAAGGATGCAAGGATGGTATAATATTTGAAAATCAACTGGAACCTAATCAACAAAACAAACAAGCAGGAAAAATATAACCAGAGACATTGAAATAAACAACACATGACCATAAATAGAGGGGATGTGGGAAGGTGATCACTAGGGAAAGACTGGGAAGGGTCACCAGGGAACATATATAAAGGACCCATGGACAAAACCAAGGAAGGGAAGGAGTGAGGGTGGAAGGTGGGATGTGTGGGGTGGGGAAACAAGGTGGCAGGAAAATGGAGAAAACTGTACTTGTACACAATAAATAAACAAATGTAATACACCACATAAACAAAAGGAAAGACAAAAATCACATGATCATATCAATAGATGCTGAAAAGTCCAACTCATTTATGATAAAAATACTCAGTGAAATGGGAAGAGAGGGAATATACCTCAATATAATCAGTCCATATATGATAAGCCTATGACCTATATCGTACTCAATGGGAAAAACCTAAAAGCTTTCCCATTAAGATCAGGAAAAGACAAGTGCCCATTTTCACTACTTTTATTCAACATGCTTTTGTAAATTCTAGACACAGTAATCAGATAAGAAAAAGAAAAAAAAGATATCCAAATTGAAAAGGAGAAAAGAAAACAGTCATTATTTGCAGATAACATCATAGTGTACATAGAATATACTATAGGGTCCACCAAAATAATAATAATAAAAATTGACCTAGTAAGTGATTTGGCAAAATAGTGGGATACAAGTCAATATTTAGAAATCAAAGGCATTTTGTACACCAACAGGAAATATCAGAAAAAGAAATAAAGAAAAATTCCATTTCCTATACCAAAAAGAAATATAAAGTACCTAGGCATAAGACGAATCAAGTCATCAAAAGACCTGTACTCAGAAAATGATGGAACACTGAACAAAGAAATTAAGGAAGATACCAACAAATAGAAGCATATACCATGTTCATGGATTGGAAAAATTAACATAATTAAAATGTGCATACTACCCAAACCAATTATAGATTGAATACAATCCAGATTAAAAGCCCTATAATGGAGCTTCCAGCCAAGATGGAGGCATAGGTAGACATACAGCATCTCCTCGCATAACCAAAAGAAGGACAACAACAATTAAAAAAAAAAAAAAAGAACTGACAGAAAATCGAACTGCATGGAAGTCTGACAACCAAGGAGATAAAGAAGAAACATTCATCCAGACAGGTAGGAGGAGTGGAGACAGGCAGCCAGGGGCAGAGAGGACTCGCAGTGGGCCAGCGGCTGGTGGACCCAACGAGGTTGTGGATTGTGGAATGGGGCAGGCAGTGTGACAGCTAGCAGACCCCACATCCCCACATTCGAACATAGATAAACCGGGAGGAATGACAGGGGAGCAAAACAGACCATACAACCCAGGGCTCCAACGCTGGGAAATAAAGCCTCAAACCTCTGATTGAAAACACCCATGGGGGTTGAGGCAGCAGTGGGAGAAACTCCCAGCCTCACAGGAGAGTTCATTGGAGAGACCCACAGGGGCCTAGAGCGTGCACAAGCCCATCCACCCACCCAGGAATCAGCACCGGAAGGGCCCAGTTTGATTGTGGGTAGCAGAGGGAGTGACTGAAATCCAGCACAGAGTGAAGCAAGCGCCATTGCACCCTCTTGGACCCTCCCTCACTTACAGCATCACAGTGCAGCAACCAAGATTACCCTGCCTCAGTGAACACCTAAGGCTCCACCCCTTTACATAACAGGCACACCAAGACAAAAAAAAAATGGCCCAAATGAAAGAACAGATCAAAGCTGCAGAAATAATTCAACTAAGCAACGAAGAGATAGCCAACCTATCAGATGCACAGTTCAAAACACTGGTAACCAGGATGCTCACAGAATTGGTTGAATTTGGTCGAAAACTAGATGAAAAAATGAAGGCTATGATAAGAGAGACAAATGAAAATGTACAGGGAACCAATAGTAATGGGAAGGAAACAGGGACTCAAATCGATGGTGTGGACCAGAAGGAGGAAAGAAACATCCAACCAGAAAAGAATGAAGAAACAAGAATTTTAAAAAATGAGGACAGGCTTAGGAACCTTTGGGACAACTTTAAATGTTCCAACAACAGAATTATAGGGGTGCCAGAAGGAGAAGAGGAAGAACAAAAAATTGAAAACTTACTTGAACAAATAATGAAGGAGAACTTCCCTCATCTGGCAAAGGAAATAGACTTCCAGGAAGTCCAGGAAGCTCAGAGAGTCCCAAAGAAGCTGGACCCAAGGAGGAACACACCAAGGCACATCATAATTACATTACCCAAGATTAAACAAAAGGAGAGAATCTTAGAAGCAGCAAGAGATAAGGACACAGTTACCCACAAAGGAGTTACCATAAGACTGTCAGCTGATTTCTCAAAAGAGACCTTACAGGCAAGAAGGGACTGGCAAGAAGTATTCCAAGTCATGAAAGGCAAGGACCTACATCCAAGGATACTGTATCCAGCAAAGCTATCATTTAGAATGGAAGGGCAGATAAAGTGCTTCTCAGATAAGGTCAAGTTAAAGAAGCTCATCATCCCCAAGCCCTTATTATATGAAATGTTAAAGGGAGTTACCTAAGAAAAAGAAGATCAAAAATAGGAACAGTAAAAATGACAGCAAACTCACAGTTATTAACGACCACACCTAAAATAAAAACAAGAGCAAACTAGGCAAACAACTAGAACAGGAACAGAACCATAGAGATGGAGATCACATGGAGGGTTGACAATAGGGGAGTGGGAGGGGGAGAGGGGGGGAAAGGTACAGAGAATAAGTAGCATAGATGATAGGTGGAAAATAGACAGGGGGAGGGTAACAATAGTGTAGGAAATGTAGAAGCCAAAGAACTTATAAGTATGACCCATGGACATGAACTATAGGGGGGTAATGTGGGAGGGAGGGGGTGGGCAGGATGGAGTGGAGTTGGGGGGGGAATAGGACAACTGTAATAGCATAATCAATAAATATATTTTTTAAAAAGAAGATAAAAAATATGAACACTAAAATGACAGCAAAATCACAGTTATTAACAACCACACTTAAAACAAAAACAGAAGCGATCTAAGCCAACAACTAGAACAGGAAGAGAAGCACAGAAATGGAGATCACATGAAGGGTTTTCAACAGGGGAGTGGGAGGGGGAGAGAGAGGGAAAATGTACCGAGAATAAGTAGCATAAATGGTAGGTAGAAAATAGGGGGAGGGTAAGAATAGCATAGGAAATGTAGAAGCCAAAGAACTTATAAGTATGACCCATGGACATGAACTATAGGGGAGGAATGTGGAAGGGAGGGAGTGGGTAGGACGGAGTTAAGGGGGGGAAATGGGACAACTGTAATAGCATAATCAATCAATAAATAAATAAATAAATATATATATATATATATATATATATATATATATATATATTTTAAATCCCAATGACATATTTCTCAGATTTAGAAAAATTTGTCAAAAATTTCTATGGACCCAGAAATGACCCCAAATAGCCACAGCAATCTTGAGAGAGAAAAATATAGTGAGAGGGATCACAAAACCTGATATAAAACTATGCTACAAGGCCATTTTAATCAAAATGGCCTGGTACTGGCATAAGAACAGACACATAGATAAATGTAACAGAATAGAGAGCCCAGATATAAACTTTTTCCTCTATGTCCATTAATATCTGACAAAGTAGGCAGCAGCATAAAATGGAGTGAAAATCACCTCTTCAACAAATGTTGTTGGGATATCTGGACAGCTACATGCAAAAAAATGAAACTAGACCACCAACATGAACTCAAAATTGATAAAAGACTTAAACATGAGTCACAACACCGTAAGTTCAAGAGGAAAACATAAGCAGGGATACCTCAGATATCCCATGCAGCAATATTTTTGCCAACACATTTTCTAGAGCAATGGAAATAAAGGAAAGAATAAACATATAGGACTACAACAATTTAAAAAGCTCCTGTGTGGCTAAAGAATACATCATCAAAGTGAAAAGTGAACTATCTGTATGGGAAAGTATATTTGCCAACAATACCTTGGACAAGGGTTTGATATCCAAAATTGAAAAGCCGGCAAGGACCTGAACAGACACTTGTGGAAGGAGGATATACACAGGGCATAGCCTATGAAAGGATTCTCAACATCACTACCATCAGAGAGAAGGAAATTAAACCCACAATGCAATACCATCTCACACTGGTCAGAATGACCATCATAAACAAATCAACCAATAACAAATGCTGAGAAGGTTGTATAAAAATGGGGACCCTAGTTCATGGTTGGTGAGGATGCAGAGTGGTGCAGTCACTGTGGAAAACAGTATGGAATTACCTAAAAAACTAAAAATGGGAGCCTGGGAAGATGGTGGCAAGATACGTGAGAGTATCTCACGTATTCCATTTCCCCCGGCACACAGGTGAAACATCTAGCTGATCTACTGAGGAACAAAGCGAACAGCCAACAGTACCCCAGCGTTTATGAAGATAGGAGACCAGAAAGTATAGAGGACACTGAAAAAACAGACGGTAAGAGGATTGCTTCAGGACAAAAAGGTCCCTGGGACCAGCATGGGGACCAGGGCGACTGTAGCCCCAGGCCCGGCGCCCACCAAACCTGCAACAGGACTCCTGTGAGAGAACCCGGTTAACGGCTCCCTCCCCTGCCAAACAAGGTATAAGCAGCACAGAGAGAGACATGGTTGCTTGAAGTCGAAGGGAGGGGAATAAGGACAAGGTGGTAAACCCTCAGAGACCATGTGAACCTGCTGGGGAGAGTTGAGAGTTGGGCCATGTGGGGCCATGACCCGGACAGTCCCAGGTCTAGCTGGAGAGGTGGGCTATGTGAGAAGACAGGCCATTCCTTGTATGGAGCGGCCAGATTGAGCAGGAGGAATTTCTCAAAAAAGTGAAAAAAAAGAGACAGTCAGGGGCAGTTTGGGGAATTCTCCTACAGCAGCAGTTCCAGCCTCCTCTCCACCCGGCTGCCCAGTGTTCCTATGGGGTGGTTGAGGGGGATCAAGCCCACATCCAAGGCACCAGGGAGAAAGGGCCCTGAGACCACATATGAGACACTGGGGAGAGTATGCACCACAGAAGGCCCCGCACAAGCACCCAAAGCCCCAAGGAGGATGTGTGCCTGGAACTGAGGGACTGCGGGATGCTGGAGAGCTGGGATGGAGGCTGGCCGAGTGCTGGTCAGGAACTGAGAAGAGCTAAACTCAGCCTCCTAAGCCTACTGCAGCCAAAAACACCAGCAAAACTGGCTTCACCAGTTTGAAGCTAGCAAGAGGCTTTTTTTTCCTAAAGTAATTCTTTATTATTATTGTTTTCATTATTTTTTCTTCTAACATCTTCCTCTCTTTACTTCTTTCTTGTTCTATTCCTTCTTTCTTTCCCTTTATATCTCTTCTTCCTTCCTTCTATTTTTTTTTTAATTCCCACAAGTGAGACAATAAAATGTCGAAGTGTGAAAACACCAGAGTTGGACCCAAAGAGGGGGCATCCCAACAGCTGAGACAGTGACACAAATTTCACTTTGCTCCTCCAGAGAACTTGCAAGATATTGTATATTTGTAGTATTGTTTTCATTATTCTTACATCATTCATTTTATTAGTACTTTTGTATCTCTATTCTTACGTTTAGTCTTCTTTGCTTGACTGGTTAATTGGCATTGTTTGACTGGTTTTCTCTTGTTCTCTCTTTCACAGTGTATTGTTAATTAACTGTCTTTCACTTCACTTGTGTTCCATTAGCACACTACTCTAGGACCTATACTCCCTATTCTAGTTATCCAGATCACATAGATTCTGTCATATGATTGTTGCTCCATTACTATTGTAAATAATACCTGTTCCATACATCTGTAAATACTACACAGAACCTCTCCCAGATATCAACCAACTTCACTGTTTCCTGAACTCCATTACTGGTGTGGCTAACTATATTATCTCACACATTACAACTATTTTCTACCCTTTACTCTCACTTTACCTCATAATCTGACCGCCCATAAGCTCACAGTTTTCTAGATCCAACTCACAATCCTTCCCCTCTACAACAAGAGTCATATCTTCTTTCCACCCTTTCTAAAAAGTGGCTAGGTGGGTGAATTATCACGGTTAACACTATATATATCAAAAGGTACTCCTATCTCTTCTCTAAGGGCTGGAATTTTAAATATCATAGAACACACACCTGCTGTATTAGACCATTTCAGCTTCCCCATCCAACCTATCACAAAAAAGAGTAGGTAGAAGCTGTGAACACCAGGATACCTCTTGGAAGAGGAAACCCACCAACAAAGGAACAACCAACATATAACAACAGAAGAAGGTGGAGGAGGGAGTGTAAGCCACACTAACTCAACACAGAACCTATCTGGAAATACAACTAAATAATGGAGAAATTACTCAGAACAAACAACTGAACAAGAGGAAGAAAAGAGCCTCAAAACCTTGTACACACAGAAGAACCAACACCAACACAACCGGCCCACACCAGCAAAACAGAAAACAAGAGTGGTAGACAGACTGGCCCTCAGTTAACCAGCTGGTGGGAAGCATGCACCAAAGAAACACCCAACAACAACCAAAAACCAAAGACATACACAAAGCCAACATACACCACAGCCCAAAATCGGTAAGCTCAGGAGATCACAGAGACTGTACCACTGAATCTCACAGGTATTCTACTACAGAAGTTTACAACATTAAACCAAGGGGTCAGAACAGAGCAACATAAGAAGCAAAAACTAACAGACAGAATCTCACTAACAGTGGGAAGACAAAGAAACAGTCCCCAAATGAAAGGAAAGGAGGAGGCCTCAGAAAGAATGCTAAATGAAAAAGAGGCAAGTCAACTATCAGACACTGAGTTCAAAGCAATGGTTATCAAGAAGCTCACTGAGCTCACAGACAACTACCAGAAACTACATGGAAACTACAATTAACTCAATGCAAACTATGTCAACATGAAAAACGAAATAGAAACTATGAACAAGGTCCAAGAGGAAATGAAGAATACAATTTCTGAACTGAAGAACACAGTAGAAGGAAGCAAAAGCAGGCTCGATGAAGCAGAGGATCAGATCAGCGAACTGGAGGCCAAGGTAGAAAAAAACACCCAGAATCAGCAAGAAAAGGAAAGGAGGCTCAGAAAGAATGAAAGGGGTTAACATGCAGGACAACATGAAAAGAAATAATATCCATAAAATAGGGATACCAGAAGGAGAAGTAGAAGAGCAAGGGATAGAAAACCTGTTTGAAAAAGTAATGATGGAAAACGTCCTTACTTTAATGAGATAAAAAATCGAACAAATCTAAGAAACACAGAGTCCCAAGTAAGAGGAACCCAAAAAGGGCCCACTCCAAGACACATCATAATTAAAATGGCAAAATTCGAAGACGAAGAGAGAATCTTAAAGTCACCAATGGAGAAACAGAAAGTAACATACAAGGGAGCCCCAATGAGGTTTGTAACAGTTTTCTCAATGAAAACGCTCCAAGCCACAAGAGAATGGCAAAAAATATTCCAAGTAATGAGAACCAGAGGCCTTCAATAAAGGCTACTTTACCTAGCAAGGTTCTCAATCAACATTGAAGGCCAAATAAGGAGCTTCCCAGACAAAAGAAGTCTAAAAGAATACACTTCCGCCAAACCAGCTCTGTGAGAGATGCTAAAGAGACTCCTTTAAGGGAAGGAAGGAAAAGAGACAGAGAGAGAGGAACAAAGGTACAAAATAATGGCAATGAATAAGTACCTATCAATAATAACCTTAAATGTAAATGGATTAAATGGTCCAATCAAAAGACATGGAAGAGCTGAATGGATAAAAAAGCATGACCCACACATATGCTGCCTACAACAGATCCACCTCAGGACAAAAGACATACACAGACTGAAAGTGAAGGGCTGGAAACAAATTTTCCAAGCAAACGGACAGGAAAGAAAAAAGAGAAAGGCTCAAAAAATTTTTTTCCAAGTAAACAGAGAGGAAGAAAAAGCAGGGTTAGCAATACTCATATCAGACAAAATAGACTTCAAGGAAAAAACCTGAAAACACTCAAAAACATGGACACTGAATAGCATGCTTAAACAATGAATGGGTCAAGAATGAGATTAGGGAAGAAATAAAAAAGTTTCTGGAAACAAACGAAAATGAACTCAGAACAATCAAAAACCTATGGGACACAGCAAAGGCATTCCTGAGAGAGAAGTTCATTGTGATACAGGGCTACCTAAAAAGAATAGAATCATTTCCAATAAATAACCTAACCCTTAACCTACAAGACCTTGAGGAACAACAAAGAAGACAACCAAGAGCAAGCACAAGGAACGAAATAATCAGATCAGAGCAGAATTAAAAGACATAGAGACTAAAAGAACAATTCTAAGGATCAATGAATACAGGAGCAAGTTCTTTGAAAAGATAAACAAAACTGACAAGCCTTTCAGCGGGCTCATCAAGAAAAAAAAGACAGAGGACACAAATAAACACAATCAGAAATAAAAGACGAGAGACTACAACTGATACCACCAAAATACATAGGATTGTCGGAAATTACTATAAAGAACTATATGCCAAGAAATGTGAAAACCTAGATGAAATGGACAAATTTCTAGAAAAATATAACCTTCCAAAACTGAATGAAGAAGAAGCAGGAAGCCTGACCAGACCAATAACACCTGGTGAAAATGAAATAGTAATCAAAAAGCTTCTGAAACACAAAAGCCTTGGACTACATGGTTTCACAGGAGAATTCTATAGAGCATTTAAGGGAGAGCTAACCCCAATCCTCCACAGATTATTTCAAAAAATTCAAGAAGATGGAAGACTCCCAGACTCACTTTACGAAGCCACCATCATCCTAATCCCAATACCAAATAAAGATATGACAAACAAAGAAAACTTCAGACCAATATCACTGATGAACATAGATGCCAAAATACTCAACAAAATATTGGCAAATTACATCCAGCCATACGTTAAAAAGATCATACACCATGATCAAGTAGGATTCATCCCAGGGATGTGAGGATGGTACAATATTCACAAATGAATAAACATAATACATCACATAAACAAAAGCAAAGACAAAAATCACATCATCATATCAATAGATGCAAAAAGAGCATTTGATAAATTTGATAAGGTACAGCACCCATTTCTGATAAAAACACTCAGCAAGTGGGAATATAGGGAGCATTCCACAATATAATAGAGGCCATATATCAGAGACCTATAGCCAACATCATACTCAATGGACAAAAACTTAGAGCTTTCGCACTAAGATCAAGAACAAGACAAGGATGTCCTCTCTCACCACTACTATTCAACATAGTATTGGAAGTCCTAGCCACAGCAATCAGACAAGAAAAAGAAATAAAAGGCATCCAAATTGGAAAGGAGGATATGAAACTGTCACTGTTTGCAGATGACATGATAGTGTACATGCAAAATCCTATAGACTCCACTAAAAAACTACTTGACCTAATAAATGAATTTGGCAAAAGAGCTGGATACAAAGTCAATACTCAGAAATCAAAGGCATTCCTGTACACCAACAATGAAACATCCGAAACAGGAATCAGGATAAAAAATCCCATTTGATATAGCAACAAGAAAAATAAAGTACCTAGGAATAAACCTAACCAAGGAGGTAAAAGACCTGTACTCAGAAAACTACACAACACTGAAGAAAGAAATTAAGGAAGACACAAACAAATGGAAGCATGTACCATGCTCATGGATTGGAAGAATCCATGAATCATCAAAATGGCCATACTACCCTAAGCAATTTATAGATTCAATGCAATCCGTATTAAAGTACCAATGACATATTTCACAGACATAGAACAAACAGTTAAGATATTCATATGCAACCATAAATGACCCCGAATAGCTGCAGCAATTTTGAGAAAGAAGAACAAAGCAGGAGGGATCACAATACCTGATATCAAACTGTATTACAAGGCCACTGTCATCAAAACAGCCGGGTACTGGCATAAAAACAGGCACATAGACCAATGGAACAGAACAGAGAGCGCAGAAATAAACCCAAGTCTTTCTGGTCAATTAATATTTGACAAAGGAGGCAGGAGCATAAAATGGAGCAAAAAGAGTCCCTTCAACACATGGTGTTGGGAGATCTGGACAGCTGCATTCAAAAAAATGAAACTCGAGCACCAACTTACACCATACACAAAAATAAATCCAAGGTCGACAAAAGATTTAAATATAAGTCATGACAACATAAAAGTTCTGGGAAAAAATATTGGCAGGAAAATCTCAGACATTTCACTTAACAAGATCTTCACTGATATGTCCCCTAAAGCAAGGGACATAAAGGAAAGAATAAACAAATGGGACCTCATCAAATTAAAAGGCTTCTGCATGGTGAAAGATAACAGCATTAAAATGAAATGAGAACCAACAGTATAGGAAAACATATTTGCCAATGATACGTCAGACAAGGGTCTGATCTCCAAAATATATAAAGAACTCACATGACTCCACTCCATGAAGACAAACAACCCAATTCAAAAATGGGCAAAGGACTTGAACAGACACTTCTCCAAGGAAGACATACAGAGGGCCCAGAGACATATGAAAAGATGCTCAGCATCACTAGCCATGAGGGAGATGCAAGTTGAAACCACAATGGAGTACCATCTCACACCTGTCAGAGTGGCCAACATAAACAAATCAACAAACAAATGTTGGAGAGGTTGGGGAGAAAAGGGAACCCTAGAACATTCTTTGGTGGGAATGCAGACTGGTGAGGCCACTGTTGAAAACAGTATGGACTTTCCTCAGAAAACTAAAAATGGAACTGCCTTTTGACCCAGCAGTTCTGCTGCTGGGATTATACACTAAGAACCCTAAAACACCAATCCAAAAGAAGTTATGCACTTCAATGTTCACAGCAGCACAATTTACAATAGCCAAGTACTGGAAGCAACCTTAGTGCCCATCAGCAAAAGATTGGATCCAAAAACTATGGTAAATTTACAAAATGGAATTCTATGAAGCAGAGAGAAAGAAGGAGCTTATAGCCTTTGTGACAGCATGGATGGACCTGGAGACCATTATGCTAAGTGAAATAAGCCAGGCAGTGAGGGACAAATACCATATGATCTCACCTTTAACTGGAACATAATCAACATAATACAAAGGCAAACAATATATAACCAGAGACATTGAAGTTAAGAACAATATAACAATAACCAGAGGTGATGGGGGGAAGGACAGTGAAGACAAGGGTTTTCATAAACTACTATAAAAGACACACAGACAAAACCAAGGTGGAGGGTGGAAGCAGGCGAGGGAGGTTGGTTTGGCTGTGGTGGGGTAGAGGGGTGGGGAGAAAATGCAGACAACTGTAACTGAACAACAATAAAATAATTTTTAAAATAAATTAAAAATGGAACTGCCTTTTGATTCAGTGATTCCACAGCTGCAATTATACCCTAAGAATCCTGAAACACCAATTCAAAAGAACCTATACATGCGAATGTTCATAGCTGCACAATATAGAATAGCGAAGTGCTGGAAACTGCCTAAGTGCCCATCAGTAAATGAGTAGATAAAAAAACTGGCACATTTATACAACAAAATACTATGCAGCAGAAAGAAGGAACTCCTAACCTTCATGACAGCATGGATGGAACTGGATAGTATTATGTTACGTGAAAAAGCCAGGCAGTGAAAGACAAATACTATATGATCTCACATATAAGTGGAACCTAATGAACAAAATAAACAAACAAGCAAAATAGAACCGGAAACATGGAAGGAAGGAACAGAGTGACAGGAACCAGAGAGGAGTGGGAATGAGGATAAGGGAGGAATGAATGGGAAGTGCCTAGTTAAATATAAAGTATAAATGACTCATGGAGATGGACAACAGGGTGGTGATCGACTGTGGGAATGATGCTTGGGCATGACAGTGGAGAGGAATGGGCGCGGCAGGGAATTGGGACACCTGTAATAGAACAACAAAAAATGTGAAAAAAAAATTAAAAGATTTTTAAAAGGAAATGCAAAAACACAAACAATAGAATTTTTCAAAACACATATCTGTTTAAATGATCCCTGCTGGTTAGAATTCTTAAAAATCTACCCTATTTTCTTAAACAATATTCTGACCTGTTCTGTCAAGTCTGGCTCCTATTTTTTCCTTGATATCTGTGTTCCAACTTAAATTGGACCTTTCAGGTTTCCATGTGACATGGTTCTTCTTACAAGCGAACCTTTGCACATAAGTGAATCTTCCCTACTCTTTGCCTAGGTTAACTTTTCAACCTTAAAATCTTGGCTCAGATAATACTTTCTTCACCCCTTCACTAGGGCATACCACTGATATTTGTCCCTAAAGTATATTGCATTTTTCCTGCACACATCCTTTCTCAATTTAAGATAACTTTTTATTGCCTTTTGATTTTAATGTTCCCTATGAGGAGTCAGCCAACATTTTTTGTTATTATCTCATTCTACGAAAAATTTAAATTTTTCTTGTGGCTGCTTTTATAATCTTTACTATTGATTTTAAATGTAGGTATGATGTGTGTAGGTGCAGTTCTTTTGTATATCTACTAATTGTAAATTACTGAGATCTTGGATATGTACACTGATGTTTTCTTATCCTATTTGAAAATTCTCAGATGTTATTTCTTCAGTATATGTTCTGGCCTGTTTTCTATGTTTATTCGTTCTGGGATTCCACATACATGTATATTACACCATGTGTTTAATAATGTTTTGTCTCTATGCTTTCGTTTGAATGATATTAACAAGTCTTCAAATTCATTGATCCTTTTTTCATAGTATCCATTATTCTGTTAATCCTGTTCTTATAACAATGTTTGTGTTCCCCAAAAATTCACATTTTGAAATTTAGTCCCCAACAGCAGATGGGGCCTTTGGGAATTGATTAGGTCACAAAGGTGAAGCTCCAGTAAATGGATTAATACCTTTATAAATAGTCTCCAGAGAAATGGCTATGTAGGAACCAGAAAGTGGGCACTCAAGAAATACCAAATCGGCCCATGCATTTATCTTGGATTTCCCAGCCTCCAAAACTGTTAGCAACACATTTGTGTTGTTTGTAAGTCACCCATTCTATGGTTGTTGTTGTGTTTTTGTTTTTTATAATAGCCCAAGAGACTGAGATGCTCATCTACTATATTTATTTATTTATTTAAGATGTTTTATTTTGGGAAAGAGAAGATGGCGGCGAGATAGTTGGGAGCGAAGTCCACTTCCCCTCAACGCCACTGAAATACCTAGCTGATCTGAGGAGCAGAGCGAACACCAAACAGTATTCCAGCATATATAAAGATCAGAGACCAAAGATAGAGGACATTGAAAGATCAGAAGGTAAGAAGAGCGCTTAAGGACAATAAGGTCCATGGGACCAGGGCGGGGACCAGGGCAGCTGAAGCCGGGGCCCAGGCGCTGGGTCTGCTGCAGGATTCTTGGGAGAGAGCAAGGCTGGGCTGTGTGAGCAGCCAGGTGCTTGTTTGGACCAGGGGGGCTTGAATACGAAGAATTTCTCAAAAAGGAAAAGAAAATAGAGGAACTCAGCACCTAGTTAGAGAACTCTCCACAGCAGCCCCCGCCTCTGGCACCCCTCCCTCCTCAGCCCCTGGACTGTGAACACGGAAAAGCAGCCCCAGTGCTCACCTGAATCCCGGTTGGCAGGAACCCAGATTAGCAGCCTGAGGGCCCACAACTGAAACTCCGGGTGGGCGCGTGCCCTGATAAGCAGCCCAGCTGCCTGGGCCCACAGAAAAAAAACGCCCGGGTGGGCGCGCACACCTAAAACCCCAGCTGGGCGCCCACATCTGAAACCTCGGGTGGGTGTGCAACCAGATCAGTGGCTGGCTGCCCCAGCCCACAGACCCTAGTGGGGGATCCTTAGGGAACTCAGGCCGAAAGCCCAGATAAGCCACAAAACCAGATCAACAGCCTGGCTGCCTGCAGGCGACCACACCCAAAACCACCAGTTCTGTAAAACTACTACCTAGCCCCTGCCCACAGAACCCGGCAGGGTTACTGGTTCTCTAGGACTAAGAAAGAACACCCGGCAGAGGGGAGCTGCTGGGCTAGGGGAGACTGCATTCCCAGGAAAGACACGACCCAGTAGGGGGCTGAACTACCCCATAGCAGCACCGAGAGTCCCTAGCATCTAAGACAGCAAAGAGCAAGAAGGTGGAATGTGAGTTGCCCCTACTTGGTGCAACTCAAGCAAAGCACAACTGGTGAACTAAAGGCCTAGTGGGAAGCAGAAGGACCCGAAGGAACTGGACTGAAGGCTGAACAACAGCAAAGAGTGTGGCTCAGGAAGGGAGAAAAGTGAAATCAATCCTTCCAACCACACCCCCCGCCCCATTCCACAGGCAGAAAGACCAGCAGAAATAACCTAACCGGTTTAGAGCCAGCAGAAGATTTTTTTTTTCTTTCCTCCTTTCTCCCTGAATTCCTTCTTCCTTTCTGTCCTTCTTTCTTTTTTTTATTCCTTCTTCCTTCAATCCTTTACCTTTTTTATTCCTTCTTCCTGCCTCCTTTTATTTATTCTTTTGTTTTAATTTTTGTTAAAATTCCTTCTTATCTTGCCTCTGATCTTTCCTTATTACTTCTTTCTTGCTTCCTTTCTTTTTCTATTCCCTTTTTCCCTCCTTAGCTTCTTTTTTTTGCCCCCCTTCCTCTTTTCCCCACAGGTGAGAAAAGAAAACCAGGAGCTCCCAAAAGACCAGAGTTAGACCATGTTACACCCATAAATGTAAGCTCAAGCCCAGTGAGCACAGGAGATTAAGGAGACAGCACCACTGAATACCATTGGCATTCTACCATAGAAGTTCATACCATAAACCCAGGAGTCAGGATAGATCAATTTACGAAGCAGAGGCTAACAAGAAGAGTCTCACAAAGAATGGGAAGACAAAGAAACAATCCCCAAATCAAAGGAAAGGAGGAAGCTTCAGAAAGAATGCTAAATGAAAAAGAGGCAAGTCAACTATCAGATACTGACTTCAAAGCAATGGTTATCAGGAAGCGCACTGAGCTCTCTGAGCTCACAGAGAACTACCAGAAACTACAGGGAAATCACAATGAACTCACTGCAAAGTATATCAACATGAAAAAGGAAATAGAAACTATCAACAAGGGCCAAGAGGAAATGAAGAACAAAATTTCTGCATTGAAGAACACAGTAGAAGGAATGAAAAGCAGACTTGATGAAGCAGAGGATCGGATCAGCGAGCTGGAGGACAAAGTAGAAAAAAACACCCAGAAAGAGCAAGAAAAGGAAAAGAGGCTCAGAAAGAATGAACAGGGATCAAGGGAAATGCAGGACAACATGAAATGTAATATTATCCATATAATAGGAATACCAGAAGGAGAAGAAGAGCAAGGGATAAAAACCCTGTTTGAAAAAGTAATGATGGAAAATTTCCCTAATCTGATGACAGAAAAAATCACACAAATCCAGGAAACACAGAGAGTCCCAAGCAAGAGGAACCCAAAGAGGCCCACTGGAAGACACATCATAATTAAAATGGCAAAATTCCAAGACAAAGAGAGGATCTTAAAGGCAGCAAGGCAGAAACAGGAGGTAACATACAAGGGAGCCCCAATAAGGTTAGCAACTGACTTCTCAATGGAAACGCTCCAACACAGAAGAGAATGACAAAAAATATTCCAAGGAATGAGAACCAGAGGCATGCAACCAAGACTACATTACCCACCAAGGCTCTCAATCAAGATAGAAGGCCAAATAAAGAGTTTCCCAGACAAAAGAAGTCTAAAAGAATACAGTTCCACCAAACCAGCTCTGCAAGAGATGCTAAAGGGACGGCTTTAAGGAAAGGAAGAAAAAGAGAGAGAGAAGACGACAGGTAGGAAAAAATGGCAATGAATAACTATGTATCGATAATAACCTTAAACGGAAATAGATTAAATGCTCCCATCAAAAGACATAGCATAGCTGAATGGATAAAAAATCATGACCTCCCATATGCTGCCTACAAGAGACCCATTTCAGGACAAAAGACTTACACAGACTGAAAGTGAAAAGCTGGAAACAAATTTTCCAAGCAAACGGACAGGAAAAAAAAGCAGGGGTAGCAATACTCATATCACACAAAATAGACTTCCAAAGAAGGGCCATAAAGAGAGACCCAGAAGGTCACTTCATAATACTCACAGGAAGAATCCACCAAGAAGACATAAACATGGTAAATATATATCCATCCAACATAGGAGCACACGAATACATAAAGAAAATCTTGGAGGACTTCCAGAAAGATATTGACAGCAACACAATTATAGTAGGGGAATTTAACACCCCAGTTTAAAAAATGGACAGGTCTTCCAAACAAAATATCAAGAAGGATATTGTGTCACTTAACAATTCCCTAGAGGAAATGGACTTAACTGAAATATATAGAGCTTTTCATCCCAAAGAAGCAAAATACACTATCTTTTCAAGTGTACATGGAACATTTTCAAAGATAGACCACATGATAGGACACAAAGCAAGCCTCAACAAAGTCAAGAAAATTGAAATCATATCAAGCATTTTCTCTGACCACAAGGGAGTGAAACTAGAAACAAACCCCAAAGGAAAAAACCCAAACACTAAAAACCATGGAGACTGAAAAGCATGCTATTAAACAATGAATGGATCAAGAATGAGATTAGGGAAGAAATCAAAAACTTTCTGGAAACAGAAGAAAATGAACTCACAACAACCCAAAACCTATGGGACACAGCAAAGGCAGTCCTGAGAGGGAAGTTCATAGCAATACAGACCTACCTTAAAAAGATAGAAACATTTAAATCAAACAACCTAAACCTACGCCTACAAGAACTGGAGGAACAACAACAAAGACAGCCCAGAGCAAGCAGAAGGAAGGAAATAACCAAGATCAGAGCAGAACTAAATGACATAGAGACTAAAAGCACAATTGTAAGGATCAATGAATCCAGGAGCTGGTTCTTTGAAAAGATAAACAACATCGACAAGCCTTTAAGTAGGCTCACCAAGAAGAAAAGAGAGAGGATCCAAGTAAACACAATTGGAAATGAAATAGGAGAGATTACAACTGATACCATAGAAATACAAAGGATTGTAAGAAATTACTACAAAGAAATATACTCCAAGCAATCTGCAAACCTATGTGAAATGGACACATTTCTAAAAAAATATAATCTTCCAAAACTGAATGAAGAAGAAGCAGAAAACTTGAACAGACCAATAACAGCAGATGAAATTGAAGCAGTCATCAAAAAACTCCCAACACACCAAAGCTTTGGACCAGATGGTTTCACAGGAGAATTCTACAAAGCATGTAAGGAAGAGCTAACCCCTATCCTTCACAGACTATTCGAAAAAACCCAAATGATGGAAGACTCCCAAACTCTTTTTATGAAGCCAGCATCATCCTTATCCCAAAACCAGATAAAGACACAACAAAGAAAGAAAACTTCAGGCCAATAACGCTGATGAACATAGATGCTAAAATTCTCAACAAAATATTGGCAAACCACATCCAGCAATACATTAAAATGGTCATACGCCATGACCAAGTGTGATTCATCCCAGAGATGCAAGGATGGTACAGTATTCGCAAATCAATAAACATAATACATCACATCAATAACAGCAAAGACAAAAATCACATGATCATATCAATAGATGCAGAAAAAGTATTCGATAAGATACAGCACCCATTTCTGATAAAAACACTCAGCAAAGTGGGAATAAAGGGAGCATTCCTCAACATAATAAAGGCCATATATGAGAGACCTACAGCCAACATCATACTCAATGGACAAAAACTTAGAGCTTTCGCACTAAAATCAGGAACAAGCCAAGGATGCCCTCTCTCACCACTCCTATTCAACATAGTATTGGAAGTCAGCCACAGCAAGCAGACAAGAAAAGAAATAAAAGGCATCCAAATTGGAAAGGAGGAAATGAAACTGTCACTGTTTGCAGATGACATGATAGTGTACATGCAAAATCCTATAGACTCCACCAAAAAACTACTCGACCTAAGAAATGAATTTGGAAAACAGCTGGATACAAAGTCAATACTCAGAAATCAAAGGCACTCCTGTACACCAACCACGAAACTGCAGAAACAGAAATCAGGATAAAAAATCCCATTTGATATAGCAACAAGAAAAATAAAGTACCTAGGAATAAACCTAACCAAGGAGGTAAAAGACCTGTACTCAGAAAACTACACAACACTGAAGAAAGAAATTAAGGAAGACACAAACAAATGGAAGCATGGGATTGGAAGAATTAACATCATCAAAATGGCCCTACTACCCAAATCAAATTATAGATTCAATGCAATCCCTATTAGAGTACCCATGACATATTTCACAGATGTAGAACAAACATTTCAGAAATTCATATGGAACCATAAACGACCCCGAATAGCTGCAGCAATTTTGAGAAAGAAGAACAAAGCAGGAGGGATCACAATACCTGATATCAGACTGTATTACAAGGCCACTGTAATCAAAAATGCTTGGTACTGGCATAAAAACAGGCACATAGACCAATGGAACAGGACAGAGACTCCAGAAATAAACCCAAGTCTTTCTGGTCAATTAATAATTGACAAAGGATGCAGGAGCATAAAATGGAGCAAAAACAGCTTCTTCAACAGATTGTTTTGGGAGATCTGGACAGCTACGTGCAAAAAAAATGAAACTCGATCACCAACTTACACCATACACAAAAATAAACTCAAGATGGATAAAGGACTTAAATATAACTTGTAACACCATAAAATTCCTTGAGGAAAACATTGGCAGGAATCTCAGACATTGCACTCAGCAACATTTTCACCTATATGTCCCCTAAAGCAAGGGACATAAAGGAAAGAATAAACAAATGGGACCTCATCAAAATAAAAAGCTTCTGCATGGCTAAATAAAACAGCACCAAATTACAAAGAGAACCAACAGTATGGGAAAACATATTTGCTAATGATACCTCCGACAAGGGCCTGATCTCCATAATATATAAAGAACTCACACGACTCCACTCCAGGAAGACAAACTACCCACTTAAAAAATGGGCAAAGGACATAAACAGACACTTTTCCAAGGAAGACATACAGGGGGCCCAAAGACATATGAAAAGATGCTCAGCATTACAAGCCATCAGAGAGATGCAAATTAAAACCACAATGAGGTACCATCTCACACCAGTCAGAGTGGCCAACATTTACAAATTAACAAACAAATGTTGGAGAGAATGTGGAAAAAAGGGGACCCTAGTGCACTGTTGGTGGGAATGCAGACTGGTGAGGCCACTGTGGAAAACAGTATGTAATTTCCTCAAAAAACTAAAAATGGAACTGCCCTTTGACTCACCAATTCTGCTGCTGGGATTATACACTAAGAACCCTGAAACACCAATCCAAAAGAACCTGTGCACCCCAATGTTCATAGCAGCACAATTTACAATAGCCAAGTACTGGAAGCAACCTAAGTGCCCATCAGCAAACAAGTGGATCCAAAAACTATGGTATATTTACACAATGGAATTCTAGGCAGCAGAGAGAAAGAAGGAGCTTATACCCTTTGCAACAGCATGGATGGAACTGGAGACCATTATGCTAAGTGAAATAAGCCAGGCAGTGAGGGACAAATACCGTATGATCTCATCTTTAACTGGAACATAAGCAATAGAAGAAAAAAGCAAACAAAATATAACCAGATACATTGAAGTTAAGAACAATCTAACTATAGCCAGGGGGGAGTGTGGTGGGTACAGTGGAAGGGGGGATTACAGGAACTACTTTAAAGGACACATGGACAAAATCAAGGGGGAGGGTGGAGGTGGGGGAGGGAGGTGGATTCAGCTGGGTTGAGGTGGAGGGATGGGGAGAAAAGGCATACAACTGTAATTGACTAACAATAAAATTTTTTTTAAAAAGATGTTTTATATTTAGTCTAAAATTTCTACTTTTACAGTTTCAATTTTTCTGCTGATATTTTTTATCTATTCCATTCTGGCCATGTTTTTCAGAAAAAATTTGAACATATTTATAATAGATGTTCAGAATCTATTTTTAGTTTATTATATTGATTAACTAGAATATTGTGCTTTCCCTTCTTGACTTGTAATTATCATTTTTCATACACAAATGAAATTTTTATAAGAAGAAGTGGATTTTTAGAGTAGTGTACAGAGATGCTATTAGGCAGTCCAGTAAGGAATGACAAAATGATCTGAAAGAAAGTAATTACATACTGCTCCTTCTAGTGACACTAAAAGGTCTCAGAGCTATAAGTGCCTGTGGAGACAAGTTTAGATAACAGTTACAGTTGGTTCTTTGGTTTTCAAATACAGAATGACCATTCCTGTGGGAGGTAGGATCAGTGCTAAAAGAGATAAGAGATAATAATTCAAAAGAGGTGGACTTGAGAGGGTCCTGATTCCTCACACATTTTCATATGTGATGTTCCAAGGGAGGTGAAAAGCTGAGCCCTCTGTTGGAAAAACAAAAACAAAAACAATGGTGGGGTAGGGAAGGAAGTTTTTGTTGAGGTCTGTGAGTATGATGTCAGTGGTTGTATATCGACTTAATGTTTTATAGGTGTGTTTTCTCATACATTCTGCTAAACTCTTTGTCATAACTTTCCAGAAAGAGTGTTTATCTAGTATGTCAGATATTTTCAAGGGAGCTCGGCAAGCAGAAAATTATTACCTGTAACATTTCACAAAATCTGGGGGATACAAGTGCTACAATATATGTTGGTGGACCATATAGTTTCTTCTCTTTAACAATTACCTAAATTATGTTATTTTTCACTTAAGTGGATCTTCATTATTTTGCCCTCAGTGATCACAGATTCTCTGTTGAAAAAAGGAAGGATCTTCTGTTTGATCTCAGATTTAAAAAGACATGAAGATAAGACTAAATTGGAGCCTTACCCAGGAAACAGAGATATTTTAATACAACCTTAGAATTCATTAGCAATCAATCAAGGTTTGCCTGGAAAAATTCCCTTTAATATAAGCTTTTGGTAGAAAGACAGAAGTATTTCCATACAAACCCAAAAACATGAATGCCATTCCAAGTTGTTCAGCAGGGAACTTTAAGCAAGCTCCTTGCTTCTGTGTTTCCTCAGTCATCAAGCCAGGTTAAGTTCATGTGATATCTTTGTGTACCTCATAAGTTCGGAGAGAATGTCAAGGGAGATGATTTATGTTTGAGCATTTGAAAAAATGAAAGTAGTGAACAAACATAAAAGCATTTTTAAAAGGGTAGATTCAAGACTTGTGCAGAGCTACCAGCAGCCATAATAAAATAATTATATTTATCCTGAAAATTTATGTTAGTGGGTTCCTATATAGAACCATATATAAATAAAAGCTCACATTTCAGAAACAAGGATGTAGATTTATGCATATCTAACTGGTGTGTAAATAAAGCCTGAGTCATCATCATTACTACCAGTATCATCATCTTCATCATCATCATCACTACTCAGGTTGAGCAACCAAAATGTGTCAGGCATGTTGCAGGATCTTTCCTTCCCTACTACCATTAAATTCTCACAAAACCCAAGTGTCTGCTCTGTTATTATCCTCATTTGAGAAAAGAGGAATTTGAGGCTCCATGCGATTGCCAGTGGTTTCCAAACTGTAGTCAAAATCACCTGAATATATATATATATGTATATATATATACATATATATATATACACATACACACACACACAATTTTAAATGCAGGTGCCTGGGTCTCACCAGAAAACTATTGAACCAGGATCTCTAATGGCAGATCCCAGACAGCTGAAAATTTATTTCCAGGCTTTACAGATGATTCTATTGAGGAGGCGGATTACAAATGACTGAGCTAATAACTTCCTCAAGGTCACACAGCTGGGAGCAAAGCTGGGCCCTAACCTAGTTTGGCATTGAACTCCCATGTCAGCTCTTAATCACTTTTCTATATTGCCTGATTGTCAAAAACAATTATCTAACTTAATAAGTAATTTTAGTGCCTTTAATTGGCTTGTCCATATTATATATTTACTGTTAAACTATACAACAAACTTTTCCCTCAATTATGATTTAGATGTTTATAATGAATGATTTAGTTCCCAAACATATTTTATACTGTGGCCAACTTCTAATGATATGGTGGCATTTACCTATAGCTGAATAATGACTGAAGACTAACATCACAAAATGCATGGGTCAGTGTTTGACTGTACAAACTCAAAACCAAAGGTTGGAGAATGTCCATTTAGTGTTGAAGGAGTTTTGCACAAGAGGCTATGAGGTGGTATGGAAGGGACTGGGCCCAGGGACAGTGGTAGAAGCCTATGCACAGATAGGACAGTAGTATAAGCCAGTGCTTTTCCTATTTAAAGTCTCATGAATTTCATGGGAATCATATTATAATGCAGACAATGATTTAGCATTTCCCAAATGGATATTTCTAAGCTCCCAGCTGATGCCAAAGCTGCTGGTTCATGGGTATAAGCAATTGCAGCCCTAAGGCAGCTATGAAGAGATCCATTCTCAGAAGAATGAGTACCATCTTAGTTAACAAAGGATACTGATTAGGGCAAAATGTTATAGCAGACACTCTGAGGTATGCTTCTGGCATGATGAATGATATATGCAATAGGGAAGAGGTCATTGCCCAGCAAAGAATCTATTATGGAGTAGGAAAAGTTTGTTATGTTAATTATAAAATACACTAAAACAATAATAGAGGGCTTACGAACATATGGTTATGAAAGTTATATACATTTGGAGACATTATTTATAAGTCAAAAGGCTGAATTCTAAGCCAACACTGGGTAAACCAGCTCAGACAAAGTAGAGGGCAATCCTGAAAATGTTGATATTTTGGGGAGGTGAGCCAAGATTCCCATGGCATGTGGCCCATGGAACATTATCTCTAGCTCAGAGAACAGTGTCTCTTGCAATTGCTATGGTCACACCCCTGTCAGATGATGAATGGTACAGTTATCTTAAAAGCCATATAGAAATAAAATAAATGATAATTGTAACCAAGTAATGTGCTTTGGCTAGTTGCATTTTGGGAAAGGAAAAGTCTGGGGAGGATTTGGTGGGTATAATTGTATAAGAGACAAAAAATCAAAAAAAAAAAAAAGAGAAAGGGTCTAGCTTTAGGTAGGAATGTAATGAACCCATAAATACAAGTGCATCTCAGTTATTTAAGCCTATAACTGCCATTAAGTGAAACTATACTAGGTGTTGTGAATCTTGTTGAATCCCCTTCTTTGACAGCCTATGTGAAAGCATTCTGGGACTGCAAAGGATGGCATTCCCTCTTCAATTAGATGGCTTCTCTGACTTAGCTTGGGACTCTGATAGCTTGGCATATACCTTGCAGCCCACAAAGAGTCACACTAACATAAGTGATTGCAACACAAGGGAGGAGGTGAAAAACTCCACAGTGCAGATCAAGTAAGGAAAGGTCCTTGATACTAGACACATCACTGCCTTGGGCATTGCAGGGTTGACATAAAACAGGCTGAAATCAGGGCTGCCTTAAGAGGCCAGCAGGAGGTGAGGTAAGTGAAAACATTGACAGTCTGAAGGTCATATCCCTCTGATCTAACAGGGACCTCCTCAGGCAGTTCCTGCAAATAGCTACCAAGGCTACAAGAGCTTTTGGTTTTTTTGAGAAGATAAAATTCTGAATTTTTATATAAAATTGTCTGTTTTTTAAATAAAGTCATTAGAAAATCAAATTAAAAATAAAAAAACCACTATCAGGTATGTGAAATCACCTCATGAGAGAGTGTAAAGGTGGTGACTTCTGGATTATATTTTTATGCAAGTTCAGCAAAAACATGGTTTTTTAGAAATTATATCCAGCAGTGGGGTACAATGTCAGAGCAAGAGGACACTGTGTTCTGGGCCCACTCTTATCCAACTATCCTTACCCTATTCTCTCTCTCCCTTTGCACTTCCAGTTCTTGACATCATGTTATACACTTATTTGTGATTTTCATTTTCTAACAACCCTCTCCCCCCAGCTAGATTAAAATCTCCATGAGAGCAGGTACCTGTCTTTTTGTTCATGGCTGTGTTCCCCAGCACTGCAACTGGATCTGGTATGTAAGCAAATGTTTAATAAACAAGTGCCAATTAAATAATAAAGGACCTGTCCATGCCTCCACATGAAACATTCAAGCCAGGATGAGCCTGTATCGTTGGCCCCATATTTCAGGGGCCAATGTCTAATTCCTAGCAATTCATGAGGCTGCTTTGGGCCAGAACAACCCAGGATAATTTCTATCCAAAAAAAAATGTAAGGCAAATAAAACACTGCCAAATCTAACTTACATTTAAAAAATCCTACATAATAGAAAGGGAAATACATATCTACTCATGGTATATATTTAGCTATCATGAAAATACTTACTGTTTGAAATCATATAAAGCAAGAACCTTCATGAAGAAAAGAGCTAAGCAAGCAGACTCAGGACTTGTATCTGCTGACACACAGTGCTGTACTGAGAGCAGAGCAGAATGTAAGTGATGCCCTCTTTTCTAAGACAGGTGGAAAGGGCATAATGAGGGAAAAAAGAGGAAGATTCAAGTCAAGGAACATGTATAAAGGACCCATGGACAGACAACAAGGCAGGGAGATTGGAAGCCAGGAGGTGATGGGTAGGGCAGGGGAGAGTTTTGGGGGAAATATAGGGACAACTGTATTAAAAAATAAAATAAAAAAAAATAATTCTCCATAATATAAATGGGTATGAGAATAGAAAACAATGCTAGGGGACTTGTAGTTATTGCTGGAAAAGAAAATTCTGGTCTCTAAATCCCGTACTATCAAGAAAAAAGAAGCATCTCGTCTGTGACTGAACATAAAGTTGGCACTCTTTTGCTTGAAAAAAAAATTCACTCTATACTACTCAAATAAACAAAGCTCAAAATGGCTGCACACACACAAGTTTTTAACCACCTTCTATCTTAAAATAGCTATGCAATTTGTATGCCCTAAGTATAAACTAATTTTTAAATTCCACACAAAAGCATCTTTCCTGTACCAGTCTCTCTTTCTACAGTTGAGTCCACAAAAAGACTACAAATACATTTCCCTTCAAGAGAGAAAAAATATATTTAAAGGACAGTCCAGACCTTTTATAAAAGCACTTACTTAAAACAATTAGGCCAACACACCTTTAACCAGAAAATAATCAACAAAAGAAAAAAACAAACAAAATATAACCAGAGACATTGAAATTAAGAACAATCTAACAAGAGCCAGAGGGGATAGGGGAGGGGACAGTGGGAAGAAAAGTTTCAGGAACTACTATAAAGGACACATGGACAAAACCAAGGGTGGAAGCGAGGGAGGGAGGTGTGTTTGGCTGGGGTGGATGGGGGTGGGGGTGGGAGAAAATGCAGACAACTGTAATTGAACAACAATGAAGTAATTTTAAAAAATTAGGACAGATTATACATTTAAAACTGGACTCCATCTGCGCTTATGGTTCTTATCCTACTGAGCATGATTAACACAAGGAGTAGAACTTCAGTGACCTGGTCCTCCTGGCTGCTGCATCAGGATGACGCTCAAAACAATTATTGTGGTATTACTTTCAGTTTGGAAGAATTAAGCAAGAGTACAAAAATTATATAACCATAGATTTCCTTTATCATATAGAGATTGGGGACAAGAAGAAAGAAATGACTAGGAACCTTCTGTATCAAGAAGGAAGTGTGCGGTCATGAGCAGACAGAAGCTGGGGAGATAGGGCTGGACCCAGATCCCGCTGAGCCCTGCAGTCTCTCCCCAGCTGATCTTGAGTAATATACACACTCTTAAGCATCACTGTTTTATCTTTATTATTTTATCTTATTGATTATGCCATCAAGTAAGGAAAGGCCCCAGATACTAGATGCATCAGTTGTCCCAATTTTTCCTTCTTTGCCCTCCACCACCCAGCACCTGCCACTCACTCAGACAACCCACACCCATTTTTCATGTCCAAGGGTCAGGCATATAAGCTATTTGGCTATTCCATTTCCTATACTGTACTTTACATCTCCATGGCTATTCTATAACTACCTATTTACACTTTGTAATACCCTCACCTCTTCACCCATTGCCCTACAACCCATCAAAACACTCTTCATATCCATGGTTCTGTCACTGTTCTTGTTTGTTTAGTTTGCTTTTTAGATTCAATTTTTGATAGATATGTATTTACTGCCATTTTATTATTCATAGTTTTGATCTTCTTTTTCTTAAATAAGTCCCTTTCACATTTCACATAATAATGGTTTGGTGATGGTGAACTCCTTTAGGTTTTTCTTGTCTGGGAAGCTCTTTATCTGCCCTTTGATTTGAAATGATATCTTTGCTAAGTAGATCAATCTTGGTTGTAGGTCCCTACTTTTCATGACTTTGAATTTTTCTTGCCAATCCCTTCTAGCCTGTAATGTTTATCTTTTTAGTTTATTTATTTTCATTCAGTTACAGTTGTCCCACTGTTTTCCCTCTTGCTCACCCCTATTCTATCCTTCCCACTCCCACAGTCAATCCCCACCCATTGTCTGTGCTCCTGAGTCCTGTATTCCTATTTCTTTGCTTCCGGCACTCAATCCACTGAGCCACACCAGCCAGGGCTGCATAGGATATTTTGAATTGGTGATTCGGTATAATCTCAACAGTGGGATCACTAGATCTTAAAGCCAGTTCCATCTTTAGTTTTTTGAGGAAAAGCTATACTGTTTTTCACAGTGGCTGCATGAGTCTGAATTCCCACCAAGGGTGTACTAGGGTTCCCTTTTTTCTACAACCTTGCCAGAACTTGTTGTTCCTTGATTTATTAATGATGGCCATCCTCACTTGTGTGAAGAATCTCATTGAAGGTATCTCATTGAGTTTTTAATCTGCATCTCTCTAATGGATGGTGATGTTGAGCATTTTTTCATATGAGTATGGGCCCTCTGTATGTCCTCCTTGGGAAAGTGTCTGTTCAGGTCTTTTGCCCATTTTTTAATTGGATTTCTTGTCTTCTTGGTGTGGAGTCCTGTGAGCTGTTTATATATTTTGGAGATCCAACCCTTGTCGGAGGTATCATTGGCAAATATGTTTTCACATACAGTTGGTTCGCTTTCTATTTTGTTGATGTTTTCTTTAGCCATGCAGAAGCTTTTTAGTTTGATGTAGTCCCATTTGTTTATTCTTTCCTTTATATCCCTTGCCCTAGGGTATATATTGGTGAAAATATTGCTGCATGAAATATATGAAGTTTTCCTGCCTGTTTTCCTCCCGGACTTTTTTGGTGTCACAACTTGTATTTAAGTCTTTTATCCATCTTGAGTTTATTTTGGTGTACCGTGTAAGTTGGTGGTCTAGTTTCTTTTTTTTTTTGCATGTACTTATCCAGATCTTCCAACACCATTTGATATTGAAGAGGCTATTTTTACTCCATATCATGTTCCTGCCCCCTTTGAGAAATATTAACTGACTGTATTGATATGGGTTTATTTCTGAGCTCTCTAAAGTTTCTTTTGAGAAATCAATTGACAGTTTTATAGGAACTCCCCTGTAGGTAACTAACTGCTGCTTTTAAGATTCTCTCTTTATCTTTAACCTTTGTCATTTTAATTATGATATGTCTTGACATGGGTCTCTTTCCATCATCTTGATTAGGACTCTCTATGCTTCCTCAACTTGTATGTTTATTTCCTTCACCAAATTAAGGAAGTGTTCTTTCATTATTTTTGCAAATATATTTCCAATTTCTTTCTATTTTTCTCCTTCTGGCACCCCTGTGAGATGGTGTTGGAATGCTTGAAGTTATCACACAGGCCACTTACACTATCCTCATTTTTTAGGATTCTCTTTTCTTATTCTGATTGGTTGTTTTTTGCTTCTTTACGTTAAAAATCATTGATCTGATTCTTGGCTTCATCCACTCTACTGTTATTTCCCTGTAAATTGTTTTTTATTTCAACTAGTGTATCCTTTGTCTCTGACTATCTCTGTTTTATACTGTTGCAGTCCTCACCAATTTCCTTGAGTGTCTTTATAACCAATATTTTGAACTCTGGATCTGATAGATTGCCTTCTTTCAAGTGCTTAGATGTTTTTCTGGAGTTTTAATCTGTCTTTCATTTGATCTGTTTCTTTGTCTCCTCATTTTGGCCACCTCCCTGTGTTTGTTTCTGTATATTAGGTAGAGCTGCTATGATTCCCTGTATTTGGTTGTGTGGCCTAATGTAGTAGGTGTCCCTGTAGGGTTTATTGGCACAGCCTGCCTTTTCATCCAAGCTGGGTACTTGATGTGCACTCTTCTGAGTGAAGCCAGCCTATATTTGGCCTTGACTGCTGTTGGCAGATCAATGGGAGGGATCTGCCCAGGCAAGTCAGCTGCAAGGTATGGGTGTGACCACTGTACACAAACCTCCACCATCTGTGGAGGATCAACTGTGCAGGGGAAGGGTGATGGTGCTCCTATGTGGTCTGTAGCTGTCCACTGGTTATGCAGGCTCTGGGTTTTCCCATGTGTGGTGCAGGCCACAGTCAGCTCCCACCTGTGTTCTGTGCAGGGCCACCCTGCATGAGCTATAAAGCAATCTGAGATGGAGGTTATTTGTGCTGGCTTAGAGATTCCCAGGCAAAGCTAAGCCAACTAGGCTGGTTGCTGCTAGTTTCAGGCCAGAGGTCACTTAGAAAGTGGTAGGATGGCTAAGGGGCTCGTTGATGCTGGCTGTTGTTTATTTGAGAAGATTTAAGAAGTTGTAAAGCATGAACCAAGACCAGAAATTGATATTGAAAAGCCATTTAAACAGAGTGGTGGGTGGACCCATAAGTTGGGTGGGGCAGAGTCTCAGAGGATCCTAAGGGCAGGCAAACAGTGTTAGCCAGGTTGATAGAATCTCAGATATGGCACCTGCCTGCTGTCTCTATGGCTGTGTGAAGGCAGGGTTCAGAAAAGTGACAATACCCTCTGCCCACTTTTCTGTCTGGGAGAAATCTGTCCTCTAGCACTTGCCTTGATGCCAGACACTTCAGTTCCCCCCTGTATGCCACTGGTGCCTTTCAAGCTGTTATCCCAGTGCTGGAACTCGGAGGAAGTGAGTTAAGTCCATGTGTGAGTTCTTGAAGAAGAACTGCTTGGGACTCCAGAAGTTTTTCCCACCGACACAATCCTCACTGGTTTTTGCAGCCAGAAGGTATAGAAACTTACTGACACTGGAACCCTGGGGTTAGTGGCCTGGTATAGAGCTTGGACTCCTCTTTCCAGAGATATCTCTCCCAAATTTTTATCCACCACACATGAATATGGGACCAGCCCATTCCATGTTTCCTGCCAGTCTGGATGGATGTGGTTTCTTTTTAATTCTATAAACTCGATTTCTGATGGTTCTGAGTGATGGTTGTTCTATAGTTTAGTTATAATTTTGATGTGATTATGTGAGGAGGTAAGCTGTGTTTACCTATGCCACCATCTTGACTGGAAGTCAGGCCTCACATTCTACATGAGAAGATTTGAAGATTCCTCACTTCTTCATGCCCTAATCTTCCAAGTCCTGCACCTAGCACATGCTCTTATACAGAGAGAAATCTAATCAGCCATGTTTTTCTCGCTATTTATTCCATTCCCCTCCCTCCATTCACATAAAGAAAGCAATACTGGTAAAGGTCCACATCTTAATTCTGCCTCCCAATTCCAGGTGGTTTTAAAGAAATTCTGAAAAAGCCAAAAGAACTGATCACTAAATTCTTTGAAGAGTGTGGCAGACTTGGATATGAGCTGTTCTGATGCCTTTTAAGGTGTGTGGTCATGTTTAGGATGCTTTTAGCTAGGTGGGCCTGGCTGCTCCTACCCAACACAGCTGTCTCTGAACAGGAAGATTAGATCTTGGGGCTCATGGTGCTGGAAGAAACTGTTAGGCTACAGCTCCTGCCAGAATTTTAATTCCTCCTTCTTTCTACCACAGGTGTTACTTCTCTCTTGTCCCACTGGCATCTAAGTCTGACAGACACAGAAATGATAATAGTTGTAACACAGAAGTCCTAATGTTTTTTTGTTTTCCAAAATGAATCTTTGGCTTCAGGAAACCTATCTCTCAGCAACCAGATATTCCTCTTTGTAACAGAAAGAATGTAGATTTATTGTCCATTCTCTTATTCACAGATACACATAGCTGCTTAGTTCCCATCAGTTTTGCCCAGTGGTTCTCAACAAGGGATACATATAAGAATAACTCCAAAGACTTTTTCAATGTGTAAATGCCACATGTAAAGCTGTATTTGGTGGTTTGAGATGTAGCGGTTGTGTTAGCATAAAATTTCCCCTCATTTGAGCTTCTTCCACAGATGTGCATTCATCTTGCTAAGGATCATTTCAGAAGTTGAAACATATTTTGCACTAAATTGTCAAATAAATAATCCCTAGCTCATCTCCAGATATTTTTATAGTATCAACTAGTGATGCTGCAGACTTACTGCAAAGCATGGTAAATCTTCTTAGAAAGTCTTATGGTAAGGTGAATAAAATCTTGAGATCAATTTTATTTTTAAAAATTTAAGCAAAAGACACGAAAGTAATAGGGCTTTCCTGGAGAGAACCAAGATGGCGGCGTAGGTGGACACACTGCGCCTCCTCGCACAACAGGAACTGATGGAAAGTTGAAGGGCAAGGAAGTCCGACACCGAGGAAATAAAAAATAAACATTCATCCAGACCGGTAAGAGGGGCGGAGATGGGCAGCCGGGATGGAGAGGACTCGCATTGCCCTGGTGGGACCCAGACTGGTGGAGTGTGGGACAAATGGGTCAGGCAGTCTGGTCAATGGCAGACCCTGCAACCCCACATTTGCGCAGATAAACCAAGAGGGCCGGACTCAGAGTGGCGGAGAACGGTGCAGGCAGAGCAGCTGGTAGCACCCAGCGGCCCCACATTCACGCACAGATAAACAGGACAAACTGTGGGGAGTGAAGCAGACCATGTAACTGAGGGCTCCAGCTCCGGGAAATAAAGCCTCAAACCTCTGATTGAAAGCGCCCCTGGGGGTTGGGGCGGCAGCAGGAGAGACTCCCAGCCTCACAGGAGAGGTCGTTGGAGAGACCCACAGGGGCCTAGAGTATGCACAAGCCCACCCACTCCGGAACAAGCGCCAGAGGGGCCCAGTTTGATTGTGGGTGGCGGAGTGGAAGATTGGGGTCCAGTGGAGAGTGGAGCAGGCGCCATTGCTCCCTCTTGGCCCCTCCCCTACATACAGCATCACAGCACAGCGACCAGCGTTACCCCACCCCGGGGAACACCTAAGGCTCCACCCCTTTAAGTAACAGCCGTGCCAAGACAAAAAAAAAAAAAAAAAAAAAGTCCCAAATGACAGAACACTTCAAAGCTCCAGAAAAAATACAACTAAGCGAGGAAGAGATAGCCAACCTATTGGGTGCACAGTTCAAAACACTGGTTATCAAGACGCTCACAGAATTGGTTGAATTTGTTCGAAAACCAGATGAAAAAATGAAGCCTATGCCAAGAGAAACAAAGGAAAATGTACAGGGAACCAATAGTGATGCAAAGGAAACTGGGACTCAAATGAATGGTGTGGACCAGAAGGAAGAAAGAAACATCCAACCAGAAGAGAATGAAGAAACAAGAATTTGGCAAAATGAGGAGAGGCTTAGGAACCTCCAGGACATCTTGAAACATCCCAACATCCGAATTATAGGGGTGCCAGAAGGAGAAGAGGAAGAACAAAAAATTGAAAACTTATTTGAACAAATAATGAAGGAGAACTTCCCTCATCTGGCAAAGGAAATAGACTTCCAGGAAGTCCAGGAAGCTCAGAGAGTCCCAAAGAAGCTGGACCCAAGGAGGAACACACCAAGGCACATCATAATTACATTACCTAAGATTAAAGAGAAGGAGAGAATCTTAGAAGCAGCAAGAGAAAAGGACACAGTTACCTACAAAGTACTTCCCATAGACTGTCAGCTGATTTCTCCAAAGAGACCTTACAGGCAAGAAGGGGCTGACAAGAAGTATTCAAAGTCATGAAAGGCAAGGACCTACATCCAAGATTACTGTATCCAGTAAAGCTATCATTTAGAATGGAAGGGCAGATAAAGTGCTTCTCAGATAAGGTCAAGTTAAAGAAGCTCATCATCCCCAAGCCCTTATTATATGAAATGTTAAAGGGAGTTACCTAAGAAAAAGAAGATCAAAAATAGGAACAGTAAAAATGACAGCAAACTCACAGTTATTAACAACCACACCTAAAACAAAAACAAGAGCAAACTAGGCAAACAACTAGAACTGGAACAGAACCATAGAGATGGAGATCACATGGAGGGTTGTCAATAGGGGAGTGGGAGGGGGAGAGAGGGGAATAGTACAGGGAATAAGTAGCATAGATGATAGGTGGAAAATAGACAGGGGGAGGGTAAGAATAGTGTAGGAAATGTAGAAGCCAAAGAACTTATAAGTATGACCCATGGACATGAACTATAGTGGGGGAATGTGGGAGGGAAGGGGTGGGTACAATGGAGTGGAGTGAGGGGGGCGGAAAATGGAACAACTGTAATGGCATAATCAGTAAATATATTTTAAAAAATTGACAATAAATGTAAAAAAAAAGTAATAGGGCTTTCCTTTATCATGCAGGTTTGGGTCAAGGAGTTTTGCATTGACTTTTCATGGAAATGGTAATAAGTTAGCTATGTTTTGTCCTTTCTGGTTTCTAGTGTCATCATTGTTCAAGAAGTTGTGGTTATGCTCCTATTTCACAAACTATGTCCTTCAGCTCTGATTTCAGTCTTCTCTCTCTCTCTCATTAATCACTAACAGCTCACTCACATAATTGTTCAGGGAGAATATTTGGCCACTGCATTTCCTAGATCACTGTATAAACTGTCTCAAGTGATCTGTGTGGACATATTAAATTCAAGGAGTGTTATATGAGGCAACATTTGTATCTGAATACACACATGAACTGAGATTCTCTAGGACAGAAAATTCCCAACTTTCCAAGTATACCAGTCCTAGAAAGAGGAGAGGAGGGGAATTCTCCTGGAATGGTGAATGAACCCAAAAGGAGCTAATTGGTTGTTTTAAAGACTTCTCACTGTACATTCAAAGCCAAAGAGAAAATTCAGAAGCACCAGGCGAATGCAAACAGATGAGAATGCTGTGTGTTGGGGAAAAATGTACTCTTAGGAAAAGTCAAGCCTTTTCCCAATGAAGAAGACTAGGGTAAGATTATCCAAGTGAATTGATAGAAATCAAGCCTCTGCCAACAGCACAAGAAACTGGGATACTCAATAAGAAAAAGGGCATTTAAGTTAGTGTATTATAACTGTCCCTGGTTTTTGGCAGCAAGTGATTAAGCACTAATTTAATGCTTCCTGAAAAAAATACATAAAATATTCATTCTCCAAATTACTCTAAACTTACCAATTAAGAAAGCTCCCAATCTGGTGAGTTGGAAGCAGCATCCTGTGATGGAAGAGAAGACATGAGCTTGAGGGTTGCTCACCTACCTGTGAGCTCATAAATGCCAAGACCCTCACTGAACATCTCATGGCTTCCTTTTCCTTAGTGCAAGGTCATTTCAGGAATTAACTGAATATGCATGTGGGCATTGGGAACCATCCTGCCTGTTTTCAGGGGCTGTAACCCCACCGACAGGCAAAAAGGCCCCATGGCTAGGGGCCATAAGCCACTAAGGAGACAAAACTTATCCTCCTGGCAGGGGCACAGTCTCTGCCCCCTTTACTTCACCCTGCTTGGCCCCTGGAGGATGGCTGGATAGTCAATGACAGGTAAGATTCCTCAAGAAAGGAACAACCTAAGAACAGGTGCAGTTGTGAAGGGGCCATCAGGGAAGGACTTAGGGGATTGTGGAGAAGGGACAAAAAACTCTCACCCCTCAGCTTTATCATAGCCTGAGTGCTCATTGTATTTGTAAAAAGTCTCCTAATCTCTTGGCTGCCTTGCTTTCCCTGCCTGATTCAGGTCTGAAACAATACTGAAGGGGGGTGCAGCCTTGTGCCAGAACAGGCAGTTCCTGGTGGGGCCAATCAGGCCCAAGAAAGAATGCATAAAGTCCTGTGAAACCTGCTTTGCTAAGAATATCCTCAATATAAATGTTAAGGGTACAAGCACACAATAAGTTTGTTTCCCAAGGTTTTACAGCGAATTGGCATCACCCTGTCTACCAGACCCTGACTCAAAAGGACCCCTGTGATCCCAGAAATGTTATTTGTAAACCATACCTCCTTTCTTTGATGTCCATTCCCTACGCAAGCTCAACTCAATAAAAGCCCATTGAGAGAGGGGCTAAACACCTTTCTCCTCTGAGAGAATGGTCACCCTTCCTCCCCAAGCAGATCATGTCTGGCTAGAATTATTCTCTTCCACAGGGGCCCAGGGGAGCTCTGCAGGCAGAGCCCACCCACATTTGGGCATGTACTTAGTAAATCTGCAAAGTGCTATGCAAATGTGAACTTTATTTATTTTTTAAACAAAACCCTCATTTAAGAGTTGGTTGAGTGCATATTCCCAGGGCAACACTAAGGCCTAGTAGATGGGGATTCCAGCTCAAATAGGCAGTTCCATTTGCATCCCTGCTCTTCACTTACACATCAGAAACTTTGAAGCAGTGACTTAGCCCAGTTATCTCATAGGTAAGATAGGAACAATGGTCATACTCATGACTTTGGATTGTGATGAGTAGATAAGAATTCACATAGGAAAAGCATACAACACAAATCATGATTTGTTGTGTCCTATAGATGTGGTGCTGCCACCAGAAATTGTAAAGCTTCTGAAATATGGGAAGGAGTGGACTAAGAGGGATGTCTGAACAAAGTTGAGTAATGTCCTTCCTGGGACAGCCATCAGCTGCAAGAAGTCCCTCTAATGAACTGGTGATCTCCTCTGTGGCATGCCTGACTCTGAGTCAACAGGAGAGAGCATTGCTCTGGTCTCCAGGTGTATTTCTGTGTGCCCAAATCTCATGTAAGGTAATTAATCACACTACAGCAAAATTTGCAGCTGCCATTTTGGAAGGACCATCATAGAGTGACTTTTTCCCAGGTATATACTTGCCACAACGGTGCCTTCACATCACAAAAGAGGAGTTGGCATGCAAAGAACATTACCTTAAAATGAAGTATAGTCGAATTTGGGATGGATGAAGGTGATAGGGAGGAACAGGTAATGGATCTCAAATGTGAGAACTTCACTTGAAAGAATTTCTGGGCTGGACATCTGCAATAAGCTCTGGACTGAGGCACATTCCACTATGAATGAAGAGGATTTATAATGGAATAAATGGGTTTTTATAATCAGAAAAACATACTGACCTTCACACTACACAGGTGCAGCAGCATAATGACCCAACACGTGTATGAGCATCAATTCCTGGGGAAAGTCCAATGAAGTTAACTCAGTGTGGATCACAAGCAAACAAAATCAGTGACATTACTAACATGAAAATCTTGGTGCCTCCATCCACCACCAAGACACTCCTGGGCAACCAATATGTTAAAAAAAATTACATGAGGATCATACACATTTTGATAAAATGGACAAAATGTAGCAAGCAACATTACTTTGTGTCATGAATAATTTGAATTAGATTCTAAAATTTAACTTTAAGAGTAAGAATCAGAGGCATAAAAGTTGTGTTTGTTTTTTTCAGGAAACCAAAACTTGGGGTGGTGTCTTTGGGGAGGAAAATTTGTCTGCCCCCCTACTCCATCCTCTGAGAAAACTTAAAGCATCCTCAGATGTACTCCATTCATTAAACCTCCTCAACCACAAAGGAACTGGATCTATAGTTAAAATACCAAAAATATCACTGACTAACCCTGGTGCAATTGTCACTCCAGCATGTACTCAGATGTGAAAGACTCAAGAGGGAGTACCTCCCATTATATGCAGAGCCTAGGAGAGTATTTCCCCAAATGCCAATCATGGTCACACTATCAGCACTTTAGTGGACAGAAACCATGACAAAAACTGGAACTCAATCAAAAAGATGCCACACACAGGAAAATTGCTGAAGATATTTTACCAAGGTCCTCATAATCCAAGTACCACTTTAGTTCATGAGTCTTTATTCTGATTTTATTACTTCATCTTCCTCTAAAGTTAAAGTTACTATAACAATAATCAATATGGTCTTATTGCAGAAGAAAGTGGCATATTATGTCAGGTTTCCAAAACCCCAATGAAACCTGAATTTTTGCTGACAAATGAGTCACAAGCTTGCATTCTGGATGCATAGCTCATGCTCTCATCCTTGGGCTCATAAGATTTGAAAGTAGAGAAAGAGAGAATTTGACTGCTATGTACTAAGATCCTGCTCTGTGCCCAATCCCATGCTGGGTGCTGCTTAGCTTCTCAGTGTTAAACAAACTGCCTGGCATTCCCTCCTTAAGACCCCTTTCCCTGTCGTGACCTCTGGCCTCCCAGAAGCTCCTCAGCCTACCCACTTCTACTTCATTTATAGGCTTTTCCATGTTGCAGTTCCTCAGACCCTCCTATGTTCACACTAGGTGCCTATATTCCTGCCCATGACCTCAATTATTATCTGAGCATTTATAATTCCCAAATTTTTGTGACAGCTAAAAGCTTTCATCTTATGTCCTAACACAACACCTGCTGGGATGCAACATAAAAAGAGCTCATGATATTTAACCTCAAATCTGATCCTCTTCCCAGAAGCCCAGACTTAGTAATGGTTCCTCCACCTACCTGCTCTCCCTCTCAGACACTTGGGAATCTACCTCAACTCCTTTTGTCTCCCCAGACCATCTTCTTCAACCAATCAAGCACCCAGTTCATTTGCCTAAATCTCTTAACAGTTTCAGAATCCATCTGTTTCTCACTATTTCTATCACCTCCATAATGGCACGTGTCCCTCTTGCCCAATTAAATTCACCCTACATGGTCTCCCCATCTTACTATTGTCCCAAATACTGTATTTTGCCATGTATAATGCACACCATTCTTGTCCAAGCTATGGAGGGAAAAATAAGGATGCACATTATACATGGGTGGTACTAATTCTGTACCTATACAAATGTTTTTAATTATTTCATTTATGCTTATGCATTAAAAATATAACTCTAGAAAGCAATAATGATATACATGTGCAAAATATCTTGGAATATGATAAGCAGTTTTGTTTCTAAATATAAATAAGTAATTGGATTAAAAAATTAAAATGAAAATGAAAGATTTTTTTCCTGAAAGTTGGGGACAAAAACATGGGTGTTCATTATATATGGGAGTGCATTATACATGTCAAAATATGGCATTCTCTACAACTGACAGAATACTTTTTATACAGGGAACATCTTTTGTGACACTTCTTGCTTTAGTGGCTTCACACTTCCTTTAGGTTAAAGTTCAAAATACAAGTTTGAGATTTATTTATTTCATGCAAACATGAAAAAGGATCTGTCCCTACCTCCATCCTGGTCCCACTGCCTGTCTCCCTTCACTCCACCAGTAACACCCCAGCTACAGAGAATTTTACTGTTTTCAGAGGCACTTGTTTCTCCTTGCCTTGGAGCCTTCAGTATGCTATTCCTTCTGTCTGAAACATGCTTCCCTCAGCCTTTGTGGTTCCTAAACAGGAGAGATGCCCCTGGAACATCACTCTGTACTTATTTGGACAGTTTTGAAAATACTTCTAAAGACCTATTAATGTAAGTTGTTTAATATCTGTCTTGCAGTCACCAAGAATTTGCTAGCAACTGGGCTGTTATCCTCAGTACTTACACAGAGACTGGTACAAGGGCATTCTCACTATATACAATGAGAATTGGATGAATAAGTGATTGAATGATCAGGGACCAACTGAGTTCCTGAGGAATACACAATCTACACTTTAGAATGTATAAAAGAAATCTTTACTTGCACCTATCCTAAACCAAATGTTGATCCAGTTAATCAAACATACAGACACACATTGAGAGGGTAAGCACAACAGAAAAAAAAGACCATTCAAATTACATGTTATTTATTTAATACTTAGCACTGAGGATACAGGTGCATTTCACTTTACAGCTTTCTCTAAACTGTTTTCTTTCAGTTTTCTAATTGTTTAACTACAAAATTTGATGCTGATAAAGAAAAATGAAGACAGAAATGGAGACTTTACTTAAAAATGAGAAACATTAACAAAGATCCATCTCTAAATCCTGAAATCACACACCACCCTACTAGGAGGACCTGGGCAGAAATAAGCTGGGGCCCTAGGAAATTAAGAATTTAAATTGCATGTGTAATCTAGACATAAAAGCCAAAACTTAAAACAGGCATAACAGTTATGATGGAGCATCAGATGCCTGTATGTCAGTGAATGAGTAATAATGGCCATGACTCAAATGAATGATAATTTAAGATGAATATGTGCACCTTACCAGAGATGTTTATGTTTTATTCCAGAGATGTCAGCAATTTGATATTCATCACAAAGTCAGCATAATTGTTGTAAAAAAGTCCATCGTGGTTCTGAAAACCCATTCACAGTTGACCTCGACAATGTATCTGATGTAGGAGAATGATTATTTGTGACAGGCAAAAGCATGTGGTGGTCCTCAGTCCCAAGAGAAAGAGCGAGTGGTAAAGTCATATTAAAAGGCTTCAACGTCCAAAGTTTCAGATAAAGGGTTTTTTTTGTATGGAATCTTGTTCACTTAAGTCCCTGTATACTAGCTACAGATCCTGTATACTAGAATCTAGAATTTTTTCTGCCCTCAAATGAACTTTTGTAGTTCTTTAAATGTTTAATATCCACATAAGAATCTCCACATAATTTGCAGATAAATGGTCTTCCTCTGTATGTTTTTGAGAATAAGTGACAAGAGAAGTAGAGACAGCAAACACCTACCCACAAGTATCACACATGTAAGGCATTTCTCCAGTATGCCTACGAACATGATAGGTCAGTGTGCTGGTTTGGACAAGTCTCTGTCCATACCTATCACAGATATATGGCTTCTTTCCACTATGCTTCCTGGCATTAACCTTGAGATTGCTAGAAGTAACAAATTGCATACATCACATTTACAGGGTTTTTCTTCACTATGATGCATTCAACTATGGAAGATTAGCTGGAATTTCTCAGCAAAGCCTTTATCACACAATTCATATTTGAATGGCTTCTCACCTGTATGAGTTCTTACATGCATTTTCAGTTGTTTACACTGGATGAATGCCTTTCCACACAAGTGGCAAAGATAATTTTTCTCCTTTATGTATTCTCATGTGCCTTCTCAAGCTGCTGGCTTCTGAAAACATTTTCCCACATGTATTGCACATTGCCTTGGCCTTGGAATACCTCTGATCCAGCGTTCCCCAGAGCTCTACAGCTCATAAGAGTTCTTGACACTGGCTATATTAGATATAGAGTGTTCTTTCACAGCACAATTTGGCTGTGAGTTTCCACATTTCCATTTCACTGTAACAGTCTGCACAATATCTTGTGCTGGAAAAGTATTTTCCACAACAGACATCAACTCAAGTTCTGAATTATCATTTCTTTGAACAACCTGTTCTAATGCAGGTGTGGACAATTTATTTGTATCTAGAAATAACTCAACATATGCATTCTCTAAAATGTCACTGGGATATTGCACTGTTTTATTCTCCTGTTATCTGGGACTTGAAGGCCTTCTTCTTTTTAGTTTGAGACAACTTCTTTGCCTCTTGTTCAGGATTTGCCTGAACTAAATTCTGTAGACACTTCTGATTTCTCCCAACTATTATAATCTTGTAGAGTAAGAAGCAAAGTCTGCTGATTCAATTCAATGTTTCAATTCTTTTTACTGTTCTTAAAATACCCTTATTCTTTCCCCACCTTTATCAGTCTTTGTCTATTGGTTGTTGATATGGTGGTTGTTGCACTTCTTCAATTTTATACCCAGATATTCACTATATTTTGTATTTCAAATCTCAAATTTTACCATTCTGATCTACTCCTTTTTGACTTCCTCCTGCCCTTTCTTCATTTGCAATTTAAATTTTTCCCTGTCTTTTCTTGGTTTCATTCCACATGCTTAGTATTTCTTCTCCCTCTGTCCTCTCAAAATCACATTTCTTTCCTTTAGACATCTCATAAGCCTCTTTCTTCTTTCTTTTCTTCTTCTTATTCCCATTCCTCCAGTAATTAATCTTTGCTCATTTGTTGTTGGTATTGCTGTGATGGATCATTTTCCCTGATTTGATCCTATTATTTTCACTATTGTTTATAAATGGATTCTAAACCTCATACTATATACTCCTCCCTTTTCTTTCACCATTTCCCCTTCTTTCCCTCCCTTTTTAAAATTATTATGTAAACTCTAATTTCCTCTTTCCTTCACATTTTTTCTATTCCCAACTCATTATTTTTCCTCCCTCAACCCTCTCAAAGTCATTTTATTTCAGTTAGTCATCTAATATACATTTTTTTCCTTTCTCATAATAGCCAATTTCTTTACACCTCATTAATACTTGCTCATTTGCTGATAGTGTGGTTCAGCATGGGGGCTATTATTGCTGGTGTGGGTTTTGTTTCCTGGGTTTTTATTTTCTTCTGACAGTACATGTACAACAGAATATAACATAGGGTAGGTGGTGGGACTCTCAGACAGCCAACCAGAGGAAAGAACCCACCAAAGAATGACCCAGCAACAAACAAAACCCATATACAACAAGAGAGCCCACATAAATAGCTTAAAGGGCAGATAAAGAGCATCAAGCTCAGGTGATCAAGGAGACTGCACAACTGAGTCCCACAGGTCTCCTACCAAAGAAAGTCACACCGTGAAGACAAGGAGTCAAAGTAGATTAACCTAAAACACCAAAACAAACAAAAAGGGTCTCCAAAAATGGGGAGACAAATAAATAACCCCCAATCAAAAGGAAGGGAGACATCCCATCAAAAAAGCTAAATGAAATTGAGGCAAGCAATATCAGACATTGAGTTCAAAACACTGGTTATAAGGATGCTCAAAGAACTCAGTGAGAACTACAAGGAACTCTATGGAACCTACAAGAAATTTATTGGGAACTACATCAACATGAAAAAGCATATAGAAATGATCAATAAGAGACAGGAGTAAATGAGGAACACAATATCTAAAATGAAGGATACACTGGAGGAATTAAAAGCAAGCTAGATGAAGGAGAGGACAGAATCAGTGAGCTGGAGACGAAGGTAGAAAAAAACTTCCAGATAGAGCAACAAAATGAGAAAAGACTCAAAAAGAAAGAAGAGGATTTAAGGGAGCTTCAGGATGACATGAAACAATAATATTTGTATCATAAGGATACCAGAAGAAGAAAAAGAGGAGCAAGGAATAAAATCTGTTTGAAAAACTAAGAACAGAAAATTTCCTAACTTAATGATGGGAAAAGTCACACCATTCCAGGAAGCACAGAGTGTCCCAATCGAGATGAACCCAAAAGGCCCACTCTAAGACACATCATAGTTAAAATGGCAAAATTTAAAAATGAAGAGAACATCTTAAAATCAGCAAAGGAGAAACATATAGTAACATATAATGAAGCTCTGATAAGGCTATCACAGGATTTCTCAATGGAAACATTACAAACCAGAAGGAAATGGCAAGAAGTATTCCAAGTAATGAAAAGCAAAGGCCTGGAACTAAGACAACTCTATCCAGAAAGACTCTCATGACAGGTGAAATGAGGAGTTTTCCAGACAAAGAGGTGATAATAGACTATATATCCACCAAATCAGCATTGCAAAAGATTTTAAAGGGACTGCTTTAAGAAGGTGAAGTAAGAGAGAGTGCGGGGTGGGGGAGGGGAGGAACACAGGTACAAAAGGAAAAAATTGTAATGAATAAGTACCTACCAATAATAACCTTAAAAATAGATTAAGTGCTCCAATCAAAACCATAGGATAGCAGAATGGATGTAAAACATGACCCTCATGTATGATGTCTACAAGAGACCCAACTCAAAAGAAAAAATCTACAACAACTAAAAGTAAAGGGATGGAAAAAATATTCCAAGCGAACGGTCTTTAAAACAAAGCTGTGGTAGCAATACTTATATCAGGCAAAATAGACTTTAAAGCAAAGACCATAAAAAGAGACAAAGAAGGTCACTATAGAATACTTAAGGCAGTAGTCCATCAAGAAGATATAACCTTTGAAAACATATGTGCAACCTAAATATAAAAGGAAAACTTGGAAGACTTCAAAAAAGATAACAACAGAAAGAGGCTTATAGAAGGGGATTTTAAAATCCCATTGTCAAAAATGGATAGATCTTCTAAGCAAAAAATCAACAAGGATATTGCAGCACTGAGCAGCACTCCAGATTGAAAGTATTGAATTGATATATACAGAACCACTCATCCCAAAGAAGTAAAATATACATTATTTTCAAAGACACGTGGAACATGTTGAAAGATAGACCACATGGTAGAACACAAAAAAAAGTCCTCAACAACCTTATGAAAATTCAAATCATATCAAGTATCTTGTCCGATCACAGTGGCTTGAAACTAGAAACCAAACTCAAGGAAAAAACTTGAAAATATTCAAATACATGGAGACTGAATAACATGAAATTAAGTAATGAATGGGTCAACAATAAAATCAAGGAAGAAATCAAACGGTTTCTGGAAACAAATGAAAATTAACAAGCAACACAGTCCAAAACCCACAGAACACAGCAAAGGCAGTCATAAGAGGGAAGTTCATAGCAATACAGGCCTACCTAAAAAAGATAGGAAGCTCTCAAACAACCAAACCTGCATTTACAAGAACTAGAGAAACAACAACAAAAAAAGCCCAGAGTGCATAAAAGGAAGGAAATAATTAAGATCACAGCAGAATAAAATGACATAGAGACTAATAAGCAATTCAAAGGATTAAAAAATCCAGGAGCTAGTTCTTTGAAAAGATAAGATTGACAGGCCTTTAACCACATTCACCAAGAAGAAAAAGAAAGAGGACCCAAATAAATAAAATTAGAAACAAAAACAGAGAAGTTTTAACCAATACCACAAAAATACAAAGGATAGGAAGATATAAGACATGAACTATAAGACAAGAAATTGGACAATCTGGGTGAGATGGACAAATTTCTAGAAACATACAATATCCCAAAGCTAAATTAAGAAGATGCAGAAAGCTACAATAGACCAATAACAACTACTGAAATGAAGCAGTAATCAAAAACACCTTGTGCATAAACTGGACTGGATGGCTTCACAGGGGAATTTCAGCAAACATTCAGAGAAGAATTGACTCATATCCTTCTCAAAGTATTCCAGAAATTCAAGAAGTGGGGAGACCACCAAATTCTTTTCACCAGGCCTGTATTTTCGTAACTCCAAAAACAGGTAAAGACACAATAAAGAAAGAAAACTACAGGCCAATACTGTTAACAAACATAGATGCTAAACTCTTCAACAAAGTATTGGCAATCCTAATCCAGAAATACATGAAAATGATCACACACTATGATTAAGTGGGGTTCATCTCAGGAATGCAAGCATGGTGCAATATTTACAAATCAATAAATTTAATATATTACATAAACAAAATAAAGGAAAAATCACATGATCATAGCAATAGATGCTGAAAAAGCACTTGATAAAGTCTACCTCCATTTAAAATAAAAACCCTCAGCAAAGTGGAAATAGAGGGAGCATACTACAACATAACGCAGGCCATACATGAGAAAACTAGAGCCAACATAATGCTCAATGGGAAAAAACTAAAATCTTTCCACTTAAGATCAGGAACAAGACAAGGGGGTCTGCTTTCACCACTTTTATTCAATATAGTATTGAAGTTCTAGCCACAGCAATCAGACATGAAAAAGAAAGAAAAAGCATCCAAATTGGAAAGGAGGAAGTAAAACTGGCATTATTTGCAGATGACATGATAGTGTATATAGGAAACCCTACAGTCTCCACCAAAAACCACATGACCTAATAAGTGAATTTGGCAAAATAGTGGGGTACAAAGTAATATTTAGAAATCAAAGTGATTTTTGTACACCAACAATGAAACACAAGAAACAAAAGCTAGGAAAAATTCCCATTTACTATAGCAATAAGAAAAAGTACCTAGGAATAACTTTAACCAAGGAGGCAAAAGACCTGTACTCGGAAAACTACAGAACACTGAAGAAAGATATTAAGGAAGATACAAATGAATAGAACCATATACCATGTACATAGATTAGAACAATTAACATCACTAAAATGTCTATACTACCCAAAGCAATCTATAGTTTCAATGTCTAGTAAAATATCAATGGCATATTACACAGATCTAAAACAAATATCCCAAAACTTTCTATGGAACAAAAACTGACACTGAATAGCCTCAGCAATCTTGAGAAAAAAGAACAAAGTAGGAGGGATCACATACCTGATATAAAACTATACTTCAAAGCCATGGTAATCAAACAGTCAGTTACTGGCATAAGAACAGACATATAGATCAATGGAACAGAATAGAGAGCTCAGAAATAAACCCATGTCTCTGTAGTCAATTAATATTTCACAAAGCAGGCAGGAGCATAATATGAAGTAAAATTAGCCTCCTCAATAAATGGTAATGAGAGAACAGGAGAAGCACATGCAAAAAAATGACACTAGACTACCAATTTATACCACACACCAGAATAAACTCAGACGGATAAAAGACTTAAATATAAGTTGTGACACCAAGAATGCCTAGAGGAAAACATAGGCAGTAAAATTTCAGAAATCCCACCCAGCAATATATCTCCTAGGACAAGGGAAATAAAGGAAAAAATAAACAAGTAGGACTACAACAAATGAAAAAGCTTTTGCACAGTTAAAGAAGCCATCATTAAAATGAAAAAGGAACTGACTATATGGGAAAGCATATTTGCCAATGATACCTTGGACAAGGGTTTGATCTCCAAAATATATAAAGAACACATAAGACTCAACACCAGGAAGACCAAAAACCCAATTAAAAAATGGGCAATGGACATCAACAGAAACATCTCCAAGGAGGACACACAGAGGGGCCACAGACATATGAAAGGATGCTCAACATCACTAGCCATCAGGGAGATGCAAATTAAAACATTAGCGGAATATCACCTCACAGTGGTCACAACAGCCATCATTAATGAATCAACAAACACGTGCTGGCAAAGATGTAGAGAAAATGGAAACCTAGTACACTGTTGGTGGGAATGCAAAATGGTACAGCCACTGTGGAAAACAGTATTGATTTTCCTCAGAAAACTATGGAACTACTTTTTGACCCATCAATTCCACTGCTAGGATTATCCCCTAAGAATCCTGAAACACCATTTTAAAAGAACCTATGCACCCCAATGTTCATAGCAGCACAATTTACAATAGCCAAGTGCTGGAAGCAGCCTAGGTGCCCATTGGTAAATGAGTGGATCAATAAACTATGGTACATTTACACAATGGATTTCTACGCAACAGAGAGAAAGAAGGAGCTTATACCCTTTGCAACAGCATGGATGGAACTGGAGAGCATTATGCTAAGTGAAATAAGCCAGAGGGTGAGGGACAAATACCATATGATCTCACCTTTAACTGGAACATAATCAACAAAACAAACACGGAAGCAAAATATTACCAGAGACATTGTAATAAAGAGCAAACTAACAGTAACCAGAGGGATGGGAATGTGATGATAAGGGTGGAAAGAAGGGGAAGGGTCTAGACAAGGAACATGTATGAGTGACCCATGGGCAGGGACAACAGGTTGGTGATTGACTGGGGAAGCAGGGCGGGGATGGGCATAGGAGAACAAAGGGGGAAATACTGGGACAACTGTAATAGTACAACAATAAAATATTTAATAAAAAAGAAGGAAAAATGTCTGTCTCTTCAGGGCTGTGTTGGAGCAACATTGATGGAGGAGATAGGAAAGGAGAGGAAACTAGGAAGAGAAGGATAACAGCAGCCTCTGGAACAAAGCAGCAAGTGACTGAAACCCACATGAGGAGAAACAAAATATCCTTCCATCTCCTGTACCCATGATGTGCCACCATCCAAACAAAGTAAAGTAATATGGAAGAAAAAAAGATTAAATGAAAATAAAAATTAATTAATAAAAAATGAACACTGGTAAATAATGTGGCTATTGAAATAATATGTAATGAATAATACTAATTAGTAAAATTTAGTGAATATTTCTGGAGTGACTACGATAAATGAAGCACTATGCACAAAGGTTTTCCTGACTTAGCTCAAACTCTCACCATAAGCTTCAAAGAGCTTTTTTCTTCCACTGCATAGATAGGAAAACTAAAGCTCTGAGACATAAAGTTACTATTCTAAGACTTCACATCTCATCTGTGTAGGAGCAAAGACTCAGACAGACTAAGGGCAAAATCTCTGTTCTACATTTCTGTGGATGTGAGTGAATTTAATTTTGAAAGCAACATATGAATTCTATTCTTAGAAAAGTAAACCCAGTGGCAGAGTAATTCACTGCATGATTTATTACCTTGAGAGTAGGGTAATGGTTTCATATCAAAATAAATCAAAATTATTAGTTTAATAGTCTACTCAAAGAAAATTATATAGCAAATATGAAAACATTTTTAAAATTTTTCCCTACTCTGGTTTTAAATAATTCAGCCAGAAAAATAAATCTGTTGATAATTTTCTGAGTCTTTGATAGAAACCACTGGAAAGAAATAATTTTCAACTATGAAATCTCTGAAGTTTACTAAAGAAGTTTAATTAATTTATTTTTTAAGATACATTTATTGATTATGCTATTACAGTTGTCCCATTTCCCCCACTTCACTTCACTCCATCCTGCCCACCTCCTCCCTCCCACATTCTCCCCCTATAGTTCATGTGCATGGGTCATACTTTTAAGTTCTTTGGCTTCCACATTTCCGACACTATTCTTACTCTCCCCTATTTTCCACCTATCACTTATGCTACTTATTCTATCTACCTTTCGCCCCTCTCTCCCCCTCCCATTCTCCTATTGATAACCCTTCATGTGATCTCCATTTCTGTGTTTCTGTTCTAGTTGTTTTCTTAGTTTGCTTTTGTTTTTGTTTTAGGTGTGGTTGTTAATAGGTGCAGCAATTTTGAGAAAGAAGAACAAAGCAGGAGGGATCACAATACCTGATATCAAACTGTATTACAAGGCCACTGTAATCAAAACTGCTTGGTACTGGCATAAAAACAGGCACATAGAACAATGAAACAGAACAGAGAGCCCAGAAAGAAATTCAAGTCTCTATGGTCAATTAATATTTGACAAAGGAGGCAGGAGCATAAAATGGAGCAAAAACAGCCTCTTCAACAGATGGTGTTGGGAGATCTGGACAGCTACGTGCAAAAAAATGAAACTCGATCACCAACTTACGCCATACACGAAAATAAACTCAAGATGGATAAAAGACTTAAATATAAGTCGTAACACCATAAAAGTCCTTGAGGAAAACATTGGCAGGAAAGTCTCAGACATTCCATGCAGCAACATCCTCACAGACATGTCCCCTAAAGCAAGGTACATAAAGGAAAGAATAAACAAATGGGACCTCATCAAAAAAAAAGCTTCTGCATGGCTAAAGAAAACAGCACCAAATTACAAAGAGAACAAACAGTATGGGAAAACATATTTGCTAATGATACCTCCAAAAAGGGCCTGATCTCCAAAATATATAAAGAACTCACATGACTCCACTCCAGGAAGACAAACAACCCAATTAAAAAATGGGCAAAGGACTTGAACAGACACTTCTCCAAGGAAGACATACACAGGGCCCAAAGACATAGGAAAAGATGCTCAGCATCACTAGCCATCAGAGAGATGAAAATTGAAACCACAGTGAGGTACCATCTGACACCAGTCAGAGTGGCCAACATAAACAAATCCACAAACAAATGTTGGAGAGGATGAGGAGAAAAGGGGACCGACCCTAGTGCACTGTTGGTGGGAATGCAGACTGGTGCGCCCACTGTGGAAAACAGTATGGAATTTCCTTAGAAAACTAAAAATGGAACTGCCCTTTGACTCACCAATTCTGCTGCTGGGATTATACCCTAAGAACCCTGAAACACCAGTCCAAAAGAACCTGTGCACCCCAATGTTCATAGCAGCACAATTTACAATAGCCAAGTACTGGAAGCAACCTAAGTGCCCATCAGCAAACGAGTGGATCCAAAAACTATGGTATATTTACACAATGGAATTCTAGGCAGCAGAGAGAAAAAAGGAGCTTATACCCTTTGCAACACCATGGATGGAACTGGAGAGCATTATGCTAAGTGAAATAAACCAGGCGGTGTGGGACAAATACCATATCATCTCACCTTTAACTGGAACATAAGCAATAGAAGAAAAAAGGAAACAAAATATAACCAGAGACATTGAAGTTAAGAACAATCTAACAATAGCCAGAGGGGACTGGGGGAGGGGGACAGTGGGAAGAGGGGATTACAGGAACTACCATAAAGGACCCATGGACAAAATCAAGGGGGAGGGTGGAGGTGGGGGAGGGAGGTGGGATTGGCTGGGGTGGGGTGGAGGGATCGGGAGAAAAGGCGTACAACTCTAACTGAATAACAATAAAAATTTTAAAAAAATAACTGTGAGTTTGCTGTCATTTTTACTGTTCATATTTTTAATCTTCTTTTTCTTAGATAAATCCCTTTCACATTTCATATAATAAGGGCTTGGTGATGATGAATTCCTTTAACTTGACCTTATCTGAGAAGCACTTTATCTGCCCTTCCATTCTAAATGATAGCTTTGCTGGATACAGTAACCTTGGATGTAGGTCCTTGCCTTTCATGACTTGGAATACTTATTGCCAGCCCCTTCTTGCCTGTAAGGTCTCTTTGGAGAAATCAGCTGACAGTCTTATGGGAACTCCTTTGTGGGTAACTGTGTCCTTATCTCTTGCTGCTTCTAAGATTCTCTCCCTCTGTTTAATCTTAGGAATGTAATTATGATGTGCCTTGGTGTGTTCCTCCTTGGGTCCAGCTTCCTTGGGACTCCCTAAGCTTCCTGGACTTCCTGGAAGTCTATTTCCTTTGACAGATTAAGGAAGTTCTCCTTCATTATTTGTTCAAATAAATTTTCAATGTTTTGTTCTTCCTCTTCTCCTTCTGGCACCCCTAGTGAGCACCTAAGGCTCCACCCCTTTATGTAACAGGTGCGCTGAGACAAAAAAAAAAAAAATGGCCAAATAAAAGAACAGATCAAAGCTCCAGAAATAATTCAACTAAGCAGCGAACAGATAGCCAACCTATCAGATGCACAGTTCGAAACACTGGTAATCAGGATGCTCACAGAATTGCTTGAATTTGGTCACAAATTAGATGAAAAAATGAAGGCTATGCTAAGAGAAACAAAGGAAAATATACAGTGAACCAATAGTGATGGGAAGGAAACTGGGACTCAAATCAATGGTGTGGACCAGAAAGAAGAAAGAAACATCCAACCAGAAAAGAATAAAGAAACAAGAATTCAGAAAAATGAGGAGAGGCTTTGGTACCTCCAGGACATCTTAAAGAAGTTTAATTTAAACCATTGCACCTGAAGCAATACTTCCCATAACTTTTAATGCATTCTATAAAAAATTTGACTGACTTATTGTACTTACAGATCAAATGGTACTTCCTGTGCATTTTCTCTCCTATGTTGATTAAACCCTTTAAGTAAAAGTGCGTATTTTATTAGTATTGGTTTCCACTATGCCTAGCACAATGCCCAGGTTTGTGAATAAACGTGTAACAGTCAGGACAGGCTAAATCACACTGTGGTAACATAAACCACCAGATCTCACTGGCTTAATCCAACAAAATTTTCTTCCTGAATCACATGTCAAATCTCAGTTGGTAGGGAGGTCTGTTATCAGGAACATATACTGATGGATGTATATGTCACCTATGTCACCTTTGTGTGGAAAGAGAATATGGTGAATGTCCTCATAAACATTAATGTAGAGGTAACACATATCACCTTCACTCATATTCCATTGGGCAGTGAAAGTCACGTGACCATTTCTAACTTCAGTATGCAGGAAAGTACAATCCTACCACATGCCTAGAAGATAGAGAGCTGGACATAATGACAGTATTAAGGAGTGCCACAAATGGTTTCCAGAATGAATCATTAAGTTATGAATTAGTACTTGTTAATATATGTACTCACTTGTGTTGGTCTACTAGGTTAATGTACCTTTTTGATGCTAATTGAACCAAACTTAGAAATACATAGCTTTACACATCTCCTTGATGTTACAATTGTGTTACTGCTGAAATATATATTACTTTCATTTCATTGTCAGAAATTATATTTACTATAAATTTTATTTATTAATTTTATCTTTCAATAAGTACAAGGTAAAATAAGTAACCATTGAGCAATACTGACCACTAAGAAAGGCAAGAAAATAAAGAATGGCTGGAGAACAACCCATAATTCTTTCATGTACTTCAGTGAACATTTATTGAGGTCCTGCTCTGGCTAAGATACCTGAGAAATTCTGGGATTATGAGGGTGACAAAGATTCTGGCTTCAGGCTGAAAGAAAGTGCACTAAAATGGTGGAGTATTATAATGAATATTTTTTCTTTAATGGTCTTTCAAGTATTAGAATTTTGTTATGTTTCTTTTATAATTTTGTTACAAAGTAATTTTTAAAAGCCTTTATAATCTTCTATCTTTTTATTAGCATTCAAAATTGATACAATTTATTTTCCTTAATTAAATGCTCCTATGCATTCAACTACAGCTGCTGATTTTCTTCCTGTCCAGCCATGATAGCATTCATTCCAAATTACTAAACAGGTAAACAAGAAAGAGAAAAAGTGAAATGTAGTTCCTTGCCAGTTCAAGCTGCTTCATTCATGAATAAAAGATCATATGCCAGGGAGGAACCAAGATGGCGGCATAGGCAGACACACTGCGCCTCCTCGCACAACCAGAACTGACAGAGGATCGAACAGCAAGGGGGACCAACACCAAGAAAATAGAAAATAAACATTCATCCAGACTGGTAGGAGGGGCGGAGACGGGCACCAGGGTGGAGAGGACTCACCTGGCTATGGCGGGACTGAGACTGGCGGACTGTGGGACAAATGGCGCAGGCAGTCATAGCACTAGCAGACCCTGCGGCCCCACATTTGCACAGATAAACCCAGAGGGCCCGACTCGGAGTGGCGGAGAGCTGGGCAGGCAGAGCAGCGGGTAGCACCCTGCGGCACCACATTCGCCCACAGATAAACGGGACTAACGGCGGGCAGCAAAGCAGACCACGCAGCCCAGGGCTCCAGCTCCGGGAAATAAAGCCTCAAACCTCTGATTGAAAGCGCCCCTGGGGGTTGGGCGGCAGCAGGAGAGACTCCCAGCCTCACAGGAGAGGTTGTTGGACAGACCCACAGGGGCCTAGAGTGTGCACAGGCCCACTTACTCGGGAACCAGCACCAGAGTGGCCCAGCTTGATTGTGGGTATCGGAGTGAAAGATTGAAATCTGGAGGAGAGTGAGGCGGGAGCCATTGCTCCCTCTCGGCCCCTCCCTCACATACAGCCTCACAGCTCGCAGCAACCAGCATTACCCCGCCCCTGTGAACACCTAAGGCTCCGCCCCTTAAAGTAACAGACGTGCCAAGACAAACAAACAAACAAAAATGGCCCAAATGACAGAACACTTCAAAGCTCCAGAAAAAATACAACTAAGCGAGGAAGAGATAGCCAACCTATCGGATGCACAGTTCAAAGCACTGGTTATCAATATGCTCACAGACTTGGTTGAATCTGTTCGAAAAACAGATGAAAAAATGAGGCCTATGCTAAGAGAAACAAAGGAAAATGTACAGGGAACCAATAGTGATGAGAAGGAAACTGGGATTCAAATCAATGGTATGGACCAGAAGGAAGAAACAAACATCCAACCAGAAAAGAATGAAGAAACAAGAACTTGGAAAAATGAGGAGAGGCTTAGGAACCTCCAGGACACCTTGAAACGTTCCAACATCCGAATTATAGGGGTGCCAGAAGGAGAAGAGGAAGAACAAAAAATTGAAAACTTATTTGAACAAATAATGGAGAACTTCCCCAATCTGGCAAAGGAAATAGACTTCCGGGAAGTCCAGGAAGCTCAGAGAGTCCCAAAGAAGCTGGACCCAAGGAGGAACACACCAAGGCACATCATAATTACATTACCCAAGATTAAACGCAAGGACCTACATCCAAGATTACTGTATCCAGCAAAGCTATCATTTAGAATGGAAGGGAAGATAAAGTGCTTCTCAGATAAGGTCAAGTTAAAGAAGCTCATCATCACCAAGCCCTTATTATATGAAATGTTAAAGGGAGTTACCTAAGAAAAAGAAGATCAAAAATAGGAACAGTAAAAATGACAGCAAACTCACAGTTATTAACGACCACACATAAAACAAAAACGAGAGCAAACTAGGCAAACAACTAGAACATGAGGGTTGTCAATAAGGGAGTGGGAGGGGGAGAGGGGGGTAAAGGTACAGAGAATAAGTAGCATAGATGATAGGTGGAAAATAGACAGGGGGAGGGTAAAAATAGTGTAGGAAATGTAGAAGCCAAAGAACTTATAAGTATGACCCATGGACATGAACTATGGGGGGGAATGTGGGAGGGAGGGGGGTGGGCAGGATGGAGTGGAGTGGGGGGGAAAATGGGACAACTGTAATAGCATAATCAATAAATATATTTTTTTAAAAAAGATCATATGCCTTTCCTATTCATTCATAAATTCACTAACCATTACACATGCGAGATTGCATTGGGAACATGAGGTTGGCAGGGCCTGTCCAAGCATAGCAAGCTGGTGAATACAAGGGTTTCTACCAAGTCAATTTCATTAAATATGTGTTCATTTGCATCCCATGATAAATGCCTGCCCGCTTTTATTCTCTTGGGGATAATTTGCATAAAGAAAGACGAAAACAATTTAATAATGGATACAGGGATACATAGCCAATAAATCTACCAAAGAGCATGCTTCGATTGACCTTCATTTGTTTACAAAGTATATAAATAATATGTACTTACAATTCTTTTCCCAAAATAGAATAAAATTTCCATAAAAAAGCATCATAATTTTTAATAAATACATGTTTCTTTTTTTTTATTCTGAGCTGGTAATAGATTTGAAACAAATACAAAAAAAATGAACTCTTCTTTTTTATCCTTCCACCCTTCAAATTACTGGCACCCCAGAACTGTCAGCTTGCTCTCTAAGAGTCTATTGCTTTTTGCTAGTTAGTTCAGTATGTTCATGAGATTCCACACATAAGTAAAATAATATGGTACTTATCTTTCTCTGGATGGCTTATTTCAGGTCCTTTGAACATTTTTTCATTGGATTGTCTCTTTGGTGTTAAGTTTTATAATTTCTTTATAAATTTTTGACATTAATTCCTTATCAAATTTATCAGTGAATATGTTTTCCCATTTGGTGCGTGGACTCCTTTGCGGTGCAAAAACTGTCTAGTTTAATGTAGTCCAATTCATTTATTTTTTATTTTTTCTCCTTGCCTGAGGAAATATATTAGAAAAAATACTTCTACGAGAAGTATCTAAAATTTTACTGCATATGTTTTCTTCAAATATTTTTATGGTTTTAAGTCTAACATGTAAGTATTTAATCCATTTTGAGTTTTTTTGTATGTGTACCATAAGAATGTGGTCTAGTTTCATATTTTTGGAGGTATCTATCCAATTTTTCCAACACCATTTATTTAATTGACCATCTTAGTTTCCTTGTATGTTTTTTCATCTTCTGTCAAATATTAATTGACTAAAAACGTATGGGTTTATTTTGGGGTTTCCTATTCTGCTCCATTGATCTATAAGACTATTTTTATGGCAGTACTATGTTGTTTAGATTACTAAAGGCTTATAGTATAGTTGGATATTAGGTAGTGTGATTCCTCCAACTTTATTCTTCTTTCTCAAGACTGCTGTTGCTATTGAAGGTCTTTTGTGGTCCCATATAAGTTTTTGCAATATTTATTCTACTTCACAAAAGTAGAATATTCTACTTTTGTGAAGTAGAATAAATCCAGATACACCACTGGTATCTGGATTGGAATTGCATTGAATTTGTAGATTGTTTTGGGTGGTATGGATATTTTAATGATGTAAATTCTTCCTGTCCATGAATATGGTATATGCTTCCATTTATTTGTATCTTTTTTAAAAAATATATTTATTGATTATGCTATTACAGTTGTCCCATTTCCCACCCCACTCCACTCCATCCTGCCCACCCCCCTCCCTCCCACATTCCCCCCCCATAGTTCATGTCCATGGGTCATACTTATAAGTTCTTTGGCTTCTACATTTCCTACACTATTTTTGCCCTCCCCCTGTCTATTTTCCACCTATCATCTATGCTACTTATTCTCTGCACCTTTACCCCCCTCTCCCCTTTCCACTCCCTTATTGAAAACCCTCATGTTCTAGTTGTTTGCCTAGTTTGCTCTCGTTTTTGTTTTATGTGTGGTCGTTAATAACTGTGAGTTTGCTGTCATTTTTACTGTTCCTATTTTTGATCTTCTTTTTCTTAGGTAACTCCCTTTAACATTTCATATAATAAGGGCTTGGTGATGATGAGCTTCTTTAACTTGACCTTATCTGAGAAGCACTTTATCTTCCCTTCCATTCTAAATGATAGCTTTGCTGGATACAGTAATCTTGGATGTAGGTCCTTGCGTTTAATCTTGGGTAATGTAATTATGATGTGCCTTGGTGTGTTCTTCCTTGGGTCCAGCTTCTTTGGGACTCTCTGAGCTTCCTGGACTTCCCGGAAGTCTATTTCCTTTGCCAGATTGGGGAAGTTCTCCATTATTTGTTCAAATAAGTTTTCAATTTTTTGTTCTTCCTCTTCTCCTTCTGGCACCCCTATAATTCGGATGTTGGAACGTTTCAAGGTGTCCTGGAGGTTCCTAAGCCTCTCCTCATTTTTCCAAGTTCTTGTTTCTTCATTCTTTTCTGGTTGGATGTTTGTTTCTTCCTTCTGGTCCATACCATTGATTTGAATCCCAGTTTCCTTCTCATCACTATTGGTTCCCTGTACATTTTCCTTTGTTTCTCTTAGCATAGGCCTCATTTTTTCATCTGTTTTTCGAACAGATTCAACCAAGTCTGTGAGCATATTGATAACCAGTGCTTTGAACTGTGCATCCGATAGGTTGGCTATCTCTTCCTCGCTTAGTTGTATTTTTTCTGGAGCTTTGAAGTGTTCTGTCATTTGGGCCATTTTTGTTTGTTTGTTTGTCTTGGCACGTCTGTTACTTTAAGGGGCGGAGCCTTAGGTGTTCACAGGGGCGGGGTAATGCTGGTTGCTGCGAGCTGTGAGGCTGTATGTGAGGGAGGGGCCGAGAGGGAGCAATGGCTCCCGCCTCACTCTCCTCCAGATTTCAATCTTTCACTCCGATACCCACAATCAAGCTGGGCCACTCTGGTGCTGGTTCCCGAGTAAGTGGGCCTGTGCACACTCTAGGCCCCTGTGGGTCTGTCCAACAACCTCTCCTGTGAGGCTGGGAGTCTCTCCTGCTGCCGCCCAACCCCCAGGGGTGCTTTCAATCAGAGGTTTGAGGCTTTATTTCCCGGAGCTGGAGCCCTGGGCTGCGTGGTCTGCTTTGCTGCCCGCCGTTAGTCCCGTTTATCTGTGGGCGAATGTGGTGCCGCAGGGTGCTACCCGCTGCTCTGCCTGCCCAGCTCTCCGCCACTCCGAGTCGGGCCCTCTGGGTTTATCTGTGCAAATGTGGGGCCGCAGGGTCTGCTAGTGCTATGACTGCCTGCGCCATTTGTCCCACAGTCCGCCAGTCTCAGTCCCGCCATAGCCAGGTGAGTCCTCTCCACCCTGGTGCCCGTCTCCGCCCCTCCTACCAGTCTGGATGAATGTTTATTTTCTATTTTCTTGGTGTTGGTCCCCCTTGCTGTTCGATCCTCTGTCAGTTCTGGTTGTGCGAGGAGGCGCAGTGTGTCTGCCTACGCCGTCATCTTGGTTCCTCCTATTTGTATCTTCTTCAACTTTTTTCTTCAGCTCCTTACACATTTTTAAGTAAAGTTATTTTACATTTTGTGTTAAATTTATTCCTTGGTGTTTTATAATTCTTGAATCAATTTTGAATGAAATTCTTTTATTAGTTTCCCTTTCTAATAGCTCATTATTGACATATAAAAATTCAAGTAAATTACAGATATTAATTTTGTATCCTGCTATTTTACTGAATTAATTTACCAGGTCTAGAATTTTGGTTTTCGGTGGAATCTTTAAGGTTTTTTAAATACAATATCTTGCTCTAAATGGTGTGGCTCAGTGGGTTGGGCCATAAGATTGCCAGTTCAATTCCTGGTCAAGGCACATGCCTGAGATGTGGACCAGGTCTCCACTTGGGGGTGTATGAGAAACAAGCAATTGATGTTTCTCTCACACATCCATGCTCTCTCCCTCTTTCTCCCTCCCTTCCCAACTCTAAAAATAAATAAATAAAATCTTTAAAAAATAAATGCAGTACCATATCTTTTGCAAATAATGACAGTTTTACTTCCCCCTTTCCAATTGGATGTCTTTTATGTCTTCTTTTCTGATTGCTGTGGTTAGGACTTCCAGAACTATAGGGAGAGGACCATTAAAGAATATTTATGAAGAACACATGGAAAAACCCCAAAGGGGTAGGTTCAAGCATGGGAGGTAGGGATAGGTGGGGTGGGGGGTCATAGTGCAGAGGAAGTGGAGACAACTGTACTTGAACAGCAATAAAAGAATTATAAAAAAGAATAAGAGTTGTCCAAGATATGGAAGCAGTCCAAGTCTCCATCAATAGGTGAATGGATAAAACAACTATGGCACATATACACAATAAAATTCTATTCAGCCATAAAAAAGAAGAAAATTGTACCCTTTGGAACAGTATGGATGGACCTAGAGAACACTACGCTAAGTGAAATAAGCCAGTCAGAGAAAGACAAATACCATGTGATTTCACTCGTGTATAATCTAATGAACAATTGAACCAACAGGCTAAACAGAGACATACTCATGGATGGAGAACAGATGACAGCTACTGGGGAAGTGATGTTGGTGGAGGGATTAAGAAAAAACAAAAAAGGACTCATGACATGAACAGTAAAGGGATTGCTGGGGGAAGGACATATAAGGGGACTAAATGGTAATGCAAAAAATAATAAGAATTATAATAAAAATAATAATAAAAAATAAAAACAAATTTATCAATTAAAAAAAAAGAGTTGTGAAAGTGAACATCCATTTCTTGGTCCCAATCTTAGAAAAATGTTTTTAGTTTTTGTCCATTGACTATGATGTTGCCTATGCATTTGTCATCTATGGCCTTTATTACATTGCAGTATGTTCCCTCTATTTTGACTTTGCTGAGAGTATTTATCATAAATGGGTAATGGTTTTATCAAATAATATTTTTTGCATCTATTGATAGGATCATGTGTTTTTTTCCTTCATTTCATTCATTTGGTGTATGTTTATTGATTTGTGGATATTGTACCAATATTGCATCCTTAGAAGAAAAACAACTTAATCATGGTATATGATATAATTTTTTAGATTTTATTTATTATTTTTAGAGATATGGGAAGTAAGGGAGATAGAGAAGAAAAGGAGAAACATCAACATGAGAGAGAAAATTGATCAGCTGCCTCTTGCATACTCACCACTTGGAAACTGGTCTACAACCCACGCATGTGCCCTGACTGGGAATTGAAAAATGTAGATTTCTTTCCCTATTCAGTAAGTTTACTTAACACTTTTCTATGTGTGCCCTTCTTTTCATGTTACAATTTGTCTTTGATCTTTTTTAAACTTTTTTTGTTCTCAAAGTCTCCATTTTTCTTTCCAGGTCCAATTACCAAGGATCCTAACTCTCTTGGTAGTTCTGTATACTGTTTATACAAAACAATTTTATTTCTTTGAAGATATTTTAAGGAGTCATTACATTTGATAGCAGTACACTGCAACTTCATTAGGGCATTTACATTTTGTGCAGTTTCCTAATGTGTAAGAACTTTCCGACATGTTATCTTATTTGGTAGAGCAAAGCAAAAGTGTGTTATTTTCAAGGTTATGCTACAAGCTATCCAGCCACTCAAGGCCTAGTCAAGAGATTGAATGAGACACTACATAGTTTGAAATCAAAAAGGAGACTCAATAAGAATTGCAAAACATAGCCTTAGGTTGCAGTCTGTACCCTTTGTAAGAGATCAGTCCAAACACAAACATCAGTACTGGGGAACAGCAATGAGGTTGATTCATCAGTGTTAACATTTTATTTCTGAGATTACAATCTTATTTGAATATATATCAAATGTTATATAATTTTTTTTTTGAAAAAAAATTTATTGTTATCCAGTTACAGTTGTATGCCTTTTCTCCCCATCCCTTGACCCCACCACAGCCAAACCCACCTCCACAACCACCTACAACCTTCCCCTTGATTTTGTCCATGTGTCCTTTATAGTACTTCCTGTAATCCCCTCTCTTCACTGTCCCCTCCTCAGTCCCCCCTGGCTATTGTTAGATTGTTCTTCATTTCAATGTCTCTGGTTATATTTTGTTTGCTTTCCTCTTTTATTGATTATGTTCCAGTTAAAGGTGAGATCATATGGTATTAGTCCCTCACCACCTGGCTTATTTCACTTAGCATAATGCTCTCCAGTTCCATCCATGCTCTTGCAAAGGGTATAAGCTCCTTCTTTCTCTCTGCTACCCAGAATTCCATTGTGAAAATTTACCATAGTTTTTTGATCCACTCATTTGCTGATGGGCACTTAGGTTGCTTCCAGTACTTGGCTATTGTAAATTCTGATGCTGTGAACATGGGAGTTCTTTTGGACTGGGGTTTCAGGGGTTTTAGGGTATAATCCCAGCATCAGAACTGCTGGGTCAAAAGGCAGTTCCATTTCAGTTTTCTGAGGATATTCCATACTGTTTTCCACACTGGCCTCACCAGTCTGCATTCCCACCAACAGTGCACTAGGGTCGGTCCCCTTTTCTCCTCATCCTCTCCAACATTTGTTTGTGGATTTATGTTGGCCACTCTGACTGGTGTCAGATGGTACCTCATTGTGGTTTTAATTTGCATCTCTCTGATGGCTAGTGATGCTGAGCATCTTTTCATATGACTCTGGGCCCTCTGTATGTCTTCCTTGGAGAAGTGTCTGTTCAAGTCCTTTGCCCATTTTTTCATTGGGTTGTTTGTTTTCCTGGAGTGCAGTTGTGTGAGTTCTTTATATATTTTGGAGATCAGGCCCTTGTCTGAGGTATCATTAGCAAATATGTTTTCCCATACTGTTGGTTCTCTTTGTAATTTGGTGCTGTTTTCTTTAGCCTTGCAAAAGCTTTTTATTTTGATGAGGTCCCATTTGTTTATTCTTTCCTTTATGTCCCTTGCCTTAGGGGACTTGTCTGACAGGATGTTGCTGTGTGGAATGGCTGAGATTTTCCTGCCAATATTTTCCTCTATGACTTCTATGGTGTTATGACATATATTAAGTCCTTTATCCACCTTGAATTTATTTTTGTGTATGGTGTAAGTTGGTGATCGGTTTCATTTTTTTGCACGTAGCTGTCCAGATCTCCCAACACCATTTCTTGAAGAGGCTATTTTTGCTCCATTTTAGGCTCCTGTAACCTTTGTGATATATTAATTGACATAAACACTTGGGTTCATTTCTGGGCTCTCTGTTCTGTTCCATTGGTCTATGTGCCTGTTTTTATGCCAGTACCAGGCTGTTTTGATTACAGTGGCCTTGTAGCACAGTGTGATATCAGGTATTGTGATCCCTTCTGCTTTGTTCTTCTTTCTCAAAATTGCTGCAGCTATTCGGGGTCATTTATGGTTCCTTATAAATTTCTGAAATGTTTGTTCTATATCTGTGAAATATGTCATATTTTAATAGGAATAGGAATTCATATTTTAATAGGAATTGCGTTGAATCTGTAAATCGCTTTGGGTAGTATGGCCATTTTGATGATAATTCTTCCAATCCATGAGCATGGTACATGCTTCCATCTGTTTGTGTCTTCTTTAATTTCTTTTTCAATGTGTGTAGTTTTCTGAGTACAGATCTTTTAGCTCCTTGGTTAGGTTTATTCCTAGGTACTTTATTTTTCTTGTTGCTATATCAAATGGGATTCTTTTCCGTATTTCTGTTTCTGCAGTTTCATCGTTGTTATACAGGAATGCCTTTGATTTCTGAGTATTGAGTTTGTATCCAGCTGTTTTGCCAACTTAATTTATTAGATGGAGTAGTTTTTTGGTGGAGTCTATAGGATTTTCCATGTACACTATCATGTCATCTGCAAACAGTGACAGTTTCATTCCCTCCTTTCCAATTTGGATGCCTTTTATTTCCTTTTCTTGTCTGATTGCTGTGGCTAGGACTTCCAATACTATGTTGAATAGGAGTGGTGAGAGAGGGCATCTTTGTCTTGTTCCTGATCTTAGTGTGAAAGCTCTAAGTTTTTGTCCATTGAGTATGATGTTGGCTGTAGGTCTCTCATATGTGGCCTTTTTATGTTGTGGAATGCTCCCTCTATTACCATTTTGCTGAGTGTTTTTATCAGAAATGGGTGCTGTATCTATCAAATGCTTTTTCATTGTCTATATAATCATGTGATTTTTGTCTTTCCTTTTGTTTATGTGATGTATTATGTTTATTGATTTGCGAATATTGTACCACCTTGCATCTCTGGGATGAATCCCACTTTGTCATGGTGTATGATCTTTTCAATATATTGCTGGATGCGGTTTGCCAATATTTTGTTGAGAATTTTACATCTATATTCATCAGCGATATAGGCCGTTTTCTATAGTTTTCTATCCCCTGCTCTTCTTCTTCTCCTTCTGGTATCCCTATTATACACATATTATTACGTTTCATGTTGTCCTGCATTTCCCTTAATCCTTCTTCATTCTTTCTGAGCCTCTATTCCTTTTCTTGCTCTTTCTGGGTGTTTTTTCTACTTTGTCCTCCAGTTCGCTGATCCCATCCTCTGCTTCATCAAGTCTGCTTTTCATTCCTTCTACTGTGTTCTTCAGTTCAGAAATCGTATTCTTTATTTCCTCTTGGCACTTGTTGATAGTTTCTATTTCCTTTTTCATGTTGATATAGTTTGCAGTGAGTTCATTGTAGTTTCCCTGTAGTTTCTGGTAGTTCTCTGTGAGCTCAGTGAGCTTCCTCATAACCATTGCTTTGAAGTCAGTATCTGAGAGTTGACTTGCCTCTTTTTCAGTTAGCATTCTTTCTGAGGCTTCCTCCTTTCCTTTCATTTGGGGATTGTTTCTTTATCTTCCCATTGTTTGTGAGACTCTTCTTGTTTGCCTCTGCTTCTTAAATTGATCTGTTCTGACTCCCTGGGTTTATGGTACAAACTTCTATGGTTGAATGCCAGTGGGATTCAGTGGGGCTGTCTCTTTAATCTCCTGGGCTTGCTGGTCTTGAGCTGAGCTTTATGGGTCTAACAGGGTCTAACTCTGGTCTTTTTGGAGCTCCAGGTTTTATTTTTGCACCTGTGGGAAAAGGAGAAAGAAGAAGAAAAAAAGAGAGAGAGAAGGGAAGGAAGGAAAAGGAATAGAGAAGGAATGGATGGAAGGAAGAAACAAAGGAAGGAAGGAAGAATAGAAAAAGATTGGAGGAAAGATAAGAAGAAGGAATTTTAACAAAAATTAAAATAAATAAATAAATAAATAAAAGAAGGCAGGATGAAGTAATAAAAAAGTAAAAGATGGAAGGAAGAACGAATAAATAAAGAAAGAAGGAACGAAAGCAATAAGGAATTTAGGGGGAAAAGATTTTTTAAAAAAAGTCTTCTGCTAGCTTTTAACTGGTCAGGTTAGTTCTGCTGTTTTTCCTGTCTGTGAAACGGGAGGAGGTGGTTAGAGGGATGGGTTTCACTTTTCTCCCTTCCTGAGCCACACTCTTCGCCTTTGTCCAGCCTCCAGTCCTGTTCCTCAGGGTCCTTCTGCTCCCCACTAGGCCTTTAGTTCACCAGTTGTGCTGTCCTTGAGTTGCACCAAGTAGGGGCAACTCACACTCCACCTTCTTGCTCTTTGCTGTCTAGATGCTAGGGGCTCTCGGTGCTCCTTCAGGGTAGTTCCGCCCCCTACTGGATCAAGCGTTTCTGGAGACTGCAGTCTCCCCTAGCCCTGCAGCTCTCCTCTGCTGGGCGTTGTGCCTTCCTCCTAGAGAGCAAGTAGGCCCTGCAAGGCTCTGTGCACAGGGGCTAGGTGGGCGTTGTTCAGAACTAGTGCTTCAGGTGTGGTCGCCTGCAGGCAGCCAGTCTGTTGATCGGGTTGCCCGCGATCCCCGGCTTTGGGCCTGTGTTTCCAGGCAGCCGAGGCACTGATCCAGGTGCACACCCACCCGAGGTTTCAGGTGTGGGTGCCCACTCAGGGTTTCAGGTCTGGGCCCCAGGCCACTGACTGGGGTACACGCCCACTGGGGCTCTTTGAGTCTCTGTGCCCAGGCAGCTGGGCCGCTGATCACGGTGTGCCCACCTGGGGTTTCAGTTGTGGGCGCCCAGTCCGCAGATCTGGGTGAGCACCAACCAGGCTTCAGGTGTGTGCTGGGGCTGCTTACCCTGCATTCACAGTCCAGGGGCTGAGCGGGGAGGGGTGCAAGAGGCCATGGCTGCTGCAGAGAGTTCTCTAACTAGCCGCTGAGTGCCTCTATTTTCTCTTTTTCTTTTCAAGAAATTCTTCCTATTCAAGCTCCCCTGGTCCAAACAAGCACCTGGCCTCTCACACAGCCTAGCCTGGCTGTCTCCGAAGAATCCTGCAGCAGACCCTTCACCCGGGCTGTGGGCTTCAGCTGCCCTGGTCCCCGAGCTGGTCCCAGGGACCTTATTGTCCTTAAGCACTCTTCTTACCGTCTGATCTTTCAATGTCCTCTATCTTTGGTCTCCGATCTTCATATATGCTGGAATACTGTTGGCTGTTCGCTCTGTTTCTCAGATCAGCTAGGCAGTTCACTGGTGCCCAGGGGAAGTGGACTCCGCTCCCACCTACCTCACTGCCATCTTCAGAAAGCCCCACAAATGTTATATAACTTTAAAACAGAATAAAAGATAACCTGTAACATTTCCCCAGAACAATGTTCCTGTTTCACTATGCAAGTCAAAATCATTCAAAAATGCATCTTAGAACCTGCCAATGACAGAAAGTATAACAGAAGTGAGAGACCTCTATCAGGAATCTGTGGTCTGGCTTTTGATTGAGTCTCATTAAAGAAACACTGCTTTCTGCACTCCAAATATAGAAAGTTCTTGAAATTTTCTCATTATTTGCAAACACAAGAATTGATTTTTAAAAATGCTATTAGAATTGATATGGATTTCAAGTAACAGGCCAGGATTGAAGATATTTCTTCAAAGAAAAATTCCATTTCTAACAACTATCAAAAACCATTAAAATATCAAAAGTAAATGCTCATTTACTTTAACAACAAAAAACATAAAGTACATAGGCATATTCCTGGAAGTATCTCATAGTAATGAAATAGTAAATAAAAACTATTATTATTTTTACCTCAATTCTGTATGCTTTACACTGAACCTAATTCTCAGAGCAACTTCACCATGTGGTTGTTAATGTCCCATTTGTACCTGAGGAAATGAGGTCAAGACAAACTAGTGAAGTGTCAGATGACACACAGCTCTTAGCAAAGTCAGACCAGTAACATTTGTCTTTCTTCAAAGCCTTTTCAAAGTCTACTCCTGACTGTTCCTGATCAGTTCCATGACCCATACAGAGAAAACTGCCAGATGCTGTGGAGTAAACTTAAACTGAATATAGAATCATGGGTATTTTCAGATGAAAAAAACTGGATATTAAAACTAACTCATTTTATTTCCTCAAAATAGTCTACAGATTTACCGTAACTCTAACCAAAATCCCAATGGCATTTTCTTTGGAGAAGGGAAAGACTTTTTGTGGAATTGTTACCCTAAAGTTTAAACCATAACTTTATGGCTTATGAAAACCATAAACCTGTGCAGGAACTTCAATTCACAAAGTTGCCAAGGAGAAATAAGCTGCACACATGCATACAGTGGGTGGTATGCCCCAGCTGGGGTGGTGGTCACCAGCCAGGACAGTGCCAGAGATTGTGGGGTATTCTGGCTGCACCTAGAGCTAGGGGAAGAAGGCCATGACTGGCCATGACTGAGACAGACTCTTGACTTGCCAGAGAGTTGGAGTGTATAGAAAGCCAAGCGATGGCTTGGAGTGGCAGCAGCACCCACAGAGAGTTTTTTCAAAAGAAATCCTAAGATGTACTGGGCATGGACCACGTGCACACACACCTGCTTGGCCAATGAGGAGGGAAGATTGTGGGCACTATTTGCTCTCACTCAGTGCACCTGGTGGACTGATCAAAGGGGTGCAAAGCCAGATAGTGTCTTGGCCCTGGCCCAAGCAACAGTGCAGAGTAGAGAGTGTCAGATGCAAGATGTTGTGAGGGCAGCGGACTGGAACTGTGATTATTGTGGGCCAGACTGAACCTCTTTTCTTGGCAGAGCCACCAGGAAGGAAAATTGAGCCCAGCCCTCTCATCCTGTTGGAGAAGGGGAATATCTGCAAAACTGGCTTAGCAGGCTTAACAAACAGCAAGGGACATAGCAAGAATGAGATAGTAAGACTAACACCTAAAAGGACCCACTTTGAACTCCCCACAGAGATAAAATACACTGGGTCCTAGAACCCTATTTCACTGAGGCCATCAAAACAGGAAGCTAAGAAAGGGTACAGCAAGAGGGGCTCAGGGTGCCCCTGAGACTTGGCTCATGAACAGAGAAGCAGACTACACCAAGCTGGCACTCTCACACAGGTTACCCCCTACCCCCTGTGAAATTAACAACTATTAAGCAGACACTATACATTATTGGAAATAAACTGGGACAGACTAAAACAGGAGGTGTAGGGGCAGGGGAAACACATGCACAATTTTCTCAAAAGGCTAAACAGTGCCTGCCAAGGGATACATAGGTACCTAACCCTCTCGATCACAGCAGAAGCTACCTCTAGGCAGGGAAAAGAGACAGAGGTGGTGCTGCCAGAAGTTGGATGACCCCCCAGGTCCTTGAGCTGAGAGACAACCAAAGATGGATGCAGAAACAAGTCAGAAGGTGAACAGCTCCTGTACCAACCAACAGCTGATGCAAATTTCACCTTCCTCTTCATCAGAACTTGCATGATTTTTTAATTTCTCTTCTTTTCCTTTTTTTAGTTTTTTTCTTTGTTTTCCTCTCATATTGCATTTTAATTTCTCTTCTTTCACTCCACTCATATTTCAAAAAACCCACTACTCTTGGTCTTTTTCTTTTTATTCTTTTTATTCAGACTATATATTTTTTCGCATTATTGTTATTCCAAATCCCACACAGCACCCTTCTCTGGTCTTACTACATTTTGCCATCTTCCTCACCTTTCTTACTGTTGTTATAAACTTTACTTTCTCTCACATTATGCCATGTTCTTATCCCTTAATCTCATTATTCCTCCTCTATATAATATTGCAGAAGCACTCTTCTTTCTTAAGTCAGGTCACATCCTTTCCTCCTTTTTGAGAATCTTATTTCCTTTCCATAATTATAAACTGTGGCTAGTTGGATGAAATACCACAGCTATCGTTGTCTTACTCTAACAAAAATCCTATTTGTTCACTAATTGTTTGTACTTTAAATCCCATAGGATAATTTACCCCTGTCTTACTCCATTTTGCCTTTCCCCTGACCCTGATCAGTTGAGTGAGGAATTTTATTTTATGTCTCCCCTCTCTCAGCCTAGGATTTAACCCTTACTCTTATTAATTTGATTGCCCATCCTCTGAAAATCATTTTTCTTTACTGTAGACATCTCATATTCACTTCTCTCTCCTGTACAATATTTGTATTCCCTTTCCACCTTTATTAAACTTTACTCAGCTGTCATTGCTATTGACCCTGCTATGGTTTTTCTGCAATTTTGCTCCCATGGTCCAAAACAGTTTTAATTTCACTTCAAAACACATAGTATACTCTTGTCTTTCCTTACTCCATTTTTGCCATCACCCATCCATGTTTTACTTAAGTTTTAAATTTTATCCTCTCCCTTTCTTCACCTTAATACCATATCTACTCATTAATTCTCCTCCCTCATCCCACTCAAAAACATGTTCCTCTCTTTGAGTGATCTCATATTCCATTTGTCCTACATTATAATATTCTTGATCTCTCTTCACTTTTATTCATCTTTGATCAATTTTGGTTGACACTGCTGATGTGGAAGGGGTTTCTTTTTTGTTGTTGTAGGTCTAGTTGTCTGGTAATACTGCTTTGTTAACCAACACTGGTACAATAGCATAGAAGACAAGATGGGAGCAGTGACTAACGGTAAGACCACTAGAGGGGCGAACCCAACAACAAAGAAGTCACCAGGCAAAGTCCAAGTACTGCAAGATAGCCTGCACAAACAGAAGGGCATTTAGCATTGAGAAAAGGAGATCAAAGAGGCTGCACTACTGAGTGCCACTGAAATCTTACAAGAGAAGTCCATCCCAATTACAGGCTCGCAAAGCAGAACATTCTAAGACACAGAAACAAACAAAAAGAGTCACCTAAAATGGGAATACAAAGACAGAACCCCCATTCTAAAGGAATAGAAAAATCCCCAGTAAAGGAGCTAAATGAAATTGAAATAAATTTCAATTTTTGAAAATCTGAAATAAAAACACACTAAAGTAATAAAAAGCAGGCTGGATAAAGCAGAGGGTCCAATCAGGGAGATGGAAGGCAAGGTGGGGCAACATAATAAATATGAGAATTATTTAAAGAAATTTCAAAACAACATGAAACATAACAACATTTGTATTATAGGAATACCAGAAAGAAAAGACAAGGAGAAAGGGATAGAAAAACTGTTTGAAAAAATAATGACAAAAAATTCCCTAACTTGGAGAGGGGAAAGGCCATGAAAGTTCAGAAGGCACAAAGAGTCCTAATCAAGATGAACCCAAAGAGGCCTACTCCAAGACACAGTATAATTATAATGCCAAATTTTAAAGACAAAGAGAAAATCTTAAAGGCAGCAAGGGACAAACAGTGCAATACAAGGGAGCTCTAACAAGGCCAGCAGGTGATTTCTCACCAGAAACATTACAAGCCAGAAGGGAATAGCAAGAAATATTCCAAGTAATGTAAAGCAAAGGCCAGCAAAAAAAAAAAGGACTACTCTAACCAGCAAGGCTCTCAGTTAAAATGGAAGGTGAAATAAGGAGTTACCACAAAAAAAGGGGGTTAAAAGAGTACACCTCCACCAAACCAGCCTTGTAAGACAAGCTAAAGGAACTACTTTAAGAAGATGAAGGAAGACAGTGTGAGAGAGAGGAACACAGGCACAAAATGAAAATAGAGCAATGAATAAGAACCTATCAATAATAACCTTAAATGTAAATGGATCAAATGCTCCAATCAAAACACATAAGAAAAATGTGTCTTTTTTTTCTTCTCAATGGATAAGAAAAAAAAGACCTGTGTATATGCTGCCTACAAGATACCCACTTCAGAACAAAAGACCTACATACATGGAAAATGAAGGGTTGGGAAAAATATTCCAAGCAAATGGATGGGGGAAAAAAGGCTGAGATAGCAATACTTGTATCAGACAAAATGGGTTTCAAAACAAAGACCATAAAAAGAGACAGGTAACTTCATAAATACTGAAGGGAGGAATCCATCAAGAAACTTTAAATATTATAAATATATATGCATCCAAAATAGGAGCACCCAATATATAAGAAAATTTTGGAGGACTTCAAGAAAGATATAAAGAGCAAAAACACTTATGTAGGGGAATTTAACACCCCACTGTCAACAATGGACAGATCTTCCAAACAAAGAATCAACAAGTATATTTTGGGACTGAACGACCCACTAATGAAATTGACTTAACTGATATACACAGATATTAAACCCTAAAGAAGCAAAATACACATTATTTTCATATGTCCATGGAACATTTTCAAAGACAGACCACATGATAGTATATGAAACAATCCTCAACATATTCAAGAAAATTGAAATCATATCAAGCATTTTCTCAAATCACAATTGTTTGCAACTAGAAACCAACTTCAAGGAAATAAAACTCAAAATAATCACATCCATGGAGACTGAATAACATGTTATTTAACAAAGAATGGGTCAACAATGAGATCAAAGAAGAAATCAAAAAGAAGCTGGAAAAAAATAAAAATGAACACATAACAACCCAAAACCTATGGAACACAGCCAAAGCAGTCATGAGAGGGAAGTTAATAGCAATACAGGCCTACCTAGAATAGACAGAATCATTTCAAATAAATGACTTAACACTACATCTACAAAAACAAGAAGAACAACACACAAAACCCAGAGCGAGCAGAAGGAAGGAAATAATCAAGATTAAGGAGAATTAAATGACAAAAAGACTCAACAAAAAATTCAAAGGATCAATAAATAGGAGCTCATTCTTTGAAAGGATAATCTAAAAATCTAAACTGACAAATCTTTAACCAGATTTATCACAAAAGAAAAGAGAGAAGACCTAAATAAATAAAATCAGAATTGAAAGAGGAGAAATTACAACTGATACCACAAAAATACAAAGGACTGTAAGAAACTACTATGAACAACTATGACAAGATATTGGACAACCTGAGTGAAATGGACAAATTTCTAGGAACATATAATATTCAAAAATGAGTCTGAATAGACTCATATCAGCTAGTGAAATTCAAGCAGTAGTAAAAATACACACAAAAGCCCTGGGCCAGACAGGTTCACAGAAGAATTTTACTATCCATTTAAGGAAGACCTAACCCTGATTCTTCTCAAACTACTCTAAAAAATCCTACAAGATGGAAGACTCCCAAACTTTTTTTTATTAGACCAGTATTATCCTAATTCCAAAACCAGATAAAGACACAACAAAGGCAGAAAACTAAAGGCCAAAATCATTAATGAACATAGAAGCTAAAATTATCAACAAAATCTTGGCAAACCACATTTAAGAATACACTGAAAATATCATAGAAAACAATCAAGTGAGATTCATCCCAGGGATGCAAGGATGGTACAATATATGTAAATCAATACATGTAATACATCATATAAAGAATTTGAAGGACAAAAACCTCAAGATAATATCAATAAGGGCTGAAAAAGCATATGATAAAGTACAGCACCCATTTAAAATGAAAACACTCAGAAAAGTGGGAGCAGAGGGAGCATAGGTCAACATAATAAAGGATACACACAAGAAACCTACAGCCAACATCATACCCAAAGGAGAAAAACTAAAAGCTTTCCCACTAACATCAGGCACAAGACAAGGGTGTCCACTTTCACCACTTCTACTCAACATCATATTGGAAATTCTAGTCACAGTGATCAGACAGAAAAAGGAAATAAAAGGCATCCTAATTAGAAAGGAGGAAGTAGAGCCGTCACTATTTGCAGCTGACATGATACTGTATATAGAAAACCCTATAGACTCCACTAGAAAAATATTTGACCTAATATGTGAATTTGACAAAACAGCAAGATACAAAGTCAATAAACAGAAATTGAATATATTTTTGTACACCAACAATGAAATATCAGAAACAGCTATAAAGAAAATATCCCATTTACTATAGCAAGAAGGAAAACAAAGTACCTAGAAATGAACTTAACCAAGGAGGTAAAAGACTTATAGTCAAAAAAACTACATAATGCTAAAGAAAGATATTAAAGGAAGACCCAAATAAATGAAAGCATATACCAAGTTCATGGATTGGAAGAACTAACATCATCACAATGTCCATACTACCCAAAGCAATCTATAGATTCAATGCAATCCCTATCAAAACATAAATAACATATTTCACAGACTTTGAACAAACGTTTTCAAATATATATTTGGAACTGGAGCAACTTCTCTCCAAGATGGAGGCATAGGGAGACACACTTTGCCTCCAGCACAACCAAAAGAAGGACTATAACAATGTTAAAAACAAAAAACAATCAGATATGCCAGAATATTGAATTTTATGGATGCCCAACAACCAAGGAATTAAAGAAAAGATATCCATCCAGACAAGAGGGGGAGCAGAGATGGGCATCAGGGTGGAGAGGACTACTGGCAAAGTCGTGGCAGGAGGACCAGGGTGGGCCAAGAGGTGGATGGTGGACCAGGCAAGGCAGCAGCTAGTGCAGCAGGCAGTCCCATATTTGCCTGACAATAAAGTGGGAGGAACAACTGTGGAGCAAGACAGACCACACAGCCCAGGATTTCACTGCAGGGAAATAAAGCCTCAAAATTTCTTACTGAAAAAAGCTGTGGGAGTTGCAACAGGAAAACTCCCAGCCTCACAGAAGAGTTAGTTAGAGAGACCCACAAGGTCTCAGAACATACACAAAACCACCCACATGGGAATCAGCACCAGAAGGACCCAATTTGCTTGTGGGTAGTGGAGGAAGTGACTGAGAGCTGGCCGAAGGCTGAGCAAGCAGCATTGTTCCCTCTATGACGCTTCCCCAACATACAGCACCACAACACACCAATGTGGATTGCCTCACCTTGCAAACACCTAAGGCTCCACCTCTTATGACATAACTGGCATGCCAGAACAAAAAATACATATATATGGCCAAAATGAAAGAACAGATTAAAGCTCTAGAAAAAATGCAACTAAGCAATTAAAACATAGCCATCTTATCAGATGGAGAGTTCAAAACACTGGTGATCAGGATGCTTAAAGAAATGGTTGGTATGGTCACAAAATACAGAAGTGAAGTCTATGCCAAGTGAAATAAGGAAATATTGACAATGAGCCAACAGAAAAGGGAAGAAAACTGGGGCACAAATGAACAATTTTCATCAGAAGGAAGAAACAAACATTCAACCAGAATAGAAGAAACAAGAATTCAAAAAAATGAGGACAGGCTTAGGAACATTTGGGACAACTTTAAATGTTCCAACAACTGAATCATAGGGGTGCCAGAAGGAGAAGAGGAAGAGCAAGAAACTGAAAACTTATTTGGAAAAATAATGAAGGAGAACTTCCCCAACCTGGCAAAGGAAATAGACTTCCAGGAAGTCCAGGAAGCTCAGAGAGTCCCAAAGAAGCTGGACCCAAGGAGGAACACACCAAGGCACATCATAATTACATTACCCAAGATTAAAGGTAAGGAGAGAATCTTAGAAGCAGCAAGAGAAAAGAACACAGTTACCTACAAAGGGGTTCCCATAAGACTGTCAGCTGATTTGTCAAAAGAGACCTTATAGGCAAGAAGGGGCTGGAAAGAAGTATTCGAAGCCATGAAAGGCAAGGACCTACAACCAAGATTATTCTATCCAGCAAAGCTATCATTTAGAATGGAAAGGCAGTAAAGTGCTTCCCAGATAAGGTCAGGTTAAAGGAGTTCATCATCACCAAGCCCTTATTATATGAAATGTTAAAGAGATTTATCTAAGAAAAAGAAAATCAAAACTCTGAACACTAAAATGACAGCAAACTCACAGGTATAAACCAAACCTAAAATAACAAAAACAAAAACAAACTAAGCAAACAGCTAGAAGAGGAACAGATTCACAGATATAGAGATCACATGGAGGGGTATCAGCCAGGAGGCGGAGCGGGGAGAATAGGGGAAAAGTTACAGGGAATAAGAAGCATAAATGGTAGATACAAAATAGACAGGGGAAGGTTAAGAATAGTATGGGAAATGGAGAGGGCAAACAACTTATATGTATTACCCATGGACATGTACTAAGATGGGGAATGATGGTGGGGGAGGTACAGGGCAGAGGGATATAAAGGGAGAAAAATGGGGGAATTGTAATAGCATAATCAATAAAATATATTAAGTACAAAAATAAAATAAAATAAAATAAAAATTTATATGGAACCATAAATGACCCCGAATAGCCTCTGCAATTCTGAGAAAGTAGAAGAAAGTAGGAAGGATCACAATACCTTATATTGAACTACATTACAAGGTCTCTGTAATCAAAAGAGGCTGATTTTGGCATAAGAATGGACACATAGACCAATGGATCAGAACAGAAGGCCATGAAATAAACCCATGTCAATATGGTCAATTAATATTTGACAAAGGAGACAGGAGCATAAAATGGAGTAAAAATAGCCTCTTCAATAAATGGTGTTGGGAGATCTGGACAAGTATGTGCAAAAAGATGAAACTAGACAACCAATTTACACCATACACAAAAATAAACTCAAGATGATTAAAATAGTTAATTATTAGTTGTGATAGCATAAAGATCCTGGAGGAGGCCATAACCAGGAATATTTCAGATCCCACACAGCAATATTTTCAGCCATTCATCCTCTGGAGCAAGGGATATAAAGAAAGAATAAACAAATGGCACCATATTAAACTAAAAAGCTTTTACATGGCTAAAGAAAACATCAACAAAATGAAACAGAACAAAGCTTATGGGAAGACATAATTGACAATGATACTTCAGACTAGGGTTTGAAATCCAAAATACATAAAGAACTCACATGACTCCACACCAAGAAGACAAACAATACTATAAAAAAGTGGGCAAAGAACCCGAACAGACACTTCTCTAAAGAGGACATACAGAGGTTCCATTGACACATGAAAAAATACCCAACATCACTAGCCATCAGAGAGATGCAAATTAAAAACATAATGAGATACCACTTCACACCAGTCAGAATGGCTATCATAACCAAATCAAAAAACAAGTGGGGGCAAGTTTGTAGAGAGAGGGAACCCTAGTATACTGTATGTGGAAATGCAGACTGGTGCAGCCACTGTGGAAAGCAGTATGGAATTTCCTCAAAAAATAAAGATGGAACTGCCTTTTGATCCACAAATCCCACTACTGGGAATAAACCCTAAGAATCCCAAATCACACATTCAAAGTAACCTATGCATCCCAATGTTCACAGCAGTGTTATTTACAATAGCAAAGTTCCTGGCAGTAAATCTGTGGATCAATAAACTGGTACATTTACACAACTGAATACTATTGAAAGAAAGAATATTACAGAAAGAAAGAAGGAGCTCCTACCCCTCACAATAGCATGAATGGTACTACAGAACATTATGCTAAGTGAAATAAGTCAGGCAGTGAAAGATAAATACCATATGAGGTCACCTATAAGTGGAACCTAATCAACAAAACAAACAAATGAGCAAAATAGAATGAAAGACATGGAAATAAACAAGAAAATGACAATGACCATATGGGAGGGGGAAAAGGTATAATGGGGAAAAGAAGGGGAAGGGGCAAATCAAGGAACATGAAAAAAGGACTCATGGGCCAAGCAATAGGGTGAGTACTGTCTGTGGGAAGAGGAGGAAAGGCAGGGTAGGAGAGAACAATGGCAAAAATGACGAGACAACTGTAATGGAACAATAGATATATATTTTAAAATAGGATACCTTCCATGGTTAAAATCTTACTCTAGAACAACCGGGGATTCAAATATTGCAATTTTGCTTGGGCAAGTTATTAAGGCTATAACTTCTAGATTCATATACAAATGTTCAACTCCCCATTTTGTCACCTGTTAAATCTTCTTATTTATTTATTAGTAATTTGAAATTTTATACATCATTGCCTTATAGCCAAAGGTATAGTCATTGATTACATAAATGTATATAATCTACTGCCTCTCAACCAAAGGGTGATTTTGCTCTCCAAGAGACACTTGGAGATGTCTGGAAAATATTTTGCTGGTTACAAATGGATCATACTGCTATTAGTGGGCACAAAGCCACGGATGGCTGCCAAACATCCTGAAAATCATACAGAAGATCACTACAATAAAGAATTACTGCCCAGAGGCATAGGGAGATACACTTTGCCTCTTCACACAATAAAACAAGGACAATAACAAATTTAAAAATCAAGGAAATAACCAGAACTGCCAGAAGATCAAACTGTATGGAAGACCAACAACTAAGGAGTTAAAGAAGAAATATTCATCCAGACCAGTAGGAGGGGCAGATGTGGGCAGCCACGGTGGAGAGGACTTGTGGCAAGGTGGCGGCTGGAGGACCGGGGCAGGCCAAGTAGTGGCTGGCAGACTGGGCAAGGCAGTGGCTGGTTGAGCAGGTGGTCCCACATTTCCTGAGAATAAACAGGGAGGAACAACTGGGGACTGAGACACCACACAGCTCAGGAATCTAGCACAGGGATAAAGCTTCAAAACTTCTGACTATAAAAACCTGTGGGTGTTGCAACTGCAGGAGGAACTCCCAGACTTACAAGAGAGTTAGTTGGAGAGACCCACAGGGTCCCAGAATGTACACAAAACCACCCAAATGGGAATCAGCACCAGAAGGTCTCAATTTGCTTGTGGGTAGCAGAGGAAGTGACTGAGTGTTGGCTGAGAGCTGAGAAAGCAGCATTGTTTCCACTTGGTCCCCTAACCCACATACAGTGCCACAATGCAGCTAGTGGGTTGCCCTGCCCTGGCGAATACCTAAGGCTCTGCCCCTTACTACATAACAGGCACATAGAGACAAAACAATATGGCCCAAAGGAAAGAACTGATCAAAGTTCCAGAAAAAATACAACTAAGCTACAAAGAGATAGCCAACCTATCAGATGCAGAGTTCAAAACACTGGTAATCAGGATGCTCACAGAAACAGTTGAGTATGGTCACAAAATAGAGGAAGAAGGGAGGGTTATGCAAAGCGAAATAAAGGAAAATGTACAGGGAACCAATAGTGAAGGGAAGGAAACCGAGACTCAAATCAATGGTTTGGAACACAAGGAAGAAACAAACATTCAACCAGAATAGAATAAAGAAACAAGAATTCAATAAAATGAGGAGAGGCTTAGGAACCTCAGGGACAACTTTAAACATCCCAACATCCAAATCATAGGGGTTCTTGAAGGAGAAGAGGAAGAGCAACAAATGGAAAACTTATTTGAAAACATAATGAAGGAGAACTTCCCCAAATTGATAAAGGAAATAGATTTCCAGTAAGTACAGGAAGCTCAGAGAGTCCCAGAGACATTGGATTTAAGGAAGCACACACCAAGGCACATCGTAATTACATTACCCAAGATTAAAGACAGGAGAGAATCTTAAAAGCAGCAAGAGAAAGGAGACAGTTCCCTACAAAGGAGTGCCCATAAGACTATCAGCTGATTTCTCAAAAGAAACCTTGCAGGCAAGAAAGGGCTAGAAAGAAGTATTTGAAGCCATGAAAGGCAAGGATCTACATCCAAGATTACTCTATCCAGCAAAGCTATCATTTAGCTACCACATGCATCTCCTAAACTCTAAGGGACCCCATAAGGCTTGCAACCAAGAGAGCAATGAGTAGTAGCAGCTTGTCCTTGGCTAATTCCCTGACCTTGTCCCCAAGGGCCCTTTTACTCTCACTTCCAAGTAAGCCAATGCATCCCAGCCTAGGTTCAGCCTACCCTAGGTTTATTTACAAATGTAGCCCCTCTCCTGTTGCTTCTTCTATCCTATGCCCTTCCTTTTTTCACTGTTTTTAGCTTAATAAATGTCCTCTAAAAATCCCCTGGACTTGTGTTATGAAATCTTTCCTACACAAAGTCAAGAACCACAAACTAAATTGGTATGAACACTTTGTAAAACCATGTCAATGCATCTAAAAGCTTTGTTACTCAGGAATTCACCTGCTAGGGCCTCACTCAACAGAAATGCAGTCATCTGTTCACCAAAAGACACATATAAGAATGCTCATAGCAGCCCTTATCATAAAAGCACAAAACTGAAAACTATCCAAGTGTCCCTCAACACACAATATTAGGCAGTGATGAGAATGAGTTAATTATAACCACATACAATAATATAGATGAATTTCAAAAATACAAGGTTGAATGGACAAGTCAGGCACCAACACAGAACACTCTGTATGGTTCTATTTACATAATGCACATGAAGAGGCAAAAGTGATCTATGGTAATAGAAATTTGAACTGTGATTATTCATGTGGAGATGGGAAGTGAGGAGCCTTGGGTGGCTTCGGAGATGCTGGTAAAGTTTTTTCTCTTCATTTGGGTACTGTTTACAGGTCTGTTTGAATAGGGAATGTTCATCATTGAGCTGTACACCTATGACTTGTGCACTTTCTATTGTCATCCTATGCTTCAATAAGGAATGAAAAATATCAGGAAGAAGAAGAAGAAGAACCACCCACACCCGCTCAGGGCCAGGTCCTCGTTCTGGTAACAAAAGTATAAACTTTAGTTAATAATAATGTATAAATATTCAATCATTAATTTTAACAAGTGTACTATATTAATTTCAGATGTTAACATAAGAGGAAACAGTGTGAGATATATGGGAATTCTCTACAGTAACATCTCAATATTTCTGTAAATCTGAAACTACTGAAAAATTTAAAATCTATTTTTAAAAATGTTATAGTCCCTCAGAAAGTTAAACATAGAATTACCATAGGACCCAGCAATTCTAATCCTAGATTTATATACCCAAAGAAGTGACAACAAATACATGCTCATACCAGCATTATTTATAGTAACCAAATGTGCTAGAAACAACCTAAATATTTATCAGCTGATAAATGGATAAATGAACTTGGATACATACAGACAATAAAGTATTCTTCAGTCATAAAAAGAAGATGGAATACTATGCAGCAGAAAGAAAGGAGTTCCTACCCTTTGCAACAGCATGAATGGATCTGGAGAGCATTATGCTAAGTGAAATAAGCCAGGTGGTGAAAGACAAGTACCATAAGATCTCACCTCTAAATGAAACCTAATCAACAAAACAAACAAGCAAGCAAAATATCACCAGAGACATTGAAATTAAGAACAAACTGACAGTAACCAGAGGAGAGGTGGGAGGCTATAATAGGGGGAAAAGGGTGAAGGGTTTTCAGGAACATAAATTAGGACACATGGATAAAATCAAAGAGGGGTAGGATCAAGGGCGGGAAGTGGGGATGGTTGGGGTTGCGGGGGAGTTGTGGGAGGAGGGAAATGGAGACAACTATACTTGAACAACAATAAAAAATGTGAAAAAAAGACATTTAATAACAGATGAGCACAAAGATTTATCTAGAATAAAAATTGTTTTATCATTAATAAAAAAGTGAAAATTGGTAAAAATATAAATGCCCAACAAGGAGTTTGGGTAAGTAAATTGGAGTGTATCTAGATCTAAGAATACTGTGAGGTCTTTTTCTGAATTGTCTCTAATAAGTATAGATCTCTATATACAGCAAAAATGTTATTTATAAAAGATTTATACAATGTTTTATTATGAAATATTTTTCCATTCACTTATGAAAGTTTACCTAAAGCTTTCTTGCCTCTAAAACTCAGCTATGGTCAGGGAATTGGTTTGAAATTGGTTAACTAAAGGGGAAAACACTTCGTGATTCACGGATGGCAAACCAAAGGCTTGATAAATGGGGGAGCAAGGAGTTTCCTTTTAAGAAATAGGAATGTTGCATATGTAGCTATGGGACATAGCTACCTTATCAGGTAGCTGCCATATCAGATAATTGAGGATAAGTAAACCAACCCTGAGTGTCCTTGAACATTTCAAATGACTGAAGTTCTTCACGTGCTCCTCTACTTTGTAGATTAACTGGGCTGGGTAAGGCAAAGTTACTAATACAGTCCCTGATTTAAGATGGTTCAACATAACGATTTTTCAACTTTACGATGCTGTGAAAGTGATACACATTCAGAAGAAGCCATACTTCGCATTTTGAATTTTGATCTTCTCCTGAGCTAGGGATATGCAGGATGATACTCTCATGATGATGGACAGTAAGCCACAGCTCTGAGTCAGCCATCAGATCTTGAGAGTTAACAATCTATACTACAACACTATTGTGTACTGTGGTATCCATGTGTTTTGAATATTGTGCTTTGTGTTTTCACTTTCATCATGTCTAGTGAGAAAAAGAGTAGGGAATTAATATTGAGATGAAATTCAATGTAATTGCCCAGCATGAATCTGACAAACCATGACTGCAAACATTATATGAGATATTAAACACTTTATTATAAAACATGCTTTGTTTAGATGATTTTGCCCAACTGTAGGTTAAGTGTTCTAAGTACATTTAATGTAAACAAGGCTAAGCTGTTTAGTAAGTTAGATGTAAAATATTTTTCAGCTGAGGATATTTTCAATTTACAATGTGTTTATCAAAACATAACTCCATCTTAAGTTGAGAATCATCTGTACCTCATCACAAAGGGATATGAGATCTACAATATTTAAGTGAATAAGTTGACCTTGAATTATAAAGTAACAAATAAAATGTTAAAGTGTCAACCAGATGCTCTTCAATGGCTTCCAGGAGATGGATAATATAGGGAAAAAATCATTATTCATGATGACTAATGGAGTTTGGATAGTGGTCTTTACTGATTGGTTGGTGCTAAAATAGGGGGTATTTATTCATTGCACCTTGTCCTGATGTCTGCCATGGAGACATTTTGTCCAATTTCACAAGAATTCATTCTATAGGATTGTTCTGCTTTCCTGGATGTGAAGATAAAACACAACTGAGGCCAAGACATTATATTTAACTCTGTCTTAGCAATCAACAGACCCGGGACCTTGTTCCTGAGACTACTAATGGTTGAAGAACCTTGTGTCCTGAGGGCTTCATGATTAAGAAGGGAGAGAGAGGTGTGTAAGTCAGGGCACTAGTTGAGACTAACTTGAGCCAAAGGCAAAAAATCAAAATGAAAGGCCGGATTAAAGAAAATAAGGTTCCTGCAAGGTTTTAAAGCCAACAGCCTGGGTTGGCAGAAATGGAAGCTGATACTAGTAAAGATTTATTTTTTTCTTTGTGGCCAGTGCTAGGAACAAGTGAATCCACATGAGGAGATATTTAGGTGCTTGTTGAGGATGTCCATGCCTTACTTGATAACAAGGGCACCCATGAGGGTCCATCTCAGAACTTCCTACTTGATATGGTGCCTATATTTTCCACACTGTCAGGAGACCCTTCCTTGGGCTGGAAGAAAGAGCCAGGAATGTAGAGATAGAAAAAGAAGTAGAGAGCTTTCCAGGAGCATCAGAGACTACACTGGCAACAAAACTGAGATAAGGCAGACAGTTTGGGTTTTCCAGATCAGGGTGGGGTTGACGATTTATAAGAAGGAAAGACCAAGCACCAGAGAAATCATGGCAATGAATATAGCCCCACCTCTTGGTGCATCCTATGGAGGCCTGGTCCCATGGGCCTCTCAACAATTACCTCCATATCCAAGAAGGCAGGATGTGTTAAGGCAAACAGTAGGACAGGTCAGATCAGAGCTTGGCTACACAATCATTGCATCCTGAAGTCCACCCTGGCCTCAACCAGAAGACTGGTGCTCATTGCTATAAGCACTGGGTGTGTGGTACTTCGACTTTTCATTTAGGAATCATGTGTAATGAAGGGTTTGAGCAAGTACTCCGCAGTTCTCAGTGAAGATAATGAGGTTAGTCACATGCGAGGAATTTGTGGGTAAGAACAGCAAAACCTATTCTTACCCCATACTATACATGGCTATCCTAATAACTTACCCAAGCTGAGACATTTTAATGGAGAAAATACAGATCCAGGTTAATGACTAGAATTAAAAGTGGGGAGCTAGAATAAAATAGGATCTTCAGGAGTGTCAAGATGGCGGCAAGATAGGTGGGAGCAGAGTCCACTTACCCTCGGCACTAGTGAAACACCTAGCTGATCTGAGGAACAGAGCGAACAGCCAATGGTATTCCAGCATATACGAAGATCAGAGACCAAAGATAGAGGACATTGAAAGATCTGAAAGTAAGAAGAGTGCTTAAGGACAATAAGGCCCTGGGACCTGCACAGGAACCAAGGAGGCTGAAGCCCTGGCCAGGGCGCAGGGTCTGCTGCAGGATTCTTGGGAGACAGCCAGACTGGGCTGTGTGAGCTGCCAGGTGCTTGTTTGGACCAGGGGGGCTTGAATAGGGAGAATTTATCAAAAAGTAAACGAGAAAATAGAGGCACTCAGCAGCTAGTTAGAGAAGTCTCTGCAGCAGCCGAGCCTCTGGCACCCCTCCACCCTCAGCCCCTTGACTGTGAACGCAGAAAAGCAGCCCCGCACTCACCTGAAGCCTAGATGCTGCGCAAGCAGATCAGCGGACTGGGCACCCACAACTGAAACTCCAGGTGAGCGGGCGCCCTGATCAGCGGCCCAGCTGCCTGGGCGCCAGACCCAAAGTGCTCCAGTGGGCACATACCCCAATCAGTGGCTTAGGGTCCACACCTGAAACCTCGGGTGGGTGTGCGCCCTGATAAGAGGCCCGGCTGCCTAGGCGCACAGCCACAAAGCGCCAGGGCAGGCGTGCACACCAGAAACCCTGGCTAGGCGCCCACACCTGAAACCTATGGTGGGTGCGCAACCAGATCAATGGCGGGCTTCCCCCGCGCAAAGACCTAAAGCTGCTTATGGGCAGCACAATCGAGGCCCAAAGCCCCGATGGACCTCGCAACCCAATCAAACCCCTGGCTGCCTGCCAGCGACCACACCTAAAAGCACCAGTTCTGAAAAATTCCTACCTAGCCTCTGCGCACAGAACCCTGCAGGGACTACTGGCTCTCTAGGAGGAAGGCAGAACGCACAGCAGAGGGGAGCTGCAGGGCTGGGGGAGACTGCACTCCCTGGAAAGACTCCACCCAGTAGGGGGCTGAACTACCCCATAGGAGCACCCAGGGCCCCTAGCATCTAAGACAGCAAAGAGCAAGAAGGTGGAGTGTGAGTTGCCCCTACTTGGTGCAACTCAAGGACAGCACAACTGGTGAACTAAAGGCCTAGTGGGGAGCAGAAGGACCCTGAGGAACAGGACTGGAGGCTGAACAACATTAAGAGTGTGGCTCAGGAAGGGAGAAAAGTGAAACCAATCCCTCAACCACCCCCTCCACTTCCTCAGACCAGAAGACCAGCAGAACTAACCTGACGTGTTCAAAGCCAGGAAAAGACTTTTTTTCTTTTTTCCTCCTTTCCCCCTGAATTCCTTCTTCCTTTCTATCCTTCTTTCTTTTGGTATTCCTTCTTCCTTCCATCCTTTCCTTTTTTTTATTCTTTCTTCCTGCCTTCTTTTATTTATTTTTCTGTTTTAACTTGTTAAAATCCCTTTTTCTTATCTTTCCTCCAAACATTTTTATACCTTCTCCTTCCTTCCTTTCCTTTTCTATTCCCTTTATCCCTCCTTCCCTTCTCCTTCCCCCCCTTCTTTATCTTTTTCCCACAGGTGAGACAATATAACCTGGAGCTATGAAAAGACGAGAGTTAGACCCTGTTAGATCCATAAACATCAGCTCCAGACCAGTGAGCACAGGAGGTTAAGGAGACAGCACCACTGAAGCCCACTGGCATTCTACCATAGAAGTTCATACCACAAACCCAGGGAGTCAGAACACATCAATTTAAGAAGCAGAGGCTAACAAGAAGAGTCTCACAAACAATGGGAAGACAAAGAAACAATCCCCAAATGAAAGGAAAGGAGGAAGCCTCAGAAAGAATGCTAACTGAAAAAGACAAGTCAACTATCAGATACTGAGTTCAAAGCAATGGTTATGAGGAAGCTCGCTAAGCTCACAGAGAACTACCAGAAACTGCAGGGAAACTACAATGAACTCACTGCAAAATATATAAACATGAAAAAGGAAATAGAAACTATCAACAAGCGCCAAGAGGAAATGAAGAATACAATTTCTGAACTGAGGAACACAGTAGAAGGAATCAAGGACGGACTTGATGAAGCAGAGGATCGGATTAGCGAGCTGGAGGACAAAGTAGAAAAGACACCCAGAAAGAGCAAGAAAAGGAAAAGAGGCTCAGAAAGAATAAAGAGGGATTAAGGGAAATGCAGTACAACATGAAACGTAATAATTACCGTATAATAGGAATACCAGAAGGAGGAGAAGAGCAAGGGATAGAAAACCTGTTTGAAAAAGTAATGATGGAAAATTTCCCTAATCTGATGAGAGAAAAAATCACACAAATCCAGGAAACACAGAGAGTCCCAAGCAAGAGGAACCCAAAGAGGCCCATTGCAAGACACATCATAATTAAAATGGCAAAATTCCAAGACAAAGAGAGGATCTTGAAGGCAGCAAGGGAGAAAAAGGAAGTAACATACAAGGGAGCCCCAATAAGGTTAGCAACTGACTTCTCAATGGAAACGCTCCAAGCCAGAAGAGAATGGCAAAATATATTCCAAGTAATGAGAACCAGAAGCCTAAAAACAAGACTACTTTACCGAGCAAGGCTCTCAATCAAGATGGAAGGCCAAATAAAGAGTTTCCCAGACAAAAGAAGTCTAAAAGAATACACTTCCACCAAACCAGCTTTGCAAGAGATGCTAAAGGGACTGCTTTAAGGAAAGGAAGGAAAAGAGAAAGACAGAGGAACAGGGGTGGGAAAAAATGGCAATGAATAGCTACCTATCAATAATAACCTTAAATGTAAATGGATTAAATGCTCCATTCAAAAGATATAGAATAGCTGAATGGATAAGAAAACATGACCCACACATATGCTGCCTACAAGAGACCCATGTCAGGACAAAAGACCTCCACAGACTAAAAGTGAAGGGCTGGAAACAAATTTTCCAAGCAAATGGACAGGAAAAAAAAGCAGGGGTAGCAATACTCATATCAGACAAAAAGACTTCAAAAGAAGGGCCATAAAGAGAGACCCAGAAGGTCAGTTCATAATACTCACAGAAAGAATCCACCAAGAAGACATAAACATTGTAAATATATATGCACCCAACATAGGAGCACCCAAATACATAAAGAAAATCTTGGAGGACTTCAAGAAAGATATTGATAGCAACACAATATAGTAGGGGACTTTAGCACCCCACTATCAAAGATGGACCGGTCTTCCAAACAAAATATCAACAAGGATATTGTGAAAGTTAACAATACCCTAGATGAAATGGACTTAACTGTTATATAGAGAGCTTTACATCCCAAAGAAGCAAAATACACATTCTTTTCAAGTGTACATGGAACATTTTCAAAGATAGACGACATGATAGGACACAAAGCAAGCCTCAACAAACTCAAGAAAACTGAAATCATATCAAGCATTTTCTGTGACCACAAGGGAGTGAAACTAGAAACCAACCCCAAGGGAAAAAACCCAAAACACTCAAAATAATGGAGACTGAATAGCATGCCATTAAACAATGAATGGGGCAAGAACGAGATAAGGGAAGAAATCAAAAACTTTCTGGAATCAAAAGAAAATGAACTCACAACACCCCAAAACCTATGGGACACAGCAAAGGCAATCCTGAAACGGAAGTTCATAGCAATACAGGCCTACCTTAAAAAGATAAAAAACATTTCAAACAAACTACCTAACCCTACGCCTCCAAGAACTCAAGGAACTACAAAATAGTCATCCCAGAGCAAGCCGAAGGAAGGAAATAACCAAAATCAGAGCGAAGTTAAATGACATAGAGACTAAAAGCACAATTCTAGGATCAATGAATCCAGGAGCTGGTTCTTTGAAAAGATAAACAAAATCGAAAAGCCTTTAAGTAGGTGCATCAAGAAAAAATAGAGAGGATCCAAATAAACACAATTAGGAATGAAATAGGAGAGATTACAACTCATAACACAGAAATAAAAAGGATTGTGAGAAATTACTACGAAGAACTATACTGCAAGAAATTTGAAAACCTAGGTGAAATGGACACATTTCTAGAAAAATATAATCTTCCAAAACTGAATGAAGAAGAAGCGGAAAGCCTTAACAAACCAATAACAGCAGACAAAATCGAAGCAGTCATCAAAAAACTCCCAACACGAGAAGAGGAACCAAGATGGCGGCGTAGGTAGACACACTGCGCCTCCTCGCACAACCAGAACTGACAGAGAATCGAACAGCAAGGGGGACCAACACCAAGGAAACAGAAAATAATCATTCATCCAGACTGGTAGGAGGGGCGGAGACGGCACTGGGGTGGAGAGGACTCGCGTGGCTGTGGCGGGACTGAGACTGGCGGAGTGTGGGACAAATGGCGCAGGCAGTCCGAGCACTAGCAGACCCTGCGGTCCCACATTTGCACAGATAAACCCAGAGGGCCGGACTCAGAGTGGCGGAGAACGGGGCAGGCAGAGTGGCGGATAGCACATTGCGGCACCACATTCGCCCACAGATAAACCAGACGAACGGCGGGCAGAGAAGCAGACCGCTGCGCAACCCAGGGCTCCAGCTCGGGGAAATAAAGCCTCAAACCTCTGATTGAAAGCGCCCCTGGGGGTTGGGGCGGCAGGAGAGACTCCCAGCCTCACAGGAGAGGTTGTTGGAGAGACCCACAGGGGCCTAGAGTGTGCACAGGCCCACTTACTCGGGAACCAGCACCAGAGGGGCCCAGTTTGATTGTGGGTAGCGGAGTGAAAGACTGAAATCCGGAGGAGAGTGAAGCGGGCGCCATTGCTCCCTCTCGGCCCCACCCCCACGTACAGCATCACAGCGCAGCGACCAGCATTACCCCGCCCCTGTGAACACCTAAGGCTCCGCCCCTTAAAGTAACAGACGCGCCAAGACCAAAAAAAAAAAAAAGGCCCAAATGACAGAACACTTCAAAGCTCCAGAAAAAATACAACTAAGCGACGAAGAGATAGCCAACCTATCGGATGCACAGTTCAAAGCACTGGTTATCAATATGCTCACAGACTTGGTTGAATCTGTTCGAAAAACAGATGAAAAAATGAAGCCTATGCTAAGAGAAACAAAGGAAAATGTACAGGGAACCAATAGTGATGAGAAGGAAACTGGGACTCAAATCAATGGTATGGACCAGAAGGAAGAAACAAAATTCCAACCAGAAAAGAATGAAGAAACAAGAACTTGGAAAAATGAGGAGAGGCTTAGGAACCTCCAGGACACCTTGAAACGTTCCAACATCCGAATTATAGGGGTGCCAGAAGGAGAAGAGGAAGAACAAAAAATTGAAAACTTATTTGAACAAATAATGGAGAACTTCCCCGATCTGGCAAAGGAAATAGACGTCCAGGAAGTCCAGGAAGCTCAGAGAGTCCCAAAGAAGCTGGACCCAAGGAGGAACACAACAAGACACATCATAATTACATTACCCAAGATTAAACGCAAGGACCTACGTCCAAGATTACTATATCCAGCAAAGCTATCATTTAGAATGGAAGGGAGGATAAAGTGCTTCTCAGATAAGGTCAAGTTGAAGAGGCTCATCATCACCAAGCCCTTATTATATGAAATGTTAAAGGGAGTTACCTAAGAAAAAGATCAAAAATAGGAACAGTAAAAATGACACCAAACTCACAGTTATTAACGACCACACATAAAACAAAAACGAGAGCAAACTAGGCAAACAACTAGAACATGAGGGTTGTCAATAAGGGAGTGGGAGGGGGAGAGGGGGGTAAAGGTACAGAGAATAAGTAGCATAGATGATAGGTGGAAAATAGACAGGGGGAGGGTAAAAATAGTGTAGGAAATGTAGAAGCCAAAGAACTTATAAGTATGACCCATGGACATGAACTATGGGGGGGGAATGTGGGAGGGAGGGGGGTGGGCAGGATGGAGTGGAGTGGGGGGGGGAAATGGGACAACTGTAATAGCATAATCAATAAATATATTTAAAAAAAAAAAAAAAAAGAAACTAGGAGAAGAAAAAAAAAAAAAAAAAAAAAAACTCCCAAAACACAAAAGCCCTGGACCAGATTGTTTCACAGGAGAATTCTACAAAGCATGTAAGGAAGAGCTAACCCCTATCCTTCACAGACTATTCGAAAAAATCCAAACTGATGGAAGACTCCCAAACTCTTTTTATGAAGCCAGCATCATCCTTATCCCAAAACCAGATAAAGACACAACGAAGAAAAAAAACTTCAGGCCAATATCGCTGATGAACATAGACGCTAAAATTCTCAAAAAACATTGGCAAACCGCAACCAGCAATACATTAAAAAGATCATCCACCATGATCAAGTGGGATTCATCCCAGGGATGCAAGGATGGTACAATATTCACAAATCAATAAACATAATACATCACATCAACAACAGCAAAGACAAAAATCACTTGATCATATCAATAGATGCAGAAAAAGCATTTGATAAGATACAGCACCCATTTCTGATAAAACACTCAGCAAAGTGGGAATAGAGGGAGCATTCCTCAACATAATAAAGGCCATATATGAGAGACCTACAGCGAACATCATACTCAATGGAGAAAAAATTAGAGCTTTTCACTAAGATCAGGAAGAAGAAAAGGATGCCCTCTCTCACCATTCCTATTCAACATAGTATTGGAAGTCCTAGCCACAGCAATCAGACAAGAAAAAGCAATAAAAGGCATCCAAATTGGAAAGGAGGAAATGAAACTGTCACTGTTTGCAGATGACATGATAGTGTACATGGAAAATCCTATAGACTCCACCAAAAAACTACTCCATCTAATAAATTAAGTTGGCAAAACAGCTGGATACAAACTCAATACTCAGAAATCAAAGGCATTCCTGTATACCAACAACAAAACTGCAGAAACAGAAATCATGAAAAAAATCCCATTTGATAGAGCAACAAGAAAAATAAAGTACCTAGGAATCAACATAACCAAGGAAGTAAAAGACCTGTACTCAGAAAACTACACAACACTGAAGAAAGAAATTAAGGAAGACACAAACAAATGGAAGCATGTACCATTCTCATGGATTGGAAGAATCCATGAATCATCAAAATGGCCATACTACTCTAAGCAATTTATAGATTCAATGCAATCCATATTAAAGTACCAATGACATATTTCACATATATAGAACAAACATTTCGGAAATTTATATGGAACCATAAACGACCCCGAATAGCTGCAGCAATTTTGAGAAAGAAGAACAAAGCAGGAGGGATCCCAATTCCTGATATTAAACTGTATTACAAGGCCACTGTAATCAAAACAGCCTGGTACTGGCATAAAAACAGGCACGTAGACCAATGGAACACAACAGAGAGCCCAGAAAGAAACTCAAGTCTTTACGGTCAATTAATATTTGACAAAGGAGACAGGAGCATAAAATGGAGCAAAAACAGCCTCTTCAACAGATGGTGTTGGGAGATCTGGACAGCTACGTGCAAAAAAATGAAACCGATCACCAACTTACGCCATATACAAAAATGAACTAAAGATGTATAAAAGACTTAAATATAATTCGTAACACTATAAAAGTCCTTGAGGAAAACATTGGCAGGAAAATCTCAGACATTCCACGCAGCAACATCCTCACAGACACATTCCCTAAAGCAAGGGAGATAAAGGAAAGAATAAACAAATGGGACCTCATCAAAATAAAAAGCTTCTGCATGGCTAAAGAAAACAGCACCAAATTACAAAGAGAACCAACAGTATGGGAAAACATATTTGCCAATGATACCTCAGACAAGGGCCTGATCTCCAAAATATATAAAGAACTCACACGACTCCACTCCAGGAAGACAAACAACCCAATTAAAAAATGGGCAAAGGACTTGAACAGACACTTCTCCAAGGAAGACATACAGAGGGCCCAAAGACATATGAAAAGATGCTCAGCATCACTAGCCATCAGAGAGATGCAAATTAAAACCACAATGAGGTACCATCTCACACCAGTCAGAGTGGCCAACATAAACAAATCAACAAACAAATGTTAGAGAGGGTGCAGAGAAAAGGGAACCCTAGTGCACTGTTGGTGGGAATGCAGACTGGTGAGGCCAGTGTGGAAAACAGTATGGAATTTCCTCAGAAAACTAAAAATGGAACTGCCCTTTGACCCAGCAATTCCGCTGCTGGGATTATACCCTAAGAACCCTGAAACACCAATCCAAAAGAATCTATGCACCCCAATGTTCATAGCAGCACAATTTACAATAGCCAAGTAGTGGAAGCAATCTAAGTGCCCATCAGGAAATGAGTGGATCCAAAAACTATGGTATATTTACACAATGGAATTCTACGCAGCAGAGAGAAAGAAGGAGCTTATACCCTTTGCAACAGCATGGATGGAACTGAAGAGCATTATGCTAAGTGAAATAAGCCAGGCGGTGCAGGACAAATACCATATGATCTCACCTTTAACTGGAACATAATCAATAGAAGAAAAAACAAACCAAATATAACCAGAGACATTGAAGTTAAGATCAATCTAACAATATCCAGAGGGGAGTGGGGAGGGGAAAGTGGGAAGAGGGGATTACAGGAACTACTATAAAAGACAGATGGACCAAATCAAGGGGAAGGGTGGAAGTCGGGGAGAGAGGTGGGTTTAGCTGGGGTGGGGTGGAGGGATGGGGAGAAAAGGCGTACAACTCTAATTTAATAACAATAAAAAATTTTTAAAAAATAGGATCTTCAGGTTCTCTGTTCTTTCTTTCATAAAAGCCCACCAAGGCTTTTTAAATTGATATGACAACAGAGTCAACTCATTATGCTCCAGGTGAGACAATGAGGTAGAACTTGAGGAAGCATGCTCCCAACTACAGCCAACCGAAGCACCACTGTCAAGTCTTTTTCTTTGCACCCCTTAAAGTGTGCAGTGTTATTGAACTATCTCAGCATCTCTACCAACTGCCTGGGAGACCAAAAGTTTTCATACATTGAAAGTTGGGTGCCAAAAAATGGGTTCATGATGACTCACCATTCAAAATGAAACAATAAAATGAGCAGGTATTCAGGGAGGATATTTTTAAAAATTGGAATTCACAAACAACAATCCTATCACCACCCTTGAGTTGACTCAGGTGAGGTATGGGTGATTTTCCTTAGAGAGGTATTTGTGAAGGCATGGAATTTCCTGTAACAATACATCTCAGATATTTGGAATGACTTTAATAAATGTAAAATCAAAACACTAAGCCACATTGTAGAACTTTGAGGATACAACCCCAACTGACTGCTATCACATTTAACATTCCAGTTTTTAAATACTGAATTGAGATAATACATACATACATACATACATACAGCCAGGCCAATGTAGCTTATCTTCTGCACACCTTAGATTTTGTCAAGGATGGCTATAACTCACTATGTGCCTAAAAGCATTTGCAGTAACAATGGAGGGTCGGGAATCTTGGTCTCCTGGATGCTGATCCACATCTGCTGGAAAATGGATAGGGAGGCAAAGATGGAACCACTAATCCACATCAAGTGTTTGTGCTCAAAAGAATGATGATCTCAGTGTTTGTAGTTCTGGGAGTTAGAGTGGGAAGCTCTGTCTCCATTCTGTTCAGGATGCCTGGGAACAGGGTCATTACAGGGAACTGATCCAAGCATGGGGAATGTGGCCCAGCCCCCACTCAGAAAAGCCAGTGGGGAGAGAGTTTCAGCGGGCAGTACCCATGTCCACGGATAGGTTCTCCCGTGGGGAATCAGGCCTGCATTGTACCTAGACCATTATGAGGCCTCCTCTTGCTAAAACTCCCTCACCCTGAATTGAGGCAGCAAATGTTTACTGAGTATCTTTAATTTCCTAAAATCTGAGCTAGACTTCCCAAGTATGGAGTATAACCGGCTGGACCACTTTTCCCTTTACATTTGCAAATATCCTTCTTTGATGTATTTAGCAACATCCTCTCCTTTGTTGTCTGTAAAAGATAATCACCCAAAACAAACCTATGCATAGTAAATGAGGACCATCCTTGACGTAATGGGCCTAGAAAAACAGAAAAAGCCTGTCCAGGCAGTGGGGGGGGGCGGTCTCCGGGGGCCCTCTCTCTGACTTAGAGAGCGGCTGCACAGCCCCTTTTTCTCCACAGGATTTGTGTTGTCCCTGTGTATTTGCCTAATGCTGCCACAACACAGGATCCTGCTGGCCAGGCTCTGTGTCAGGTCATACCAGAAAGCACCATATTGTAATAGATATCATATGTTCTAGATGTCAATTTCACACTTTATGATAAAGTTGCAGGTAGTTTTGTGTATGCTTCAGAATTCCATGCCTAAGAAGGAAGGCTGGAAGACCCAATGGTAGTGGAACCACTTGTTGCCAATGGTGATGATTCGACCTACATAGTTTACAGCTCTTCTCTAAGGATGGGCTACAGGTGGCCACAGCCATCTCCTGTTCCAAGTCCAGGGCAAAACAACAGAGCTTCTCCCTAATGCCTTACACAATTTTTTCTGCTTGGCCATGGTGGTGAAACTCCATGAGGATCTCCTGAGGCATTTTCTTAGATCCAGTCCAGCCACATACACACAGAATGGCATAAGGGAGGGCATGCCCCTCATGAATAGAAACAGTATGGATGACTTTATTGATAGAGTCCATCACATGCCTGTATTATAGCCAGAAGCATAAAGAACAGTATGGCTTGGATGGCCATGTATGTGGCTACAGTGTTGGAGGTCTCAGATATGATTATCTTCTGTTGGTTGGCCTTAAGGTCTTAAGAGTTCCTCAGTCAGCAACCCAGGGTGCTCCTCAAGGGCCACATGAACCATGCTGTAGAATGTGGTGCCAGATCTTCTCCATAATATCCCAGTTAATGAAAATGCCATGTATGATGAAGTACTTCAGGGTAAAGAATCCCCTCTTATTCTGGATCCCATCACCCACCTAAGAGTCCTGGTTCATGCCTAATCATGTTGGGAATACCCGACATTATAAGAGAAGGTAGCCCCAGGGCTATGATCCTTGGAAAGGCTGGCCTTACACATGCTGGAGCTGTTGTCAACCATCATCATGACAATATCATCCATGGTGAGCTGCAGGTAGACAAGTAATAAGAGGCCTGTGCTTCCAGGGCTGATATAAGGTTGGTAGTCAAGGGGGGAGTGGGGAGGGGACAGTGAGGAGAGAGGATTACAGGAACTACTATAAAGGACACATGGACAAAATCAAGGGGGAGGGTGGAGGTGGGGGAGGGAGGGGGATTTGGCTGGGGTGGGGTGGAGGGATGGGGAGAAAAGGCACACAACTGTAATTGAATAACAATAAAAAATTATAAAAAAATAAATAAAATTAAAAAAACAGCTCAAATACTGACCAAGAAGGTTATAAGATGTGGTCTTGAGTATGCAAGCAAAGAGAAACTACTTTCCTCTAGACTTCTGACATATAAAACTTCATAACCCAATCAACGTCTCTTGCCCACCCCAAAGTAGCAATTAAGGCAAATAATTCAACCTCTCCAATAAGTGTACTTGGAAGGGCCATGTATTTTTTGCAGACTGAATAAGCAATTGGTACTCAGAAAGATTTTCTCAGAAGTACTTTGGGTAACTAAAGCTGCATAAGGACTTTTGGAGCCAGGCTCCTACATCACACCTATACAACAGCTTCAAGTTGAAGGGGCAAGAACTGGCATCTAAAAGTGGTCTTCAATTCTCCAGTCTGAAGTGCTACACTGCTGGGCCCAAGTATAGCTATTGCAACACTCATCACCCCACCTGAGCCTTTACCTCAGTATTTGGTGCTTTGGGAGTTGTATCCAGACAAGCCAGGACCCCTCATTTTCTGACACACATGAAGCTAACAAGTGGATGCTGAAATTTGGGTCCTAAAAGAACCAATGTTCAAGCTGGGCTGATCATCCAGAAGCTGTATTGTCAAATTCCAGAGATAAAACAAAAAAGTGGAAATCACATTAGCGGGACAGAGAAGCAAGGCCTGTGGGACATGGGAGGGCAGGAGGAACCAGCATGGTGTCACTCCTGTACTAAAGTTAAGAGGGTGTGTTGGCTCTGTATGTGGACAGAAATGAGCCAGGAAGTCTGATCAAAACAATATTCCATCACGCTGACACAAGGAGAACTAACTCCTTCCTCCAGGATGGTCTCTTGTACTACCATTCCCTATAAAGGTAGTAGATTCAGTGTGTGAATACATTCTTAAGAAGTCTCCAAATATTTGGAGACAAATCTGCCTCAGATGAACAATGGCATGTGAATAAGAATCATCCTGGAGTTTAGTTTAGTTGTTGTTTCTTCCTTGAAGTTTTTTTAAAATGCTGATTTTAAGCAATATCCACAGTATTGTCTAATTCTCCAAGGACAAATTCCAGGTCCTGCTGAGGGAGCTTGGAACCTGCATTTTTAATTTGTATCCCCCATATGATTTTGATACAGGATATCCAGGCCATACCTTAAGAACCAAAAGCAGTCATCCTGCTCAGTCAGAGCCCTTATTTTCAGGTCCTGAGAATCTTCTCTACATATAAAATGTATAACACAGGGTAATAAATGAATACCACAAAGCACTTATTATATGAAATGTTAAAGGGACTTATCTAAGAAATAGAAGATCAAAAACTATGAACAGTAGAATGACAACAAACTCATAACTATTAACAGCTGAACCTAAAAAACAAAAACAAAAACTAAGCAAACAACTAGAATAGGAAAAGAATCACAGAAATGGAGATCACGTGGAGGGTTATCAGTGGGGAGAGGGAGGAATGGGGGAGAAAAGTACAGGGAATAAGACACATAATAGGTAGGCACAAAATAGACAGGGGGAGGTTAAGAATAGTATAGGAAATGGAGAAGCCAAAGAACTTATATGTACAACCTATGGACATGAATTAAGATGGGGGGAATGCTGGAGGGTGGGGTGGTGCAGCGTGGAAGGGGATAAAGGGGAGAAAAAATGATACAAATGTAATAGCATAATCAATAAAATATACTTTATAAATAAATAAATAAATTCAGGTAGACTTCAGTCCAAGCATATCATGTGCATTTCCTCAAAAGGAATAAAATATTTAGGTCAACTGCATCCAAAAGACCAGAGGATAAATTAGAACCAAAGAAAAATCCTGTGGCATAGTTTAGAGTCTGGTTGTCATCCCTCTGATGCCAATATAATCAAAGTGATGAGAACTCCCCTACCGTTACAAAAGATTTTGATTTCCTTGGTTCCTTACAAACTGATAAATTGGTTCTCTGAAACTTAAATCTCTCAAAAATATGTTATTAAAACCCAAATCTACCTAAAATATGTTATTAAAACTCAAGAGAAAGATCAGTGCTCTCAGGTACATTCAAAGAAAGACACACACAAGGAAACAATTGGCCTCAAAGGTCATATGCAATTCAACTACAACTGTAAGTTAAGCAGTTTGGCCAATTAGTGAGCTGAGGTAGCCCATGTTTGGGCAATTTTTGGACAGGAGACTTCTAAGGGATTCCATAAACATGTGAATGGCACTCCCCTCGTGAAATAGCTCCATGAAGATTGTAATCACATAGAAACTTCATTTCTTTTTTTCCATTTCTTTAATATAAGCTTTTCTCCTTTCTTTCCTTTTCATTCAATCTGACCTCACCTAGCACCCTGACTCACCTGACTCCTTTGTCCCTTGAATGTCCACTCCCTTAATCATTAAGCACTCAGGACAAAGAGTTTCTGATCAGCATCAAATAATCTTAAGAGCAAAGCCCTGGATACGTTGACCATAGGAACAGCGTATCAGTCAAACTAAAGATAACAGCTAGTCCTCTGTTGTTTCAGCTCAAGGCCCAGAAAAGCAGCAAAACCAAATGAAACAATATCATGGCTGACATAGGACCAGATGCACTGACCACCCTCTACTCTAGAACTGACCAATCAGTACAAACCACTACCGTGACCATGACTCTAACTCCCTTAGTCACCATGATTAATGATTTTCCCCCTATATAACCCATCCCCTAAAAGCTATTAGGGAGCCAGATCTTAAAGCATTAGCTCAGCTGTCTGCCTGGGCAAGGGCCACTTCCTAAAAATAAACCCTTACTTTCTTTGCTAGAAGCTCCTGTTTGCATCTTATTGGGTTTTAATGTGTACAGACAAATGGATCCCTTTAGTCCATAACAACACTTTCCTCATGACTCCACTTAGTGGATTCAGACAAAGAATAGCACAACCAGAAGGTACAATTCTTCAGTAGGAATATAAAGAAAAATGTCACTTCCCAGTGCTGGCAGACCTTGCCACTGGGCAGCTGTCTCCTCATTTGAGGAGATGTAGCAGGAAGAAACTTTGCACTCTTTTGGGTTCTCTGGAGCTACTGGGAGAAAATTAAACAGACTATATTAAGTCACATTATAATTCAAGACTATACTGATCATGGCATCTTTTAGAAACTATCTTCAAAAAATAACAAAAGATAAAACTATGTTTTTAAAATGAGAATTATTTCCAGATCATGAGAGCTATAAGGGAAAATAGCATCACTCCAGCACTTTGGTGTCTCTCAATGAATGGAAAATTGATATTCACTCAAGAAGGAGTTTATAAATAGGTCACAGTAAGAGTTTTCTGAAAAACTGATATGAAAAGATAGGAGATTTCAGAAGGGCAACAGTCATTTGGTAATTAAAAAGAAAAGCCTTTGTAACCTATGGCTTCTTCATTAATCCTGTGACCCTCTTCATATTGGTTCTTCCTTCATCCCTCTTCATGTAGCCACATAAAGATAAATCATCATAAAAATAATAAAACTCAGGATAAATTGAAAATTAATGAAGATAAATATAGATTAAGTACAACTGATAAAAATGTCAAAATCTGCCCTAACTGGTGTGGCTCAGTGGATTGAGTGCCAGTCTGTGAACCAAAGGTGTGCCTGTTCAATTCCCACTCTAGGGCACAAGCTTGGGTTGTGGGCCAGGTCCACAACAGGGGGGCATGAGAAGCAATGACGCATTGATGTTTCTCTTTCTCTCTTTCCCTGTACCTTCCCCTCTCTAAAAATAATAAATATATAAAATCTAAAAAAAGTTAAAATCTAAAACGTCAAAGATTAGAGATGAATAGAGAGGAAAATTATAAGGAAATCAAAATAATCATTAGAAATATTAAATAAGTATAAATTTAATGACAAAGAAGTGATAAAACAGTGTAAAGTGCAATCAAATTAACATTGTAAAGAACTTTTATTAGGCACTTACTATGTAGGAAGTGCTGAGAGCTTCAGATGAATGTTATCATTTAATATTAAAAATGGCTCATCACTAACTCCACTTTACAGATCAGAAAACTAAGACTTAGAGAAGGGTTAAACAATATATTTAAAGACATCCAGAGAGGAACTGCTAGGTAAAACCACAGCCTCACATGATCTGCACTGTACTTCATTTTCAAGGATAAAATTCTTAAAATTAATAATAAAATAAAGGAATTAGGATAAAATTCAACCAAACTTGAATTAAGAAAATAAACTTAAAAACTAAAAAGCTAAAAAGAACATAAAATAGTGTGTTAAACTTCTAAATGAAGAAAAATGAAAACCAGAAAATTTATAAATAAGGAAGACATGGTAATAAAATAAAGAAGGTAACAAAAAAAAAGAAAAAAGAAAATTTCATGTTTTTAATAAAAAGATACTTAATCACCAGCACAAATTAAACTGTTTGGCTACATGTGCCAAGTAAATATAATGCTTACAATTATGTTTTTGCCAGCATTTCAATAGTTCTTGTGTAACAGGGTACAGAGTTGGGGGTCCACAAAATTATTCCCTATAGCTCATGGTTGGGGAGTGGGGTAAGGGCAGGATATGGTTAAGATACTTTTCATAACAATAGCTAGTTGATAGATGTGCTATCACCCTGGACAAAAGGTCTGTGTGACTTTCAGACTATATAGTGGCTTGTGACTTAGCCAGGGAACATATACCATGCCTGTGTGAGAGGCAGGGAGGAAAAGGCTCCCATGTCACAAGGTACTCCTGCCCTGACTAAAGTGGAGTCCAAAAGAAGGTAAAATATATGGGGGAACTGGTAAATGTAGCACATTGTAGGAGGAGCTGGATATGAGGTCACATAGAAAGCTCCAGGTCAGCATTTATTTTTTTATTGCTGTTCAACTACAATTGTCTCCATTTTCCCCCCACCAGTCACACATACCCAGCCATCCCACAATCAACAAAAGAAACAAGCAAGCAAAATATAACTAGAGATATTGAACTAAAGAACAAACTGAAAGTTACTAGAGGGGAAGTGGGAGGGGATAACAGGGGGGAAAAGGGGAAAGGGTTGTCAAGGTGGGGATGTCAGGTCAGCACTTAAAATAAGGGCAGGCTGAATGAGCCAGAGGAGTGTCAGCCATGCTGCCTATTATGAGAGAGGACCTAAATCTGCTCCTCTGAGAAGGCAGCCATGAGGAAAGAGCTATGAAGTAAGGAGATTTGGCCATGTGGCCTGGGGTGGTAAGGAAGGCAGTCATGCAGGCTGAGGACAGGGTGTAAGGAGAGAACTGATGGAGCTGTACAAGGATCTGGAAAGGCTGATGGAGCTCTGTGGGAACCTGTCCAAGGAAGCACGGATTAGTGGGAGATGCTTAGAATGCTGCACTGTGGCCAGGAATGCTGATACTGTAGACCTGGGGTATCCAACGTGTTGCCTATAGGCCACATGTGACCCAGGATAGCTATGAATGCAACCCAACACAAAATCATAAATTTACTTAAAATAGTAGTTTTTTTACTAAGTTTTCTTACTTTGATATGTACATTTTCTATATTAGTGATCACAAACTTGGGACCTGCTTGATTGTTTTAAACGATTATCAAAAGGGCCACTCCATAATTAGGGTTACTTGTGAGGACTTGTTTGTATATCTGTGGTGGCAGATATCACAAAAATTATGCACAGACCTTTTTTTTGCTCATCAGTTTTCGTTAGTGTTTGTGTATTTAATGTATAGCTCAAGACAACTCTCCTTCTTCCAGTGTGGCCCAAAGATGCCAAAAGTTTGCACACCCCTGTAGACTTTTGTTTCTCTGAAGGACTTACAGAGAAGACACTTTCTTGAGATGTGTGCCTTTCTTTTTTCCACCATGATACAGTGTAAGACAGTGTATGCTTTCCTGGACTACTAAATGGAGGCTGAGCACAAAGTACCCCAGATCCTGAAGGAGAGAGCTGCTTCAAGAGGATGGTGATTCTGAAACTCACAAGTGTGCCTTCCAAGAGGGGATGGAGAACTGTTTGCACAGCCAGTTTAAGAACAGATAAGCATATGGTGGACTTCTGGGCATGCTTTTGGCTTATAGCCTGGTGGGGAGCAAGGGAAATGCTGATTCTCATGGGAAAGCAGGGCTCCAGTCAGGAGTGTTAACAGCCCCCACACCTGAGGTTGGAATCCTGTACATAAAAACCTGTTTCCCTCAACATGAATTGTTGGGTCATGCATCTAGGTGGCACGTGCACAAACCCCACTTTGCTCAGTTACACTTGTACAACTGGGTGATGCCAACCTCAGCAGCACAATTTCAACTACTTATGTAAGTTCAGGATGCTGGTTTGAGTCATTTGTGCTACTAGGGAGACCACACTTTGGGAATCAATCTCCTCCTTTGAGATTCCTCTTTTCCTGTTTTATTGTCACATGTTCTCCTTTATAGTACTTAGTATTTCAGCATTGCTTTAAGAAGGTATTTTTCACATCATTCATGTGTAAAAAGTTGATAGCTCTAGACAAAAATTATCTTTAGGAAAGAAGCATTTATTTATCAGAGAAGGATTGTGTTCAAAGATATCGACTAAAACAAAACAAACTACTATGGTGGTGTAGCCAAGAGACAAATTTATTTTTCTCTCCTGTGACAAGAAGTCCAGAGATGACAGATCTGGGCTGGTATGGCAGTTAGACTCCTGGAGATCCAGACTTCCTTTTTCTGCCTTTTCTTCACTGCCATCTTTAGTGTGTGTCTCTCTTCCCCAGGTTACAGAACAGGTAGCAGCTACTGGCAATCCAGCCAACATGACCACATTCCAAGTAGAATATGGAGGAAGAGTAAGGGTATTTTCATGCCAGATAAGTCAGCTCCCCTTAGAGAGCTTTCCCATAAATCCCACCCCATGATTTACAAATATATCTCATTGGACTCAAGTATGACATATGATTACCTCTACCTGCAAGGAAGACTGGGAAACAGAGCTTTCAAATCAGACCATTCCAAACAGAGCTTTTAAATCAGGACCATTCCAAACTTAAGTCAGAGTTCTATGAGTAAGAAAGAAGGAAAGAGGGGACAGGGGTAGATAAGTAGCAGTTTATAATAAAATTCTGGAGATAAATACAATGAGAAAGGAACAAATCCAATACATAAAAAATATAACAAGTGAAGATTGTCCTGTGCTGTATACATATAAAAAAGTTCATGTTTTCCCTGAAGTTCCATAAAAGCATCATCAACCTAAATCTATATACCTACATAGCTGAGCAAAATGCCATAATTCTAAGTTTTTAATCCTAAAGTTATCCAAGCAAAAAAAAAAAAAGATTATTGAGCCCTTGCTGGGTGGTTCAGTTAGTTGCAGTGTTGTTCCAAACACCAAAAGGTTGTGGGTTCGATCCCCAGTCAGAGCACATACTTAGGTTGAGGGTTCCATCCTGTCACGGTGCATATGAGGAAACTGATCTATGTTTCTATCTCACATTAATGTTTCTTTCTCTCTCCATCCCTTCCTCTTTCTCTAAAATCAATAAACATATCCTCAGGTGAAGATTTAAAACAAATTTTTTTCCATTTAAAAACTTGCTTGAACATAGATTCCCCCTCCCAAAACATTAATAAACACAAAATTCATTCTACTCATGTTAAAAAATAAATTAATTCTTAAAATTTATGTGGTTAACACATAATACAACATACAGATAGTGTATTATATAACTGTACACCTGAAACCTGTATAATTTCATTAACCAATGTCACCCTGATAATTACTAACTTAAAAAAGGGAAAAAGTGAATGGGAAATTGGGGCTATAAAACACCATAATTTGGATATATCTCAACATATTGAAGAGGACTTGTAGCCAATTTATTTTCCAAAATTGGGCACAGTAGAATCATCTGACAATGTATGTCTCCAGGTTGAGAATATTCTGAGGCCAAATCTGGGCTCAGAAAAAAAAGAGGACTGGCTTGGAATTACTAACATGACAAGATGGAAATAAATGAGCTTTTTATCAAAGATAGCATAAAGCAAAAAGTGAGAGACTCACAAAGACTGTATTATTAAAAATTGACACATACATGAAAATAGTGGATGTAAGGAAGTGTTAATTGAATAGCAGCACCTGTTCTTGGGTTAAAAATTAAAATGAAATAAAATAAAATAGAAAGTTCCTAACCAAAATTATGTTTTAAAAGATAGAGAGGAATAGAGGGAGAGAAGGAAGGAAGGGACAGAGGGAGGGAGAGAAAAACCTAAATTTTTTAAATGAACAAAGATCACAGACTACAAGACAAGTTAAAATTTTAAAAAGAATAATGACAAATAATTTAAATTTAGACAAATAATTTTCTTAAAACACTTGTCTCAAATATAAGAAGAAACTTTATATTAACCAACAATTTATCAGATCAACCTTGTGAAAAGCATTAAAGCCCGAGAAGATTATATACATAAAAGCTTTGTGAATTACAGAAAATAATCCTGCCATCATATTCATTTTTCAGGAGAACTAAAACAATGGTTTCCTGCTTCATTTTTACAAATTGCAAACACATACTATTGTAAAAATGTAGCACAATCTCATTCACTTATATAGGCATATATAAATACATTTTATATAGTTAATATTATGTATAAAATAACAATAAATATACGTATTACATTTATATATATAAATAAGAACACTGAATTAGCAAAAACTTTTTTAAATTATTAACAATGTTCAGCATTTATATATTTAAAGGCAATAAAGATAGTTCAATACTAGGAAAACTAGTAAAGTAATTCATAGCTTCACCAATTGTTTCAAGGAGAAAACACACTGATTAACTTCAGTAAATCCCCTTCAACCAGATTTCAATACTTATAAAACTGGGAATAGAGTAATAGTAACTTATTTTAAAAAACTGAAATAAACAGTCTGTACCATTTAATAGTAAAAAAATTAAATCCAGTTTAATTAAGGACAGAAGCAAGGTAAAGGAAAAGAGAGAGAGGAAGGAAGGGAGTAAAGGAGGGAGAGAGAGAATGAAAAAGATGAAAGAATAAAGAGAAGAAAGGAGGGAGGAAAGAAGAGAGTAGAAAACAATTAAGAAATGTAAGCACTTGGGTCCAAGATAGCAGAGGAGTAAGTGGAAGCTACACTAACCTCCTCCCAGAACCTATCTGGAATAAAAGTAAATTGTAGTGAAATCAACTGGAATAACCAATTGAACAATAGCTAGAGAGAAGCTTTATAACCATGAGAGACAGAAGAAACCACTTCACCAAAACGTGGCTGGTACAGAGTACAGAGGAGATGCAAGAGGGCTGACTGGGCTCCCACAGGTAGCAGCTGAAGTTCAAAGGGAAATTTCAGTGGCCTGCAGGTTCCCCATAATGAGTGTGGGGTCAAAAACCCAAGCAGGGCTCCTCATCCTACAGCATCAGAGCTGGAAAGAAATGCAGATGACATCAAGCTGTGAAAAGCAGCAGGGTTTCTGTCTGGCAGGGAGGGACAGCTGGAGACTCAGAGAGCCTCTTAATGGGCCAATGCACACAATTTCATTTGCAGCCACTTACCCTGGGCTATAGCAAAGTAGGGGCAGAGTGGACTCGAGATGCTTGAGGAGAGACTGGGGATGGTGTCTTTGGGGAGAGAATGGAGGGAGCAGCTGCCAGAATCTCTGTACTGAGTCATTCCCCATACTGCAGGAGCTATCTTGCTCAGGCAGAGAAGTCCCCTCCAAGTGGCATCAGCCTGAGGGGAAACAATAGCCCGGCCCACAGAAATTATTCTGCCTCACAATGTGGTTCTTGATTGAGCCTGACTGCTGATTACAGATTGACTACATTAACAACAGAAGGAGACAGCCACAAACTGGGGATCACTGGTAGTCTCCAACAGCCTGCCTAGGGCCAGGCTGGGACACCATCAGACATCACCAGAGGCAAACCCAGAAAGAGAAGACAGTGATAAACACTTTATTCTACTGAGGATTCCACCACAGTCTTCTTCATGATTTGTGTTATATTCTCTCCAGCATAGCTTTTTAATATTAATTTCTTGTCCTTCATGTTTGTGCCTAGTAGCTCACTAGTTTTTATATTATAGTTTATTTCAAATCTCATATTTTTGTCATCCCTTCTCTTACTGCATTTCACCTTCTTTCCTCTTTTTATCATCATCTTAAATTTTATTTTCTCTCTTGCTACTACTTGTTTCTATTCCACACTCTTACTATCTGCATCCCTCCAGGCTCTCAAAACCATTTTTCTTGTCATTAGTAATCTCCCATTCTTTTTCCTTCTTCAAATACCCTTATTCTCTCTCCCTCTTTAGCAATCTTTGCTCATTGGTTGTGGATATGGTGGGTGCTGTTGCATTACTTCAATTTTATTTCTAGATATTCACTATTTTTTAATTTTAAACATCAAATTTTACCATCCCCTTCTCGAACTCCATTTTGCTTTTGTCCTGCCCTTTCCTTTCTTCATTTAAACTTTAATTTTTCCCTGTCTTAGCCTGGTTTTCGGTACTCATTTTTAATACTCCTCCTCTCTCTATCCTCTCAAAATCACTTCTCTTTCCTCTATATCTCTTAAGATGTCTTTCCTTTTCCCTCTTATTCCCATCCCAACTATATTAATCTTTGTTTATTTATTATTAATAGTGCTGTGGTGGACTTTTTTCTCCAATATGGCTCTTACTTTTCTCTCTCTTTATATATATATGTACTTATATATATATATATAAAGTTAACCTATTCTATTTTTTTTGCAATTTTTTATTGTTGTTAAGTTACAAATGTCCCTCCTTTTCCCCCACTGCTCTCCTCTGCCCAATCCTTCACAACTCCCACAGTCAATCCCCTCCCATTGTCCCACTGTCTGTATCCATGATTCCTCTATTCATGTTCCTGGACTTGGCCCTTCTCCATCTTTCCCCTGTTATCCCCCTCCAAACTACCCTCTGGTCACTGTCAGTTTGTTCTTTATTTACAAGTCTCTTGTTCTATTTTGTTCATTACTTTGTTTTCTTGATTAGGTTCCACTTATAGGTGAGATTATATGGTATTTGAGTAAGACAGGGGGAGAGTATTTTACGGGCCTTAAAGTAAAACAACTACTGAACAAACAGGAGTTCCATTGGAGAAGGACAGCAATAACCATGGTGATTTACCCAACTAACCATTGTTTATAAATATGGGAAGGAAATAATCTTATAAGAGGGGAAAAAGAATGTGAGCTGTCTTAAGAAAGAAGAGTGCTATTGCAAGGTTAGATGGAGGAGAAATGATAAGAGTAAGGGATAGGAGCATGGTGTAGCAAGAGAGAAAATGAAGTTTACAACAGTAATAAAGCTCAGGAAGATGGCAAAATGAATTAAGACCAGGGAAGGGTGCTGTGTGGGATTTGGAATATCAATAATATGAAAAATATACATAATGTGAATTTAAAAAATTAAAATATAAGACCAAGAGTAGTGAGTTATTTGGAATACACGTGAAGTGAAAGAAGAAATGTTAAAATTCAGTATGAAAGGAAGCAAAAACGAAAACAAAAAAACTAAAATAGAAAAGAAGAAAGAGAAATAAAAGAAAACAGGCAAGTTCTGATGAAGAGCAAAGTGAAATTTGTCTCAGCTGGTGGTGTTCACCTTCTGACTTCTTTCTGGATCCATCTCTGGTTTACTCTCAGCTCCAGGTCCCAAGTGGGTCATCCAACTTCTGGCAGCACTACCTTTATCTCCCTCCCCTGCCTCTAGAGGGTGAGGTCTCTGTGTCTCCCCTGGATGACACTGTTTACTCTTATGGGAAAATTGTGGGTGTGTTCCCCTGTCCTTATACCTCCCAACTTAGTTTGTTCCAGTTTATTTCCAATAATGTATAGTTTCTGCTTAAATACTGTCCAATTCATAGGGAGTAGAGGGCAATCTGTGTTAAGAATGTCAGCCATCTCCTGCTTGGTGTATCCTGCAACTCTGTGTGTGAGCCAGGTCTGTGCAGTGCCCTGAATCTCCCTTGTTGTATGTACCCTGTCTTAACTTCCTGTTTTGATGGACTCAGTGAAATAGAGCCATAGGACTCAGTGTACTTAGTCTCCCTGTGGGGAGTTTAGGCATTAGCCTTGCTATCTTACTCTTGCAAAAAAAAAAAAAAGCCCCTGCTGGTTGGTTGTCAAGCCACCCCAGCCTATGTTGCAGATCTTCCCAGCTCCTGCAGGCAGTCAGGGATTGGGGTCAATTTTCCCTTTCTGTTGGTTCTGCCAAGTAAGTCTGTTCTACAATAATCACAGCTGCACAGTCTCCAGACCACTGCCCTCAGGGCAGTCTGCAGCTCACTCTCCACCCTGAGCTGTAGCGCTATGTTGATGTCCAGAAACCTCCTCACTTTGCATCCCTTTGATCATCTACCAGGAAAAATGAGTGGCTGCAAATTGTGCCCACAATCCTCCCCTTTCTTTGGCCAGGAAGCTGTGCAGGCCTGTGGTCCCTGCCCAGCAAGTTTCAGTTTCCCTTTTGTAAAACAGTCTCTGTGGTCACCACTGCCACTCTAAGCCACTGCCTGACTTTCCACACACTCTCTGGCAAGTCAAGAGTCTATTTCAGTCATGGCAAGTCACGGCCCTCATCTTTCCTCCCAGCTCTGGGTGCCTCCAGAATCCCCCCACTCTCTGGCACTGTCCTGACAAGCCAGTGCCACACCAGCTTGAGTGTGCCCCCAGTTGTGTGCATGTGTGCAGCCTGGTTCTCTGAGTGACTTTGCCCATTCAAGGCACTCCCTGCGTGGGTCTGTGGTTTCACCACCTTGGGAGGGGAAGAAGCCTCTAGGCTGCTATCCCTGACCTGGCTCTCCTCCAATGTTCACGGGGCAGCTGGGGTTTCTGGGGGCACACCTGGGGAATCTCCCCATCTGACTATAAAACATCCTTAATGCCCATTTTGATGGACTTTGCACATATACCCCTGCACATTTTGGCTTCCAAACTTCATATCAGCCAAGATTCTGTTGACTGTTCACTTTGTGTTTTTCAGAAGATCAGCTAAGTGTCCCAGTTGGGTGCAAGAGCCAGTGGGCTCAGATACACCTTACTTCACCACCACCTTCCACCAATTTTCTCCAGTTTTCTCTCTTTCTCTCTCTCTCTCTCCACACACACATGTATACACACACACATGTGTCTATATGTATATACATGCATGTATATGTGTGTCGCATACATGTATGTATATATTATACGCACGTGTGTGTAGTATACATATATACATGTTGTGTGTGCATGTGTGTGTGCATGTGTGTATGTGTGTGTACATGTACACACATGCATACATATAAAGTTTAAATTTCTGTTTAAATTTAATACTATATGCTTCCCTTCTCTTACTCCATTCTGCCTCCTTCCCTCCCTTTTTTATTTATGATATAAATTTTACTTTCTCTCTTTGCCTTGTCTCTATTCCCTACTTTTATTAGTGCTCCTCCTACTCTCTCAAAATCATATTTCTTTCATTTAGTCATCTTATATTCATTTTCCTTTCTTATAATACTCTTCATGTCTTCACACCTTTATTAATACTGCCTCAAAGGCTGTTGATTGTGTGATTGCAGTTGGGGATATTGTTTGCAGATGGAGTTTTTTCCTGGGCTGTTTGGTTTTGTTCAGGCAGCACCTGTACAACAGCATACAAAATGTTGTGGGTGGAGTGACTATCAGTCAGACACTGGAGGGAGAGACCCACCAAAGAATGACCCAACAGCAAATGAAACCCAATAACAACTAGAGAGCCCACATAAATTGGCAAAGTGACATCCCAAGAAAACCAAGTTCAGGAAATCAAGGAGACTACACCACTGAATCCCACAAGCTTCCTACCACAGAAGGTAACAACACGAAGTCAGGAAATCAAAGCAATCAACTCAAGAAGCAGAAGCAAACAAGAATAATCATCTAAAATGGGGATATAAAGAAACAATCTATCAAAAAGAAAAGAGTGACCACCAAGAAGAGTACTAAATGAAATAGAGGCAAGCAAATTCTCAGATACTGGACTCAAAATAATGGTTATAACGATACTCAATGAGATCAGTAGGAAATATAAAGAACTCCAGGGAAACTATAAGGAACTCACTGAAATCTACATCAGCAAGAAAAAGAGCATAAACCTATCAATAAGAACCAGGAGGAAATGAAGAATGCAATATCTGAAATGAAGAACACAGCAGAAGGAATTAAAAGCAGGATTGATGAAGCAAAGGATCAAATCAGAGGACAAGGTAGAAAAAAATTCCCAGACAGAGCATCAAAACAAAAAAAGACTCAAAAAGAACAAAAAGGATTTAAGGGAGCTGCAGGAAAACATGAATTGTAATAATAGCTGTATCTTAGGGATACCAGAAGAGAAGAAGAGGAAGGGATAGAAGACTGTTTGAAAAAGTAATGACAGAAAACTTCCTTAACTTGATGAGGGAAAATGTCACACAAATTCAGGAAGCACAGAGGGTCCCAATCAAGAGAAACCCAAAGAGGTCCACTCCAAGACACATCATAATTAAAATGACAAAATTTAAAGACAAATAGAATTTAAATGCAGAAAGGGAGAAATAGCTAGTAACATACGCGGGAGCTCTGATAAGCCTATCAGCTGATTACTCAACAGAAACCCTACAAGCCAGAAGGGAATGGCAAGAAATATTTCAAGTAATGAAAAGTAAAGGCCTGCAACCAAGACCACTCTACCCAGAAAAGCTCTTATTTACAATGGAAGGTGAAATAAGGAGTTTCCAAGACAAAACAAAAAAGGCTAAAAGAATACATCTCCACCAAACTAGCACTGCAAGAGATGCTATGCTAAAGGGACTGCTCTAAGATGAAGAGTAAGAGAGAGAAAGAGAGAGGAACACAGGCACAAAGGAAAAAAAACGAAAATGAATTAAGTACCTATCAATAATAACCTTAAATGTAAATGGATTAATGCTACAATCAAAAGACATAAGTCAAAAGACATGAATAGATAGGGAAAAAATGACCCGCGTATATGCTGTCTACAGTAGATTCAACTCACAACAAAAGATGTACACAGACTTTATGTGAAGGATTGGAAAAAAAATTGAAGCAAACAGACATGGAAAAAAAGCTGGGGTAGGAATACTTGTATCAGACAAAATAGATTTCAAGCAAAAGCCATAAGAAGAGACAAGAAGGACACTACATAGTACTTCAGGAAATAATCCATCAAAAATATAACCCTTGTAAATATAAATGCATACAACATAAGAGGACCCAAATATATAAGAAAAATCTTGTAAGACATCAAGAATAATACCAACAGCAACACACTCATAGTAGGGGATTTTAACATCCCATGGATAAATCAAAAATAGATAGGTCTTCCATGCAAAGAATCACAAAGATATTGTAGCACTGGACAATACTTTGAATCAAATGGATTTAATTGATATATACAGAAATTTCCACCCCAAAGAAACAAAATATACATTCCATTCAAATTCACATGGAACATTTTCAGAGAGAGACCACATGGTAGGACACCAAACAAGCCTCAACAAATTCAAGAAAACTGAAATTATATCAAGCATCTGCTTGCATCACAATGGCTTGAAACTAGAACCTAATCTCAAAAAAAAAATTCAAGAATATTCAAATACATAGACTCTGAATAAAATGCTATTAAATAATGAACAAGTTAACAAAGAGATCAAGGAAGAAATCAAAAAGTTTCTGGAAACAAATGAAAGTGAGCATACAACGGCCCAAAACCTATTAGAAAAATTTCAAATAAACAACCAACTCTACATCTACAAGAATGAGAGCTACAACAACAAAGCCCAGAGAGAGTAGAAAAAAAGGAAATACTCAAGATCAGAGCAGAATCAAGTGGCATAGAGATTAAAAGAACAATTGAAATGAGATGTAAATCCAGGAGCTGGTTCTTTGAAAAACTAAACAAAATCAATGAGCCTTTGACCAGACTCATCACAAAGAAGACAGAGGATCCAAAATAATCAGAAATGAAAGAGGAGAAATTAAAATTGATACCACAGAAATAAAAAGATGGTCAGAAACTACTAGGAACAAATATATACTGAGAAATTTTACAACCTCAGCAAAATAGACACATTTCTAAAACATATAATCTTCCAATACTGAATCAACAAGAAGCAGAAAACCTTAATAGACCAGTAACAACTAATTGAAGCAGTAATCAAAATATTCACAGCACACAGGACTTCCAGCCAAGATGAAGGAGTAGGTAGACACACTGCAACTCCTCCCACAACCAAAAGAAGGACAACAACACTTTAAAAACAAAAAACAACCAGAACTGACAGAAAATCAAACTGTATGAAAGTTCGACAACCAAGGAGATAAAGAAGAAACACTCATCCAGACCAGTAGGAGGGGCGGAGATGGGCAGCTGCCTGGAGAGGACTCGTGGCAAGGCAGGCGGCTGGCAGACCCAGCGAGGTGGCAGATTGTGGAGCAGGTTGGGCAAAGCAGCAGCTGGCAGGGGAGGCAGCAGCTGTTTGACTGGGTGACAGACCATGCAACTCAGAGTTCCAGCATGGGGAAATAAAGCCTCAAACCACTGATTGAAAACACTTGTGGGGATTGACGGCAGTGGGAGAAATTCCCAACCTCACAGGACAGATCCTGGGAGAGACACACAGGGGCCTAGAACATACACAAACCCACCACTCAGTAAGCAGCACCAGAAGGGCCCAATTTGAATGTGGGTAGTGGAGGGAGTGACTGAAAACCAGCAGAGAGTGTAGCAAGCCCCATTGGTCCCTATCAGACCCCTTCCCCATATACAGTGTCACAGTGCAGCGACCAGCGTTACCCCGCCCTGGTGAATGCCTAAGGCTCCACCCCCCTATGTAAAAGGAACGCCAAGACAAAAAAAAAAAAAAAAAAAAAAAGGCCCAAATGAAAAAACAGATCAGTCTACAGCCATACCACCCTGAACGCGCCCGATCTCGACTGAAAGAACAGATCAAAGCTCCAGAAAAAATACAATTAAACAACGAGGAGATAGCCAACCTATCAGATGTATAGTTCAAAACACTGGTAATCAGGATGATCACAGAATTGGTTGAATTTGGTCACAAATTAGATGAAAAAATGAAGGCTATACTAAGAGAAACAAAGGAAAATGTACAGGGAACCAAGAGTGATGGGAGGGAAGCTGGAACTCAAATCAACGGTGTGGACCAGAAGGAAGAAAGAAACATCCAACCAGAAAACAATGAAGAAACTAGAATTCAAAAAAATGAGGATAACGAGAGACATTGAAGTTAAGAACAATCTAACAATAGCCAGAGGGGAGTGGGGACGGGACAGAGGGGAGAGGGGTTTACAGGAACTACTAGAAAGGACACATGGACAAAATCAAGGGGGAGAGTGGAGCGATGGGGAGAAAATGCAGACAACTGTAATTGAATAACAATAAAAAAATTTTTAAGAAAAAGAGGAGAGCCTTAGGAACCTCCAGGACATCTTTAAACATTCCAACATCCGAATTATAGGGGTACCAGAAGGAGAAGAGGAAGAACAAAAAATTGAAAACTTATTTGAACAAATAAAGAAGAACTTCCCTAATCTGGCAAAGGAAATAGACTTCCAGGAAGTCCAGGAAGCTCAGAGAGTCCCAAAGAAGTTGGACCCAAGGAGGAACACCCCAATGCACATCATAATTACATTCCCCAAGATGAAACAGAAGGAGAGAATCTTAGAAGCAGCAAGAGAAAAGGACACAGATACCCACAAAGGAGTTCCCATAAGACTGTCAGCTGATTTCTCAAAAGAGACCTTGCCGGCAAGAAGGGGCTGGGAAGAAGTATTCAAAGTCATGAAAGGCTGAATGTTTATTTTTTATTTCCTTGGTGTCAGACTTCCTTGCCGTTTTATTTTCTGTCAGTTCTGGTTGTGCGAGGAGGCCCAGTGTGTCTACCTACGCCGCCATCTTGGTTCTCCCCAAACATTCATCCAAACTGGTAGGAGGGGCAGAGATGGGCACCTTGGCGGAGAGGACTCATGTGGCCGTGGTGGGACCAAGACTGGTGGAGTGTGGGACGAACAGGGCAGGCAGTCTGACCACTAGCAAACCCTGCATCCCCACATTCCCGCACAGATAAACCGAGAGGGCCGGCTCGGAGTGGCGGACAGCGGGGCAGGCAGAGCGGCGGGGAGCACCCCGCAGCCCCACATTTGAACATAGATAAACCTGACGAACGGCGGGGAGCGAGTCAGACCTCGCAATCCAGGGCTCCAACTCGGGGAAATAAAGCCTCAGACCTCTGATTGAAAACACTCCTGGGGGTTGGGGAGGCAGCAGGAGAAACTCCCAGCCTCACGGGAGAGGTCGTTGGAGAGACCCACAGGGGCCTAGAGTGTGCACAAGCCCACCCACGCGGGAACCAGCACTAGAGGGACCCAGTTTGATTGTGGGTAGCGGAGTGAAAGATTGAAATCCGGAGGAGAGTAAAGTGGGCGACACTGCTCCCTCTCAGCCCCTCCCCCACGTACAGCATCACAGCACAGCGACCAGCGTTACCCTGCCCTGGTGAACACCTGAGGGTCCGACCCTTTAAGTAACAGACGCGACAAGACAAAAAAAAAAAAATGGCCCAAGTGACAGAACACTTCAAAGCTCCAGAAAAAATACAACTAAGCGAGGAAGAGATAGCCAATCTATCGGATGCACAGTTCAAAACACTGGTTATCAAGACGCTCACAGAATTGGTTGAATCTGTTCGGAAAACAGACGAAAAAACGAAGGCTATGCGAAGAAAAACAAAGGAAAATGTACAGTGAACCAATAGTGATGCGAAGGAAACTGGGACTCAAGTCAACGGTGTGGACCAGAAGGAAGAATGAAACATCCAACCAGAAAAGAATGAAGAAACAAGAATGTGGAAAAATGAGGAGAGGATTAGGAACCTCCAGGACATCTTGAAACGTCGCAACATCCTAATTATAGGGTTGCCAGAAGGACAAGAGGAAGAACAAAAAATCGAAAACTTATTTGAACAAATAATGAAGGAGAAATTCCCTAATCTGGCAAAGGAAATAGACTTCCAGGAAGTCCAGGAAGCTCAGAGAGTCCCAAAGAAGCTGGACCCAAGGAGGAACACACCAAGGCACATCATAATTACATTACCCAAGATTAAATGCAAGGACCTACATCCAAGATTACTATATCCAGCAAAGCTATCATTTAGAATGGAAGGGATGATAAAGTGTTTCTCAGATAAGGTCAAGTTAAAGAAGCTCATCATCACCAAGCCCTTATTATATGAAATGTTAAAGGGAGTTACCTAAGAAAAAGAAGATAAAAAATATGAACAGTAAAAATGACAGCAAACTCACAGTTATTAACGACCACATCTAAAACAAAAACAAGAGCAAACTAGGCAAACAACTAGAACAGGAAACGTAGAGATGGAGATCACATGGACGGTTGTCAATAGGGGAGTGGGAGGGGGAGAGTTGGGGAAAGGTACAGAGAATAAGTACCATAGATGATAGGTGGAAAACAGACAGGGGGAGGGTAAGAATAGTGTAGGAAATGTAGAAGCCAAAGAACTTATATGTATGACCCATGGACATGAACTATAGGGGAGGAATGTGGGAGGGAGGTGGTATGCAGGATGGAGTGGAGTGAAGGGGGGAATGGGACAAATGTAATAGCATAAATTTTTAAAAAACAAGAAAAGGAAAATATTCATGGCACACAAAAGCTCTTGACCAGATGGCTTCACAGGTGAATTTTACCAGAATTTTAGGGAACAGCTACCTCCTTTCCTTCTTAAACTATTCCAGAAATGTCAGGAATAAGCAAGACTCCCAAGCTCTTTTTATGAGGCCAAAATCATCCTAATTCCAAAACCAGATAAAGACAAAACAAAGAAGGAAAACTACAGGCTAATATTGCTGATGAACATAGATGCTAAAATCCTCAACAAAATATTGGCAATCCTATTCCAGCAATAGATTTAAAGATCATATACCATGATGAAATGGTATTCATCCCAGTCATTCAAGGGTGGTATACCATTTCCAAATCAGTAAATGTAATACACAACATAAACAAAATAGAAGACAAATATCACATGATCATATCAATAGATGCTGAAAAAACATTTGATAAAGTATAGCACCCATCTGTAATAAAAATTCTCAGCAAAGCGGGAGTAGAGGGACCATACTTCAACATAATAAAGACCATGTATGGAAACCTACAGCCAATATCATACTCAGTGGGGAAAAACTAAAAGCTTTCCCCCTATGATCAGGAACAAGATAAGTGTGTCTGCTTCCACCACTACTATTCAAATTAGTTTTGGAAGTTCTAGACACAGCAATCCGAGAAGAAAAACAAATAAAAGGCATCCAAATTAAAAGGAGGAAGTAAAATTGTCATTCTTTGCAGATGACAGGATAGTGTACATAGAAAGCACTATAGGCTCCAACAAAAAAAACATTCTACCTAATGGGTGAATTTGACAAAATGGAGGGATACAAAGTCAATATTCAGAAATCAAAGGTCTTTTCTATACCAACAATGAAATATCAGAAATAGAAACTAGGGATAAAATCCCATTTACTATAGCAACAAAAATAAAATAAAATACCGAGCAATAAACTTAACCAAGAAGGTAAATGACCTATACTCAGAAAACTACAGAACACTAAAGAAAGAAATTAAGGAAGACACAAATAACAGGAAGCATATACTGTGTTCATGGATTGGAAGAATTATCATCAAAATGTCCATACTACCCAAAGCCATCTATATATGCAATGCAATTTCTTCTCAATCTGTGAAATATATTCATTTGCTAATGAACAAATGAATATATTTCATTTGTTAATGAATATATTTCACAGATTGAGAAGAAATATTTTTAAAATTTATATGAAACCAAAAATGACCCCAAATAGCCTCAGCAATTTGAGAAGAACAAAATAGGAGGGATCATAACACCTGACATCAAACTACATTACAAGGCCTTTGTAATCAAAAGTCTGGTATTTGCATAAGAACAGACACATAGATCAATGTAGCATAATTTAGAACCCAAAAATAAACCCTTGTCTCCATGGTCAATTAATATTTCACAAAGAGGGCAGCAACATAAATGGAGTAAAAATAGCCTCCTCAATAAAAGGTGTTGAGAGAACTGGAGTGGTATGAGCAAAAAAATGAAACTAGACCACCAACTTACACCATACATTAGAATGAACTCAAAATGAATAAAAGACTTAAACATAGCCATGACACCATAAAAGTCCTAGATGAAAACCTAAGCAGTAAAATTTCAGATACCTCATGCAGCAATATTTTCACCAGTATATCCTCTGGGGCAGAGGTGTCCAACTTTTTGGTGTCTCTGAGCCAAACTGGAAGAAGAGTTGTCTTGGACAACACATTAAATATATTGTGACATGTAATCACAAAAATAATATTGTAATGGTTTAAGTAAATTTATTATTTTGTTATGGGTCTCATTCACAGCCATCCTGGGATGCATGCAGCCTCTGGGCCACAGGTTGCACATCCCTGCCTAGGGCAAGGGTGACAAAGGAAAGAATAAACAAATGGAACTACCTCAAATTTAAATGCTGCAAGACTAAAGGAAACATCAGCAAAATGAAAAGAGAAACAACTGTATGGGAAAACATTTGCCAGTGATACCTCGGACAAGTGTTAGATCTCCAAAATATATAAACTGCTCGTAGGACTCAACACCAGGAAGACAATCAGATTTAAAAAATGGGTAAATGATCTAAACAGATACTTCTCCAAGGAGGACATACACAGGACCCACAGACATATGAAAAAATGCTCAACATCACTAGCCATCAGAGAGTTGCAAATTAAAACCAAAATGAGATGTTGCCTCTCATTGGTCAGAATGTCTATCATTAACAAATCAACAAACAAGTGCTGGTGAGGAGGTGGAGATAAGGGAATCCTAGTGCATTCTTGGTGGGAATGCAGACTAGTGCAGTCACTGTGGAAAACAGTATGGTATTTCCTCAAAAAGTAAAAATGGACCTGCCATTTGATCCACAGTTTGTTTCTACCTCTGAGATTATACCCTAAGAATCCTGAAACACCAATTCAAAAGAACCTATGCACTGAAACACCAATTCAAAAGAACATATGCAACCCAATGTTCATACCCACACAATTTACAATAGCCAAGTGCTGGAAGCAACCTATATGTCCATCAGTAAATGAGTGGATCAAAAATTGTGGTACATTTACACAATGGTATACTACACATCTAGAAGAAAGAAGGAACTCCTACCTTTCAGGACAGCATAGACGGAATGGGACTGTACTATGCTAAATGAAATAAGCCTGGTGGTAAAAGACAAATACCATATGATCTCATTTATTAGAAGGACCTAATGAACAAAACAAACAAAAGAGCAAAATAGAACCAGAGGTATGGAAACAGGGAGCAGACTGGCAGCGACCAGAGGGAAGCAAGAAGGGTGATAAGGGCAGAAAGAAGGGGAAGTGTCAACTCCAGGAAAGGTATTAATGACCCATAGACATGGACAACAAGGTGGATTTTGACTCCCGGAGCTGGGGGTAAGACGTGTGGGTGGGGTAGGGGAGAGCAACAGGGGAAAACTGGGACAACTGTAAGAGAACAACAATTTTTAAAAATATAAGCATTAATGGGATTTCAGAACCAGCCACCCCAAGAACCTTGGTGGTATACGGATTGTTTTGAGCTAAAGAGAATTTTAGCTTCAGGCTCATGAAAAACTACTGCCCCTGCCCCTTTAAATAATTAGAAAATCTTCAATTAGTGGACTTGCCCAGAACAAGAGATTATTAGTGATAAACTTTTTGACCCACCTATATGACAGGGCAAACTTTTATTTACTAAACATCTGCTCTTCTTATCATCCATCAAAGACCTTTAGCACCCCAAAAGCGCATTACCTCATCCCTAGCTCAGAATGTCTCATATACCTTAGTCTACCTTTCTATTTCTTTTTTTAAATATATTTATTGGTTATGCTGTTACAGTTGTCCCATTTCCCCCCCTTCACTCCACTCCACCCTGCACACCCCCTCCCTCCCACATTCCCCCCCTGTAGTTCATGTCCATGGGTCATACATATAAGTTCTCTGGCTTCTACACTTCCTATACTATCCTTACCCTCCCCCTGTCTATTTTCTACCTACCATTTATGCTACTTATTCTCTGTACCTTTCCTCCCTCTCTCCCCCTCCCACTCCTCTGTTGATAACCCTCCCTGTGATCTCCATTTCTGTGGTTCTGTTCCTGTTCTAGTTGTTTGCTTAGTTTGCTTTTGTTTTTGTTTTAGGTGTGGTTGTTAATAACTGTGAGTTTGCTGTCATTTTTACTCTTCGTATTTTTTATCTTCTTTTTCTTAGGTAACTCCCTTTAACATTTCATATAACAAGGGCTTGGTGATGATGAACTCCTTTAACTTAACCTTATCTGAAAAGCACTTTATCTGCACTTCCATTCTAAATGATAGCTTTGCTGGATAGAGCAATCTTGGATGTAGGTCTTTGCCTTTCATGACTTTGAATACTTCTTCCCAGCCCCTTCTTGCCGGCAAGGTCTCTTTTGAGAAATCAGCTGACAGTCTTATGGGAACTCCTTTGTAGGTAACTGTGTTCTTTTCTATTGCTGCTTCTAAGATTCTCTCCTTCTGTTTCATCTTGGGGAATGTAATTATGATGTGCCTTGGTGTGTTCCTCCTTGGGTCCAGCTTCTTTGGGACTCTCTGAGCTTCCTGGACTTCCTGGAAGTCTATTTCCTTTGCCAGGTTGGGGAAGTTCTCCTTCATTATTTTTCCAAATAAGTTTTCAGTTTCTTGCTCTTCCTCTTCCCCTCTGGCACCCCTATAATTTGGATGTTGGAACATTTCAAGATGTCCTGGAGGTTCCTAAGCCTCTCCTCATTTTTTTGAATTCTTTTTTCTTCATTCTTTTCTGGTTGGATGTTTCTTTCTTCCTTCTGGTCCTCACCATTGATATGAGTCCATGTTTCCTTCACACCACTATTGGTTCTCTGTGCATTTTCCTTTGTTTCTCTTAGCATAGCCTTCATTTTTTCATCTAATTTGTGACCAAATTCAACCAATTCTGTGAGCATCCTGATTACCAGTGTTTTGAACTGTGCATCTGATAGGTTGACTATCTCCTCGTTGCTTAGTTGTATTATTTCTGGAGCTTTGATCTCTTCTTTCATTTGGGCCATTTTTTTTGTCTTGGCGTGCCTGTTATGTAAAGGGGTGGAGCCTTAGGTGTTCACCAAGGTGGGGTAACACTGGTTGCTGTGCTGCGATGCTGTACGTGGGGGAGGGGCTGAGAGGGAGCAATGGCACTTGCTGCACTCTCTGCCAGATTTCAGTCACTCCCTCCTCTACCCACAATCAAATTGGGCCCCTCTAGTACTGATTCCCTTGTGGGTGGGATTGTGCAGGTTCTAGGCCCCTGTGGGTCTCTCCAATGATCTCTCCTATGAGGCTGGGAGTTTCTCCCACTGCTGCCTCAACCCCCATGGGTGTTTTCAATCAGAGGTCTGAGGCTTTATTTCCCAGCCTTGGATCCCAGGGTTGGGCGGTCTGTTTCACTCCCCCACCGTTCCTCCTGGCTTATCTATGTGCAAATGTAGGGCCACACGGTCTGCTAGCTGCCACACTGCCTGCCCGGTTCCACAATCCGCAACCTCACTGGGTCTGCCAGCCGCCACCTTGCTGTGAGTCCTTTCCATGCCAGCTACCCGTCTCCGCCCCTCCTACCAGTCTGGATGAATGTTTCTTCTTTATCTCCTTGGTTGTTGGACTTCCATACAGTTCGTTTTTCTGTCAGTTCTGGTTGTGTTTTGTTTTTAAATTATTATTGTCCTTCTTTTGGTTGCACGCGGAAGAGCAGTATGTCTACCTACGCCTCCACCTTGGCTGGAAGCTCCACCTTTCTATTTCTGAACCTCATCCATATGTGGTCTTTGACTCTCATGTATGGGGGTTCCTATACATATGTATGTATTAAATTAGGTCATTTTTTCTTGCTAATCTGCTTCATGTCTATTTGATTATTAGACCAGCCTAAAGAAACTTGAGGGTAGAGGAAAGTGTGTTTCTCTCCCACACATTCAATTTCTTGCAACAGTGATAACAAAAGGCTCCCATTGGTCAAAACTAGGTTAATTTCAGCATCAAAATAATAATATATATATAACTGTTCACATTGAGTAAATGAAAATCTGTGAGAACACAGATTCCTCTCCTCCCAAAACAAAAGAAAGAGAGAGAGAGAAAAAAAGGAAAGCTCTTTTTGAGAAAAGAATGACAGCTATTTAATATGGAAGGAATTATATCATCAGGAAGGCACCAATTTGTAATATTGGAATCCGGGAAGGATCCACTGGATGATAAAACAATTAAGTGAAAGATTATTGGGGAATAGGAATTTGTCCCTATTACTAACTGTGAAGACAAACTGTACCTTTTAATGGAGATCTCTAAAAATCACCTCTTTAACCAGTACTTCATAATAAATAAAATTAAATGACATTATATCCACATCAAATATGGTACAGTTAATATCTGTAACATACAAAGATTTCATGCAACTTGGGAAGAGAAACACCAAGACTTTACCTGGAGATGGGTTATTGGCAAAACACAGGTACAGAGAATTTGCAGAAACAGAGTTTCACTGTTTCTTTATCCCTCTGCTGGCAGTGGGAGAAACAACACTAGATGGGATAGCAACCATCAAAACCATAGCACCAGAGGCTTCACTAAATCAGGGTATTCTTCCCATGTAATGCCAGCGGGCCTAGAGGGCCCCAAGTTACATTTGCCTGCCATTGTTAGCCTGCAGCTTTTCGTCCTTAATCAGAAGATGGCTGGAAGAAGTAGAAGGGCCAAGGGCAAGAGGATGCACCAACTAAGCCTATCTTTTTTTGTCCAGAAAACATCTTTCTCAAAAGTTACTGTCAGAGAAGTTACAGGGCCACACCTACCTGCAAAGAGTCAGCCTCCTCCCTAGACAAAGAGCAGAAACAGAATGGCTAAATCATAGTACTCAGGACTGATAAACTGGACATTGGCACTTTGATAGACTGGTGTTATATGGAGCATATTGTTACAACTTTTCCGAAAAGAACAAAAAAACAAAAACCAAAAAACATAACTTCATTGTGTTTGAAGAAACCTCAATATATTTTAACATTCATTAGTTCTGTTTTGGGGAATAATTTCCATGTAAACAATGAGAAATACAGTCAGTGATTTCTGTACATTTGGTATTTATCAATGCAATACTTAAAAATAAAGAAAAAGGTAACATTAACTTCAGTGCCCTGTAATCGGTGAAAGGCTGAAACTGCTGGGTTGGCTGTCAGATAGCCTAGCTCTGAAAGCTTGTCAAGTCACAAAAAGACATCAAGTCTCGGTGTCCCCATCTATAAAGTGGGGTTAATAATACAGGGGTTGGCCAAAGTAGATTTACAGTTGTTTGTATGGAGAAAGATATGTAGGGTATGATTATTAGAATATTTTTACTAACTCAAAGAATGTCACAGTGCAACTCTAAACCTACCTTTGCCCATCTCTGTACTTCACACATACACTTGGAAGGATTAAATAACATTTTATATGTAAAACATACAGCAAAGTGCCACATAAAGAATTGACACAATAAATACAGGGGATGGGAAAAATAAGTTCACAGTTGTATGTGAAACAGAGTAAACAGGGCTACTATAATAACCATAACCTGCATGTCTTTTTCCATACAGACTAAAGTAAACCTACTTTTGCTCAGCCTTGTATATACATATATATGGAGAGCTATAAAAAGATTATCATATAGTCAATTAAAATAACATATATGACATAAAAAATTGTATGACAAGAAAATATACTTGGTACATTGTTAAATGGACACAACACTGTATTTATGGTATGACTGCAGTATTATAATGTATATATGCTTAGAGAAAATATATTAAGATGACAATGGTTTTTACTTCTGGACATTATGGATGGTTGTTATTTTATCCTTTATACATGTTTTTGTTTTCAAATGATTTATCTTATATAATCATTTTCATATAGTTCAAAGGTCAGTAAACTTTGTCTTAAAGGGCCAGTGAGTAAATATTTAAGTTTTACAGGCCATATGGTCCTTGTCTTAACTACTCAGCTCTGCTGTTACAGCTTAAAAGCAGCCATGGATACTATGTAAATGATGATGTGACTCTGTTCTAATAAAACTTCACAAAAACAAGAGACAAACCAGCCTTAGTTTGTAGATCTTTGTTGTAGATAACAATGCATACATGCTGTTTTTAAAATTTTAAGGCAGTGTAGCAAAAATTAAGAGGGAATATTGTAACGGTGAGAGGGTGGGAATGCAGAAGGTAAACAGCTTTGCATAATGCTTTATGAACAAGAGAAAACAGGCCAATTATGGAGGAAAGCAAAAGTGATACCTCAGTGGAAGAAGAAATCGAGCTGATGGGGTTTTATTAAAAAAAGAAAGAGTGATAGAAAACTATATATGTATACCTTGTCTCTCACTGGATTTTGTCCTGAAAACTTTGGCCCATTTCCCATGGCAGGGGAGTAGTAGGAGGCTCCTGGGACCACTGAACAGCCAAGTTAGAAACCAGACTTGGGAGCTTGTCAAACAAGAAGTCATAGAAAATGTCAGTGACCTAGGCCTCATCCAGTACCCCAAGAAAGGGCCCAGTAGCCTCTGATCAGTGTCACAATGGCACACTAATGCTTCACTCCTCTTGAATAATTCTGAGTAATAGAAAATACTTAATATTGTGTCAAAATCTTCTGCCCACTAGTTCTCACTCTGGTCTCAAATCAAGTCCCTCTGCCACATTTCAAATTTTAGCTATTTGAAGCCATGATCCTAGTCCTTTGTTTCCAGCCTAGAAATACACAAAGCAATTTTTCTAGAGCAGAAGCTGCAAATTAGAGGCTACAGTTATGCTTGGTCTGGCCAACTGAGTGCTGTAAAATCATTAAATTGAATGCATAAAAAAATCTTAAAATCATAAAATTTCTCTTAAACATCCAGTGTTTTGATTTTATTAGAAAAAAATTTAGAAGAGCTAGCAACATCAGGTCATGTTTCAACGTGTCAACAATTGGCTAACAACCAGCAGGAGCTCCTGGTTACAGGTCCTACCACCACCTACCTGCACCCTGAAACCCTCATTTCCCTGGACCCGAGTGCATCCACATTTTCTGTCCTGCCCTAAAATGAGCTAGCAAAAAGTAATGCAAAACATTAGGCCAAGAGTCCAGAAACAGCTTCCCACCCTAGGTTTAACAAGTTCAAGGCCATGATCCTAGAAGATGGGTGTTTTATCATGCGAAAATAAGGGGGTTAGGTGGAACATGGCTAGGTTTCTTCTCCAACAAGCATTCTATAAATCCACAAATAACTAATTTTCAAATATCACTAAGCTCATTGCCTAAAAAATGCCTGAAGTCATAAATTCATCTGCTAAGAGCACCTTAAAAAATAAATTTGAAAAATACAATATCTGAATCCCTCAAGAGCCATTTGCAAGTTCATATCAAGGTATGCTCAATGTAAAAACAAAGCTTGCTTGTCTCTAAACTGAAATTTCAAAACCAAGAGTTCTAAAAATTAAGAAAAAATTCTACCACAAAGTTTAATGTTTTTATACAAATAGTGCTTCAATTACATTGTTCAGTAGAAACAAATGAATACCTGACAAATGGAAGGGCCAGGACCATAGAATGACATTTTCCTACTTTTGACTTGACACTTCTTTCACCCAATTCCTACCCTGTCCCACTACTCTCACACCTACAGATACAACTTGGGTTTAAATGTGTTGTATTTCTTTTGCCATAATACCTCAAACTTTTCTATATAACTGAAATGATTCCATCAATCCTTTCTCCAATAAACTAAGAATATCTGAGGTTAGCATAATAAATGCCATTTAACCGAGAGCAGGACGCAGACTCCTAGAGAGTAGGGTCTTTTGGCTTCACCTCTCCACCTTCAGTCCACCCTATTTGAAAGCCTATGCACTCACTATTACACAGTTCAAACCAGGAGAGCATCCTGGGGCCCAGTATCCAGTGTGGTTTCCATTCCAGGCCTGGTCCACCTGCTAATCATGTGCAGCAAGCCAGGCCATTCACTTCACCTGGTCCTAGAAGCTTGTGAGTCCTGAGCTGATGGCAAGACTGACTTACAAAATGTCCCTTGACACAACTATTCACTGAAATCCATATGGTATATTTAGATTTAAAGAGTGCTTCCTGCTCTAGAAGATTCTCTGGATCACTGAGATAAGAAAATGTGTGGCAAATTTTTAAATCATGAGGGAGCATGTTCCTACAGCAGTGGACTCTTAAGATGCCCAAGATCAACAGCATTAGATTTTGGTAAAATTAAGTTTAATCAAAAAATATCACAATGATTTCTAAATCTCTCACAAGGGTAATATTCTGTTTAATGACTCTACTATGAATAACTTCCCAGGAAACAATATCATCAATTTGAGGATCACACTCCAAGCACTATGAAGACAAGCAATGTGACTGTGTCTCCATTCACAGTGGCAACCCAATTCCTAACCCAGTGCTCCATTAATACAGTGAAAAATGAAATAATCACTCTTAAAGGATGTTTTTCAAACTAGATATTTGAAAATAAAACATCAAATGATATTTGCCTTCTCAAACTAGATGTTTTTCCACTTCAGGGATTTAATCCTGCTATAACTTTTGCACATTTTCACATGAAACTGTAAGTAGATTTTTGTCTAGACAGAAAACTCCCACATGTAAACAAACATAGAATTCAAAAATGTTGAGAGGGGAAGATGGCAGCGAGGTAGGTGGGAGCTGACCCCACTTGCTCATGCACCCAACTGGGAAACCTAGACACTCGTCCTAAGAACAGAGTGAACTGGCAACAGAATTCCAGCCAAAATGAAGTTCAGAAGCCAAAGGTTGCAGAGGACACTTAAAAATAGATGGTAAGGTGATTTTGTAGGCTGGCAGGGTGGTGGCTCCCTCCCCTCCCAGAGCGGGGAAGTCACAGATCACATATCCAGGTCTATCTCTTCCAGGAGGGACCTGGAAGTCGCTGGGGAGATAAAAAGGCAGTAAGAGACACACAGCAGGTGGCATACACTGGCTGGGACAATATTCACCACCTAGGGCAGTAGTTGCTGGCTGGGACAATGCTAGAGAAATTGGAGAGCTGGATGAGATCTGGAGCTGGGAAAAGAGATGGGCCATGACTAGCCAGGGCCCAGACAGACTCGACTGGTCAGACAGTTGGTCTGTGTGGAAAGCTGGGCACCTGTTAGGAATAGCAGGTCGCACCCAATGGGGCTTCTCTCAAAAGAGACCATCAGCAGCTGTGCAAGAAGCTCACACACACAGGGACACTGCACGCATAGAGACCTCTTGCTGACAGGGTCCTCTCACACAGTGTCAGTGGCCAGGCCAATGAAGAGGGAGGAGTCAGGGCATGATTTGCTCCCACTCAGGGAGCCTCACAAATTGATCAAAGGGGGCAGTTGGGATTCAGAGAGGGAACAGTGCCCAGAGAGACTTCTTTCAATAAGGGAACTGAGCTGCCCTTCAGGGACTTAGCACAGTGTCCAAGCCAATAACAAGGGAGAAAGGGGGAGCGAATCGTTCCCACTCAGTGCACCTCATGGACTGATTGAAGGGTTGCAAAATGAGGTGGATTATCAGCACTGGCCTGGCACATAAGCCCAGAGAGGACCGTGTAGGCTGTACATGGCTCTGACTGTGTGGGCTGGAAACTGGGCACTTGTGATTATTGTAGTCCAGATTGAGCCCCCATCTTCATGGAACCACAGGAAAAGAAAAAGAGAGCCCAACCCCCTCAGTCTGCAGGATCCAGGAAGACCTGCAAAATCCCCTTGGGGGGTTTATAGCCAGCCTGGAGGCCATTTTTTTTTTCAAGAGTAAGAAAATAAGATCTGGAGCTATAAGAAAACCAGAGACGGATCCAGCTGAGGCAAGTTTCACTTTGATATCCTTCAGAACTGGCATGTTTTTTTAAATTTCTCTTCTTTCCATTTAATTAATAATTTCCTTCTTTTGTTGTTTATTTGATTTCATTGTTTGATTTGTTTTATTTTTCCCTATCATATTGCATTTTAATTATTGTTTCACTTCAATCGTATTCCAATAACACAATATTCTTGGTCTTTTACATTTTATTCTTTTTATTCAGATTATATATTTCTTATCATACTATTTTTATTCCAAATCCAACACAGCACCCTTCCCTGGTCTTAATCCATTTCACCATCTTCCTGAATTTATTACTGTTGTAGTTAGCTTTATTTTTTCACACACTATGCCAACATTCTATCCCTTACTCTCACTATTTCCCCTCCATCTAACCTTGCATAAGTGCTCTGCTAGCTAAAGTCGGCTAACATTCTTTTTCCTTTCCATTAAGAGTCTTATCTCTTTTTCACTTTTTACAAAAAGTGTCTGGTTGGGTGAAATATCACAGTTAATGTTGCACCTCCCCAAAGAATCTCTGATTTGTTCAATACTTGCCAGTATTTTCAATCCCATAGAATATTGTCGCACTGTCTTACTCTATTTCAACTTTGCCCTACCCTTAAGCAGCTGAGTAAAGAATTTTACCTTATTATTTTCTTTCTCCCTTTTTTTCTTTCTTCTTTTCATTTCTCTCTCTCTTTATTTTTCCCCTCTTTCAAACATGGCTTTATTCCTTATACTTACTAGTTTGCCTCCCCCATCCTCACAAAATAATTTTTCATTACTATAGACATCTCATATTCACTTTTCACTTTTTTAATATTCTTCTTCCTGTTCCATGTTACTAAATTTCATTGCACTGTCATTGCGGTCGACACTGCTAAGGGTTTTCTGCAATTTTGCTCCCACTGATCCAGGACCTTTTGAATTTTACTTCAAACATCATAGTATATTCTTCCTTCTTCTCTCCCTATTATCCCCATCACTCTTTTGTGTTTTACTTACATTGTAAATTTTGCTCTCTCCCTTTATGCACCTTGGGTTTTATCCCACTCTTATCAATTCTCCTCCATCTTACCACATAACAATATTTTCCCCTCTTTTAGATACTTTATATGCACTTTGTCATATCATATAATATCCACAATCCCTGTTCATATTTATTAACTTGAGTTCTATTGCAGTTGAGACTGCTGTTGTGGCGGGAGGTTCTTTTACCTGGCATAGATTTGGTGGTCTGGTAATACTGCTTTGTTAACCAACACTTGTACAACAGTATACAAGGTGGGAGCTGTGGATAGCAGTAAACCTGCCAGAGGAGAACCCACCAACAAAGGGGCCACCAACAGGTAAAGCTCAAGTACAACAAGAGAGCTCACACAAACAGAACAAAGGGCAACCCTAAAGCATCCACACAGGAAGATCAAATAGACTGCACAACTTAGTCCAACAGAACTTCTACTGTAGAAGTGAACCCTACGAAGAGACCAGGCAAAGCAAAGCATCTTAAATCATAGAAATAAACAGAAAGAGGCACCTAAAATGGGGAAACAAAGAAAGAACACACATCTGAAAGGAATGGAAGACCCCCCAGGAAAAGAACTAAATGAAATGGAGGCAAGCAACTATCAGATATACAATTCAAAAGAACAGTTATAAGGATGCTCAAGGAACTCACAGACAACTACAAGAAACTGGATGACAACTAAAACAGTATGAAAGCGGAAACAGAAACTATAAACAAGAACCAGGAAGAAATGAGGGATAAAATATCTAAAATAAAAAATACACTACAAGGATTACAAGCAGGTTGAATGAAACACAAGACCAAATTGGTGACCTAGAAAATAACATAAAGAAATACCCAGGTAGAGCAGCTACAGAAAAAGGACTCAAAAAATATGAAGATAACTTAAGGGAATTGAAGGACAACATGAAACACAACAACATTCAAAACATAGGAATACGGGAAGGAGAAGATAGAGATCATGGGATAGAAAACCTTTTGAAAAAATAATGCCAGAAAATTTCCCTAACCTGGAGAGGGGAAAAACCATGCAAGTTCAGGAACCACAGTGGGTCCCAATCAAGATGAACCCAAAGAGACCTGCTCCAAGGCACAACATAATAAACATGGCAAAATAAAAAGACAAAGAGAGAATCTTAAAAGCAGAAAGAGAAAAAGAGAAAGTAACATACAAGGGAGCTCTGAAAGGCTCCCAACAGAATTCTCAACAGAAACATTATAAGCCAGAAAGAAATATTCCAAGTAATGAAAAGCAAAGGCCTTCTACCAAGACTATTCTACCCAGGAAGGCCTTCCTTTAAAATAGAAGGTGAAATAAGAACTTGCCCAGAAAAGAGAAGGGTGAAAGAATGCACATCCACCAAATCAGCACTGCAAGAGAAGCTAAAGGGACTGCTTTCAGAAAAGGGAAAAAAAGAGTGAGAGCATGAGGGACATAGATACAAAGAGGGTAAAATGGCATTGAATAAGTATCTATAAATAACAATATTAAATGTACATGGATGAAATGTTCCAATCAAAATGCACAGAGTAGCTGAATGGATAAGAAAATATGACCAGCATATAGGCTGTCTACAACAGACCCACCTCAGAACAAAAGACCTACACAGACTGAAAGAAAAGGGTTGGGAAAAAAATATCCCAAGAAAACGGACAGGAAAAACAAGCTGGGACAGCAATAATTATATGAGACAAAATGGACTTCAAAACAAGGGCCATAAAAAGAGACCCAGAAGGACACTCCATAATACTCAAGGGAAGAATCCATCAAGAAAATATAAACATTATAAACATATATGCACCCAACATAGGAGCACCCAAATATATAATGAAAATCTTGGAGGACTTCAAGAAAGATATAGACAGCAACACACATATACTAAGGGATTTTAACACCCCATGTCAAAATGGATATATCTTCCAAATAAAATATCAAGAAGGATATTGTGGCATTTAACAATGGCCTAGATCAAATGGACTTAAGTGATATATGAAGAAGATTTCACCCAAAGAAGCAAAATACGCATTCTATTCAAATGCACATGGAGCATTTTCATAAATAGACCACATGATAAGACACAAAACAGACCTCAACAAATTGAAGAAAATTGGAATCATATCAAGTATGTTTTTGGACAACAAAGTCCTGAAACTAGAAACTACCCTCAAGGAAAAAACTCAAAAACACTCAAATTCATGTAGATTGAACAGTATGCTATTGGACAATGAATGGGTCAAAATAAGATCAAGGAAGAAATCAAAAAGTTTCTGGAAACAAATCAACACACAACAGCCCAAAACTTAATAGGACAAGCAAAGGCAGTCCTGAGAGGGAAGTTCATAGTGATACAGACCAACATAAAAAAGAAAGAAACATTTCAAATACATCACCTAACCTTACATGTACAAAAAGTGGAGGAATGACAACAAAGCCAAGAGTGAGTGGAAGGAAGGAAATAACCAAGATCAGAGCTGAATTAAATGGCATAATGACTAAAAGAACAATTCAAAGGATCAATAAATACAGAAGCTCATTTTTTGAAAAGACAAACAAATTTACAAGCCTTTAACCACACTTATCAAAAAAAAAAAAAATAGAGGTCCCAAATAAACAAAATCAGAAATGAAAGAGGAAAGACTACAACTGATACCGCAGAAATACAAAGGATTGTAGGAAATGACCATGAACAATTATATGCCAAGAAATGTGAAATCCTGGGTAAAATGGACAAATTTCTAGATTGTAATCTTCAAAATCTGAACTGAGAAGAAGCAGAAAGCCTGAACAGACCAATAATATAGCTGGTGAAATCAAAGCAGTAATCAACAATCTCCCGTTACACAAAATACTGGACCAGATGATTTCACAGGAGAATTTTATCAAACATTAAGAAAGAGCTAACCCATATCTTTCTCAGACTACTCCAAAAAATTCAAGAAGATGGAAGACTCCCAAAGTCTTGTTATGAGGCCAGCATCCTCATAATCCCATAACCACATAAAGACACAACAAGGAAAGAAAACTACAGGCCAATATCACTGATGAACATACACACTAAAATCCTCAACAAAATATTGGTCAACAACATGCAACAATACATTTAAAAGATCATACACCATGATCAAGTGGGATTCATCCCAAGGGTGCAAGGATGGTCCAATATTCACAAATAAAAAACTGTAACACATCACAAAAACAAAACAAAAGACAAAAATCACATGATCGTATCAATAGATGCAGAAAAAACATTTGATAAGGAACAGCACCCATTTGCAATAAAAACACTCAGTAAAGTGAAAATAGAGGGACCATTGCTCAACATAATCAAGGACATATATGAGAGACCTATAGCCAACATCATGTTCAATGGGCAAAAATTAAAAGCTTTCCCACTAAGATCAGGAACAAGACAAGGGTGTTAGCTTTCTATTTAACAGAGCATTGGAAGTCCTAGCCACAGCAATCAGACAGGAAAAAGAAATAAAATGCATCCAAATTGGAAAGGAGGAAGCAAAACTGTCATTCTCTGCAGATGATATTATAGTGTACAGAGAAAACCTTAAGGGCTCCACCAAAAAACTACTCGACCTAATAAGTGAATTTGGTAAAACAGTGGGATACAAAGTCAATATTCAGAAACTAAAGGTATATTTGTACACCAAAAATGAAATATCAGAAATGGAATTCATGAAAAAAAATCCTACATGCTACAGCAACAAGAAAAATAAAGTACATAGAAATAAACCTAACCAAGGAGGTAAAAGACCTGTACTCAGAAAACTATGCAACACTGAAGAAAGAAGAAAGAAAGAAAGAAAGAAAGAAAGAAAGACACAAATGGAAGCATACACCATGCCCATAGATTAGAAGAATTAACATCATAAAAATGTACATATTATCCAAGACAATTCATAGATTCAGTACAATCCCTATTAAAATACCAATGAGATATTTCACAAATATAGAACAAACATTTCAAAAAATCGCACACCCCCCTCAGGGATCCAGAACTGGCAAGCCATTTATTGCCATGTTTTCAAATTTGTGCAAAATATCTGAAGCCCTGGACAGAGATACAAAAATACTAAGTGCTATTTTTCAAAAAAAACATAAAGCTAGGAAAAGAGGTGGGGAGCATTTTCCCACCAGAGAACCTCCCTTCCCAAGCAGGGTGAGGCCTCCACCCCCACCAGCTGAGTGAGCAGGGGGACTAAGCACTACAATCTGGACTGGGCAGAGAGGAGGTGGAATTTGCAAAAGCATCTCAACTACCAATGGAAGGAAAGCCAGTCAACTGTACAAGTTTCCCATAAACTTAAAACAAAAACAAAAACAAAGAAAAGCTGTAAAAGGCCCTGCGGGTGGGGAAGCGGCCAATTCCCAGGTCCCAGATGGAGCTGCTTTGAGTGCAGGTACGGAAGGCCTTTAGGCAGAGGCCAGAGCAGGTGACTGGGTCTGCATCCCAGCAGGTGATGTCAATTTCTGGAGGCTTATTGTGGAACACAGAAGGCAGAGCCTTTGCACATAGATCTTCTGATTGGGTGTATCCTTCTCTTGTGATTGGCTGAAGTACACCTCACTGGCCTGAGTCCCTTCCCTCTGGGTGATCTCGCCATTGGTCAGCAGGTGGGGCCCAGGCTCTAACTCCAGTTCCGGTTCAGGCTCCGATCCAGCTCCTCCAGAGTGGAAGGCAGAGCTGGGGCCTGGGCACCAGGCGGGGGCTCCCCTTCTACTTCTGCCTCTTGGTCACAGAAGGTGGCTGGCAGCTCAGGCAGCTCATCAAAATTGAGGAGGTTGGCACAGACTTCACCTATTGGTGGCACTAGTTCCTGAGCCCCCTCACCTCCACCAGAGTGACCTCAGAACCTAACGGTGCCGTGGGAGACCTAGGTTCAGCCTGGAGTGCAGAGATGCCATCCCCATGGCCAGGCCATAGGTTGATGAGGCTAGAAGAGGCAGGGGTGGCGGTGTTGGCAACAGCGGTGTCAGCAGCAGCAGTGTTGGTTTCAATAGTGGCAGCTGACAGGGTGTCGGTTGCATTGGGGTCTGCTATGGCAGACTCTAGAAGGGCAGCCAGGATGGCCTCCTCCGCAGCTGCCATGAACATGAAGACCTCTATGGGGCTGCCTTGACCCTGGGGAGGCTCCGGTGCCCGAGGGTGCTCCTCCACAGAGGCAGTCCAGGCCTGCAGGGCTGCAACTCTAGCTTCCTTGCTGGTCCCTTCGCTATCCAGGTGGGGGCCAGGCTCCTGGGTCTCTTGGGTTTGTGGGAGTGGGGGTGGCAGTGGTGGAGGCTGAGAGGACATGAACTCATCCAGGGCCCGTTTGATCTGCTCAGAGACAGAAGTGGAGGCTGTGCTGGAGTCAGATGGGCTCCAGGTGGGTATAGGGGTGGGCGGCATCCTCCAGTGGCTGTCCAGGTGGCTGCCTGGTCAGTGGCCAAAGGGCGAGGACACATCGCAGCTGCCCACGGCCGATGCGACTCATTCCTGCTGCTTGAAGAACTCTCGTGGGTTGTCAGGCCGCTGAGCAATAATGGCCACTGCCTCCTCTACCTCAGATTCTGACTTCTTCATCTGGGTCTCTACCTCTTCATACTGCTGGTTGCCAAAGATAAGCTGCTCCTTCAAACTCCTCTTAGCCTCCTCAGCTTCTAAAGTCTGCTGTTTCCTGGATCTGCTGTTTCCTCTCTCAGTGCTCTGTTCCTGCTCCTCTTGCTCCATTCGCTCTTGCTCAAACCTCGGTCTCTCATCCGGGGCTTTCTTCCACTCATCCTCCTTCCTCAGCCCTTCCTCCTTCTTAGCCTACTCCCAGAACTGCTCACAGTTAATCCACTTCATCTCCATAGCCACATCAGTTTTCTGATAGGTGGTGCCCACTGGCTCAGCAGTCTCATCCTCACGCTGTCACAGTTGCTGCAGCACAGGGCTGGAGAGCCTTACCAGCCCATTGGAAACCCGCTGCCCAGTGGCACCCTCATCGATGAATGGTGCTGGCATTCACAATCACATGGACACCCTGGAAGAATTCGGCCACCTTAGCCACATGGCTGGCACAAACGCATTTGCAGGTATCAGGCACATCTTTGCCAACCCAGTTGATGAGCACATATTTTGGCAGAGCAGTCTGGGAGTCCTTGACACTGTGGAAGCCGTACATCACCTTCTGGTTCTCAAAGTGGCCAGAGAGCTCCTACAAGCCCCCATCTCCTGAAGCTGCAAACTTGAGGTCATCTGAGCCATCCTCACATGTGTACAGAGCCCAGTAGGCCATGCTCTCCTCCTGGATTACCTCTTCATATGCAGCCAGCAGCTCCAGGCAGTGACCGCTGAAGCTGACGCCAGCCATGCTGCCGGCCGGACGAGGCCAAATGGACAGACGCATGGAGGGACAGAATAGGAGGGATGGAAGGAGGGAGTCACCGGCATCGCTGCCTCGGAGCCTCTGCCAAACATTTCAAAAATTTATGTGGAACTATAAATGACCCCAAGTAGCCTGAGCAATCTTGATAAGGAAGAACAAAATAGGAGGGATCAAAATATCTGACATCAAGCTATACGTCAGGCCACAGTAATCAAAACAGTCTGGTACTGGCATAAGAACAGACAAATAGATCAATGGAACAGAATAGAAAGCCCAGAAATAAACCCAAGTGTCTATGGACAATTAATATACAACAAAAGAGGCAGGAGAGAAAAAATGGAGTTAAAGTAAACTATCCGATAAAGAATGTTGGGAGATGTTGCAAAAAATGTAACTGGACCACCAACTTACGCCATGCACAAAAATAAACTCAGGGTGCATAAAAGACTTAAATATAAGTCATGCCACCTTAAAAGTCCTGGAGTAGAATATAGGCAGGAAAATCTCAGGTATTCCACACAGCAATATTTTCAGTGATATGTGCCCTAGAGGCAAGGGACATAAAGGAAAGAATAAACAAATATTCAACTTCATCAAAATAAAAAGCTTGTGCATGGATAAAGAAAACATCAGTAAAATGCAAAGGGAACAAATTGTATGGGAAAATATATTTGCAAATGATTCCTCAGACAAAGGTTTGATCTCTAAAATATATAAAGGACTCACACAACTCCACTCTAGAAGATAAACAATTCACTTAAAATATGGGCAAAGGACCTAAACAGACACTTCTCCAAGGAGGACATACAAAGGGCCCAGAAACATATGAAAGGATGCTCAGCATCACTAGCCATCAGAGAGATGCAAATTAAAACCACAATGAGATACCACTTCACACAGGTCAGAATGGCCATCATAAACAAATCAACAAACAAGTATTAGAGAGGATGTGAAGAAAAGGGAACCCTAGAGCATTGTTGGTGGGAATGCAGACTGGTGCAGCCACTGTGGAAAACAGTATGGAATTACCTCTGAAAACTAAAAATGGAACTGCCTTTTGACCCAGCAATTCAACTGGTGGGATTATACCCTAATAACCCTGAAATACCAATCCAAAAGAACCTATGCACCCCAATGTTCATAGTAGCACAATTTACAATAGCCAAGTGCTGGAAGCAACCTAAGTGCCTATCAGTAAACGAGTGGATCAAAAAACTGTGGTACATTTATACAATGGAATTCTACACAGTAGAAAGGAAAAAAGAGCTCCTACCCTTCGCGACAGCATTATGCTAAATGAAATAAGCCAGGCAGTAAAAGAGAAATACCACATGATCTCACCTATAAGTGAAACCTAATCAACAAAACAAGCAAGCAAGCAAAATACAACCAGAGACACTGAAAGAAAGAACAAACTGACAGTAACTGGAGAGGAGGGAGGAGAAGGATATTTGGGGATAATGGCCATCAAGGAACATGTATAAAGGACACATGGACAAAGCCAAAGAGGGTAGGTTCAAGGGTGGGAGACAGGGATGTGTGGGGTAGTGGGATAAAAATGGAGACAACTATACTTGAACAACAATAAAAAAGAAATGGAAAAAAAAAATCTGTGGTACATTTATACAATGGATTACTACACAACACAAAGAAAGGAGTTCCTTTCTTTGAGCTCCTTCAAAATTCTCTGAGTCCTTTGAAATTCAGAAATTTCTACTCTGTTGCTTCTTTTAGAAAGTCCAAAAAGTTAGGCTTCTCCTGAAGAAGGAAGTTACTTAGATATTGGTAAGAGCATCACCTTGGGCATTCTTCATACAGGTCTGACACTATTCATGGCAGAGCAGGAGGGCAGGGAGAAGATGGGTTCCAGAAGATGTCTAACGGCATCATTTCAGGAAAACTTCTCTCATCTCCTAAATGAGAGGTTTTCTCCTTAAGGATATACAACAAGGATATTAGAAATTTAAGATATCATCCAGCTATAAACTTCATTTAGTCTTTAGTTACTGAGTTCTGTTACTTAGCACTGTTCTTAGAACTCAGGAGAATCAACTAACAAAGCAGGTAGAAATTCCTATTCTTGTGGAGTTCACCTCTTCCAACTTTTACTTAACCTTATGATATGCATTCCTTTGATACATACATTGTGCATAATGTCATTCTAGAAGAAATAACATGCAGACCTTCTCAACTATTAGGTTGTTCCTTGGGTCACTTATTCATTTAATATTCAGAGAAGTATTGCGGTAGAAGATGGGATAAATGTCCCATTCAGAAGATGAATGTGACACAGCCCTTAACCTTGGGAAGCCATCTCATCATCTACTAGGAAGGTTGAAAGGCAGACCCATTAGTAAGGACATACAATAATACCTATCACAGGAGAACTCTGGGGGGGGGTAGAAACATATCTTCCTATTGGGAAACTGAGTGATGGCTTCTGCTAGGATTGAAGCTAGATGTTTTAAATGAATAAACTTACAGATGGGTAAGGAATCTAAGATTAGAATATAGCCATAAGGAAAAATACATAATTATAAGCAGGTACACAGAACTTATTTAGAAAAATGGGGAAAAAAAGATTCATTTGGCTATAGCAAAGGAAACATGGCTGGCTACAGTCACACAGGCCAAATAGGACTTATTTTTTAGACTTTGGTGACTCCCAAGGGTTTTGAACACAGGAATGACATGCCCACATTCAAGATGACAAAGTCAGTGTGGCCCAGACAAGGCAGACACTAAAGGGCAGACAACAGTTTTATCAAGTTCTGGCAATAAAAACAACAGCAAGTAAGTGATTTAACTCAACAATAATTGAGTGACTTCCTGGGTGCTGAAGAGGAAGCAAAGACAAGCTCCAACTTTAAGTGTTACAGAACACAACTAGGATAAATTACAGATTCAGTACCAACAAAATGTTCAAGCAGTAATGAAGAATCCCAAACCACCCCCCCACGACAAGGAATAGGGGAAGTAATTTATGGAAAATAAAAAGAATATTTTTAAAGGATCCAGAGACCTAAAAATACCATCCAAACTCTAATTCAGCAGAACCTAAAGGGATTTGATCTCATAAACAATGTGTCTATTATGTTCCAGGCCCTAAGCAAATAAACAGGTCCCCGCTCTAGGATGTTTACACATTAGGAAGGAAGACAGAAAATAGACACATAAGCAAGAAAATATATAACAAACAGGTGGTGCTAATTGGTGTGAAGAAAATAAAAACCAGGAGATGGACAAAAGCACACTATAAATGGAGTTTCAGAGAAAGACTTTCTGAAGGCATAACATTTCATTAGCCAATGGGTCAAGCTTGCAGATAGCTAGGAGATATCCCCAAGATCAAGGGACCAGCATGTGAGATGAGAGTAAGCCTAGAATGTTCTAGGAAGAAGGAGATTGAGGACTGGGGGCTGGTAAGCAGAGCAAGGAGACGGGTGAGGCAGGAGCTGGAGGCCCAGTTATGCAGAACCTTGTAAGCCAAATGAGGAGTTTGGATTTCATTCTGAGCAGGATGGAAACATTGAAGGACTAGGGACAAAGAAATAATAGGCATTGTGGCTGTTGTATGTTGTATTTATGATATATGCCAACACCTAAAATAATGCCTGACACATAGTAGATATTTAGTCAACATTTTTTGAAATAATAAATTATCATTAGGGCTGGTATACACAGAACAGATTGTAGATGGGCAAGGAGTGCAGGAGACTCACTAAAAATAAGTGTAAAAGTCAAGAGATCATGGTGGCTTACTTAGGGGTGGTTGTCCTGGATGGAGGGGGTGAGAGAAAGGGAGAGCATTTTGCTGAAAACCAGATTTTGGTGAAAAAGAGAAATCAGGGGATACATTTGGACTGAGCATCTGGAATGAGAGAGATGGAGGATACTGGAAGGAAAGTCAGGGAGTGAAAACGGGGGGGTAGGCAGTTTACACATATGAATTTAAGATTATAGTCAAGGGAAGATGCTGACAATGGCATACTCAAGTCTAGTGTTCTTGGAACCAGAAAAAAAAAATTTGGGTTCGGCTGTCTGCCCCAAAGAAAGCCAAACTTGTGAAGCAGATGTTGGTTCAAAAGAAAAAGTTTGATTCAGTTGCCACATGACCAGACAGAATGATGGACAACTGTCTCAAAGACCATCTACCCTTCCTCCTCAATCCTGCAGTTCTTACAAGGATAGGATGGGGAGGGCTTTTTTTCCTATCCAATTATCTTTCTAGCTTTTGGCATACTCAGTGTAAGAACCTCCCCAGGTGCCATCTTGGCCAATAGGAGAGACTTCCTGGTGCTCTGACTGACTGTCTATGGTAGCATTCTGGGAATGAGTCAACACTGATGAAATCAACTTGAGATCATCAGCATGGAGGCAGTATTATAGCAAAGACAAGGATGCAGGTAAGAAGGAAGAGATCTAAGAGCAAAACCCAGCAGAATTCCATCATGTAGAGGTCAAAATTCAGTAGAGGTTACTAGGGATAAAAATTCAGGGGCCATCAAGAGAGCCTGAGGAAGAAGATCCAGAGAGGTGGCAGGAAGACCAGGAGAATCTGATGTCCTGGAAGCCAGGAGCTTGAGAAAGAGGGAATGGTGCACAGTGTGAGAGGCTGCTGAGGATGGAGAACTGACCTTATATATATTTGACAAGGCAGAGACTGCCTGTGGCCTTCATGAGAGCAGTGAATGGGACAGGTGGGGACAGGAACCTAGGTAGGTGCTCTCAGAGAGGCAGAAGGAGAGATGAGGCAGCAGCACAAAGGGACTTTAAAATAAACTCATGCTGTTCTGGCCTCAGGCTGCGTGGCAGGCATTTGTTTAATTTTTCCATAATTTACATATATGTTAAATATATTGTTTGTCTAAATCAAACATTACATGATAAAATGTGTCTTTATATGCTGAGATGGAGAGTGGAGAGTGTAAACAACTTTTCAAGGTGTGTTTCATAAAAGGAAACAGAACATCAATGCCCTGGGGGGTGTGGGGTCAGGAGATCTATAAAGTGTTACCATATTACACTGCATTTGTGTGCCAACAGTTTCCTTCTTGTCGTCCCCTTTACATACAGCTCCTGTATCTGATAAACAGAAGCAACACTGAGGAGATGGAGGAGGGGAAAATGGCAGGCAAAACTCTAAATTATTTTTTCTCAAATTTCAAAAGTCCTATTTTCACAAATATTACTTGTGCTCAAAACATAGAAAAGACTTGCTAATTAACTAGCTTTAAATTTTGATGGTAAAAGGACTTATGACTAATAGTAAAGAAAAAAGAGAAGTCCTTTGAATGATAACAATCTATTGATGTGTCCCGTAGTTGGTTGCTTTTTTTCCCCCTGGTCAGTGTATCATAGGGAGAAAGATGAGGAATGGCGAATGAGTTTCATTATCTCTCATACTGACAGCAGGTGAGCAAGGTCTTATGCTTAGTTCTAGTCTCCCCATTTTTTTCATCTTATTAACCTGAATCTGTGAACTTTAGTAATGTGCAAGACTGAGAATCCTATTTCTCAAACTGCTGTTAACTTATTATACCCTGAAAGCAAAAGCAGTGAACATTTGAGCAAGTTAAGTGGGTGTCGATTTAAGGGCAAAATAATTAAATTACCATCCCTGGCCATGGGTGTGAATTTTGGTCTTTTTTCCCCCTTTCATACATACAATATTTCCCTGACAGCTGTGTAATACAAATAGATCTAGAAAGTGTGAAAAAGAAAATCTGTCCCACTAAATACATGAAAGGGACTCCAAATGAAGTCTCCATAACAGCATCTCCATCGGGCATAGATGGCTTCTCTTTCCAGCTCTCCCCACCTTCACCCCCCACACCAAAACTGGCTTCAAGTTCTATTCACTGAATTCTCCCAAAAATACTGCAATACAATAGATGCCTGATAATACCAGAAGAGCCTGTCTGTACACTATATCCTTATTTTTCAGTCCTCTGTGAACATCAAGCTTTGGGCCAATAAATCAGGAAACGTGTGGATTATGAATTAATGTTAACAGCACACATCATTTGTTGCTACGGAGATCCAGATGTTTTTCTAGTAACGTGGGAGCTCAATGGTCTTTGTGATACCGTGCCACTAAAACAGTGACATCATGCACCTACCACTTATTTTCCCTGAAGTGACCATGTCACAGAATATGACAACCACTTATCAATACCCATATATCCAAACATTATTGTATGGGATATATAAATCACCTATATCCTGCTTTGTTTCCTCAAGTATTTTTTAAAGATTTTATTTATTTATTTTTAGAGAGAAAATAACGGAAGGAGAAAGAGAGGGAGAGAAACATGAATGTGTGGTTGCCTCCTGAGCAACCCCCACTGGGGACCCAGCCCACAACCCAGGCATGTGTCCCCACTGGGAATCTAACCGACAACCCTTGGTTTGCAGGCCCACGCTCAATCCACTTAGCTGCACCAGCCAGGGCTGTTTCCTAAAGTATTTAAAGAGACTTTAAAATACAAATACCTGGTGATCAGAAAGTCCAAGAGAAATACATGTCTGCTATAAAGGAAATCATCCAGTGAAACGCTCTGCCTGTTATACTCATATCTAAACTTGAAAAGCAATATTTATGAAGAAAGTAGAAAAGTCTGAGACGACCAGGAAGGTTATGAGGCTATGACTCCTGCATTTGGTGGGGCGTGGTGGGGTGGATGGACAGTTATACTAGTGGCATGTATTTTATGAAGGAGACAGGAGGTCAATGGAATTAAGAAAGGAGGGGGAAAACAAAATGAGGAAGCAAAATGAAATGGAAAGGGATAAATCTCAGGGAACACTTTTGACTGCGAGTTATTCAAAACACTATGAAACACACTAAAGGTGAGAATAAAAGTGCTTTACTATAGGTACTGGAACCTTAACTATCAAACCCTAAAGTTCTAAATATTTTATATAGGAGTTGGGGATTGTATGCTTTTTGGAACAAGAAATGCTACAAATCTTTTTCTTAGTATAGTAAATCTAGTCTTACAAATAAGAAAAATTATTATATTTACTGAAAATGGCATTAACGAAGGACTCAAAGTGATTATTAGATAATCCAGGGGCTGACAAAGAGAGCCTTAAGTAGTTCTACTTTATATATACTCAAGTTATCACTAATACTACTTGCCCTCTAATTGGCTCAACTGAATAAACTAACAAAAATAATTACAGAATCATGGTGGTAGATGTGACCTTTGTACTCACCAAGAAGAAGAAACTAAACCTCAGAGAAGAAAAATGACTTGAAAAAAGCCATATTGAACTTTTCACACTGTTTTCTCTAAAAGGCCATGAACATCAAAGATGCCCAGGGCTGTACCACAGAAAGGGCATATGGGTACTGGACTTCCTGGTTTCCTAACAGTCACCAGTCCTGCTTTTTTTGTTTGTTTGTTTGATTGTTTGGTTGTTTGTTTTGTTTTGTTTTTAGTATGGAAAGGAAGAAGGTGATGGGAGAGAGGCAGGGAGGAATCAGTCTGTCTATAAGTAACTCCCGTTAAGACAGAAATTTGCCTATTGGGCGACTCCATCAGGGTGAGCTAGCCAGGAATGATGGCTGTCTCTGATGGAACTGCTGGGTTGTTTCAGAAGCACTTGGAGAGGAGGAGGGCAGAAGGCACTCACCCTTTCTGTTTGCAGGTTAGAAGACAGAGTGCTTGGGCAGAAAAAGGCTACAGAACAGAGCAGATATCAGATCGATTTTGTCAAATGGACAATAAAAGTCATTGAACTAAAAAACAAAGGACCACAGTGGCCTTGTAATACAGTTTGATATCAGGTATTGTGATCCCTCCTGCTTTGTTCTTCTTTCTCAAAATTGCTGCTGCTATTCGAGGTCGTTTATGGTTCCATATGAATTTCTGCAATGTTTGTTCTATATCTGTGAAATATGTCATGGGTACTCTAATAGGGATTGCATTGAATCTATAAATTGCTTTGGGTAGTATGGCCATTTTGATAATGTTGATTCTTCCAATCCATGAACATGGTACATGCTTCCATTTGTTTGTATCTTCCTTAATTTCTTTCTTCAGTGTTGTGTAGTTTTCTGAGTACAGGTCTTTTACCTCCTTGGTTAGGTTTATTCCTAGGTACTTTATTTTTCTTGTTGCTATATCGAATGGGATTTTTTTCCTGATTTCTGTTTCTGCAGTTTCGTTGCTGGTGTACAGGAATGCCTTTGATTTCTGGGTATTGACTCTGTATCCAGCTGTTTTGCCAAATTCATTTATTAGGTCGAGTAGTTTCTGAGTGGAGTCTATAGGGTTTTCCATGTACACTATCATGTCGTCTGCAAACAGTGACAGTTTCATTAAACAGCCTGGTACTGGCATAAAAACAGGCACATAGACCAATGGAACAGAATAGAGAGCCCAGAAATAAACTCAAGTCTATACGATCAATTAATATTTGACAAAGGAGGCAGGAGCATAAAATGGAGCAAAAACAGCCTCTTCAACAGATGGTGTTGGGAGATCTGGACAGCTACATGCAAAAAAATGAAACTCGATCACCAACTTACGCCATACACGAAAATAAACTCAAGATGGATAAAAGACTTAAATATAAGCCGTAACACCATAAAAGTCCTTGAGGAAAACATTGGCAGGAAAATCTCAGACATTCCACGCAGCAACATCCTCACAGACACATCCCCTAAAGCAAGGGACATAAAGGAAAGAATAAACAAATGGGACCTCATCAAAATAAAAAGCTTCTGCATGGCTAAAGAAAACAGCACCAAATTACAAAGAGTACCAACAGTATGGGAAAACATATTTGCCAACGATACCTCAGACAAGGGCCTGATCTCCAAAATATATAAAGAACTCACTCAACTCCACTCCAGGAAGACAAACAACCCAATTAAAAAATGGGCAAAGGACTTGAACAGACACTTCTCCAAGGAAGACATACAGAGGGCCCAGAGACATATGAAAAGATGCTCAGCATCACTAGCCATCAGAGAGATGCAAATTAAAACCACAATGAGGTATCATCTCACACCAGTCAGAATGGCCAACATAAACAAATCCACAAACAAATGTTGGAGAGGATGCGGAGAAAAGGGAACCCTTGTGCACTGTTGGTGGGAATGCAGACTGGTGAGGCCACTGTGGAAAACAGTATGGAATTTCCTCAGAAAACTAAAAATGGAACTGCCCTTTGACCCAGTAATTCCGCTGCTGGGATTATACCCTAAGAACACTGAAACACCAATCCAAAAGAATCTGTGCACCCCAATGTTCATAGCAGCACAATTTACAATAGCCAAGTACTGGAAACAACCGAAGTGCCCATCAGCAAACGAGTGGATCCAAAAACTATGGTATATTTACACAATGGAATTCTACGCAGCAGAGAGAAAGAAGGAGCTTATACCCTTTGCAACAGCATGGATGAAACTGGAGAGCATTATGCTAAGTGAAATAAGCCAGGAAGTGAGGGACAAGTACCATATGATCTCACCTTTAACTGGAACATAAGCAATAGAAGAAAAAAGCAAACAAAATATAACCAGAGACATTGCAGTTAAGAACAATCTAACAATTGCCAGGGCGGGGGTGGGGGGTGGGGGCGGGGATAGTGGGAAGAGGGTATTACAGGAACTACTATAAAGGACACATGGACAAAACCAAGGGGGAGGGTGGAGAGGGGGGAGGGAGGTGGGTTCACCTGGGGTGGGGTAGAGGGATGGGGAGAAAAGGCATACAACTGTAATTGCATAACAATTAAAAAAAAAAAAAAAAAAAAAGAACAATTGAAACCCCCAAAAAAAAACAAAAAAAAAAAAACAAAAAAAAAACAAAAAAAAAAAACCAAAGGACCCAAATTGCAGCATAAGAATTTGCAGTCTACCTTATTTTCTACTGTGGGTGTGGTGCAACCTCTCTCAGAGGCAGTGTAGTAGGAGGCCTGGATGGGAGTCCTAGCTTGCAGATTCTCCTCAGCATCTTACATAACCTCTTTGATTCGCCTATTTCTCTCACTAAGGGAAGAATTCCCACCTACTTCCTGCTTAAACAAGTAGATGGTATTTTTATGACCTGAAATCCACTCAGTCAACTTCCTGAGAACAAACCATGGACTGGTCAAAGTTCAAGGTGCTGGAATATGAGAGAAATTTAACAATGTTTTTGTCCTCAAGATACTCACATCAAGACACAGGCAAGCAGGCTGTGACCCATTCACAACTCAGGTAACTACAATAGGGCAAGTGCAAAAGACATGGGAAAAAGGGAGGGAGCAATGATTTATTTTGCTAAGAGGTACTAGTACTCCAGGATGTTATTTTGATTATAACTTAAAAAAAAATAAAATAGCACACTTCTGTGGCAAATTGTGTAAATAAGTACAAACCAATGACCAAATATCTCAACTATCCCTAAATTGTACAAAATACTGTAATCACATGAAACACTTTGCTTGCCTATTTAGAATAATTGTTGCTTCAGTCATTTTTATAACAAGCAGATGCTATTGTCAATTGCTCTGTGGAATGAAATAGCTACTTAGAGTCTTTCATTCAAAACAAAACAAAACAAAAACCATTGGAAATAAGCTACAGTCTCAATTATCCACAAAAGATGAGGAAAGAGAAAACTTGTTATCCTATTGTATTAATTGAACATTCTTCTCTCCACAAACCCTCACAAAATCTTTGCTATAGTGGATTTAAAAAATGACCTATTTCAGTTGTTGGTTAATTTAATTTATGAGAAAAATGCAGATACTGGGATTTTTAAAAACTGCAGGTATAAATATAAACCATAAATTTTAGAATCAATCCCTGGTTTGCTTATATATTTTGGGCTATAATCAATCATTTGTTTTGCTAAAGTGGGTAACTTCTTTTACTCTTCTATCGTTATCACACACCATCACACAGTGTTGGAACTGGAAGGAAACACAAATCAGATTGTCAGTCCAACTTACTCACATTACAGATAAAGAAGGGACTGAGGAGGCTTGTCTTCCCATGATCACAGCTGGTCTTTTAGCATCTTCTATAATAATAGTCATATCCAATGCAAACATCAGAGAAGGTAAAGCTTACAGTGATCCTTTAAAACATCTATCTTTAAAAGTCAGAAGTGTAAAAGACATCAAATGATGCTACACAAACAAATCAGAGCAGTTGCAGTCCCTCTGTATTGATGCATTTACAGACTGTTCCAGTTCAACATGTGACCTCCCTACCAAGCCAATAACATATATGATCTGAACAAACTTAGGCAATTTGCCTTCATGAAATACCCCAGGCAAAAACAGAACTGTCACTTCACAAAGCTATCAATTGCACTAAACTGGGATTTGAAAATTAGTCAGAACATGCTCTGTGAAATTAAGCACTCTGAAATCCTGTAGGTTTAGAAATTAAAACAGCACTACATTTTTCCAAAACCACTTTCCAGAATAGGAAGCAAGAAGGGGCACCAAGGTAGTTATACTACACTCTATTTCTCTACCAATCATACACACACATTATACCAGGGTAAGCATGTGGACTCTAATCCCTTATTAGTGAACAACACACGTTTTCAAAATGAATTCCTGATCTAGAAGGAATTACTGTAATAGGCAAAGCTAGAGTGAGTCCACTGATGAAAAACACAGGCCTGACTGCCTGCTTTGTGCTGTCTTGGACAATGACACTGCTGGGGTCTTTATAGGCTGGCCTTTTCCTGTAAGGCATGATCTCCTAAATCCCAGGAAAAAAGATGTCAAGATGCCTCCCTTAGTCTTTAAACTATGCTTATCTCCCTATACCTATTTCTGCTGAAGATAGCTTTGTTATCTTTTAAAAGAGTAAAAATAAAAACAAGGAAGAACTGCACCACTGCAGATCCCAAGAGAAGGAAAAAAATCCCTTCAGCAATGACAAATACTATCTTCAGCAACTAGGAATATTCATCACATGCATTCTGGTGCCCCCTAATGCAGACTGGGACAGGCCGTGCCTGAAACCACAAGAAGCCTGACATCTGCAGTCTGAGTCCCTGCCAGTTCCCCCCACGCGCTTAAATTCAGCAGAGAAGTTATGGTGTCCATATTCTGTATGCAAAGACAGACAGACCACCCACCCACATTCCTCAAATGGGCCAAGTGGCCGGAACATCAAAGTCACAGAGCAATCAAAAGTCACTGGAAGAGAGTGGGTACAGAGGAGCCACATTGTTTGAGCCCCTGGATTTTGCTGCATTGTAATAGACCGGGATGTAGGGTAAAACGAAGCGCACCTTCAGCCAAAATGGACCAGACGCGTTTTCCTCGGGGGCTCCTCTCCACCAGTGTGCAGGTCGCTTATCTTAGGTAACAAGACCCACTGCTCTCTTAAAACTCCTGTAGCGGGCTCCGCTGAGCGGCACCGCCAGCTAGGGACTGGGAGGTGCTGAAAGAGCACCCACACTGCGCATTTCCACGCCAGCCACCACCCAAAGAAGCAAGGGCCTAATCTGCCACGTGCCCCCAGAGCGAGCATCTGCAAACTGGTGAGGAGGCTATGGGTGCTCGCACCATTAGCCGTGGGTATTGCCTGGGACACAATTATCTAAAAGGAAGCCCAAAGCAAAACCCAAACACAGAGCTTTGGTACGCAGTGTTGGGTGTGGGCTGGGAAGGGGGTATTACGTAGGTCTCTCCGCCCCCTCTCGGATACCCCTTCCACTCTGGGAGCGAGCCGGAAGCGGAGGAGGCGCGGCAAACCCGCTTGGGGGCTTCTTTGTTTCTCTCAGTCTCTTACAGGAGGGCCGGGTGTGTCTTCTGTACCCAATCCCGGACTGACACCCGACAATGCCCACGGGACCCTAGCAGCAGCGTGCCCCAAACTGACAATTTAAGCTCCCGGGAGAAGCGAGAGGGTGGGGAGGAGGGTAGATCCCGGGCCTTGGGGAGGGAGGTCACGGTCGGGCCTCGCGAGGGAGAGAGAAGCTGCCCAAAGAAGGGAGGAGAATGGGGCTGCAAGCAGAGTCCCAAAAGACACCAGCTTACCTTGGCAGCCCAGGCCTGGGCACAGATCATGCTCCTGTCAGGGCGTAGATTAGAGCCAGCGAGGTACACGCACCCTACAGGGTGCGCCAGGCCGCGGGGACCTGGGGAAGGGACCAGGGTACCCACCCGCTGTCGCTGAGCTCCAGGTGCCCTAGGCAAGCAGTGGCCTCTGCTAGGGCAGAGGGCGCGTGGGGGTCTTTGAGTGGTGTGAGCGAGGAAAGGGTCGCTGGGTCAGAGACGCACAGTATTCCGACTCTAATAGCGGCGCTTGATGCACGGTAACGAAGCACACTTCATCGCTTCCTCAGCTCGCATCCCCTCCCTCCTGGCCTGTTCCTCTGTGGGTACCACACTCCCGAACCAACCACTAACCGGGCTCGCTCTCTTTAGCGTTGCCCCACCCTACAGGCTCCTCCCACACACCACCACTCCTCCCCTCCGCCCCAGCCCCAGCCATAAATGTACATTGATTCTTGTTACCTCAGGCCCTTTCCTTTCAAAACCCAGCAGAGTACTGGGCATATCAAGCACCAGCTCCGCCGGCCCATCAGCTCTTTTGTGTATATGAAAACAGTGTGTTGAGAAAGGATGTGGTATAAACTCCCCAGTAGGTACCCTATGACAGATGTTCTACACCTCTGTTAGACACACTTAACCCACCTACCTTATATACAATTATGAACACTCACAGACACATGTCCAGGAACTGTCTAGTATTTGCACCACAAACACAGGACACATATATCGTAATTACAAATGCAAAGGATGAATATCCCCCCAGAAAAACTATAGCTGGGCAAGCCTAGCTTTCAAACCAGGGTTTATATTAAACTGCACATAGTATCAGAATGCCGGAACTGAAAGGAAGACTAAGCCCTCTTTGAGCAGCCAATCAAGATGCAAACAGAACTGAAATGCTGGTCACTGTCGGTTCCTAGCTACTCCATATATGTAAATCTAAGTGCACTTGGTCTATACTTGGCCTATATGTGTTCACATAATATGCAGTGTTTTTTAGTATGTTCCATAGTCTGTGATTCCATGACCTAAGTGCATTCTTCACAATGCTTATTTATTTCTTCTCACTCTCCTGACTAGCACTCCCTATGTAGCACATTTTTCACACTCAGAGAAATCGTCTTTCCCATGCCCCAAATACAGTACTCCTCTAAAATAAACAAAGGGTAGGCCCTGACTCCAGGTTCTTTATTTAAGACCAGAGCACAGATCTCCCAAAACCTCTTCCCCCTTCCACTTCCAAACACAGTAAGATGAACTGCTTCTCAGTGGATCTTACATCACTCACCAACCTCTATGCGTTGATTTCTCTCTCACAACCAGAAATTTCCAGAAGTGGAAAGTTTGAAAGATGTAAAGGGAACTCCACCTGCTGTACCTGACTCAAATATTAGAAAATTTTTAGTTTTAGGTAATAGCTAATAAGCTTAGTAATTAATGCATGTAACAGAACTATTGTCTCAGGAACTGAAGGTATGGCCCACCTTGACTCCAGGAAACCATAAGCAGTTCTACCTTTGTGCCTCAGGAGGACTGCAAGTAATCAAGATGGTATCTGAGCCACACTGTATTCCAGGGTGAGACTCCCACTGCCCAGGACACAGATAAAGACCACCGCCCAGGGCACAGATGAAAGAATGCTGCAGATTTTATCTGATCAACTTTTTCCCTGAATTCCAAACCCCTTACTTACACTTTTCTTCTCCTTATAAAAGGCATCAGTTTAAAATGGAATTTAAGATGGTCTGTTAGGATACATACCTGCCATTTTCTCAGATTGCCAGCCCTCTGAATAAATTGTCCATAAAGAGTCTCTGCTTATTGGGTCTGGTAGATGACAGGCAGAAGGAATGTCAGCTTTTCTGGTTTCATACCTTTTCTCCCCAGAGGTCTTCTATTTCTTCTTCCCAATGGGGAGAGGAAAGAAGGAAGGAGGGTCCTCCAGAGCCTCCTCTCCACATTTCCTGTGAGACGTCTACTGTTTGCCTGACAACTTTAACTCTTCCAGTCAGATGAGCTCAAAACAGACCACTTTTAAAATTTCAGCTAAGGATCCATGCAGAAAGCTTAGCACAAGTTTCTCCAGGAGATTTTGTACTCTAATTAGTATTTCTTCTTATATAAAAAAAAATCCTCTAAGAATCCACTTAAGCAAGCTGCAGTAGTAAACAGCAAAACCAACCAACCATGTGAGGTTTTTGACCAGTGTGGATGAAAAGGGGCCACATACCAAACCTGGCAAACTCAAAGAAGGCCTCTACGGCTGCCTTTCAAACTCAGAGACCTAAAGTAACCACACAGAATGGTTTGAAATTAAAAATTTTTAACTAAAAGCAGTTGATGGTGGGTAGTCATGTTCTAGGACCCTGTCCTAGGGCATACCATTTGTTAGGATATTTTTTCCCTAACAAAGATCAATCTTTACCTTAACTGAGTTTTTGCATTTAGAATCACATACTTGATAAACAAGTCTTTGTAGTAACAAAGTAATCTCCTTTTTTTCCCACATTACTTTTGTCATGTTAATTATTGACTGTTAACCATCCTGTACACACCTATGTAAAAGAACTATGTGTCTAACATTTTACTTTTTATACAACCACAGAGTTCCCCCAAACCTTTTCTTTTCTTTCTCCCACCTCACTAGTCTATCACCAATGGATTTCGTGTAAGCTACTTATGTTTCCTCTTGATTATAATATATAAAATAAGGTGCCAAACTGCCTTTTCCCAGAGCATCTTTTCAATACCTTGATGTTTTGCTTCCTGGCAATTGTCACCATTTGGCTCAAATAAACTCACAAAAATTCTTACAGGTTTGGATGTTTTCTTAGGTTGACACCAGAAGCTTGAACAACAACAACAAAAAAACCTCTGCCAAAACCCATCATTCATGGTTTCTAAATTAGCACAATATCACCAGAGTACAGTAAAGGATCTTTCTTTCCCTCAATGCATTGCCAGGATGTTCACCTCATTATTTTTAATGACTTAGCATCAATTTGGCTTAAAAATATTTATCTCAGTTCCATAATGGAGATAACTTGACAATTTGAACATTTCTCATAAAGGTTATTGATGTTTGTAATGCAGGAATTCCAAATTGGCAGCTGCTTAAGTGTTCATGATATTCTGAAGAAAACACCCAGAGGACTAGCAGATGTGGACATGCCATTTATTCCTCACATTACAGGGGAGTGCACCAATGACAGCAGGTTGGTGTAAGAGAGATCACACCCCCCTGTGTCCGAAACTTGTTTTAAGGGGTCCCAGACAAAGAAGGCACATGTCTTATGCATGACTCTAAACTACATTACCTCAGTGTAAAGAAAAGATCAAGAGCAGTCACAGGACCGGAAGCCACTCCCAAAAGGGGTTAAAAAGGAAGTTACATTCCATTTCCAAAATAATAAACATTTTCTCTGGTCAGGGGCCCCCTGATCAGCCCTCAGTCATGGGAAGGGAAAGGGCCACATCCATTGACCTCACACTCCACCCCAGAATTGCTCTTCTACCTCACATTCTTCTCATTAATTCTTCTGATAGGGGACCTGTGTGGTGAGCATCTTGGCACATTGCATCCATATACCACAGTAAAGCCTACACCCCAAGACAAAATGCACAAGACAGAAACTGAAGAGACCTAGGATGAGGGAATGCCACCAAGAACCTAAAGAGTCCCACCATGTCATAAAGGGGTCAGAAGCTATGGCTTATATATAATTGATTTCAGCTCCTAGGGTAGCTGAAATCAATGCTACCCTAGGAGCTGAAATTAATGCTTGGGATACATTGTTGGCATTCTCGGGAATATATAGACAACACTCTGTGTACAGAATAATAAAGACACCCTTGAGGCAGCAGTGAATAAGTCTAATGCCATTTTATTCTGCAGCAAAACTTTCAGAAATAAGAGCTATAGCGTGCTTGGTGTAATTAATGGCAATTGCAATGTAATTTGCTAGGGCCTTAATGACTTCATGGGTTAAAATGGTACTTGCACAGGATGCAAAAAGAGCTAAGGTGTGGAAACAGCAGTCAAAATGATTGACTCAACAGCGTGCCTAAAATGAGTCCCAATTCTGAGGGACACCTGTAAGAGAATTCAGTATTCATCCTGGGGTATGTTTCTACCCAGATGCAATACCCAGTACAATTAAATGGGAGATAAGGCCAACCATATTGGCCAGAGTCCCACAGGGCTCCCTGTGGGATGGGATGGGCCTGTGTCCTGTTGGTAAACCATCCCTAGAAACCTATAGCAGTCATTATTACAATATTCTTCCATAGGGTTGCTGGCATCCACCCCATGAGTTGCAGAGGTACATTTACAGTCAATTTTGTGTTCAATAAACATGGGCTTGGGCTGTCATACTTCTACCTGTATTGCTGTCCCTAATGGCATATATGAGCCATGGCTTGGTGTGCTAGCCAGCTGTCTCATGAGGGAAAACACTTTCTCATGAATCTGTTTCAAGAGGGGGTCAGAAGCCTTTCAGGGTGAAATCTCAGATGTGTGCTATCAAAGACTTGGATGTGTAAAGTCACTGGGGGAATAAAAAGGCAGTAAGTGACACACAACTGGTGGCATACACTAGCTGGGGCAGCAGTCAATAGCTGGGATAGTACCAGAGAAACTGGGGAGCTGAGTGACACCTGGGGCTGAGAGAAGAGATGGACAGAGACTGGCCATGAACCAGAGAGACTCTGGACTGGTCAAAATCTATCAGAGTTGGACTGTGTGGAAAGCTGGGTGGTTCTTAGGAGCAGCAGGAGCACCTAAGGGGACTTTTCTCAAAAAAAGAATTAAGCAGCCATGCAGGGACCACGTATACAAGGACCTTCTGCATGCAGTGGCCTGGCCAGCAAACAGGGAGAAGGGGGTTGCAGTTTCCTCCCACTCAGGGCTCTTCATGGATTGATCAAAGGGGGGCAGCAGGGTCTCAAAGAGGAAGCTGCTCCCAAAGAGACTTCTTCCATTAGCAGAACTGAGTGGCCCTGAGCAGGGACCTCATGGTCCTGCAGCAGCCAGGCCAACAAAGAGGGAGAGGAGGCATCATTGCTCCCACTCTGTGCACCTCAGGGACTGATCAAAGGGTTGGAAAACAAGGTAGATTATCAGTGCCACCCTGATGCAAATGCACAGAATGGACAGTGTAAAATCAACAGGAGGCTTTTTTTTTTTCAAGAGTAAGACAGTAAGACCTGGAGGTATGAGAAAACCAGAGATGGATCCAGAAAGAAGTTAGAAGGAGAACACCAACAGCTGAGATAAATTTCACCTTACCGTGTTTCAGAACTTGCATAGTTTTTTTTTTCCTTCTTTCTGTTCATTTATTTTTTTTTTGTTTTGTTTGTTTTTATTCTCTGATTTGTTTTTCCATTCTCCCTTTCATATCACCTTTTATTTTTTTCTTCTTTCACTTCACTTCTATTCCAAATAACATGCTATTCTTGGTCTTTGACTTTTTATGCTTTTTATTCAGATTGTATATGGCTTATCGTACTATAGTTATTCCAAATCCCACACAACACCCTTCCCTGGTCTTAATCCATTTGGCCATCCCCCTGAGATTTATTACTGTTGTGGTTTACACCAAATTTTTATCCCTCACTCTCACTATTTCTCCTCCATCTATCCTCACATAAGTGCTCTGCTAGCTAAAGTCATCATCTTCCAACACTGAATGAAGACAAATCAGAAAGCCTGAACAGACCAATAACTCAGACCAATAACTGCTGATGAAATTGAAGCAGTAATAAAAAAGTTCTTGGCATACAAAGGCCCTGGACCAGGCAGTTCTACAGGAGAATTTTACAAAGCACTTAAGGAAGAACTAACCCCTGTCCTTCACAGATTATTCCAAAAAATCCAAGATGGAAGACTCCCAAACTCTTTTTATGAAGCCAGCATCAACCTAATCCCAAAACCAGATAAAGACACAACAAAGAATGAAAACTACAGGCCAATATCACTGATGAACATCGATGCTAAAATTCTTGACAAAATATTGGCAAACCACATCCAGTAATACACTAGAGGATAATACTGCATGATAAAGAGGGATTCATCCCAGGGATACAAAGATGGTACAATATACGCAAATCAATAAATGTAATACATCAAATAAACAAAATGAAGACAAAAATCACAGGATCATATCAGTAGATATGGAAAAAGCATTTGATAAAGCACAGCACTCATGTATGATGAAAACACTCAGCAAAGTGGGAGTACAGGAAGCATACTTCAACATAATAAAGGTCATATACAAAAAACCTATAGCCAACATCATACTCAAAGGTTAAAACTAAAAACTTTCCCACTAGATCAGGACCAAGATAAGGATATCCACTTTCATGACTTCTATGCAACATAGTATTGGAAGTAGCTACAGCAATCAGACATGTAAAAGAAATAAAAGACATTCAAATTGAAAAGGAGTAAGTAAAACTGTCACCTTTTGCAGATGACATGATAGTGTACCTGGAAAACTCTATAGACAACACCTAAACACTACCTGATCTAATAAGTAAATTTGGAAAAACAGCAGGATCCAAAGTCAATATTCAGAAATTGAAGGCATTTTTGTACATCAACAACAAAACATCAAAAATAGAAATCAGGGGAGAAATCCCATTTGCTATAGCAACAAGAAAAGTAAAGTACCTAGGAGTAAACTTAACCAAGGGAGTTCATTTTCATTTTTTTCCAGAAACGTTTTGATTTCTTCCTTGATCTCACTCTTGACCCATTCTTTGTTTTTTGTTTGTTTGTTTTTGTTTTTTTAATTGTTATTCAATTACAGTTGTCTGCATTTTCTCCCCATCCCTCCACCCCACCCCAGCCAAACCCACCTCCCTTCCCCACTTCCACCTTCCCCCTTGATTTTGTCCATGTGTCCTTTATAGTAGTTCCTGTAAATCCATCTCCCCACTGTCCCCTCCCCACTCCCCTCTGGTTATTGTTAGATTTTTCTTAACTTCAATGACTCTGGTTATATTTTGTTTGCTTTTTCCTTCTATTGTTTATGTTCCAGTTAAAGGTGAGATCATATGGTATTTGTCCCTCACTTCCTGGCTTATTTCACTTAGCATAATGCTCTCCAGTTTCATCCATGCTGTTGCAAAGGGTATAAGCTCCTTCTTTCTCTCTGCTGCATACAATTCCATTCTGTAAAGGTACCATAGTTTTTTCATCTACTCATTTGCTGATGGGCACTTAGGTTGCCTCCAGTACTTGGCTATTGTAAATTGTGCTACTATGAACATTGGGGTGCATAGGTTCTTTTGGATTGGTGTTTCAGGGTTCTTAGGGTATAATCCCAGCAGCGGAATTGCTGGGTCAAAGGGCAGTTCCATTTTTAGTTTTCTGAGCAAATTCCATACTGTTTTCCATAGTGGCCTCACCAGTCTGCATTCCCACCAACAATGTACTAGGGTTTCCTTTTCTCCACATCCTCTCCAACATTTGATTGTTGATTTGTTTATGTGGGCCACTCTGACCAGTGTGAGATGGTACCTCATTGTGGTTTTAATTTGCATCTCTCTGATGGCTAGTGATGCTGAGCATCTTTTCATATGTCTCTGTGTCCTGTGTATGTCTTCCTTGGAGAAGTGTCTGTTCAAGTCCTTTGACCATTTTTTAATTGTTTTGTTTGTCTTCCTGGAGTGGAGTCATGTGAGTTCTTTATATATTTTGGAGATCAGGCCCTTGTCTGAGGTATCATTGGCAAATATGTTTTCCCATACTGTTGGTTCTCTTTGTATTTTAATGCTGTTTTCTTTAGTGAAACTGGTGGGAAATAAGACAAGATTCCAAAGCCAGTTCTAGTCCCCCTTATTCTTTTGGAAATCTGTCTTTGCTTTAAATTTTTGCTCTATTTCTGGTTTGAGAGGAAATTGAGGTTGCCCAAGGAGGGTTAAAATTTCACACTATGTGGGAAAGTGAACAAGACAAAGTATGAGGCATGGAATTTCAATTTTAATGAATATTCAAAGGCCAAGAATTTTCCTTCACACTTCATATTTTCCTACTACCTAATCGTTCTATAATATGGCATTCTGAAGTAGTGACGACATAAGGTTTCTTTCCATAAAATCAGTAAGATCAGTTGTCAATGGTGGTTTTCTCAACTAAGACTTTGACTGGAATTTCATGCTTGAAGGAGGCATGTTTGGGCTCTGTCTGTTACCAGAAAGCCTCGAGGAATTGGGATTGACTTCTGAAGCTAGTAAAAGCCCATGAGAAAAGCCTTGATGGGTTGTGTGGTTCATGGCAGTCTTTCCAGGGAAGGAACAAAGGTAGTTTTCCTGAAAGATGGCTAGTAGGTACCTTAAAACACAGTGGAAACCTCAAGGACTCAAGAGCAGCAGTTGGTAAAGGTGAGGACAGATGACAGATGTGTGTCTCAGCTTCTGTGCCCTGAAAGGTGGACTAAAGAGTCAATCTAAATGTTCCTTGTGTGAATTCCAGCAAAACATACTTAAAAATCACATTTGATCAATTGTTGCTCTTGTTGTTTTTATGCAAACAGGCCAAATTAAAGCTGGACTTAATGCAGTCCCTTTAATGATAAAGAGGGTGATCTTAAAGAGAAAAATTGTGGTTCAAGGAAAATAATAATGCTTAGTTGTGGACATTAGATTGGTGCACTTAACTGTCTTCAAAGTTTGTTTTCAGTTGGAAGTTGAATCTGGGTGTGTAACATCATCAAAGATGTTCAACTTACAGGCAAGAAGGATCTCTCAAATTGCCACTGTTACATGTCATTCTAGCAAAAGATTTGCAACTGGATGTCTTCTCAAAAAAACAACTTCCTGGCCTCAGAGACTGGTTTGTGGGTTGTTGTGTGAATTAATATGTGTGTTCTTCCATCTATTTTCATAGGGCTTAAGCCTGTGATATCATTACCTGAGTGACTGGTTACAAAATATAGACCTCATTAAGAAGCCCATCTGGGTGACACATCAACAGAGGGAAGATGGCCATAGAGTAGTGGGCAGCTTTGTTCATCTGCTCTCAGACACGGACAGCATTTGAAGTCAGAACACAGTGGTGATTGAAAACATCTGTGAGTGAGAGGTTACACAATGGAGAATGTGGGGAGTGTGCAGGAATTTATGCAAGAACTAGCCTGTCGGCAAAGATTCTGGGAAACAATGGCCCAGGCTTTCTAGGTAGACCACCACTGCTGCCCAGCCCAACACTGCTGGATGCACAGAGTTGGGGTGGCTGTAGATCCGCTCAGGAACCACGAACTACTGGGATAGTGACAGAAGGCCTGGGAGGTGCAAGCTTCATAAACATCAGAGCAGGAACAGGTAGGCCCAAGGATGAAGACCTGTGGAGGGAGTAGAGAGACCACACCGTCACCACCTTGTATTATAGCAGAGCTGAAGGGATCTTCCCAATGCCATGCAGGAAAGTTTCAGAGTAAAATTTTATGTAAAATTGGCAGAGGTCCTGGAAGGAGATGTCCAGCCCTGACCGTGATTTGGGGGAAGAGCGAGTGCAAGGAGAACAGGACCCCCAGGGACTGCACTATACCATGGGGCCACAGAGAAACTCTTTAGAAAGGGGAGCTGAGACATGACCGAACCTTGGCAGGGACCCAGGCATGCAGGCCTGCACACACGAATGGAGGCCCAGCAGCTTTTCTAAACAAAAACTCAGAGACATAGAAAAAAACTGACCAGGAGGACCCAACACAACACACCTCACAAACAGAAAACAGAGTGGAGAATTTGGGCCAAACCTCCTGTGAGAGAGCAACAGGCTTGGATCTGGAAGGCAGGAGCTGAATGCCTGAGATTTATTTACTCTAGTAAAACAGAGACTTTCACAGGCAGGCAAACCCAACCCTCCCACCTATGGGATTACAGGCTCAGCAGAGAGGTGAGGTCAGGCCCAGGAGTTTTCCTGCTGCACACATTTTTCAGGGGAAAGGAGAAAAATATCCTTCCCAGACACTGTGTGCTACACAGCTCCTTGGGCCCTGATTTAAACCCAGAAGGTCAGAGAAAATAGAGGCAGGCACAACAGGATGCTATCTTCTCTCCTGCAAAGTTGTTTAACATTCATTTCATATCCTTCAAGTTTGGGCATAGTGTGGCACCAGGTTTTATAATACAGTTTATTTCAAGTCTCATATATTACTTTTCCTTTCTCTCACTCCACACTACCTCGTTCCTCCCCCTTTGTATATTTGTTTTAAATCCTACTTTCCCTCTTGTTACCACTTGGTTCTATTCTACACTATTACTATTGCTACCCCCCTCCAACCTCTCAAAATCATTTGTAATTGTCATTAGTCTTCTCACATTCCTTCTCTTGTTTTAAAATGCCTGTATTCTCTCTCCACCTTTATTAACTTTTATTCATAGGTAGTGGATAAGGCAGTTGTTGTTACAGTTCTTCAATCTTATTTCTAGATAGTGACTATCATATTTAAAATCTCGAATTTCTCTGTTCCCCTCTCCTATTCCATTCTGCCTTCCTACTGCCATTACTTTTTTCACTTTAAATGTTAGTTTTTTCCTGTCTTATCTGGGTTTTCATCCTTCCCCCTCTATTCTCTCAAAATAACTTCTCCTTCTAGACATCTCTTAAGCTCTTCTTTCTTTCTTTGTGCTCTCTTATTCGCACTCCACCTATATAAATCTTAGCTCATTGGTTATTGACATTCCTAAAGTGAAGATTTTTCTGCAATTAGGGAAATACACACACACACACACACACACACAGTCTGTTTTTTCCTTACTAGATATATAGAAATATAAATAATTTCTTTAATTTTGTTTTAATCTAATACTAGATGCTTCTCCTCTCTTACTACATTGCACCTTCCTTCCTCCCTTTCTTAGTTATGAAGTAAATTTTATTTTCCTTCTCACTTTGCCTGCCTCTATTCCCTAATCTTTATTATTGCCCCTCCCTCTACCCTGGCAAAATCTCTTTTCTTTAAGTTGGTCATCTCATATTTGTTTTTCATTTCTTATAGTAGTCTTAATTTCCTTACACCTTTATTAATATTGGTGCATTTGCTGTTGACAGTGTAATCATAGGTGGGGGATATCCTCACAGGTATGGGTCTGTTTCCTGTATTTTTTGGGTTTTGTTCTGTCAGTACCTGTTCAATAGTGTACAAGACATGGAAGGCATAGTGACATTCAGTCAGTCATCCAGAGGGAAGAACACAACAAAGAATGACCCAACAAAACCAAAACCCAGTTACAATGACATAAAAGACATAAAGGCCAGCTCAAGCATCAAGCACAGGTGATAAGGATATGGCACCACTGAATCTCACAGGTCTCCTACCAAAGAAGAAGACACAACAAAGACAGGGAGTCAAAGCAGATAAATGTAACAAGCAGAAAAAACAAGAAGAGTCACCTAAAATGGGGAGACAAAGAAACAACCCCCAATCAAAAAGAAAGGATGTATCCCCAGAAAGACTGCTAAACAAAATTGAGGCAAACAATCAAACACTGAGTTCAAAATAATGCTTATAAGGAAGCTCAATGAGAACAAAGAAAACTTCAAAGAAGCCTCTTTAAATAAAATACCCCACTGTCAACAATAGGTAGATATCAACAAGGATATTGTGTAACAGAGCAACAATTAGACCAAATAAACTTAACAAATTATATTTATTCATCTTCATCCCAAAGAAGCAAAATACACGCTCTTTTCAAATGCACATGGAATATTTTCAAAGATAGACCACATAATAGAACACAAAAAAAGTCTCCAAAAATTCAAATAAATTGAAATCATATCAAGAATTTTCTGAGACTACAAAGGATTAAAACTAGAAACCAACCCCAAGAAAAAACTCAAAAACATTCAAACTCATGAAGACTGAACATAATGTTATTAAATAATGAATGGATTAAAAAGAGATCAAGGAAGAAAGCAAAAACTTTCGGAAAAAAATGAAAATGACCACACAACGGTCCAAAACCTATGGGACACAGTGAAGGCAGTCCTGAGAGAGAATTTCATAGTCATACAGGCCTACCTAAAAAATATAGAAACATTTCAAATAAACAGTCTAACCCTACAGCTACAAAAACTTGCAGAACAACAACAAACCAAGTCCAGAGCAAGAAGAAGGAAGAAAATAATCAAGATCAGAGCAGAATTAAAAGAAATAGTGACTAAAAGAACAATCAATAAATCAAACAATTGATAAATCCAGGAGCTGGTTCTTTGAAAGGATAAATGAAAATAGACAAGCCTTCAAGTAGAACCATCAATAAAAAAGAGAGAGATCCCAAATAAATAAAATCAGAAATGAAAGAGGAGAGATTACAACTAATACCACAAAAATGCAAAGGATTGTAAGAAATTACTAGGAACAGAGTTTCCGGCCAAGATAGAGGTATAGGTAGACACACTGTGCCTCCTTGAACAACCAAAAGAAGGACAACAACAAATTTAAAAACAAAAAACAACCAGAACTGACAGAAAATCGAACTGTGTGGAAGTCTAACAACCAAGGAGTTAAAGAAGAAACATTCATCCAGACCTGTAGGAGGGGCGGAGATGGGCAGCCAGCCAGAGAGGACTCGTGGCAAGGCTGCAGCTGGAGGACTGGGGTGGGCAAGGTTGTGGCTGGTGGGCAAGGCGGCGACTGGTGGGCCCTTCAAGCTGGCAGATTGCAAACTGTGTAGTCCCACATTAGCGTGCAGATAAACTGGGAGGAACAACTGGGGAGCAAGACAGACTGCACAACCCAGAGTTCCGGCACAGGGAAAGAAAGCCTCAAAGCCTCTGTCTGAAAACACCTGCGGGGTTTGAGGCAGCAATGGGAGAAACTCCCAGCCTCACAGGAGAGATAGTTGGAGAGACCTACTAGGGTCCTAGAATGTACACAAACCCACCCACCGGGAATCAGCACCAGAAGAGCCCAATTTGATTATGGGTAGCAGGGGAAGTGACTGAAAATGGGCAGAGAGGAGAGCAAGTAGCATTGTTCCCTCTCTGACCCCTCCCCCACATACAGTGTCACAATGAATGATGTGGGTTGCTCTGCCCTAGCGAATATCTAAGGTTCCACCCCTTACTACATACCAGGTGCACCAAGACAAAAAAAAAAGAGAGAGAGAGAGAGAGAGAGAGAGAGAGAGAGACCCAAATGAAAGAACAGTTCAAAGCCCAGAAAAAATACAACTAAGCGATGAAGAGATAGTCAACCTATCAGATGCACAGTTCACAACACTGGTAATCAGGATGCACACAGAATTTGTTGAATACGGTCACAAATTAGATGAAAAAATGAAGGCCGTGCTAAGCGACATAAAGGAAAATGTACAGGGAACCAACAGTGAAAGGAAGGAAACTGGGACTCAAATCAACAATTTGGAACAAAAGGAAGAAATAAACATTCAACCTGAACAGAATGAAGAAACAAGAATTCAAAAAAATGAAGAGAAGCTTAGGAACCTCCAGGACATCTTTAAATGTTACAACAGCTGAATCATAGGGGTATCAGAAGGAGAAGAGGAAGAACAAGAAATTGAAAACTTATTTGAACAAATAATGAAGGAAAACTTTCCCAATCTGGCAAAGTAAATAGACTTCCAGGAAGTCCAGGAAGCTCAGAGAGTCCCAAAGAAGCTGGACCCAAGGAGGAACACACCAAGGCACATCATAATTACATTACCTAAGATTAAAGAGAAGGAGAGAATCTTAGAAGCAGCAAGAGAAAAGGACACAGTTACCTACAAAGGAGTGCCTGTAAGACTGTCAGCTGATTTCTCAAAAGAAACCTCACAGGCAAGAAGGGGCTGGCAAGAAGTATTCCAAGTCATGAAAGGCAAGGACCTACATCCAAGATTGCTCTATCCAGCAAAGCTATCATTTAGAATGGAAGGGTAGATAAAGTGCTTCCCAGACAAGGTAAAGTTAAAGGAGTTCATCATCACCAAGTCCTTATTATATGAAATATTAAAGGGACTTATCTAAGAGAAAGAAGATAAAAAATATGAACAGTAAAATGATAACAAACTCACAGTTATTAACAACCACACCTAAAACAACAACAAAAGCAAACTAAGCAAACAACTGGAACAGGAACAGAATCACAGAAACAGAGGTCATATGGATGGTTAACAGCAGGGGAGTGGGAGAGGGAAAGAGGGGGAAAAGGTACAGAGAATAGGTAGCATAAATGGTAAGTAGAAATTAGACAGGGGGAGGTTAAGAATAGTATAGGAAATGTAGAAGCCAAAGAACTCATGTGTATGCCCCATGGACATGAACTAAGGGGGGTGAATGTGGGTGGGAGGGGGTGTGCAGGTCAGAGGGGAATAAAGGGTGGAAATGGGACAACTGTAATAGCAAAATCAATAAAGTATATATTTTTAAAAGAACTTACTATGAACAACTATATGCCAAGAAATTTGAAAACCTGAATGAAATGGACTAATTTCTAGAAACATACAGTCCTCTAAAACTGAATCAGGAAGAAGCAGAAAGCCTAAACCAATCAATAATAGCTGGTGAATTGAAGTAGTATTAAAAAAACAGTCCTGGCACATAAAAGTCCTGGACCAGACACTTTCACAGAGGAATTTTACAAAACATTCAAGGAAGAGCTCACCCCTATCCTCCTCAAACTATTCTAAGAAATCCAAGAAGAAGGGAGGCTCCCAAATTGTTCTTATGACTCCAGCATCATCCTAATACAAAAATCAGATAAAGACACAACAAAGAAAGGAAACTACAGGCCAATTATCAGTAATGAACATGGATACTAGAATTGTCAACTAAATACTGGCAAAACAGATCCAGTAATACATTAAGAGGATCATACATCATGAGCAAATGAGATTTATCCCAGTGGTGCAAAAATTGTGCAATATTTGCAAATCCATAAACATAAAACATCACATAAATAAAATGAATAATAGAAGTCATAGGATCATAACAATAGATGCTGAAACAGTATTTGATAAAGTACAACACCGTTTAAGATAAAAACACAGAAAAGTGGGATTAGAGGGAGCATACTTCAACATAATAAAGGCCATATACAATAAACCTACAACCAGTATCATACTCAATGGGCAAAACCTAAATGCTTTCTCACTAAGATCAGGCATGAGTAAAGGGTGTCCTCTTTCCCCACGTGTATCCGACATAGTATTGGAAGTTCTAGTCACGGCAATCAGACAACAAAAAGAAATAAAAGACTTTCAAATTAAAAGGAAGGATGTAAAACTGTCATTGTTTGCAGATGACATAATAGTGTATGTAGAAAACCCTATAAACACTACCAAAAGACTTCTCAACCTAATAAGTGAATTTGGCAAAACAGCTGGATATAAAATCAATATTCAGAAATTGAAGGCATTTTTGTACACCAACAACAAAACATCAGAAACAGAAATCAGGGGGAAAATCCCATTTGCTATAACAAAAGAAAAAATAAAGTACCTAGGAATAAACCTAACCAAGAAGGTAAACGAAAACTACAGAACATTGAGAAAGAAATTAAGGAAGACATAAATAAATGGAAGTTTATACCATGTTCATGAATTAGAAGAATTAGCATCATTAAAATGTCCATACTACCCAAAGCAATTTAAAGATTCAATGCAATCCCTATGAAAATACCAATGACATATTTCACAGATCTAGAAAAAATACTTCAAAAATTGATATGGAACAATAAATGCCCCTGAACAGCCTTAGCAATGTTGAGAAAAAAGAACAAAGTAGGAGGGATACCATACCTGTATCAAACTATATTACAAGGCCACTGTAATGAAAAGAGTCTGCCACTGGCATAAGAACAAACACATAGATCAATGGAATAGAATAGAGAGCCCAGAAACAAACTGAACTCTCTATGGTCATTTAATATTTGATAAAGGGGGCCAGGAGCATAAAATGGAGTAAAAATAGCCTCTTCAATAAATGGTGTTGGGAGATATGTACAGGTACATGGAAAAAATGAGACTAAACCACCAACCTACCCCAAACACCAAAATAAACTCAAGATGGATAACAGATCTAAATATAAGTCATGAGAGTTCTGGCCAACATAGAGGCCTAGATATCCTTTACCAACCAAAGAAGGATGACAACCAATTTAAAAAACAAAAAACACCCACAACTGCCAGAAAAACCTAACTGCATGGAATTCTGACAACCGAGTTAAAGAAGACACATTCAACCAAACTGGTAGGAGAGGTGGAGACAGGAAGCTGGGTCAGAGAATACGTGGAAGCCTGGTGGACTGGGGCAGGCAAGGTGGTGGTTGATGGACAGGATACCCCACATTTGTGTGCAGATAAGCTGTGAGGAACAACTGGGGAGTGAGAAGGACAGCACAACCAATAGTTCCAGCATGGGAAACTAAAACCTCAAAACTTCTGGCTATAAAAAACAATGGAAATTTTGGTGGCTGAAGAAACTCCCAGTCTCACAAGAGAGTCTGTTAGAGAAACCTAGAACACACATAAGCTCACCCACATGGGAATCAGCACCTGAAAGTGCACAATCCACTTATGGGAAGTGAGGGAAGTGATGGAAAGTGCGGTGAGAGTTCAGAAAGCTAGCAAGTGGAATTGTTCCCTCTCTGACTCCTCCTCCATACACAGTTCCACAACAGAGCAAACTAGGTTGCCTTGCCCTGATGAATACTAATGTAACAGGTGTACCGAGACAAAGAAATATGGCCCAAATGAAAGAATGAACCAAAACTCCAGAAAGAAAAAAAAAAACCTAACTGACAAACAAATAGACAATCTATCACATGCAGGGTTCAAAACACTGGTAATCAGGATACTCACAGAAATCATTAGGTATGGGCAAAAAAAATGGAAGAAATAACATCTATACAAAGTGAAATAAAGGAAAATATACAGGGAATCGATGGTGAAGCGAAAGAAACTGGGACTCAAATCAACAATTTGGAACAAAAGGAAGAAATAAACATTCAACAAGAAGAGAATGAAGAATTTAAAAGAAAAAGTGAGGAGAGGCTAGGCAACCTCTGGGACAACTTTAAGTGTTCCAACATCCGAATTATAGAAAGGCCAGAAGGAGAAGAAGAAGAGCAAGAAGGTGAAAACTTATTTGAAAAAATAATGACAAATAAACTTCCCCAGTCTGGTGAAGAAACTAGACATGCAAGTCTAGGAAGCTCAGAGAGTCCCAAAGAAGTTGGATCCAAGAAGGAAAACACCAAGGCACATCATCATTAAGTTACCCAAGATTAAAGATAAGAAGAGAATCTTAAAAGCAGCAAGAGAAAAGGAGACAGTTACCTACAAAGGAGTTCCCATAAGACTATCAGCTGATTTCTCAAAAGAAATTTTGCAGGCCAGACATGGCTGGAAAGAAGTGTTCCAAGTCATGAAAGGAAAGGACCTACATTCAAGATTGCTCTATCCAGCAAAGCTGTCATTTAGAATGGAAGGGCAGATAAAGTGCTTCCCAGATAAGGTCAAGTGAAAGGACTTCATCATCACCAAACCCTTATTACATTATGTGTTAAAGGGACTTATTTAAGAAATAGAAGAAGATCAAAAACTATGATGAGTGAAATGACAACAAACTCACAAATATCAACAATGGAACCTAAAACAAAAAAAACAAAAAGAAGTAAACTAGATCAGGACAGAACCACAGAAAAGGAGATCACATGGAGGGTTATCAGTGGAGAGGAGGAGGGGGAGAATGGGGTGAACAGGTACAGGTAATAAGAAGGATAATTGGCAAGCACAAAATAGACAGGGAGAGGTTAACGATAGTATAGAAAATGGGAAAGCCAAAGAACTTATATGTACAATGCATGGATATGAACTAAGGGGGGTGGGGATGAATGCTGGAGGGTGGGGCATGTACAGCAGAGAGGGATACGTGAGAGAAAAAATGGGACAACTGTAATAGTATAATCAATAAAATATACTTAAAATATAAAATGTGGCACCATAACATTCTTAGAGGACAACATATGGAAGAATATTTTAGATATCTCATGTAGCAGTATTTTCATTGATATATCCCCTAGGACAAGGGATATAAAAGAAACAATAAACAGATGGGATAACATCAAATTGAAAAACTTCTGCATGGCTAAAGAAAACTTCAAAAAAATGAAAGAGAACCAACTGTATGGGAAAACATGTTTGCGAAAGATACCGTGGAAAAGGGGTTGACCTCAAAAATACATAGAGAACTCATAGGACTCAACACAAGGAAGACAAAAATCCATTTAAAATATGGGCAAAGCACCTACACACACACTTCTGCAAGGTGGACATACAAAAAGCCCATAGACATATGAAACAATGCTCAGCATGGCTAGCCGTCAGAGAGATGCAAATTAAAACCACAATGAGATACCACACCACACTGGTCAGAATAGCCATTATTAACAAATCAACAAACAGCAAGCGTTAGCAAGGTTTTGGAAAATAAGAAACCATAGTACACTGTTGGCGGGAATGCAGACTGGTATAGCCACTGTGGAAAACAGTATGGAATATCCTCAAAAAAATTAATGATGGAACTGCCTTTTAATCCAACAATCTCACTGTCAGGACTACACCCTAAGAGTCCTGCATCACCAATTCAAGAAAACCTATGCACTGCAGTGTTCATAAGAGTACTATTTACAATAGCTATGTGCTGGAAACAGCCGAAGTGCCCGTCAGTAAATAATTGGATCAAAAAATTGTGGTACATTTACACAGTAGACTACTATGCAGCAGAAAGAAAGAAGGAAATGCTACACTTCTCGACAGCATGGATGGACTGGAGAGTATTATGCTAAGTGAAATAAGCCAGAAAGTGAAAGACAAATACCATATGATCTCATCTACAAGGGGAACCTAATCCACAAAACAAACAAATGAGCAAAAATGCACCAGAGACATCAAAATAAAGAACACACTGACAGGGACAAGAGGGGAGGTTTGGTGGGAATAACGGGTGAAAGTAGGGGAGGTGTGAAGTCTAGGAATATGTACAAAGGACCCATAGACAATGACAGTGTTGTGGAGAATGTCTTTGAGATTGGGGGTTGGACATAGCAGAGGAGAGCAATGGGGGGAAATGGGGGCATCTTTAACTGAACAATAATTAAAAATACAATTCAACACATAATCACAAAAAACAAAGAAGCTCATGTGCATCACCGTTTCCTGAGACTCAACAGTTTGCCTGAACTACGTGGTTGGGTTTTTGATGTATGGGGTGGTCTGAGGGTTTCATTTCAAAACTGGTTTTCTTTTCCCCTAATGGCCTGGATAGAAAGGGCACAGAGGTCTATAAAGGGGGAATCTTAAAATATTCCCCTCAGCCCAAGCTAATGTAGTGGGCAAAAGTGCTTTGGACAGGTGTGACACACCTTGCACACCATTCTCCAGAGAAGCCACTCCTTTCCTAATGTGAGACATTGAAGAATCGATCCCTGCCATTGTCATTTAGTGGCTGTGGTTTTTATTGTACCTTCTAACCCTGTTACTAAACGTGTTGCCTCCAGAACACTACAAGGATGCCAAGCTGTCCAGCAGTGCCAGGCGCTTGGACCTCTTCAAGGTTCAACTGACCTAGACTCTTCAAGGTTCTTCCCCATGCATGAAGGCTACCCTTTGCTCCACACCCCCACTCTGTTAGGGATCCCTGGACTCAGGTGTAGGTAGGACTAGGGCCGTGGCCAGCAGGAAGTAGATCCAGAAGATTAGAATACCTTTGCCCATTGTCTTTTATAAGATTTTAAAGTGTCCAGAGTCTAAAAGGGGGGACTTGAAATGGGGTACAAAACAAGGGGACCCTGATATAGAGCATACCCACACAGCCCATGGTGGGGGTATGGGGAAGGGAGAGTGGACAATATAGAATTTCAGATACTTTGCACAACTGTGGAAAGTCTTTCCTGAAGGGTAGCTGTGCTGCCACCCAGTAAAAGGTCTATATGAGGTCACATAGGAAGGCCCAGTCAGGATTTAAAATAAGGGTGGTCTGATAGAGGAGATTTTCTGCCATGATGCCAGTAGTGATGGAGGAGATATGTCTGTTCCACTGAGGATTCAGCCATGCAGCCTGAGTTAGCCATGAGGGTAGCAGCCACAGTTTGAAAGGATGTACATGGGTTGCCTCCCTCCCCCCATCCACCATGAGATCTGGTGTGTAAGTAGGTGCAACATAATTTTGAATTAAGATCTGGTATAAAGAAGAGGAGACCCGCTGGGAAATGTGCCTGGAGAACATGGCAGCACTGCTGACGGAATTGTGGGGACCTGTCTGACAAAGCAGGGATTAGTGGGAGATGCCTAGAATGCTGAACTATGACTGGGAAGGCTGAACCACACAGACTTCTGCTTTTCTGAACACCAGTACTTCTGACTGGCATATTCTGAAACTGGACTGGGTTGGCAACGGGAGGCAGGGCACGACTATGTGTTCTTGGGTGTTATAAAGGGGAGTGGGACATAATGGGAGAAATATGCCATTATTATGAATCTGTATAACCTTTAAATAAACAACTCCTTTCCTTTTTCACCAAATTCTTGCATTGGGAGTCATGTTTCTTGGTGGTGGGCAATCAGACTCCACATCTATCCTAGGACAACATAGGTGGGGTTCTGTAACAATTCCAGATGCTCTAATGTATTATTAAATTTAAAGGTATTCAGATAAAGTGTAAACATTAAAAACATTAATGTTTAAATTACAGGATGTATTTCAAAGAAATTTTTAGAAATCAATTTATACAATAGAAAAGTGGGATAAAGAACACTTGAAAACTTTGAGAGATGATTTAAAATCAACAATGATGTATAAAAAATTAATGAGTGTACAATGCATGAAAACATTTTAAATAGACCTATGAATCAAATAAGTGTAAATTAAATTGAGAAACCATTTTCAAAAATTAAATTGCCCCCAAAATGTATAAGTTAAAAAAATTGTTGGTTAAGATGCAGTGCATTTCTGCTGGTAGAAAAAGTAAGTTATTCCAACTTATGGAAAGTGCAAGGTAAAGGGGCTTCAATCTTAAAACTGTATGTGTTTCTTGGTGGGATCAGGGACAGAGCTTGGAGCAGGAAGAGGGGGCTTAAACCAAAAAGGATATAAAACAAAAATAAAAAACATTATAGAAGCAATAGGATCACAAATCAAATACAAAAAAATTTAAAGCCATTTATTGAGATAGGCTTATAAGAAAAAATCATGATAAAATGGCATTATAATATTATAAATTAGATTGATATGGACAAGAAAACTGATGATCAAGTCAGAAGTAACAATACTCTATATTGTTTGTTCTGTTTTTAATAATTACAAAAATATAGGTGGGTTAAAACTTTTTGAAAATTATGGTAAAATTTAAAACAGACTCAATCATTTAAATGTAGAATTTAAAAGAGGATTTCAATCATTTAAATAGAATTTAAAATATGATTTTGGATCCAAGTTGGCAGCAGATTAGGTGGATGTTACACTCATCTCTGCCCACAGTCGTGGAATTACAATAACATATAGAGCAATCAACCTCAATAACCAAATGAAGACTAGATGAAGAAATGTCATATGATGAATGTTTATAGAAGAAGACTCATTGAGACTAGTAGTAAGGATGAAGCCACAAGAAGTGCTGATCCCACTCCCACAGGTGACAGCTGAGATTCTGGAGGGATATCTATCTAAGCTGTAAAGGTTCTCCCTGAGAAGTGTTGTGTTTCAACCCCAAGCCAGGATTGCCAGCACAGAAAACCAGAGCCAGAAAGCGGTGCCCACATAACATTTGGCTGTGAAAAGCAGTGGGATTTCTGTCTGCCAGGGAGAAACAAGGGACAGATAGAGATGCCCTCTTACAGGGCCAATGCACAAAGTTTCGTTCATAGCCACTCATCGTGAGAACTGCCAGAGAGAGGGCAGAGTGCAAAAGAGTTGCCTAAAGAAAGAATTGGTCTGTGGCTCTGGAAAGATACCTGAAGGGATAGCTGCCGCCATACTTGTACTGAGTCACTCTCATACACTGAAATTTGAGGGCAAACAAATATGGGCCCATGCTGTGTATCACGGTTCAGCTAAAAAGCAGAGAGAGGAATTTGATTATAATTGCACATTTACTAATATCAGAGACCAGCAATTTGAGAAGGTGGTGGGAAAGAATCCTTGAGTTTTCAGAAACAAGTTTAATAGGGAAAATGAGGAAATTTGGGAGGGGAAAATTCCTAGGGAAAGTGAAGATGTGTTGTTTCTCTTGGGAGGGAGAGCAGAAAGGGCAGCCAACTGATGTTTCTCTTTCACATCAGTGTTTCTCTCTTTTCTCTCCCTTCCTCTCTATAAAATCAATAAAAACCTATAACCAGAGACACTGAAGTTAAGAACAACCTAACAATGGCCAGAGGGGAGGGGAGAAGAGACAGTGGGGAGGACACAGACAAAACCAAGGGTGAGGGTGAAAGCAGGGGAGAGAGATGGGTTTGGCTCGGGTGGGGTAGAGAGGTGGGGAGAAAATGCAGACAAATATAATCAAACAATAAAATAATTAAAAAAATAAAAAGAACAATGGGAAATGATATTAATTTGTCCTATCCATGAGCACGGTATGTGCTTCTGCTTATTTGTATCTCCTTCAATTTCTTTCTTCAGTGTCTTACAGTTTTCTAACTACATGTCTTTTACATCCTTGGTTAGGTTTACTCCTAGGTATTTTACTCTTTTTGAAGCAATTGTAAATGGGATTGTCTTCTTAATATCCCTTTCTGTTAGTTCATTATTGGCATATAAAAATGCAACTGATTTGGGGATATTAATTTTCTTTCTTTTGAGTATATTTTATTGATTATGCTATTACACTTGTCCCAACTTTCCATCCCTTTATTTCCCTCTACCCTGCATCCCCTCCCTCTAGCATTCTACCCACCCTCCCTTAGTTCATGTCCCTGGGTTGTCCATCTAAGTTTTTTGGCTTCTTCATTTACTATATACAATCCTTAACTTACCACTGTCTATTTGATGACTTCCAATTATGTTACTTATTTCTTATAACTTTCCTCCCATTCTCCCCCTCCCCTCTGATATCGCTCCATGTGATCTCCAGTTCTGTAATTCTGTTCCTGTTCTTGTTGTTTGCTTAGGTTTTGTTTTGTTTTGTTTTTTTCAGGTTCAGTTGTTGATAGTTGTGAATTTGTTGTCATTTTATTGTTCATAGTTTTTTTATCTTCTTCCATTTCTTAGAATAGTCCCTTTGACATTTAATCTAATAAGGGCTTGGTGATGAACTCCTTTAACTCGACCTTATCTGAGAAGCACTTTATCTGCCCTTCCATTCTAAATGAAAGTTTTGCTGGATACAGCAATCTTGGATGTAGGTCCTTGCCTTTCATGACTTTGAGTACTTCTTTCCAGCCCCTTCTTGCCTGCGAGGTTTCTTTTGAGAAATCAGTTGACAGTCTTATGGGAACTCCTTTGTAGGTAACTGTCCTTTTTTCTTGCTGCTTTTAAGATTCTCTCCTTCTGTTTCATCTTGGGTAATGTAATTATGATGTGCCTTGGTGTGTGCATCCTTGGGTCCAACTTCTTTGGGACTCTCAGAGCTTCCTGGGCTTCCTGAAAATCTATTTCCTTTGCCAGATTGGGGAAGTTCTTCATTATGTTTTCAAAGAAGTTTTCAGTTTCTTGGTCTTCCTCTTCTCCTTCTGGCACCCTAATGATTTAGATGTTGGAATGTTTAAAGATGTCTTGGAGGTTCCTAAGCCTCTCCTCATTTTTTTTGAATTCTTTTTTCTTCAATCTTTTCTGGTTGAATGTTTCTTTCTTCCTTCTGCTCCAAATTGTTGATGTGCATCCCAATTTTCTTCCCTTCACTGTTTGTTCCCTGTATATTTTTCTTTATTTCTCTTTTCATAGCCTTCACTTCTTCCTCTATTATGTGACCATATTCAACCATTTCTGTGAGCATCCCGATTACCAGTGTTTTGAACTCTGCATCTCATTGGTTGGGTCTCTCTATGCTTAGTTCTATTTTTGGAGCTTTGATTTGTCCTTTCATTTGGGTCATATTTGTTTGTCTCAGCACACCTGTAGCATTATAAAATGTGGAGCCTTAGGTGTTTTCCAGGGTGGAGCAACCCCGGTCGCTGTGTTGTGGTACTGTATATGGGGGAGGGGTCAGAGAGGGAACAATGCCACTTGCTTGTCTCTCAGCTGGCCTTCAGTCACTGTTTGCCTGTGACCCACAAGCAAATTGGGCCCTTCTGGTGCTCATTCCCAGGTGGCTGGGTTTGTGTATTTTCTAGGACTCTATGGGTTTCTGCAACAAACTCTCCTGTGGCACAGGGCATTTCTCCCGCCTCTACAACCCCAACAGGTTCTTACGGCCAGAGTTTTGAGGCTTTATTTCCTCACATTGGAACCACAGGTTATGCAGTCTGTCTCGCTCCCATTGTTCCTCTGCATTTGTTTGCAGTTTATCTGCACACAAATGTGGTACCGCCCAGTCTGTCAGCCACAGCCTCACCCACCCAGGCCTCCAGCTGCCTCCTTGCTGCACATCTTCTCCACCCCAACTGACTGTGTCCACCCCTCCTATCAGTCTGCATAAGTGTTTCTTCTTTAATTCCTCAATTGTTGGACTTCCATACAGTTTGATTTTCTGAGAGTTCTGGGTTGTTTTTTTTTTTTTTAATTAGTTGTTGCCTTCTTTTGGTTGTATAAGGAGGCAAAGTATATCCAACTATGCTTTCTTCTTGGCTGGAAGGGACAAACTCTTTTTATTTATATATATAAGCAAGATTCATTCCTTCTGGAGCTTCTGAGAAAAAATATTTTCCCCGCTATTCTCTTAGCTGCTTTTACCTCCAGGTACCTTTTGGCATTCCTTTACTTATAGACACAACACTTCAAAAACTAACTTCATCTTCACATTATCCCCTGTGTACTGTGTCTTCACATACTGGTCTCCTCTTTGGCTCTGGCTGTTTTTCTGTTTTTATTTTCTATCTCCCATAAGGGCTTTATCATGGCAAATCAATACACGTGATACAGCACATGAACAAAATAAAAGACAAAGATCACATGATCACATCAACAGATGTGGAAAATGCATTTTATAAAATCCAGAACACATTTATGGTGAAAAAAACTCTCAGCAAAGTGGAAATAGATGGAGCATACCTCAATATAATAATGGCCATATAAGAAAAATCTCCTGACAACATCATACTCAATGGGCAAAAACTAAAAGCATTCCCTTTAAGATCAGGAACAAGGCAGGGGGCTCTGCTATCACAACTCTTATTCGAGATAGTACTGGAAGTACTAGCCACAGTAATCAGACAAGAAGTAAGAGGCCTCCAAACTGGAAAAGAGGAATTAAAGCTGTCATTATTCATAGATGACATGATATTATGCAAAGAAAATCCAATAGGTTCCACAATAAACCTAATAAATGAATTTGGCAATGCAGTGGGGTACAAAGTCAATATTTGGAAATAAATGGCATATTTATGCACCAATAATGAACTATCGGAAAGAGAAAATAAGAAAACAATCCCATTTACTATTGCAAAAAAAAATGTACATAGAGAAAAAGTTCAACCAAGGTGGTAAAAGACCTGTACTCAGAAAACTATAAGATACTGTAAAAACAAATTGAGGAAGATACAAATAAGTAGAAGCATATACCACATTCATGGATTGAAACACATTACTACTAAAATGTCCATACTACACAATCTATAGATTCAATGAAATTTCTGTTAAGATACCAATGGCATAGTTCACAGATATAGAAAAAATATTTCAGAAATTTATATTAAACCAAAAACGACCCTGACTAGCCTCAGCAATCTTGAGAAAGAAGAACAAAGTTGGAGAGATCACAATATCTGATATCAAAATATACTACAAAGCCACTGTAATCAAAACAATCTGGTACTGGCATAAGACTAGACACATAGATCATTGGAATAGAATAGAGAGTTCAGAAATAAATTCATGTGCTTATGGCCAAGTAATATTTGACAAAGGAGTCAGGAGCATACAATGAGGTAAAGGCAGTCTCTTTAATAAATGGTGTTGGTAGAACTGGGCTAGTACATGCAAAAAAATGAAACTAGACCACCACTTTACACCATACTCCAGAATAAGTTCAAAGTGGTTAAAAGACTTAAATACAAGTCATGATAACAAAAAATCCTAGAGAAAAACACATGCAGTAAAATTTTGGATATCTCACGTAGCAATATCTTTACTGGTATATCTCCTAGGGCAAGGGAAATAAAGAAAAAAAGAAACAAATTAAAAATATGCAACACTAAGGAAACCATCATCAAAATGAAAAGGAAACTGTATGGGAGAACATATTTGCCGATGATACATGAGACAAGTGTTCAATCGCTAAAATATAAAGAACTTATATGACTCAAAGCTAGAAAGACAAGTACTCCATTTAAAATATGGGCAAAGAACCAGAATAAACACTATTTTAAGGAGGACATACAGATGGCCCATAGACATGTGAAAAAATGCTCAGCATCACTATCCATCAGAGAGATGCAAATTAAAACCTGTGTAGCTACTGTGGAAAAAAACATGGAGTATCATCAAAAAATTAAAAATGAAAATCCCTTTTGACTCAGTGATTCCACTTCTGGGAATATAATCTAAGGTTCATAAAACACCAATATGAAAACATATATGCACCCCTATGTTCATAGCAGCACTGCTTACAATAGCCAAGATCTAGAAACAGCGTCATTTCTTATTAGTAGATGAGTGGATAAAAAATCCGTAGTACATTTACACAGTGGAATACTATGCAGCAGTAAAACAGGAAAAACTTCTACATTTTGTGACAGCATGGAAGGAACTGAAGAATATCATGCGAAGTGAACTAAGCAAGTTAGTGAAAGACAAATACCATATGATCTCACTCTTATGTGAAATCTAATGAACACAATGAACTAATGAACAAAATAGAAACAGGGCATTGATACATGCAACTGACTGACAGCTGCTGGAGGGAAGAGGGAGGGAGGATGAAAAACGGTGAAGGGATTAACTGAAGAACATTTATACATAACTCATGGGCTGCAATATAGGGATTAACTTTGGGAGGGAGAGTGTGGCATTGAGTGGAGGTGGCGAAAGAGTGAAAAAGTGGGAACATAGCATAAACATTAAAAAAGAAATATTTTTTAAAATACAAAAGAAAAAAGGAATATAATCCAATTTGTATAACAAACATCTTATCCTGTCAACAGTACTATTAAGTATGCTTCCTGACCCACTATCACATTTAGAGTGTTGCAGGAGAAAAGGACCTGGGAGTTTGTTTCTCTGTTGTATGTCCAGTGGCTGCCTTGACGTAGTCCTTCCATGTGAGAAAAAGCACCTTCCTACTGTTAGGAAGACTGTGTTTCCTGTTACTTGCAGATGCATGTAATCCTTCAGTATATTCATCTGAACATACCACTGTTTGATTCTATGTGATTAAAAGTACATGTACTTTTTCACCCTAGCTGGTTTGGCTCAGTGATTGAGCACAGGTCTACGAATCAAAGTGTCTCTGGTTTGATTCCCAGTCTAGGGCACATGACTGGGTTGCAGAATCAGCATGTGCCCTAGACTGCCCCTAACCAGGTGGGTGCAAAGAGGCAACCACACATCAATGTTTCCATCTCTTTCTCCCTCCTTTAAACTTCCTAAAAACTAAATAAATAAAATCTTTTTTTAAAAAAGTACATGTATTTTTTCGTTAATAAATATTTCTTTAGGTCTTTCATAAAATATTTTATTAACATTTCTAGACTGTTGAATACTAACAAATTGTGTTTTTCAAATGTTAAACTGTCTAATTATAATTATGGATTTTTAAATATACTTTGTGATTCTCATTAATTTTCCTTTCACAAATTTTTTTTTATTATTGTTCAAGTGCTTGTACTTGTACTTGAACATGTGCCTTCCACAACTCACCACCCACCCCACCGATCCCCACTTCCCACCCTCAATCCTACCCCATTGAGTTTGTCCGTGTGTCCTTTCTATATGTTCCTTGATGACCCTTCACCTACTTTCCTCCATTATCCCTCTCCACCTGCCCATCTGAGTACTACGTTTGTTCTTTATTTCAATGTCTCTGTTTATATTTTGCTTGATTATTTGTTTCTTTTTTTCCAGTTCATCATTTATTCTTTTTTTTAAATATTATATCTTTTATCTATTGTTGTTCGAGTTGTCTCCATTTTCACCCCACTTTGGCCCCCCACCCTATGCATTCCAGCCTCCCACTCTTGAACTTACCCTATTTGTCTTTGTCCATGTGTCCTTTGTACATGTGCCTTGACAGCCCTTCCCTATCCCCTCCCCTTTATCCCCTCCCACCTCGCCTTTGGTTACTATCAGTTCGTTCTTAATTTCAATGTCTTATTTTGCATCTTCTTTGTTTTGTCAATTAGGTTCCACTTACAGGTGAGATATATGATATTTCTCTTTCACTGCCTGGTTTATTTCACTTAGCATAACGCTCTCCAGATCCATCCATGCTGTTGTGAAGGGCAGGAGCTCCTTTTTTTCTTTCTGCTGTGTGGTATTCCATCATGTTTTTTGATACATTCATTTACTGATGGGCTCTTAGGTTGCTTCCAGCACTTGGCTATTGTAAATTCTGTTGGCATGAACATTGGGGTGCATAGGTTCTTTTAAATTAGTGTTTCAGGATTCTTAAGGTATAATCCAAGCAGTTGAATTGCTCATTCAAAAGGCAGTTCCATTTTTTATTTTTTGAGGAAATTCCATACATTTTCCACAGTGGCTGAACCAATGTACATTCATACCCACAGTGTACTTGGGTACTCCTTTCTCCATAACCTCATCAGCACTTGTTGTTTGTTGATTTGTTTATGATGGTCATTCTGACTGTTTTGAAGTGGTATCTCATTGTGGTTTTAATTTGCACCTCTCTGATGGCTAGTCATGCTGAGCATCTTTTCATATGTCTCTGGACCCTCTGTATGTCCTCCTTGGAGAAGTGTCTGTACAGGTCCTTTGCCCATTTTTTTAATGGGATTTTTTTGTCTTCCTGGAGTGTAATTGTATGAGTTCTTTATATATTTTGGAGATCAAACCCTTGTCTGAGGTATCATTGGCAAATATATTTTCCCATACAGTTGGTTCCTTTTTCATTTTTCTGATGTTTTATTTAGCTGTGCAGAAGCTTTTTATTTTGATGAAGTACCATTTCTTTATTCTTTCCTTTATGTCCCTTGCTCTAGGAGATATATTGGGGAAAATGTTGCTTGTAATATCTGAGATCTTCCTCCCAATGATCTCCTCTCGGACTTTTATGGTTTCAAAATTTATACTTAAGTCTTTTAACCACCATGACATTATTTTTGTATATGGTGTAGTTTGGTGGTTGAGTTTCATTTTTTTGCATGTAGCAGTCCAGATCTCCCAACATCAGTTGTTGAAGAGGCTAATATTACTCCATTTTATGCTTCTGATCCCTTTGTCAACTATTCATTGATCATAGAGACTTGGATTTATTTCTGGGCTCCATAATCTGTTCCATTTATCTATGTGCTCTAATTTCAGTACCAGGCTGTTTTGAATACAGTGGCCTTGTAGTACAGATTGATATCAGGTATTGTTCTGATATCAGTCTGTATTGTACTCCTACTTTGTTCTTCTTTCTCAAAATTGCTGTGGCTATAAGGGGTTATTTCTGGTTCTGTATAAATTTTTAAAATTTGTATGGAACCATAAATATTTTGCAATATTTGTTTTATATCTGTGAAATATGTCATTGGTACTTTAATAGGAATTGCATTGAATCTATACATTGCTTTGGGTAGTATGGACATTTTGATGATGTTAATTATTCTAGTCCATGAACATGGTACACGCTTCCATTTATTTATGTCTTCTTTAATTTCTTTCTTCAGTGTTGTGTAGTTTCCTGAGTACAAATCTTTTACCTCCTTGGTTAGATTTATTCCTAGGTAGTTTGTTTTTCTTCTGGCTATATCAAATGGGATTTTTTTTCCTGATTTCTGTTTCTGATATTTCATTGTTGGTATACAAAAATGCCTCTCATTTTTGAATATTGATTTTGTATCCTGCTGTTTTACTAGATTCACTTATTAGGTCTAGTAGTTTTTTGGTGGAGTCCATAGGATTTTCCATGTACACTATCATGTCATCTGCAAACAGCAACAGTTTTGCTTCCTCCTTTCCAATTTAGATGCCTTTTATTTAATTTTCTTGTTTGATTGCTGTGGGTAGGACTTGCTATACTATGTTTAATAGAAGTAGGGAAAGCAGATATTCTTGTCTTGTTCCTGATCTTAGTGGGAAATCTTTTAATTTTTGCCAATTGAATATGATGTTGGCTGTAAGTTTCTCATATATGGCTTTTATTATGTTGAGGTATGCCCCCTCTACTCCCACTTTGCTGAGTGTGTTTATCATAAATTGGTATTGTACCTTATCAAATGTTTTTCCCATTTTATTGATATGATCATATGTTTTTTGTATTTCATTTTATGTGATCTGTTATGTATATTAATTTGTGAATATTGTACCATCCTTGCATTCCTGAGGGGATGGAGACGCAACCCACTAAGAGTAAGTAGTAAAGCCTAGGTTAATAGAGGGGGGAAATGATATTAAATTACTCAATCAGAATCAATAAGAGGAAGTTGTCAACAAGATAGTTGGGAGCTGAACCCAGTTACTTTTGCACCCAACTGGGACACCTAGCCCATCTTCTGAAGGACAGGGCGAACAGCCAATGGAATCCCAGGTGATATGAAGTCTGGAAGCCAAAGGTTGCAGAGAATGCAAAAAAAAAAAAAAAAAAAAAAGGATGGGAAGGATATATTGTACACTGATGGGAAGGTCCCCAGGTCCTATGTCTGAGATCGCAGCTGCCCCAGGAGCATTGGGGGACAGCTGGGTTAGTGATTGCAACTTAGCAGCTCCCTCCCCTCCCAGAGCAAGGAAGTCACAGACCCACACCAGGAGAGACTTGGACTCTTAAAGTTGCTTGAGGGATAAAGAGGTAGTAAAAGACAAACAGCTGGGGGCATACCCTGGGTTGGACGGTGGTCGCTAGCTGGGGTGGCAGTTTCTGGCCGAAACAGTACCAGAGAAATTGGAGAGCCAGGTGAAACCTGGAGCTTGGAGAAGTGGTGGGCAGCAACTGGCCATGACCCAGATAGATTCTGGTCTAGTCAGAGAGATGGTCTTTGGAAAGCCAGGGCTTGTTAGGAATGTCAGGCCACTCCCAAGGGGACTTCTCTCAAAAGAGGATCTTGTGCACAGCCGCTGTGCAAGAGCATCATGTGCACAAGATCTTGCTTGCACCAAGACCTCACACACACAGGGTCCTTCCTCATGCTTGCAGCAGCCAGACCAGCAAAGAGGGAGGACTTGGGGCACCTTTTGCTCCCACTCAAGGCACCTCACAGATTGATCAAAGGGGGCAGCAGGGACTGAGAGAGGGAGCAACGCCCAGAGAGACTTCTTTCAATAGGGGAACTGAGCTGCCCTGCAGGGACTTCGCATGAGCACAGCAACCAGGCCAACAAAGGAGTAGGGGGGAACAAATTTCTCCCACTCATTGCACCCCACTGAGTGATAGAAAGGTTGCAAAATGAGGTGGATTATTGGCACTGGCCTAGGACATGCCCAGAGAGGAGAGTGCAGGCCTCACAAGGCTCTGAAGGCTTGGGCTGGAAACTGGGCACCTGTGATTATTATAACGCAGACTGAGTCTCCATCCTCAGGGAACCATAGGACAGGAAAAAAGGGAGCCCAAACCCCCTCAGCCTGCAGGATCCAGGAAGACCTGCAAATCCCACTTCACAGGTTTAAAGACACTGTGAGAAAACCAGAGACAGATCCAAAAAGTAGTCAGAAGGTGAACACCAACAGCTGAGACAATTTCACTTTGTTGTCCTTCAGAACTTGCTTTTTTAAAAAAAATTTCTCTTCTTTACTTTTAATTAGTTTTTTGTTTGTTTTCATTGTTTGATTCATTTTCTTTATTTCCCCTTTCACACTGCATTTTAATTTTTCTTCTTTCACTTCACCCATATTGCAATAACACATTACTCTTGGTCTTCTATTTTTTATTCTTTTATTTCAGATTATGTATTGCTTATCATACTATTGTAATTCCAAATCCACATAGCAGTCTTCCCTGGTCTTAATCCATTTTGCCATCTTCCTGAAGTTTATTGCTGTTGTGGTTAACTTAATTTTCTCTCACAGTATGCCAAGTTTCTATTTCCTACTCTCATTATTCCTACTCCAACTAAACTTGCATAAGTGCTCTGGGTTCTAAAGTCAGCTAAACATTTTTTCCCTATAATGGGAGTCTTATCTCTTTTTTACCTTTTATAAAATGTGGCTACTTGGGTGAACTATCAGTTATTGCTGTACTTTCCTAAAGGATCTCCTATTTGCTTACTATGTGTTAGTACTTTAAATCCCATAGAATGCTCTCCCACTGTCTTAATCCATTTCGCCCTCTCCTTGCCAATGATCAGTAGTGTAAAGAATTTTATCTAATTCTTTTCTTTCTCCTTTTTTTTCTTTCTTTCTTTCACCTCCTTCTTTTTTTCCCCTCTCTAAACCTGGGTTTTTTTCCTTACTGTTATTAGTTTGATTCCCCATACTCTCAAAATCATTTTTTCTTTACTGTAGACATCTCATATGCATTTTCACTTTTCTTCAATTTTCTTATTCCAGTTCTACCTTTGTTAAAGTTCATTCAGCAGTCATTGCTATTGACCCTGTTGTGGGTTTTCTGCATTTTTGCACCCATTGGCCCAGTACCTTTTGAATTTTACTTCAAAACTCATAGTATACACTTCCCTCTTCTTACCCCATTGTTCCCATCGCCCTTTCATGTTTTATGTACATCATAAATTTTGGTCTCTCCCTTTCTTCTCTTCACTTCTATCCCAATTCTTAAGAATTCTCTTCTGTCTTACCACACACTTCCCCTCATTTAGAGATCTCATATTTTCTTTGTCATATAATGTAATATCTGTGATCCTTATTCACATTTATTAATCTTAATTCTATTGAGGTAGAGACTGTTGATGTGGCAAGGGGTTCATTTTGGAAGGATAGTTTTGGTGGTCTGGTAATATTGTTTTGTTAACCAACACCTGTACAACAGCATATTAGACAAAGGGGAAGATATGAATACCAGTAAACCCACTGGAGGAGAAAACAGACCAACAAAGGAGCCACCAAGAGGTAAAGCCCAAGTGCAACAAGAGAGACCACACATATGGAATAAAGGGCAACCCTAAAGCATACAGACAAGGAGGTCAAAAAGACTACATCATTGAGTCTCACTGAACTCCTACCATAGAAGTTCACCCTACAAAGACAGCTAGCAAAGTGGAGCAATGGGAATCACAGAAACAAAGAAAAAGACGCACCTGAAGTGGGGAGACAAAGAAAGAACATGCAGTCAAAAGGCACGGAAGATCCCCAGGAAAAGAGCTAAATGAAATGGAGGCAAGCAAGCTATCAGATATAGAATTCAAAGAATGATTATAAGGATGCTCAAGGAACTCAGAGACACCTACAAGGAACTGAGTGAGAACTACAAAGGTATGAAAAAATAAGTAGAAACTATAAACAAGAACCAGGAAGAAATGAAGAATACAATATCTGAAATAAAAATCATCCTAGAAGGAATTACAAGCAGGCTGGATGAAGAAGAGGACCAAATTAGTGAGCTGGAAGGAAAGGTAGAAAGAAACGCCTAGGTCAAGCAGTTACATGAAAAAAGACTAAAAAAAATATGAAGATAGCTTAAGGGAACTGCAATAGAACATGAAAAGCAACAACATTTGAATCATAAGAATACCAGAAGGAGAAGAAAAGGAGCAAGGAATAGAAAACCTGTTTGAAAAACTAATGACAGAAAACTTTATGAACTTGGAGAGGGAAAAACCACAGAAGATCAGAAAGCACAGAGAGTCTCAATCAAGATGAACACAAAGAAGCCAAGTCCAAGACACATCAAAACTAAAATGTCAAGTTTTAAAGAAAAAAAGAGAATCTTAAAGGCACCAAGGGAGAAATGAGAAGTAACATACAAAGGAGCTCTGAAAAGGCTAGCAACCAATTTCTCAACAGAAACACTGCAAGCCAGGGTAGAATAGCAAGAAATATTCCAAATAATGAAAAGCAAAGGTGTGGGACAAAGACTACTGTACCCAGCAGGCTCTCAATTAAAATGTAAGGTTAAATTACATTTTAACCCTTAAAATGGAAGGTTAAATAACGAGTTTCCAGACAAAAGAAGACTGAAAGAATACACCTCCACCAAACCAGCACTGCAAGATATGCTAAACAGGCTGTTATAGCAAGAGGAAATGAAAAGAGTGAGAGACGGAGGAACAGAAGTACAAAGGGAGAAAAATGAATAAATAGCTATCAATAGTAACCTTAAATGTTCATGGATTAAGTGATCCAATCAAAAGACATAGGGTAGCTGAATGTTTGTTGTTTAGATTCCACATATAGGTGAGATCCTACGGTATTTGTCTTTCACAGCCTGGCTTATTTCACTTAGCATAATGCTCTCCAGATTTATTCATGCTGTTGTGAAGGGTAGGACTGCCTTCTTTCTTTCTGCTGCATAGTATTCCATTGTGTAAATGTACCATAGCTTTTTTGATCCATTGATTTACAGATGGGCACTTAGGTTGCTTCCAGCACTTGGCTATTGTAAATTTTGCTGCAATTTACATTGGGGTGCTTTTAAATTGGTGTTTCAGGATTCTTAGGATATAATCCCAGTAGTTCAATGTCCTGGTCAAAGGCAATCCAAATTTTAGTTCTCTGAGGAAATGCCATGTTGTTTTCCACAGTGGCTGTGACAGCCTGCATTCCTACCAACAGTGAACTACTGTTCCCATTTCTCCATAACTTCGCCAGCACTTGTTCATTGGTTTGGTTACAGTGGCCATTCTGACCAGTGCAAAGAAGTACCCGAATGTCGTTTTTTTAATTGAGATTCTATTTATTTACTTTTAGAGAGAGGGGAAAGGAAGGAGAAAGAGAGGGAGAGAAACACCAGTGTTTGGTTGCTTCTCATGTGTCCCCTATTGGGGACCTAGCCCTCAACCAAGACATGTGCCATGGCTGGGAATTGAACCAGTGATCCACCCTTTTGTTTGCAGGCCATCATTCAATCCACTGAGCCATACCAGCCAGGGCTCAAGGTGGTTTTAATTTCCATCTTTCTGATGGCTAGTGATACTGAGCATCCTTTCATATGTCTCTGGGCCCTTTGTATGTCCTCTTTGGAGAAGTGTATCTTATCTTTTCTTAATTGGGTTGTTTATCTTAGTGGAGTGGAGTTATGTGAGTTCATTATATACTTTGGAGATCAACCCTTACCCAAGGTAGCAATGGCAAACATATTTTCCCGTATGTTTGGTTCCCTTTTCATTGCTGATGATTTCTTTAGCCATGCAGAAGGTTTTTATTTTTTTGAAGTCCCATTTGTTTATTCTTTCCTTTATGTCCCTTGTTGTAGGGGAAATATCAGTGAAAATAGTGTTGAGTGGAATATCTGAGATTTTCCTGCCTATGTTCTTTCTCCTCTATGTCTTTTATGGTGTCACAACTTATATTTAAGCAGACTTAAATCTGCTTAAATATAAGCAGATTTAAATATAAGTCTGCTGAAATATAAGGGGGATGGTCTGTTCAGGCTTCATGATTCTTCTTCATTCAGTTTTAGAAGATTATATTTTTCTAGAGATTCCTCCATTTCACCCAGGTTTTCAAATTTCTTGGCATATACTTGGTCATAGTAATTTCTTACAATCCTTTGTATCTGTGTGCTATCAGCTGTAATCTCTTCTGTTTCATTTCTGATTTTATTTATTTAGGTCCTCTCTCTTTTGTTCTTGACGAGTCTGCTTAAAGGCTTGTCAATTTTGTTTATCTTTTCAAAGAACCAGTTCCTGGATTTATTGATTCTTTGAATTGTTATTTTACTCTCTATATCATTTAATTCTGCTCTGATCTGGGTTAATATCTGACCTCTGCTCACTCTGGGATTTGTTTGATGTTGTTGCTCCTGTTCCTGTAGATGTAGGGTTGGGTTGCTTATTTGAAATGTTTCGGTCTTTTTTTAGGTAGGCCTGTTATCACTATGAACTTCCTTCTCAGGACTATCTCTGCTGTCCCTTAAGTTTTTTGACTATTGTGTGTTCATGTTCCTTTCTTTCCAGTAACTTTTTGATATCTTCTTTGTCTCATTATTGGGGGGGGCACCGCCTGCAGAACCCCCGCCCCCCCCCCCCCCCCCCCGGCCACCATGGATGAGAATCAGTCTACCAAGACATGATCTGCTTAGGGAGGAAAGGTGGCCTATCTCTCAAGAGCCTTTTCTTCAATGGGCTTTTATTGGGTTCAATTTGCACAGGAATACAGGTAAAGCTTATCAATCATTGTCAAGCAGAAAGGATCAAACAATAGATAACATACAAAGAACTCTGAGGGCTTATTCTGAGTCAGGGTCAGTTAGCTAGAGGGCTATAAAACTTTGGGAAACAAACTCATTTCAGGCTTGGACCCTTATGAGAAAATTGAGGACATTCTTAGCAAAGCAGGTTTCACAGAGCTTTATGTATTCTTTCTTAGGCCTGATCGCCCCGGGGAATCTACCATTTCCAGCACAGGACTGCACGTCCCTCTGTCATTGTTTCAGGCTTAAGTCAGGCAGGGGATGTAAGGCAACCAAGAGATTAGGAGACTTCTTGCAGACCGAATGAGGACTCAGGCTATGTCAAAGCCGAGGGGTGAGGGTCCATCACCCCCTTTTACTATAGCCCCCAAAGTCCTTCCCTGAGGGCCTCTTCATGACCATGCCTGTCTTAAGTTGTCCCTCCCTTGAAGAATCTTACCTGTCATTGGCTAACTGGTCAGGCTTGGGGCCAAGCAAGGTAAAGTAAAGGGGGCAGAGATGGCATTCCTGCCAGGGAGATAAGCTTTGTATCCTTAGTGGCTTATGGTCCCAACGTCTCTCACTCAGCCTTAGCCATGGGGGTTTACAGCTTATGAAACCAGGCAGGGTGGTCCCCAACACATTATTAATCCATTTGTTGTTTAATAGCCTACTATTCAATCTCCATGAATTTGAATGTTTTTCGTGCTTTCCTTGAGATCAGTTTCTAATTTCAGGCCTTTGTGGTTCAAGAAAGTTCTTGATATGATTTCAATTTTCTTGAATTTGTTTAGGCTTCTTTTGTGTCCTTTTATGTGGTCTATTTTTGAAAGTATTCTGTGTGCATTTGAAAAGAATGTGTATTTTGCTTCTTTGAGATGAAAAGTTCTATATACTTCACTTATGTTCATTTGATATAGGTCTTTGTTCAATTCTGCAATATCCTTGTTGACATTTGATTTGGAAGATGTATCTATTTTTGACAGTGGAGTATTAAAATCTCCTAGTATAGGTGTGTTGCTGCCTATGTCTTACTTGAAATCCTCAAAGATTTTCCTTATATATTTGGGTACTCCTACATGTGTTCATATATATTTAAAATATTTATGTCTTCTTGATTAATTATTCCCTTGAGTATTATGAAGTGTCCTGTGTCTGTATTTACGGCCTCTGTTTTAAAGTCTATTTTGTCTGATATAAGTATTGCTACAGTAGCTTTTTTAAAAGATTATATTTATTTATTTATAGACAGAAGGGAAGGGAGGGAGAAAGAGAGGGAGAGAAACATCAATGTGTGGTTGCTTCTCATGCACCCCCTACTTAGGACCTGGCCCGGAACCCAGGCATGTGCTCTGAGTGGGAACTGAACCAGCAACTCTTTGGTTCTCATGACTGTGCTCAGTCCACTGAGGCCAGGGCTACATCAGCTTTTTTTTCCCTGCCCATTTGCTTGGAATATTTTTTTTTCCAACCCCTTACTTCATTCTGTGTAAGTATTTTGTTCTGAGGTGGGTCTCTTCTAGGCAGCATATGTGTGTGTCATGTTTTCTTATCCATCGCAACTACCCTATGTCTTTTGAACAAAGCATTTAATCCATTTACATTTAAGGATATTTTTTATAGGTACTTACTGATTTTAACCCCTTTGTACCTGTGTTCTCTCTGTCTATCTATCTCTTCCTCCTCTTAAACAGTCTCTTTAGCATCTCTTGCAGTGTTGATTTGGTCATTAATTCTTTGAGGCTACTTTTGTCTGGGAAACTCCTTATTTCACTTTATATTTTAATTGAGAGCCTTTCTGGGTAAGCAGTCTTGGTTGCAGGCCTTTGCTTTTCATTACTTGGAGTATTCATTGCAATTGCCTTCTGGCTTGTAGTGTTTCTGTTGAGAAATCAGCTGCTAGCCTTTCCGGAGTTCCTTCGTATGCTACTTCTTTTTCTCCCTTGTTGCTTTTAAGATTCTCTCTTTGTCTTTAAAAGTTGGCATTTTAATTATGATACATCTTAGAGTAGGCCTCTTTATATTCCTCTTGATTGGGATCCTCTTTGCTTCCTGAAGTTATGTGGCTTTTCCCTCTCCAGGTTATGGAAATTTTCTGTCATTATTTTTTAAACACAATTTCTACCCCTTACTCTTTTTTTTCTCCTTCTGTTATTCATATGACTGGAATGTTGTTGTATTTCATGATGTCTTTCAATTCCCTTAAGGTATCTTCATACTTTGTAAGTCCATTTTCTTTTCTTTTTTCTTTTTTCTCTGTGTGACTTTTTTGTTTTCTTTTTTAAAAAATTTTTATTGTTATTCAATTACAGTTGTCTGCATTTTCTCCCCATCCCTCCACCCCACCCCATCCGAACCCACCTCCTTCCCCCGCCTCCACCCTCCCCCTTGATTTTGTCCATGTGTCCTTTATAGTAGTTCCTGTAAACCCCTCTCCCCACTGTCCCCTCCCCACTCCCCTCTGGCTATTGTTCAATTTTTCTTAACTTCAATGTCTCTGGTTATATTTTGTTTGCTTTTTTCTTTTGTTGATTATGTAAGTCCATTTTCATGTAGCTGCTCTACCTGGGTGTTTCTACCTTGTATTACAGCTCACTAATTCAGTCTTATGCTTCATCTAGTCTGCTTGTGCTTCCTTCTAGTGTATTTTCTATTTCTGAGTTTGTATTCTTCATTTCTTCCTGGTTCTTGTTTATAGTTTCTATTTCCTTTTTCATACTGTTGTTGTTCCCACTCAGTTCCATGTAGTTGTATGTGACTTTCTTGATCATCCTTATTACTATTCTTTTGAATTCCATACCTGAAAGTTTGCTTGCTGCCATTTCATTTAATTCTTTTACAAGGGAGTCTTCCATTCCTTTCTATTGCATGTTCTTTCTTTGTCTCCCTATTTCATGTGATTCTTTGTTTTTGTGATTCTCAATGCTCTGCTTTGCCAGCTTTCTTCATAGGGTGAGCTTCTGTGGGACTCAGTGGTGAGGTCTTCTTGTGTGGATGCTCTAGGGTTGCCCTTTCTTTTGTTTGTGTGGGCTCTCTTGTTGTACTTGGGCTTTACTTGTTGGTGGCTCTTTTGTTGGTGGGTTCTCCCCTCCAGCAGCTTTCCTGGTATTCACAACTCCCACCTTGTCTTGTGTGTGTACAGGAGCAGGGTGATGGTGACATGGAGTAAGACAGTGGGAGAATATTCTATGGGATTTAAAATACTAACAAGTAAAGACTAGATAGAAGGTCCTTTTGATAAGTACAGCAATAACCATGGTGTTTCACCCAAATAGCCACTTTTTATAAAAGATGAAAAAGGGATAAGACTCTTATTAGAAGGGAAAAAGAATTTGTGCTGACTTTAGAAAGGAGAGCACTTACTTGAGGTTAGATGGTGATTTATAGTGAGAGCAAGGGATAGAAACTTGGCATAGTGTGTGAGAGAATAAAGTTAACCACAACAGTCATAAAGCTCAGGAAGATGGTGAAATGGATTAAGGCCACAGAATGGTGCTGTGTGGGGTTTGGAATAACAATAATGTTATGGGAAATATATAATCTGAATAAAAATAATAAAAAGTACAAGACCAATAGTGGTGTGTTATTGGAATATGAGTGAAGGGAAAGAAGAAAAATTAGAATGTAATATGATAAAGAAAACCAATGAATGAAATCAAATGAACCACAGAAAAATAACTAAATGGAAGGAAGAGAAATTAAAAAAATTAAATAAAAGATAAAAATAAAATAAATAAAAAATGAAATAAAATGCAAGTTCTGAAGGATAGCAAGGTGAAATTTGTCTCAACTGTTGGTGTTAGCCTTCTGACTTTTTTCTGGATCTGTGTTTGGTCTTCTCACAGCTCTGGGTCTTTCTGTCTTACACTTGAGAGAAAATTAAAAATACCTCCTGGTGACTTTAAACCTGCCAAGAGGGTTTTGCTGGATGCTGCAGGGCTCTGTGTTTTGTTTTGTTTTCCTTTCCTGTGGTTCTTTGAGCTTGAGGGCAAAGTTTGGGCTACAATATTCACAGGTGTCCAGTTTCCATTCCATACTCTGAGAGCATTGTGCGGCCCACACTGTCCACAGCTCATATATGCAAGGCCAGTGCCTGAAGTCCATCTCATTGTGCAACCCTTTGATTACTCCATAAGATGCACTAAGTGGGAGCAAATCACACCCTTCCTTCTTTCTCTTTATTGACCTGGGCCTATGTGCATGCAAAGTCCCTTCAGGGCAGTTTAGTTCCCCTGTTGAATTAGGTCTCTTTGTCACTGCTACCTCTCTGAGCCCCGTGTGCCCCCACTTTGGTCAATCCATGAGGTGCCCTTAGTGGGAGCAAGTTGCATCCCCTCCTCTTTCTTCACTGACCTGGCTGCTGTGCATGAGAGGTCCTTACACAGTGGCTGAGAGCCTTTTTTGAGTGAATTCCAGATGTTTGCAGCAAGACATCCCTAAGAAACACCCAACTTTCCACACAGACCAACTCTCTGAGCAGTCCAGAGACTATCTGAGTCACAGCCAGTAGAGGCCCACCTCTTCTCACATCTCCAGGTGTCACCTGGTTCCCCAATTTCTCTGGTACTGTCCCAGCCAGTGACCACATTCCCAGCTGGGGTATGCCACTAGCTGTAGGTCTCTTACTGTGTCTTTATTCCCCCAGCAACTTTAAGTGTCCAGATCTCTCCTGGACTGGGTCTGTGAACTCAGTGTTCTGGCAGTGGGTGGAGCCACCAAGTCACAATCACTGACCTGAATCTCCTTCAAAGGTGCTGCGGCAGCTGCGGTCTCCAGTGCAGTACCCAGGGACCCTCCTGTTGGCCTGCAAAATCTCCTTACCATCCGTTTTTAATCATCCCCTGGAATCTTTGGCTTCCAAACTTCATATCAGCTGGAATTCTGCTGACTGTTCACTCTTCTCCTTGGAAGATTGGCTAGGTGTCACAACCTTGATTTTAATCACTAAGTCCTATCTATTCTGTTTCTGAAACATATTTCAAGTTCCTCTAGTTTTTTTCTATGACCACTGCTAGCATCCTGGTCTGTGCCATATAATATCTGGTCTAGATTACTGCCAGAGACAGTTGGCCTATCTCTGTTCATTCATTCTTGCTCTTCCCAAATGCCTTCTTGCAGCATTCTTGCCTATGACTCCAGACAAATTTCCACTCAGGAATCAGATATGTTTTAGGGGTAGAGTCAAGAAAAGTTTCTTATGAGGGATGAGAAGGAAAGAGAGAAACCAAGAATAGCTAGGGTTTTGCTGGAGTGACTTCACAAGAAGTGATGACTTTTATCATGGAGTTTGGGCCAGGTACAGGTTTGGTTGGAAGGTTGATGAAGAGTTCTGTTTGCTGTGTGTTAATCCTGAAATGTCAATTGTTGAAGTTTAGGTGTGCTGTAGCTGGATGGAATATTAGACATGATAGATATCTGTTGAATGATAATTTTAATCAAACTAGGCTACCAGAGAAGCAAAATATTTAGGGAGAAAGATTTGGAAGACGTATTTGGTAGTAATGTGACATTGTAAAATAGAAATTTCTGGTGTTATTTGGATAAATAAGCCTGGAGATCAATAGGAAATTTGGACCCAGAGGCTTAGACCTAAAGTTCACCCTGAGAGCTTAAAATCTGGAAAAGCTAAGATGGACACTAGACTTGTAGAAAATTAAACTATTTTAATATCATATATTTTATTCACACTAAAATTACTGTTGTTGAGTCTGATGGGGAAATATTTAGCAACATCCCTGTCTTCTTAACCTACAAATAGCTAGTAGCACTCTCCTCACCCCATTTGTAACAACCAAAAATGTCTTGAAACATTTCTCATTCCCTAGGGGTGCAGCAAGAATTGCCACTCATTGAGAACTACAGATTAAAAGAATGTCAATGAGAAAATTGGTACTTCTTTTTATCCACTGAAGTGTTAATATTTGAGAAACAGCTACAAAGCAGTAGCATTCTGAACTTTTATCTTGCAGAAAGCTCTTAGAAAGGATTTGATAACTAGGTAAGCTTCATGCACCCCAAAGGTGAGGGGTGGGGAAGATGGTAGATGAAAGTTCTCAGAGGGACAGCCCTGGAAATACAAGCAGAAGAGGGAAGCCAGCTGAGCACCTTCACTCCATGTTGCAGACTGCCCTTTCTCCTGTGCAGTAATTCTTTTTGCTCTCTACAGGCAGGCAGCCTTGGTAGTAACAGACAAAAGGTTCCCAGAATGGCTGGCCACTTGTTTCCCCCTGGTGAGGTGGCTCAGGATGCCTGGTGAAGAGTAGCATTTCTTGGGTTTGGTTTCAAGGCTGAAACTGTCAAACTGGTTCTGAGCTTGAATGACAACATTCAGGAGACCAGAACATGTGGACCTCCTAGCTTTGCTCCTGTCCTTGCTCCACTCACTGGTAATTTTATAAATGTGGGAAAGGGGAGAACACAAGAGGTCAATAGATCAGGGATGGGGGGTGACACAAAGGCAGGAAGATTGCAGAAGGTTTCCAACGAGGTAAAAAAAGTGTCGGGAAGAGTAGGCTGAGACAGCTCTCTGTAGTACAAATAAGTGAAGTCCACAGCTGGACTTTTGCCCCTGAGACATGAATTAAAATATTATGCACCAGAGTAGTTGGTTAGAGTGTCATTCTGAAGTTATTTATGCATCACTATAGACTATGGAATGACACTGTTCCTCCTGAATTTCAGCTAAAGACAGAGCATCTGTTTTTACGTGTGTGCCAGAAAAAGAAATGCTAAACAAAATTCAGAGTTTCTTAGTACAGATTTAGAAATATTGAGGGACTAATCCTGTTCCTGAAATATAACAGCTGTATATGGGAGGATGGCAGCTGGGATCAGAACTAGTTCTCTGAGGTGAGGGTTAAAGTGATCCCCATACCAAGAATGTGGGAAAGGCCCCCTACTCTTTGTGCTTCTTTAAAGATGAAATCTTGAATATAAAATCACATCACAAAAGTTTTTAAAATATTCCTATTTTTAAAAGATTTTATCCCAATTTCTTTAAATGGTTGCCACTTATAGTATACCTAAAATATTTTTGGTTTACCAAAACTTGGGCACAAGGAATATATACTTTACAAAGCAAAAATCCTCACATATGTATCTGCATGTTTCATCTTAGGGATTTTAAAGGAATTTGGACTTCCAGTAAAGATGGAGGCATAGGTAAACATACTTCACCTCCATGCACAACTATAGCAAAAAATACAACTAGACTACAAAACAGATATCACACACAATTGTAAGAAAATTGAGTTCTGTGGAAGTCCAACAATCAATGATTTAAAGAGGTCACATTCACCCAGATGGGTAGGAGGGGTGGAGAGGAAGAGAGGCGCAGAGGCACGGAGAGGAATAGAGACATGGAGTGGTGCACAGAGGTACAGAGATGGGAACGGGCAGTCCCATATCCATGTGTGGTGAATAAAAAAAGGAAAGGCACTTTGGGAGCGAGGGACGCAGCCCTAGGCCAGACCACCCAGCCCAGGGTTCCAGCACCAGGAAGACAAGTCCCCATAACTTCTGGCTGTGAACACCAGTGGAGGTTTGTGCGGTGGAAAAAAAACTGGGATTTTCTAGAGATTCTTTTTAAAGGGCCTGCAATGTACTTAGGACTCATGCAGACCCACCCCTTCTGGGATTCAGCACCAGGACAACAACTGGAAGGGCACCAGGGACTATGGGAGAAAGTAACGTGAAAGTGCTAGGAGAAAGCTTCCTTCTGGGCAAAACTCCAGAGGCCAGGTAGAGGCATTGTTCTCTCTGCAAGCTGTTCCCCACATAGAGCAACAGAGCAGTGACACAGGTTGCCCTGTTCTGGTGATTACCTAAGGCTCCCCCCCATACAAATTGATAGGTGTGATTTCCTACAATAGGTCACACTACTAAGGAAGTCAAAGCAGCTCTACCTAATACACAGGGGAGAAAAAGAGGAGACAAAGAAATATGGCCTAAATGAAAGAGGAGTACAAAATTCCAGAAAAAGAACTAAATGAAATGGAGGTAAGCAACCTATCAGATACACAGTTCAAAAAACTGCTTATCAGGATGCTCCAGGAACTCATTGGGTACTTCAACAGCATACAAAAGAGAGAGGCAGAAATGAAGGCTGCATTAACCGAAATAAAGAAAAATCTACATGGAACCAAACAGTGGAAGGGATAAAGCTGATAATCAAATCAACAATTTTGAACACAAGAAAGGAAAAGCATTCAATCAGAACAGCAGGAAGAAAAAAGAGGACAGGCTTAGGACCCTCTGGGGAATCTTTAAAGGTAGCAACATCCAAATCATAGGGGTGCCCGAAGGAGAAGAGGAAAAGCAAAAAATTGAAAACTTACTTGTTGGGGAACTTTAACGCAGCACCCACGTCCACCACGGATGAAGCATAAGTCTACCAAGACATGATCTGCTTGGGGAGAAGAGGTGGCCAATCTCTCAAAGGAGAAGGGCCCCGAGCCTTTTCCTCCATGGGCTTTTATTAGGTTCATTGGCACAGGAATACAGATAAAGCTCATCAATCATTGTCAGCCAGTAAGGGTTAAACAATACATAATTTACAGAGAACTTTGAGGGCTTATTCTGAGTTATAGCCAATTAGTTAGAGGGTTATAAAACTTTGGGGGCCAGACTCATCTCAGGTCTGGACCCTTATCTTTTAAGCTAAGGATATAAATTAGGTTTCACAGGACTGTATGCATTTTTTCTTAGGTCCGATTCCCCAGGGAATCCGCCCCTCCCAGCACAGGACTGCACTGCCCTCTGTTATTGCTTCAGGCTTAAGTCAGGCAAGGGAAATAAGGCAGCCAAGAGATTGGGAGACTTCTTGCAGACAGAATGAGGACTCAGGCTATTTCAAAGCTGAGGAGTGAGGGTCCATCACCCCCTTTTTCCACAGCCCCCCGAGTCCTTCCCTGTGGGCCTCTTCCGTGACCATGCCTGTCTTAGGTTGATCCTCCTTTGAGGATTCTTACCCGTCATTGGCTAACTGGCCAAGCTCAGGGCCAAGCAGGGTGAAGTGGGCAGAGGTGGCACACCTGCCAGGGAGATAAGCTTTGTCTCCTTAGTGGTTTATGGTCCCAACTCTGACTCAGCCTTAACCATGGGGGGTTACAGCCTCTGAAACCAGGCAGGGCAGTTCCCAACACTTACTTGAAAAAAATAAAGAAAGAAAACTTTCCTGATTTGGTGAAGGAAATAAACATACAAGTTCAGGAAGCAAAGAGAATCCCAAATAAGTTGGACCAAAAGAGGACCACACCAAGACACATCATAATTATAATGCTAAAGGTTAAAGAATCTTAAAAGCATCAAGAGAAAAGCAGTTACCTACAAAATAGATCCCATAATACTACCTACTGATTTTTCTTAAGAAACGTTGTAGGCTAGAAGGGACTGGCAAGAAGTATTCAAAGCGATGAAAAACAAGGACCTATAATCTAGATTATTCTATCTAGCAAAGCTATTATTCAGAATGGAAGGGCAGATAAAGTGCTTCTCAGAAAAGGTAAAACTAAAGGAGTTTGTCATCACCACGCCATTACTATATGAAATGTTAAAGGGAATTTAATAAGATCAAAATGATGAACATTAAAAGGGCAATAAATTCACAACTATCAGTAATTGAATCCAAACAACAAACTAAGCAAACAAGAAGAACAGGAACAGGATCACAGACATGGAGATCATTTGGAGGATTATCAGTCCGGAGGGGGAAAGAGAGAAAATAGGGGGAAAGGTTCAGGGATTAAGAAGCACAAATTGGCCCTGGCTGGTGTGGCTCAGTGGATTGAGTGCTGGCCTGTGAACCAAAGGGGTCGCTGGCTCAATTCCCAGTCAGGGCATATGCCTGGTTTGCAGACCAGGTCCCCACTAGGGGGTGCAAGAGAGACAACCACACATTGATGTTTCTCTCCCTTTCTTCCTTCTGCTCTCTAAAAATAAAAAAATAAAATATTTAAAAAAGGAAGCACAAATTGGTGGGTACAAAATGGGTAGGGGATGTTAAGAACAGTATAGGTAATGGAGTAGTCAAAGAACATATGTGTGACTCATGGATATGAACTAAAAGGGGAGAGATTGCTGGAGGGAATATGGGTACTGGGTGGAGGGTGACAAAGGGGAAAAATTGGGACAACTGTAATAGCATAGTCATTAAAATATATTTAAAAGGAAAAAAATGGGGTAAAAAGGTATATGAAGAGAGGAGACACGATGACCTGCTTTAAAAAATTCTTTGTACTGTCCTGGGAATTGACTATAGGAGACAGCAGGGAGACCAGTTAGTGGAGTATTTTGGTATTCTAGAGAAGATTTTGGGGGCTCTGATCAGGGTGGATTTGTTTAAAGTAGGTTTTAGGACTGAGTGATGAGAATAGAATTGCAATCAACTACAATGTAGAGAACGGAGGAGTGGGGAAATAGTAGTACTTGGAGAGATGAGATTCTGACTTGGAGATACTGAGATTAATGAGTTATCTGTCAGACATTTGACTGGAGATTCCAAGCAGACAATTGAATATGACTTTGGAGTTCAGGGGAAGAGGTCCCCATATCGGAAATATCAACTTGGAAGTCCTCAACATATAGTTGCTATCTTAAAGCCATAAGATTGGCTGAAGGCACCAGGGATGAAGAGTTAGGCACTAGAAAGTTAAGAGTTTGGGAGAAGAGAAGGAATTAGTAAGGGAGTCTGAGAGGAAGACCCACTGAGGTAGGAGAACAAACACAGTGAAGCACAGGGTCCATATACTTGTCTCCATGTATATACATTACATGAAGATTTGTGGAGAAGGGAATGGGTTTTCATTAACAGGGTGCCCAGTATGAGGGGTCTTGGGAGTATTCCTGTTCTGAGCTGACTGAGCCAACCTCTCCCGCAAAACACAGAAAACCAGCCACCACCAGGAAGATTAAAGACCAAATACGTGTCTAGAAGTTCCCCATTATTGCTTATCTGTAGCCCAAGGTTGTTACTCAAACAGGTCTCCTTTTCTCCAGCTCCAGGCCCTCTCTCTCTGGAGCCAGAGTCACCATTGCCTCTCAGCAGCTCTCTCCTCTATGTGCTGCTTAGTCTCCATATGCTGCTCTCTGGGCAAGCGGAAGCAGTCTAGGACCCCCGTGCCGTGCTGCACAGTGCTCTAGTGTCCCAAGGGCTGGCACCCAGTGAAGCACACATACGGCATGAAAACCTGCCTCCCAGAGCTGACTTTCAACCAGGCAAGGCCTAAAACCTGGATGTTCCCAGCATCTGCCGCTCCCAGCTCTGAGGGGCAAAAGCAAGAGGAGCTTCTGCCTCCCTTTGGTTTAAAGGTCCTTTCTCAAAATCCCACATGCACTGGAAGCCAGTGTTAAGTATCCACCTTCTTAACTGAGGGCCAGCATCAGCCATGTTTACCCTTTACCCTCTTTGGCACCATGTTGTGGTAAGGGGGCAGTCTTGAACCATGCATGCTCTCTGTACAAGCTCCCTTCTCCTGAGTCAAGAGTTGCTTGTCTGCCTGGGCAATAGTCTTCTTCTAGTGGCCCTTCCCACAGGGAGGGCAAGCCCCTTTTAATCTTCGATTCCACCTTGCGGATTTTCTCTCTTGCCCCTGCCTTCTCTAGGTGATTTGACCTGATCCCTCTGTTTCAAACTCTAGTGAAGACAATGGGAGAGGAGTGATGCATTCTGAGGTGCTCAACAATCTCTCCTACATTTGGTTATTTCAACAGCCTGAGGGTTGTGTACATACTACACACAGTGGTAAGAGGTGGGTATAAAGACTTGAACAGATTAGGAGGACACAAGATAAGGTTTAATTTGGAGCCTGGTTTTGATGAGGGGAGTTACATAATCACAGTGGAGCAGTGTGGCATTTAGAAGCATATACATGATGGAGTGTGGTAGGTATGGTTGTAAAAAAAAAATGATTAACTTTTTGCTGACACTCTTTGTATTGCTTCAGTAACTTTGTAAATAATAAAAAACTATTAAATAAAATCAATTAGAAATATGAGACTTGGAAATACTTGAAAAGTACACTTTAATATCTCAGGAAAGAGATGATTAAGGTTAGGATGAGGAAGGTGGACTAAAGTCAGACACTTCAGATTTTCAGAAGCTAGTGATCTACCAAAACCGGTTAAGGGAAAAATAGAAATACCACCCTTCGAAAGTGTGTAGTGTCTCAACATCTTGATATTGTAGGGGTGGAGTTCATTTCTAATGTTCAGAATGTATACAAATCAGTGGTATAAATGACTTAATTCAAACTCTTGATGCTTTTTCATCTGACAATAAAACCTGGAGGTTATCAAATATTAAAATATGTTATAAAAATAACTTTGAGGGGACAGACTAGCCTCTTCAAAGAAAGTGCTAAGAGTGCTAAATACTCTCCTTTATGACAGCTTTCTGACATGAACTAGATAGACATCTGGATTTGCTATTTGGGGGCACACTTTATAACATTTATCTGTCTGTGAATAGCAAACAAGAAAGTTTTATCCTTACTAGTTGTATGCTCTGCCTGCACATTCTCATTAGGTCTACCTGCATACACAGCCTACAGCTATTCAAAATACAAAGGTGGCAAATGTAGGTGTATACTTTGCAACCAGGTACAGTCAACTGAGATGCTGAGTCGGCAGTGAAATAGATTCAGGTATGTTCCTGGTTAGAATTAGCTTTCTTGAATTGTTTTTACCTCAAGTATACTATCTACCTTAAATGCAACACATAGCATTTTCAAGGCTCATCAGAGACTAAGAAACAATTACTCACTTTTAACGCTTGTCAGAGACCAAGAAATAATTATCTGCAGAGTAGTGCCTTAATAAGTCTATTCAAATAATTCCTCCAGGAACTCAACTTTAATGCTCAGATCAATCCGTCTTAAAAGAGCTATTTACTGAGATTCCAATACTCTGTTAGTTTTAAGAATTTGCTTTGACTGCATTTCAACATACTGAAATTTGCTTTGATTGCATTTCAACATATTATTGGACTTACTGTACCTTATGAAGCTGGTCATTTAACTTCGAGGAGTAATGTGGATTACCCCTTCACAAAATCCCCATTATAAAGTACCTTGGGAGAATGGTCTGTCAGGCCTGAGTACCAAAATAGAGGTGCACTTCTGGATTGTGTCTTACCTTGTAGAAAACTTATTCATGTAAATACTTTCCAAAGAAAGTTCAATGCTGAATTTGCTGCCTAATTATAATAGTTATTCAGGCTATTGTAGTATGCATTCTGTTTTAAATGTCTCTGGACTTTATCTTGTCACCTGATTTTCCATTCAGCCATAATACCTTACTTATCTCTGCGTGTTTTAATACGGTACCTTTTATTTATTTTTGAATGAGACAGGAAACAAAATATCAAACCTTGGGTTCAGGGTAGAAATAGGGAGAGACAAATATTAAATGATTTGCTTTAAGTTAAAAAGGCCATTGCTATAAAGAGACAAAAAATGATAAAACAAAATAAACTAAAAGGAAAATGCAAAGGCAACCTCCTTAGCACATTTTCTGTGCATTACTGAATTCACTCACATCTCCTTTTAAAAGTCTCTCTCCCAAAGCAATAAATTACAAATCTCATGAGCTGTTTAATGAATTTCAAATGTCCTTCTGACTTAATGTAAAATGTTGATAACTATTTTTATCTGAGTAAATTAACATGTCTCACATAAGTTCCAAAGGCAATTTTAGTTTAAAATTTAAAAAAACCCCAAACCTTTTCTTACTGCTAGAATTACCGTCTTAAAAAATATCCAGAATTAAAATAATAACCTATTTCTAGATGCTACTTAAAAGTATATGTGTATGTGTTCTGGTGTAAGAAAAACCATTGGCAAACAAATAAAACCAGGGCCAAACACGTATCTCTTGGTATGATTTTTAAATTATTTTATTGCTTCATCCTGAAAATTTAATGTATACTTAAAACCTTACAATAAAAACAGCCATGTAAATCCACTGAGTTTCTGCATAAACATTTTCAGATTTTATTCCTATCTTCAAATTATCCACATAAAACTAAATGCTTATGAAGAATGTTTAAGTCACACAGATAATTTAAAAATAGGCACAAAACAATGAAAACAAAGAATCTTCCTTTTTTACAAGAGAAATGTTTTATGTTAAGTTATATTGTTTAAACATCTCTGTTGTCAATTCTGAGTGAACCAGGATGGTCGCTTCCTATCTCGTTCAATGATCCGCTTGCCCTGATCTTGTTCAGATGGTGTTTCTCCCGTGTACAGCACCATGGATTCTACCATAGGAGCCTTAAAAGGGCTCCCTTCTTGTTTCCCTATCTGTCTTCTTATTTCTGCAGTCTCTTTGCACACCTTCTCATAGCAACAGCCACAAAGGACATGTTTCTGTTTCAGGTAACCACATTCAGGACAAACATCTATGTTGTTCTATGAAAAAACAAACAAAAAGCATTGTAAGAAGAGGCAAAATAATGAACAAATAATTATGAACTAGAGTGATGATTATATTTTGAATATTCTTAGAGTATTCATGCTGCACAAGAGGTCATACACCATCTAGTCTAACCTCATTTTAACAGGAAAACAGGATAAACAACACTGAGTTTGAGTTAGTAAAAAAACTGGGACTAGAACTCAGGTCCAGTCTTTGAACTACACTACACGGCAGTCACATTATGTAAAATGCTACTCTATTTCCCTATCTTCCAATACTAAGCATCTAATAAAAAAGGAATTCACTTTTCCTTTCAATCTATCTTGAGAAAAACAAGATAAATATATTACAAGCTGGCTTCCCCTGATTCATCACAGTGAAACTCAAATTCTTACATGAAGTATAGTTGATATAAATGAACACTGATTATTCCTTAATGTAAGGCTTCCCTGTTATAACTTAAAGGTATTTTAGTAGTTTTTATACTGTCTATTCAACTTTAATCAGACAATTACAACTTTAAGAAAACTTTTTGATGTATTTAAAAGTAGGTTTGAAATGTTAAAATATACGAGGGACATCAGCAGCATGGCAGCATGAGGACCGCTATGTCTCTCCCCTTTACGTTTCAACAAAATTGAAAGTAATAATGCAAATGAGGATTCCCTGCTCAACACAGAAATGTTATCTGAGAGATCCATGCATTGAAACATCTGAAGGTGGGTGTGTATCAGGGAACAGGGGAAGAGGGAAAAAAGGAAGGCCAGACACAGGTACCAAAGATTCAGCCCAGAGCTCACTATGGCCCCAGAAGCAGAAGTGTTGGGTTACAGCTCAGATAATCTGAGCTCTAAGGAACAGATTACAATCAACATTCCTCCTGAGTAACCAGCACACACTACAGCTACACCTTGTAAAAGGGGCAGAGACAAAACACAAAAGTGTGTAAGCTGTGGTCCACCAGTGGCTATTACCAGGCAGAAAACAAAAGCACAGACACACAGCTATCTTCCCTCACCTTCCCAGAGCTCAACAGTGGCAGTATCAGATGCTGTAGCAGTGGAGGTGTTGGGTTACAGTGAACACTCTCTCTGCAGCCCTGAGAACTAGAGGGACAGAAAACAGAAAGATCTCTGAAGGGAAGGACCATACCGTGGTATGACCCAGTAACTGGCAGAGATGTGGCAACTGAGGTCTGGCAGATACCATTACTAGGAGGACAGCAAAGCCACAAAGGCAAGAACTGACTACTCCCCACCCACCCACTCACACAACTGCCGCCCATTGCAGTGGAGCCTGGTGGGGGCCCTGGGAAACCTCAGACAGTACAAAACTGCTAGAAGTACCTAGTTTCAGGAGGCCGCACGGAGATGTCACAGGCCCAGAGAACCACTGCTCACTGTAATTCCCTAAGGGGATGGTGCCCAGACTAAGGATGCCCACCTCCCCAAGGAATACAGGTCATATTACACAGGGAGGGCAACCCTGCCCCAAGAATATCCCAGAAGCTCCAGCAGCCTCTGTCACTGGGTTGAACTGCAGTGTGTGCTGGCTGCTCAGAGAGAAACATTTCTGCCCTTCTAGTCCTCAGGGCTGTGAAGAGTGTTCTGGTATCAACATTTCCACTGATACAGAGTCTGCTGGGGGCTGATGTGAGATCTGGGAGGGTGAGGAGAAGCAGCTATGCAACTATGGCTTATGCTTCAACAACACCTACTCTAAAGAAAGGCCTCTACTTATCAATGTACTAAATGGTGAGGAGTCAAATATCTTTTTAAAAAGCATATTTTATTCCCACAAATGTCTAGGCATAGAAATAATCAAATACAATGAATAACCAAAGTAACGAGGTAGCTTAAAAAGAAAATTAAAAAATCTCCAGAAATGACAAAGATGAAAGTTCAAAAAAAAAAGAAAACTCAACGATACATGAAAACTAAGAGTTTAATTAACTCAGAATACATTAAATGAATAAAAGGAGTAATTTATCAGAGATTAAAAGTATAAAGATATAGCCAAACACAAATTCTGGAGATGAAAAATAAACTGGCAAGGGGACTTCTTAAGATGGCGGCGAGATAGGTGTCGGCGGAGTTAACTTCCCTCTGCACCTAGGTGAAACACCTACCCATTCTACTGAGGAACAAAGCGAACAGCCAAAAGCAGCCCAGCGTTTATGAAGATAGGAGACCAAAAAGTACAGAGGACACTGAGAAAACAGAAGGTAAGGGGATTGCTTCAGGAAAACAAGGTCCTTGGGACCAGCACAGGGACCAGGGCAGCTCAGCCCCAGGCCCGCGCCTGCCCTGCCTGCGGCAGACTCCTGGGAGAGAGCCGGATTAACGGCCCCCTCCCCTGACAAACAAGGCCTGAGCAACACTGTGAGAGACCTGGTTGTCTGAAGCCACAGGGAGGGGAATAAGGACGAGTGGTAAACCCAGGGAGACCGCGGGCACTGGCTGAGGAGAGTTGAAAGTTGGGCAGAGTGGGACTCTGACCCAGACAGTCCCGGCCTAACTGGAGAGGTGGGCTGTGTGAGAGGACAGGCCCTTCCTTGTACAGAGGGAGCCACAGGATTGATCAGGAGGATTTTCCGAAAAAGATAAAGACCCTCTGGGGCACTTTGGGGAATTCCCCTGAAGCAACAGCTCCAGTCTCCCTCCACCCCACCACCTGTCTGGGGGCTATGCGCATCGACGGGGGGAGTGTCCTACCTCATCTCCTAGGGAGCTCAGACTACAGGCACCACCCAGGGTAGGGTGCCCACCCACCAGGGAGGATGCCCAACCACCGGGGAGTGTCCACACCTCATCTCGGAGGGAGCTGAGACTACAGGCACAACCCGGGGGAGGGTGCCCAGAGACCAGGAGTGTGCCCAGCCACCTGGAGTGTGCCCAGGGACCGGGGAGTATGCCCACCTACCGGGGAGTGTCTGCACCTCATCTCGGAGGGAACTGAGACCACAGACACCAGGGAGAGTAAGGATCAAGGAAGGCTCTGCACGCAAACCCATAGCCTGGGGGAGGCCTACCATAAAAAAAAAAGGGGGGGTAGAAGCTAGGAACACCAGGATTCCTCCTGGAAGAGGAAATCCACCAACAAAGGAATCACCAACAGGTAAGAAGAGAAGAAGGTGAAGGAGGGAGTGGAGGCCACACTAAGTCAGGCCATGACCTATCTGAAAATACAAATAAATAGTGAAGAAATTACTAAGAACAAACAACGGAACAAGAACAAGGGAAAAGCCTCAAAAACTTGTACACACAGAAGAACCAGGTCCAACACAACCTGCCCACACCTGCACAACAGAAAACAAGAGGTGGGGGACACACTGACACTCAGATAACCAGCTGGTGGGAAAGAACCACCAAAGAAAGACCCAAAAAGAAACAAAAACCAAAGACATACACAGAGCCAACATAAACCACAGCCCAAAATAAGTAAGATCAGGAGGTAAAGGAGACTGTACCAGTAAATCTCACAGGTATTTCATCACAGAAGTTTACACCAAAAACTAAGGGGGTCAGAACAGAGCAACTTAAGAAGACGAGGCTAACAGGAAGAGTCTCACAAAAAATGGGAAGACAAAGAAACAATCCCCAAATGAAAGGAAAGAGGGAAGTCTCAGAAACAATGCTAAATGAAAAAGACACAAGTCAACTATCAGATAATGAGTTCAAGGAATTGGTTATGAAGAAGCTTCATGAGCTTACATAGAATTACCAAAAACTACAGGAAAACTACAATGAACTCACTACAAACTATATCTTCATGAAAAAGGAAATAGAAACTACCAACAAGAACAAAGAGGAAATGAAGAATACAATTTCAGAATTGAAGAACACACTAGAAGGACTCAAAAGCAGACTTGATGAAGCAGAGGATCGGATCAGCGAGCTGGAGGAAAAAATAGAAAAAAACACCCAGAATGAGCAAGAACAGGAAGAGGCTCAGAAAGAATGAACAGGGGTTAAGGGAAATGCAGGACAATATGAAACACAATAATATCCATATAATAGGTATACCAGAAAGAGAAGACGAAGAGCATGGGATAGAAAACCTGTTTGGAAAAGTAATGATGGAACATTTTCCTAAATTGATGAGAGAAACAGTCACACAAATCAAGGAATCACAGAGAGTTCCAAGCAGGAGGAACCCAAAGAGGCCCACTGCAAGATGCATCATACTTAAAATGGCAAAATTCCAAGACAAAGAAGGAATCTTAAAGGCAGCAAGGGAGAAAAAGGAAGTAACATACAAGGGAGCCCCAATAAGGTTAGCAGCTGACTTCTCAATGGCAACGTTCCAAGCCAAAGGAAAATGGCAAAGAATACTCCAAGTAATGAGAACCAGAGGCCTAAAAACAATACTTTACCCAGCAAGGCTATCAATCAAGACAGAAGGCCAAATAAGGAGTTTCCCAGGCAGAAGAAGTATAAAAGAATACACCTCCACCAAATCAGTTCTGGAAGAGATGGTAAAGGAACTGCTTTAAGGAAAAGAAGAAAAAGAGAGAGAGAGGAACACAGGTTAAAAAAAAAAAAAAAAAGGCAATGAATAAGTACCTATCAATAATACCCTTAAATGTAAATGGATTAAATGCTCCAATCAAAAGACACAGAATAGCTGAATGAATAAGAAAGCATGACCCACACATCTGCTGCCTGGAAGAGACCCACCTCAGGACAGAAGACCTACACAGACTGAAAGTGAAGGGCTGGAAACAAATTTTCCAAGCAAATGGACAGGAAAAAAAAGCAGGGGTAGCAATACTCATATCAGCCAAAATAGACTTCAAGAAAAGAGCCATAAAGAGAGACCCAGAAGGTCACTTCATAATACTCAAAGGAAGAATCCACCAAGAAGACATAAACACTGTAAATATATATGCTCCCAACATAGGAGCATCCAAATACATAAAGAAAATCTTGGAGGACTTCAAGAAAGATATTGACAGCAACACAATTATAGTAGGGGATTTTAATACCCCACTGTCAAAGATGGACAGATCTTCCAAAAATATCAACAAAGATATTGTGGCACTGAACAATGCCCTAGATGAAATGGACTTAACTCATATATATAGAGCCTTTCATCCCAAAGAAGCGAAATACACAGTCTTTTCAAATACACACGGAACATTTTCAAAGATAGACCACATGATATGACACAAAGCAAATCCGAACAGTTCAAGAAAATTGCAATCATATTAAGCATTTTCCCTAACCTCAAAGGACTGCAAGTAGAAACAAATCTCAAGGAAAGAACCCCAAAACACTCAAAAACATGGAGACTGAATAGCATGCTATTAAACAATGAATGGGTCAAGAATGAGATTAGGGAAGAAATCAAAAAGTTTCTGGAAACAAATGAAAATAACTCACAACATTCCAAAACCTATGGGGCACAGCAAAGGTAGTCCTGAGGGAAGTTCCATCTCAAGACTGCCTTTGCTGTGTCCCACAGGTTTTTAGGTACAGCCCTAACTAAAAAGAATAGAAACGCCTTAAATAAATAACCTAACTGTACATTTACAAGAACTCGAGTAACAACAACAAAGACAACCCAGAGAAAGTAGAACGAAGGAAATAACCAAGATCAGAGCAGAATTAAATGACATAGAGACCAAAAGCACAATTGTAAGGATCAACGAATCCAGGAGCGGGTTCTCTGAAAAGATAAACAAAATCGACAAGCTCTTAAGCAGGCTCATCAAGAAAAAAGGAGAGAGGACCCAAATAAACACAATCAGAAATGAAAGAGGAGAGACTACAACGGATACCACCGAAATACACAGAGTTGTAAGAAATTACTACGAAGAACTGTATCCCAAAAAATGTGAAAACCTAGATGAAAGGGAAAAATTTTAGGAAAAATATAACCTCCCAAAACTCAATGAAGCAGCAGCAGAAAGCCTGAACAGACCAGTAGTGCCTGATGAAATTGAAAAAGTAATCAAAAAGCTTCCGACACACAAAAGCCCTGGACCAGACGGTTTGACAGGAGAATTCTACAGAGCTTTTAAGGGGGAGCTAACCCCCATCCTCTACAGATTATTTCAAAAAATTCAAGAAGATGGAAGACTCCCAAAGTCATTTTACGAAGCTGGCATAATCCTAAACCCACAACCAGATAAAGACACAAGAAAGAAAGAAAACTTCAGGCCAATAAAACTGATGAACATAGATGCTAAAATACTCAACAAAATAATGGCAAACCCCATCCAGCAATACATTAAAGAGGTAATAGACCATGATCAAGTGGGATCATCCCAGGGATGCAAGGATGGTACAATATTCACAAATCAACAAACATAATGAAACACATAAACAAAAGCAAAGACAAAATCCAATTGATTATATCAATAGATGTGGAAAAAGGATTTCATAAGGTACAGCACCCATTTATGATAAAAACCCTCAACAAAGTGGGAATAGAGGGAGCATTCCTCAACATAATAAAGGCCATATATGAGAGACCTACAGCCAACATCATACTCAATGGACAAAAACTTAGAGCTTTCCCACTAAGATCAGGAACAAGAGAAGGATGCCCTCTCTCACCACTCCTATTCAACAGAGTATTGGAAGTCCTAGCCACAGCAATCAGCCAAGAAAAATAAATAAAAGGCATCCAAACTGGAAAGAAGGAAATGAAACTGTCGCTGTTTGCAGACGACATGATAGTGTACATGCAAAATCCTATAGACTCTCAAGAAGATGGCGGCGAGATAGGTGGGAGTGGAGTCCACTTCCCCTCAACGCCAGTGAAATACCTAGCTGATCTGAGAAGCAGAGCCAACAGCCAACAGTATTCCAGCATATATGAAGATTGGAGACCAAAGATAGAGGACACTGAAAGCTCAGACTGCAAGAAGAGTGCTTAAGGACAATAAGGTCCCTGAGACCAGCGCAGGGACCAGGGCGGCTGAAGCACCGGCCTGGGCACAGGGTCTGCTGCAGGATTCTTGGGAGAGAGCCAGGCTGGGCTGTGTGAACAGCCAGGTGCTTGTGTGGAACATGGGGGCTTGAATAGGAAGAATTTCTCAAAAAGGAAAAGAAAATAGAGGCACTCAGCAGCTAGTTAGAGAACTCTCTGCAGCAGCCGCCGCCTCTGATGCCCCTCACCCCTCAGCCCCTGGACTGAGAAAGCAGAAAAGCAGCCCCAGCGCTCACCTGAAGCCTGGCTGGCGCGCACCCAGATCAAGTGACTGGGGGCCCACAACTGAAACTCCGGGTGAGCGCGTGCCCTGATAAGCGGCCCGGCTGCCTGGTCCCCAGACCCAAAGTGCCCCAGTGGGCACTTACCCCAATCAGTGGCCTGGGGCCCACACCTGAAACCCCGGGTGGGCGTGTGCCCTGATAAGCAGCTTGGCTGCCTGGGGGCACAGACAAAAAGCGACAGGGTGGGCACGCACACCTAAAACCCTGACTAGGAGCCCACACCTGAAACCTTGGGTGGTTGCGCAACCGGATCAGTGGCTGGCTGCCCCCGCACACAGACCCAAAGCGGGGGATCGGCAGCCAACCCAGGCACAAAACTGAGACTGGCCACACAACCCGATCAACAGCCTGGCTGCCTGCAGGAGACCACACCAAAAAGCACTGGTTCTGAAAAAGTCCTACCTAATCCCTGTGCACAGAACTCTGCAGGGATACTGGCTCTCTAGGACTAAGAAAGAACGCCCAGCAGAGGGGAGCTGCAGGGCTATGGGAGACTGCATTCCCTGGAAAGACTCGACCCAGTAGGGGGCTGAACTACCCCATAGCAACATCGAGAGCCCATAGCATCTAAGGCAGCAAAGAGCAAGAAGGTGGAATGTGAGTTGCCCCTACTTGGTGCAACTCAAGGACAGCACAGCTGGTGAACTAAAGGCCTAGTGGGGAGCAGAAGGACCTGGAGGAAATGGACTGAAGGCTGAACAACAGCAAAGAGTGTGGCTCAGGAAGGGAGAAAAGTGAAGCCAATCCTTCTAACCACCCCCTCCCAATCCACAGACAGGAAGACCAGCAGAACTAACCTGACCATTTAAAGCCAGAAGAAGACTTTTTTTTCTTTCTTTCCTCCTTCCCCCCTGAATTCCTTCTTCCTTTCTGTCCTTCGTTCTTTTTTTTATTCCTTCTTCCTCCCATCCTCTACCTTTTTTATTCCTTCTACAGGCCTTCTTTTATTTATTCTTTTGTTTTAATTTTTGTTAAAATTCCTTATGTTGCCTCTGATCTTTCTTTATTTCTTCTTCCTTCCTTCCTTTCCTTTTCTATTCCCTTTTTTCCTGCTTTCCTTCTCCCCCTCTTCCTCTTTTTCCCACAGGTGAGACAAGAAAACCTGGAGTGCTGAAAAGACCAGAGTGAGACCATGTTACACCCAAAACGTCAGATCAAGAGCAGTGAGCACAGGAGATTAAGGAGACAGAACCAGTGAATCCCATTGGCATTCTACCATAGAAGTTCATACCATAAACCCAGGGAGTCAAAAGAGATCAATTTAAGAAGCAGAGGCTATCAAGAAGAGTCTCACAAAGAATGGAAAGACAAAGAAAAAATCCCCAAATGAAAGGAAAGGAGGAAGCCTAAGGAAGAATGCTAACTGAAAAAGAGGCAACTCAACTAACAGATACTGAGTTCAAAGCAATGGTTATCAGGAAACTCACTGAGCTCTCTGAGCTCACACAGAACTACCAGAAACTACAGGGAAACTACAATGAACTCATTGCACACTATACCAACATGAAAAAGGAAATAGAAAGTATCAACGAGGGCCAAGAGGAAATGAAGAATACAATTTCTGCATTGAAGAACACAGTAGAAGGAATGAAAAGCAGACTTGATGAAGCAGAGGATATGATCAGCGAGCTGGAGAACAAGTAGAAAAAAACACCCAGAAAGAGCAAGAAAAGGAAAAGAGGTTCAGAAAGAATGAAGAGGTAATAAGGGAAATGCAGGACAACATGAAACGTAACAATATCAGTATAATAGGAATACCAGAAGGAGGAGAAGAAGAGCAAGGCATAGAAAACCTGTTTGAAAAAGTAATGATGGAAAATTTCCCTAATCTGAGGAGAGAAAAAGTCACCCAAATCCAGGAAACACAGAGAGTCACAAACAAGAGGAACCCAAAGAGGCCCACTGCAAGACACATCATACTTAAAATGGCAAAATTGGGACAAAGAGAGGATAATAAAGGCAGCAAGGGAGAAAAAGGAAGTAACATACAAGGGAGCCCCAATAAGGTTAGCAACTGATTTGTCAATGGAAGAGCTCCAAACCAGAGAAAATGGCAAAAAATATTCCCAGTAATAAGAAACAGAGGCATGCAACCAAGACTACTTTACCCAGCACGGCTCTCAATCAAGATAGAAGGCCACATAAGGAGTTTCCCAGAAAAAAGAAGTCTAAAAGAATATACCTCCACCAAACCAGCTCTGCAAGAGATTCTAAAGGGACTGCTTTAAGGAAAGGAAGGAAAAAAGAAAGAGAGAGGAACACAGATAGGAAAAAATGGCAATGAATAACTACCTATCGATAATAACCTTAAACGTAAATGGATTCAATGCTCCAAGCAAAAGACATAGAATACCTGAATGGATAAGAATACATGACCCACACATTTGGTGCCTATACAGTAGACCCATCTCAGGACAAAAGACTTACACAGACTGAAAGTGAAAGGCTGGAAACAAATTTTCCAAGCAAATGGACAGGAAAAAAAAGCAGGGGTAGCAATACTCATATCGGAAAAAATAGACTTCCAAAGAAGGACCATAAAGAGGGACCCAGAAGGTCACTTCATAACACTCAAAGGAAGAATCCACCAAGAAGACATAAACACTGTAAATATATATGCACCCAACATAGGAGCACCCAAATACATAAAGAAAATCTTGGAGGACTTTAAGAAAGATATTGACAGCAATACAATTATAGTAGGGGACTTTAACTCCCCACTATCAAAAATGGACAGGTCTTCAAAACAAAATGTCAACAAGGATATTGTGTCACTTAACAATACCCTAGAGGAACTGGACTTAACTGATATATAGAGAGCTTTTCATCCCAAAGAAGCAAAATACACATTCTTTTCAAGTGTACATGGAACATTTTCAAAGATAGACCACATGATAGGACACAAAGCAAGCCTCAACAAAGTTAAGAAAATTGAAATCATATCAAGCATTTTCTCTAACCATAAGACTGAAACTAGAAACTAACCCCAAAGGAAAAAACCTAAAACAGTCAAAATCATGGAGAATGAATACCATGCTATTAAACAATGAATGGGTCAAGAACGAGATTAGGGAAGATATCAAAAATTTCTGGAAACAAATGAAAATGAACTCACAACAACCCAAAACCTATGGGACACAGCAAGGGCAGTCCTGAGAGGGAAGTTCATAGCAATACAGGCCTACCTTAAAAAAGACAGAAAAATTTCAAAGAAACAACCTAACCCTACGCCTACAAGAACTGGAGGAACAACAACAAATACAGCCCAGAGCAAGCAGAAGGAAGGAAATAACCAAGATCAGAGCAGAGTTAAATGACTAAAAGCACAATTCAAAGGATCAATGAATCCAGGAGCTGGTTCTCTGAAAACATAAACAAAATCAATAAGCCTTTAAGTAGGCTCATCAAGAAAAAAAGAAAGAGGATCCAAATAAACACAATTAGAAATGAAAGAGGAGAGATTACAACTGATACCATAGAAATACAAAGGATTGTAAGATTACTAGGAAGAACTGTATGCCAAGAAATTTCAAAACCTAGGTGAAATGGACACATTTCTAGAAAAATATAATCTTCCAAAACTGAATGAAGAAGCAGAAAACCTGAACAGACCAATAACAGCAGACGAAATTGAAGCAGTCATCAAAAAACTCCCAGTACACAAAAGCCCTGAACCAGATGGCTTCACAGGAGAATTCTACAAAGCATTTAAGGAAGAGCTAAGCCCTATCCTTCACAGACTATTCGAAAAACTCCAAACTGATGGAAGACTCCCAAACTCTTTTTATGAAGCCAGCATCATCCTAATCCCAAAACCAGATAAAGACACAACGAAGAAAGAAAACTTCAGGCAAATATCGCTGGTGAACATAGACGCTAAAATTCTCAACGTAATATTTGCAAACCCCATTGTACTGGCATAAAAACAGGCACATAGACTAATGGAACACAACAGAGAGCCCAGAAAGAAACTCCAGTCTTTATGGTCAATTAATATTTGAAAAGGAGGCAGGAGCATAAAATGGAGCAAAAACAGCCTCTTCAACAGATGGTGTTGGAAGACCTGGACAGCTACGTGCAAAAAAATGAAACTCGATCACCAACTTACAGCATACACAAAAGTAAACTCAAAATGGATGAAAGACTTAAATATAAGTCGTAACACCATAAAAGTCCTTGAAGAAAACATTGGCAGGAAAATCTCAGACATCCCACGCAGCAACATCTTCACAGACATGTCCCCTAAAGCAAGGGACATAAAGGAAACAATAAACAAATGGGACCTCATCAAAATAAAAAGCTTCTGCATGGCTAAAGAAAACAGCATTAAAATACAAAGAGAACCAACAGTATGGGAAAACATATTTGCCAATGATACCTTAGATAAGGGCCTGATCTCCAAAATATATAAAGAACTCACATGACTCCACTCGAGGAAGACATATAACCCAATTAAAAAATGGGTAAAGGACTTGAACAGACACTTCTCCAAGGAAGACATACACAGGACACAGAGACATATGAAAAGATGCTCAGCATCACTAGCCATCAGAGAGATGCAAATTAAAACCATAACGAGTTACCATCTTACACCAGTCAGAGTGGCCAACATAAACAAATCCACAAACAAATGTTGGAGAGGATGTGGAGAAAAGGGACCCGTAGTGCACTGTTGATCGGAATGCAGACTGGTGAGGCCACTGTGGAAAACAATATGGAATTTGCTCAGAAAACTAAAAATGGAACGGCCCTTTGACCCAGCAATTCCGCTGCTGGGATTATACCCTAAGCACACTGAAACACCAATCGAAAGGAACCTGTGCACCCCGATGTTCATAGTAGCACAATTTACAATAGCCAAGTACTGGAAGCAACCTAAGTGCCCATCAGCAAACGAGTGGATCAAAAACTATGGTATATTTACTCAATGGAATTATATGCAGCAGAGAGAAAGAAGGAGCTTATACCCTTTGCAACAGCATGGATGGAACTGGAGAGCATTATGCTAAGTGAACTAAGCCAGACGGTGAGGGACAAATGCCATATGATCTCACCTTTAACTGGAACATAATCAATAGAAGAAAAAAGCAAACAAAATATAACCAGAGACATTGAAGTTAAGAACAATCTAACAATAGCCAGGGGAGAGTGGGGTGGGGACAGTGGGAAGAGGGGATTACAGGAACCACTATAAAGGAAACATGGACAAAATCAAGCGGGAGGGTGGAGGTGGTGGAGGGAGGTGGGTTCAGCTGGGGTGGGGTGGAGGGATGGGGAGAAAAGGCATACAACTGTAACTGAATAGCAATAAAAATTTTTTAAAAAATCCTATAGACTCCACCAAATAACTACTCGACCTAATAAATGAATTTGGCAAAACAGCTCGATATGTTGCACCCACTGACGCAAGAAACAGACGTTCGGAGACTTTCAGGACGTTTACAGAGATGTTACTTTAATGGCCAACTCTTTTAACCTGCGCAGGGGCGGACACTCGATGTGTCCCGGAGACACTGTGCTCTGAAGAGCTGCAGATGAGAGTGGCGCCGAAAGCTCACAGGCTAGCTCTTTTATACAGTGAGAAGCAAGCAAGCAAGTTACAAAAGCGGGAGTTGCTGTTACCTCTGCATAGCTCTGAGCTCTGGAGGAGTTTTGCTCTGGGTTCAGGAGGAACTATCTGTCTGTCTCCTGTTGATAAGCTTATTTCGGATGACGATTTGTTTCTCTTCCTTATCCATTCTAGTGACCTTCAAGAGGTTTTCTGCTTAGCAATGCTTATAATTGTCTAGCCCTCTTTCCTAGCTCTCAACAGATACAATCTCAATACTCAGAAATCAAAGGCATTCCTGTATACCAACAACGGACCAACAGAAACAGAAATCAGTAAAAAAATCCCACATGATATAGCAACAAGAAAAATAAAGTACCTAGGAATAAACCTAATCAAGGAGGTAAATGTCCTGTACTCAGAAAAGTACACAACACTGAAGAAAGAAATTAAGGAAGACAAAAACGAATGGAAGCATGTACCATGCACATGGATTGGAAGAATTAACATCATCAAGATGGCCATACTACCCAAAGTGATTTATAGATACATGCAATGCCTATTAAAGTACCTGCGACATATTTCACAGATATTAGAGAAACATTTCAGAAATTTATATGGAACTAGAAATGAACCCGAATAGTTGCAGCAATTTTGAGAAAGAAGAACAAAGCAGGAGGGATCACAATACTTGATATCCAACTGTATTACAAAGCCACTGTAATCAAAACAGCCTGGTACTCGTATAAAAATAGGCACATAGACCAATGGAACACAACAGAGAGCCCAGAAATAAACCCAAGTCTTTACGGTCAATTAATTTTTGACAAAGGAGGCAGGAGCAGAAAATGGAGCAAAAATAGCCTCTTCAAGAAATGGTGTTGTGAGATGTGGACACCTACTTGGAAAAAAAATGAAACTCGATCACCAACTTACACCATACACAAAAATAAATTCAAGGTGGGTAAAAGACTTAAATATAAGTCGTAATACCATAAAAGTCCTAGAGGAAAACGTTGGCAGGAAGATCTCAGACATTCCACGCAGTAACATCTTCACAGAGATGTCCCCTAAAGCAAGGGACATAAAGGAAAGAATAAACAAATGGGACCTCATCTGTATAAAAAGCTTGTGCATGGCTAAAGAAAACATCATTAAAAGGAAAAGAGAACTAAAGGTATGGGAACACATATTTACCAATGATACCTCAGACAAGGGCCTGATCTCCAAAATATAAAGAACTCACACGACTCCACTCGAGGAAGACATATAACCCAATTAAAAAATGGGGAAAGGACTTGAACAGACACTTCTCCAAGAAAGACATACAGAGGGCCCAGAGACATGAAGAGATGCTCAGCATCACTAGCCATCAGAGAGATGCTAATTAAAACCGCAATGAGGTAACATCTCACACCAGTCAGAGTGGCCAACATGAAGAAATCCACAAACAAATGTTGGAGAGGATGCGGAGAATCAGTGAACCCTAGTGCACTGTTGGTGGGAATGCAGACTGGTGAGGCCACTGTGGAAAACAGTATGGAATTTGCTCAGAAAACTAAAAATGGAACGGCCCTTTGACCCAGCAATTCCGCTGCTGGGATTATACCCTAAGAACCCTGAAACACCAATGGAGAAGAACCTATGCACCCCAATGTTCATAGCAGCACAATTCACAATAACCAAGTACTGGAAGCCAAGTACCGAAGTGCCCATCACCAAATGAGAGGATGAAAAAACTATGGTACCTTTACAGAATGGAACTCTACGCAGCAGAGAGAAAGAAGGAGCTGATACTCTTTGCATCAGCAAGGATGGAACTGGAGAGCATTATGCTAAGTGAAATAAGCCACAGGGTGAGGGACAAATACCATATGATCTTACCTTTATATAATCAACAAAAGAAAAAAGCAAACAAAATATAACCAGAGACACTGAAATTAAGAACACTGTAACAATAGCCAGAGGGGAGTGGGGAGGGGATAGTGGAGAGAGGGTCTACAGGAGCTACTATAAAGGTCACAAGGATAAAATCAAGGGGGAGGGTGGAGGTGGAAGAGGTAGATGGGATTCACTACGATGGGGAGAAAATGCGGACAATTGTAACTGAGTAACAATAAAAAAATTTTTTAAAAAAGAGAAATAAACTGGCAAGCGAAGGAATCGAGCTGACCATATATAGAAAAGAACTAGTGATATTGAAGATAGAAATCTAGAAGTCAGATGAAAGAACAGAAAGATTTGACAGTAAAAATGAAAATGAGCCCTGGGCAGTGTCGCTCAGCTGGTTGCAATGCTGTCCTGTCAACTGAAACATCATGGTTTGATTCCCGGTCAAGGCACATGTCTAGGTGGTGGTTCAGTCCTAGGTTAGGGCAAATGTGACAGGCAACAGATGGGTATTTCTCTCACATCAATGTTTCCCTCTGTCTCCACCTCTCTTCCTCGGTCTCTCAAATCCGAGTGCATGTCTTCACATTTGAATAAAATAAATAAATTAATTAACTAATTAATAAAAAAGCAAGAAAGAAGTATAGAGTGCTAGAAATCCAAGATGCTAGCAGAGTAGGTGGAAATTACCTCACCTCCTCCGAAGACTGAACTGCCACTTAAAATTAAATTAAGAGAACAAGCATCCTGGCACAAATAACCGAAGATGAGCTAGAGAGGTCTTATAACCAAGGATTTATAGAAGAAACCACATTAAGACTGGTAGGAAGAGCGGAGTCACAAAAGGGCTTCCACAGGCAGTGGGGTAGCTGAAGTTCAGGAGATACATCTCAGCTGCAAAGGGTTTATCATCCTTGAGGAGTGGGGGGATCTAGCCAGGCTCCCCAGCTGGGAGCACCAGATCTAGGGAGATGTGCCCACATAACACCTGGCTGAGAAAAGCAGCTGGGTTTCTGTCTGCCAGGGAGAAGCAGGGGTCTGTTAGACACAAGTACTCTCTTAAAAGGCCAATGAATAAAATTTCAGCCACTTATCCTGTGGTCTGGTAGAGGGAGCGCAGAGCAAACTAGAGTTGCATGAGGCTAGCCTGGGGTTTGTGGCTCTGGGGAGGGAGCTTAAGGGACAGCTGCCAGGATCCCTGTGCTGAAATGATTCTCCCAAAATGCAAACACCATCTTTCTTGGGTGGACCACCCTGTTCTGACAGAATCACCCTGAAGGAAAACAATGACCCCACCCTCTGGACTGTCTCAACACACACTGTGGAACTTTCACCCTACAGAGGAGTATATCCAGAGATTCTTTCATGACTGAGCTTAACAGGAAGCTAGCACGTGGAGGCAGGCAGAAGTGAACCTTGTTGGGGTGTCTTGACATTTTTGCTGACCAGGCCCGGTGCTGGTAAAAGCTGGCACTGGTGCGCAGTTGGTCCTTCCTGTGTGCACCCAGGCCCAGCCAAGGCACAAACTGTGGCTTGCTTGTAGCTCCAAACATATTGCCAAGGGTCAGTCGCCAAAATCACAGGTGGCAACTTACATTGTCCTACACTACAGTCTCTTCAAAAAGGCCGACAGCAAACACACCCAGTGGCAAGCTTCAGAAAACACCACAGCAAGATCCAATAAGCTTCACAAGCCACATATCCGGAGATCTCAGCAGGCAACAAACCCTGCTGAGGCAAATTCTGATTCATGTGGTCAGCACATGCACAGCAGCTCAAATACCATGGTCGGGGGTGAGCCACATAGCCAGCCAGCCTAAGGTTGGATCACCTAAACAAACTGCTAATATCAATCAAGACACAGTTTTAACAGGAGGGACCACATAACCCTCCTGTTTAAGGAGACTGGATCACTGGGTCCCATAGGACACCTATTATGTAAGGCCACCCCAACAAGAATGGGAGTCATAGCAGATCTAATACACAGAAACAAACACAAAGAGGTAACAAAGATGGGAAGAAAGTGAAACATCCCAAAAGAAAGAATAGGAGAAATTTACCAAAAAATTGCTAAATGAAATGGAGGGAAGCAATTTATCAGCTATAGGCTTCAAAGTCATGGTTATAGTATGCTCGACAACATAAAAAAGAACATAAAAACATAAAAAGGAAACAATCACAAACAAATACAGTGGAAATAAACAGTAGGTTGGATGAAAATGATGGAATTAGCAATTTGGAAGACAAGGAAGAAAAAAAAACACCCAAGCAAAGCAGTAAAAAGAAAAAAAAAAAAATTAAAATGGATGGTTTAAGGGACCTGTGGGACAACATGAAGCATAGGGATACAAGAAGGAGAGAGAACTAGGGATCGAGAACCAATTTGAAGAATGATTGAAAACTTCCCAAGCTGGTGAAAGAAAAAGACACACAAACCAGAAGCTCAGAGAGTCCCAAATAAGATGGACCCAAAGATGTCAATAAGACACATTGTAATTATACTAGCATATGTTAAAGACAAACAGAATTGTACAAGCCACAGGAGAAATAGTTACCTACAATGGAGCTCCCATAAGACAGTCAGCTGATTTCTCAACAGAAACATTTCAGACCAGAGGGATTGGCATGAAATATTCAAAGTGATGCAAGGGAACAACCTACATCAAAGACTACTTTACCCAGCAAGGCTATCATTTAAAGTTGAAGGAGAAATAAACAGCTTCCTAGGTAAGAAAAAGCTAAAGGAGTTTGTTACCATCAAACCAGAATTACAGAAATACTATAAGACCTGCTTGAAGAAGGAGGAGGAGAAACAAAACAAAGGGACATAATTGACAGAATAAAATGGCAATAAATATGTAACTATAAATAATCACTTTAAATGTAAATGCCTTAAATGCTCCAATTAAAAGATATAGGTTAATAAGTGGATAAGAAAATAAGAGCGATATATATGATGTCTATTAAAAGACCCACCTCAGAATGAAAGATAACACACAGCCAAAAATAAAAGGATGGAAAAAGATGTTTCATGCAAATGGAATGAAATAAATGCTGGGGTAGCAATACTTATATCTGACAAAACAGACTTAAAAAAAAAAAAAGGCTATAGTAAGACAAAGAAAGACACTACAAATGGGAGCATACCAAGAAGAGAATTAACCCATGTAAACATTTATGCGGACAACACAAGAGCACCTGTGTGTTGTGACTGTTTATGGTTGCACAGGTCCACTCTGGATTTGGGCAGATGGAAGAATATATGAGGAGCTCTAGGGATGCTTGACATACCTTTATTCAAGCGTGGACAATCCATGCATGCTGCAATCTGCAGATCCCCCTGGCAGAATCCCTTAACTCCCTTATATACTAAATACAGACAAAGCCAGTAGGGTGCCAGGATACACTGTATAACAGAGTGAGATTCTGCGCATGCAAGCCCACTCAATGTTATGGGAACCATTTATAGGATCCAGTCTCAAGGCTATGAGAACACAGCTTATCTTTGCTGCCCAGACATGTGGGTGAAGGAGCCAGACTGCCTCTGTTTACTCTCTATATAACCTCTATATACAAAGCAAACCCAGATCAACATAAAGGGAGAAATCAAAAGTAATACAGTCATACTAGGGGTTTTTAACACCCCAATGACATCAACAGATAGAGCTTCCACACAGAAAATCAACATGGAAATAGTGGCCTTAAAGAACACATTGGATCAGATGGATTTAATTGATATCTTCAGAGCACTTCACATCAAAACAGCAGAATAAACTTTATTTTCAAGTGCACATGGGATATTTTCTGGGATAGGCCACATGTTAGAACATGAAACAATCTCAATAAATTTAAGAAGATTGAAATATCAAGCATCTTCTCTGACCATAATGCTATAAAACTGAAAATCAGTAACAAGAAAACGGAAAAACACAAAAAGTGGAGGCTAAATAATATGCTACTAAACAATGAACGGGTTAACAATAAGATCAAGGGAGAAATCAAAGGTACTTTGAAACAAATAAAAATATGAAACCAACAACCCAAAACTGATGGGACACAGAGTAGCAATGCTATAAGGAAAATTCATGCCTATTTCAAGAAACAAAAAATAGCTGAAATAAGCAGTCTTACTTTACACTGAAAGGAACCTGAAAAAGAATAAACAAAGTCCAAAATGAGAAGAAAGGACAAGAGCAGAAATAAACAAAAGGGAATTTAAAAATACAATACAAAAGATCAATGAATCCACCAAGAGCTGGTTCTTGGGAAAGATAAACAAGATTGACAAACCTTTAATCAGACTCACAGAAAAAGAGAGGATCAAAATAAATCAGAAATGAAAGAGGAGAACACCGAAACCAAAGAAATAGAAAGGATCATGAGAAAATATTATTAACTAAATGCCAACCAACCAACTGAACAATCTGGAAACAAATGGATAAATTCCTAGAAACATACAATCTTCCAAAACTGAATCAAAGAATTTGAATAGACAGATTACAACTAGTGAAACTGAAGCAGTAACCAAGACTCACAACAAACAAAAGCCCTGAACAAAATGTCATCACATGAGAATTTTACCAAACATTTAGAGAAGAACTAACATCTACCTATCCTTCTGTAACTATTCTAAAACATTGAAGAGAGGGGAAGACTACTAAGCTCATTTTATAAGGCCAGAATTATCATAATTTTAAAACTGGCAAAGACACTACAAAGAAAGAAAATTATAAGCCAATATCCCTGATGAACATAGATGCTAAAATCCTCAACAAAATATTAGCAAATTGGATCCAACAGTAGATTAAAAAGATCATACACCACGATCAATTACGACTTATTTTAGGGATGCAAAGTTGGTATAACATCTGCAAAACAGTAAACGTGATATAGCATATAAACAAAATGAAGGATAAAAACCACATGATGCAGAGAAAGCATTTGATAAACTCCAGCACTGATTTACGAGAAAAGCTCTCAGCAAAGTGGAAACAGAGAAACATATCTCAACGTAACAAAGGTTATACATGACAAACCAACAGCCAACATCTTAACACCTACTTAACAGGTAAACACTACAAGCCTTCCCCTTAAGATCAGGAACAAGACAGGAATGATCCCTTTACCACTCATATTCAATATGGTACCGAAGTTATAACCACAGCAATCAGACAAAAATGAAAGGCATCCAAATGGGAAAGGAAGAAGAACAGCTGTCATTATTTGCAGATGACACAATACTATATATAGAGAATACTAGAGATTCCAAAATGAGATATTGTCTCAACCTGTCAGAATGGTTATCAGGAGCAATTCAACAAACAAGTGTTGGTGTTGATTTATGGAAAAGGGAACCCTCAAGCACTGTAGGTGGAAGTGCAGGTTGGTGCAGCCACTGTGGAAAGCAATATGGAATTACTTCAAAAAATTAAAAATAGAACTTTCTTTTTATGTTTTATGTTTTAGAGCTTTATGACCCAGCAATTCCACTTCTGGGAACTGATCTGACAGAACTCGAAATATTAATTCAAAAGAATATGTGCACCCCTATGTTCACTGTAGTGTTATTTACAAATAGCCAAGATTTGGAAGCAGCCCAACAGTCCATCAGTGAATGAGTGGAAAAAAATGCTGTGGTACATTTACACAATAAAATACTACTTGGTTGTAAAAAAGAAGACAATCTTACCCTTTGCAACAGCATGAATGGACCTGAAGAGCATTATAAGTGATACAAACCAGTCAGAGAAAGATGAGTATCATATCGTTTCACTCATACGTGGCATCTAATGAACAAAACGAACTTATGAGCAAAATAGTGACAGACTCCTAGATAGAGAGTAGGCTGAACAGCTGTTGTCAGTGGGGAGGGTGGAGGGATTGAGCAAAAAAGAAGTAAAAAGAGAGAAAATAGTGTTAGACATGGACAATAGTGTGGTGGTTTCCAGGGGGCAGTGGAAGAGGTTTTAGGGCAGTTAAATGGTGACAAAGATTTGACTTGGGACGTGAACACACAGTAAAATGGATAGATGATTGATGCATAATTATACACTTGAAACCTGTATATTTTTGTTAACCAGTGTCACCACAATAAATTCAGTAATTTTTTTAAAAAAGAACTCTGTAAGACCTAACTCCATCAGAAAGAGCTATATAAGAATAATGGATATACCAGAAAGAGAAGAGAGGGAGAAGGGGACAGAGAACCTATTCAAACAAATAATGGACAAGAACTTCCCAAAACATTTGGAAAGAACTGGATCCTCAATCCAGTAAGATAATAAAACACCTAATTATCAAAATCCAAAAGCCTTTTATCTAAGGCACATTATATTAAAACTGTCAAAAGTTAATGATAAAGAAGTAATTGCAAAGGCAGGCAGGGAAAACAAGACTGACCTACTAAAAGAATCTCATTAGATTATGATTGAATTTTTCAGCAGAAACCCTATAAGCTAGGAGGAAAGTATAATCAATTACCCAAATAATAAAGAGAGATATCACCAGCCAAGAATATGAGGCCTGTCCAGGAAGTATCCATGCATGTAATACAAAAATAGAGACATTTATTGAAGAAACAATATACAAGAAATGTTGTACACAGGGAGACGATGCCTCTGTACCCTTCCAAGTAGGCACCTTGGGACCTCAAACAGTTCTCTCAATCGCCATCAGCTGCCCCAACGTATCTTCCTGAATCTCATTCATGGCCTGAAATCTCTTCCCTTTCAAAGGTGATTTAGTTTTGGGAAAAGCCAGAAGTTGAAGGGTGCCAAATCTGAGCTGTTAGGGGGCCAAGTCACCTGGGTGATTTGATGTTTTGCCAAAAAACTGCTCAGGACATGATGCATGAGCAGGCACATTGTTGTGCTGAAGCTGCCAATCACCAGCTGCCCATAGCTGAGGCCATTTTCACCCTATTACATCTCTCAGTTGACAAAGAACATTGAGGTAGTACTCCTAATTAACTGGCCTGGAGGGGTATACTCCTGAGGGACCACACTTTCCTAATCAGAAAACACAGTTAACATGGTCTTGATCTTGCTGCAAATTTGTACCTGAACCAGGTGACAGAGAACCAGGTGACTTCTATTGGGATGACTGGGACATTGTTTCTGGATCATAGCCAATGACCCATGATTCACTTCTGGTTATGAACTTCTTGAGGAAATCTGGTTCACTGATAGTGATTTGAATCAAATCATTAACTGCAGCACAATGTTCCTTCTGCTCTGGTAGAAGACACAGAATGAATTTTGCCATGACATGTTTCATGCCAAGATCCTGCATCTAAATCTTGGACACAGTACTTTTTGGAATCCCCAGATTAACTTCTAGTTCTTGCATTGTCCGTCATCAATCTTTGTTGATTGCAGCCTGTATATGTTCAACATTCTCCGGTGTTCTGCTTGGTGCAGGCCTTCCAGAATGTGGATCAATTTCAACAGATTCTCGACCATCTTTGAAGCACTGTACCACACTTTTATTTGTGCTGTACTCATTGTATCATCCCCGAAATCCTTCTGAATCATCTGAACAGTTTCCCCAGAGGAAAGTTTAAGCTTAATGCAAAATTTGATGCAGATGCGTTGCTCTACTCGCTCAGTTATTTTGAATGTGATGGTCACACAGTACACATGCTCACTCAACAGTGTCTACCACCCCCAATGACTAGTACCATTAAGTTGTCATTGTTCATGAATGTGCACTGCAGTCCGCTCTCCCTGGCTGCCAGGTTACATTGATGTCGCTCAAATCATTCTCATTACATTAACAGCGGCTGGACTTTTTCCAACAGACCTCAAATGTCCAGCAAAGTTATCCTTTAGATATGAAGGGGAAATAAAGGCTTTTCCAAAGAGACAGAAGCTGAAGGAATTTTCCACAAGAACTGCAACATAGGAAATACTGAAGGGTGTTCTTCTACTGAAGAGAAAAAGGATGTAAAACTATTAGAAATATGTCTATCAGTAACAAGAAACAGGAAATGCCACCTTTGTTCAGGAAAAGTGTTTAAAACTTTAACATAAGGGTTAAATAAGGTAAAACATTTTAAAAAAGAAAAAAACAGTAACTACTGTAATTTGAAATAAACTCAGCATAAAAAGGGATAATTTGTTATATCAAACACATAAAAGGGTGAGAGGCAAAGGACTGAACTTGTACAGGTGAATGAAGACGCAATCATAAAAAAGAGAACTATTGTATATATGAAACTTTCTTTTACATAAACCAGTCAAAAAAATCTAAAACTGAACATAACATAAAAAAGGAGGAAACACAGGACAGAATCACAGGATATCACCAAAGTAAAATAACAGATAGAAACACAAAGGGAAAGAAACAATGAAGATACAGAGCTACCAGATAAAATAGCTATAGGAAAACCTCATGTGTCAATAATCACAATAAAAGGAGATCACCCTAAATGGGTGAATTCACCAATTAAAAGGCATAGAGTAGCAGGTTAGATCAAAATACAAAACCCAATTATATGCTGCATTCAGAAAACCCATCTCAGTCCTGGCTGGTGTGGCTCAGTGGATTGAGTGCCAGCCTGCAAACCAAAGGGTCCCTGGTTTGATTTCTAGTTCACGGCACATGCCTGGGTTGCAGGCCAGGTCCCCAGGAGAGGGTGTGTGAGAGGTGACCACACATTAATGTTTCTCTTTGTCTCTTTCTCCCTCCCTTCCCCTCTCTCTAAAAATGAATAAACAAAATCTTAAAGGAAAAAGTTACTAAAAAAAACCAATCATCTCAAATGCAAGGAGAAGCATAAAATCAAAGGGGTAGAAAATGATACCTCAAGCAAATGACATCCAGCGAAAAGCTAATGTCTTACTTATATTTAACAAAATAGATTTCAAAATAAAGAAGGTAACAAGAGTCATAGATATATATTTTATAATGATAAACGGAGTAAGAAGACATAACACATATTGATATATACTCACCTAACCTGGGAACACAAAATAGATAAAACAATTAGTAACAAAGGTAAAGGGAAAAACTGACAATTATAGTAGATCTAAATACTCTATTGACAGCTATGGATAACCATCCAAACAGAAAATCAATTAAGGAAATATCAGCTTTCAATAGTACAATGGACCAAATAGACATAATTGACATTTATAGAGCTTTTCATCCCAGAAATCAAATTATATATTCTTTTCTAGTGCATATGAAACATTGTAAGGGACAGTCGATATGTTGAGACACAAAATTAGCTTCAAGGAATTTAAGATTTAAATCAAACGGAGCATATTCTCTGACCACAATACTTTGAGGTTTGAAATCAGTTGTAAAAAGAAAGAGGAACCCCCCCCCACAAGTACATGGGAATTAAACAACATGCTATTAAACTATGGCTGGGTCAACCCTCACCGGCTTGGCTCAGTGAGTTGGGCATTGTCCATCAAGTGGGAGGTCTCAAGTTAGATTCCTGGTCATAACACATGCTTGAGTTATGGGCCAGGGTTCCCAGCGGGGGGGGGGGGGGGGGGGGGGTGCTAGAGGCAACTGAGGGATTTTTCTCTTGCACAATGATATTTCTCTCCCTCTCTTCCTTCCTTCCTTCCTTCCCCTGTCTCTAGAAATAAATAAAAATAACATCTTTAAACAATACCTAGACCAAAGAAGAAATAAAAAAGAGGTCAAAAGATATATACACAAATGAGAAAAACAATATAACATATTCAAATTTGGGGGATATAGCAAAAGTGGTAATAAAAGAGAAGTTTATAGCATTACAGGCCTACCTAAGAAACAAGAAAAGTATCAAATGAACAACCTAACATTTCACTTTAAAAATGTATAAAAAGAACAAATGAAGCTCAAAATCTGTACGAGAAAATGTTAAAAATTAGAACAGAACCAAATAGACAACAAAAATACAACAGAAATAATTACTGCAACGGAGAGCTGGGTCTTTGAAAAGATTAATAAAGTAGGCAAACCTCTTGGCTTTACACAGAAAGGAAAAAAGAATAAAGACTCAAATAAAAGAAATCAGAAATGAAAGAGAAATTATACCAGAAACCATAGTCATACAAGAATATCATGAAAAACTATATACCACCAAATTTGATTACCTAGAGGAATTAGACAAGTTATTAAAAATATATAACCTTCCTAGACTGAATCATGAAGAACTGGAAAATCTGAATACACTGATCAAAAATAAGGAAATTGAAAGTCATCAATAAACCTGCCAAAAAGTTAAAGTCCCTGGACCAGATGGCTTCATTAGTGAAGACTAGTAAACAGTCAAAAAGGATAGAAGATGTAATAGCTATCCTCCTAAAACTCTTCCAAAAAAATCGAAGACGCAGCAATACTTCCTAACTTATCTTATAAGGCCAATATGACCCTGATATTAAAACCTGTCAAGAGCAACACAAAAAAATTACAGACCATATCTTTAATGAATAGAGATGCAAAAATACAAAACAATATATAAGCAAATCAAATACACTACATTAAAAAGATCTACATTAAAAAATCACTATCAGGTGGGGCACAACTATGGTTTAACATACACAAATAGACCCATGTAATATATTACATAAATAAAAAGGATAACAATCATATGATCCTATCAACAGATATAGGAAAAGCATCTGACAAGATATAACATTAGCTTATGATTAAAGCACTCAATAAAACAGAAAGAAAGTATAGAAAGAAAGTATCTCAACACAGTAAGTCCATATATGAGACACCCTCAGCTAATATCATAGTCCACAGTGAAAAAATAAAACATTTTCCTCCAAGATCAGGAACAAGACAAGAATGCCCACTCTTACCACTGTTATTTAACATAGTACTGGAAATCCTAGTGAGAGCATTTGGGCAAGAGAAAGAAATAAAAGGCATCCAACTTGGAAATGAAGAAGTAAAATTGTCACTTTTTGCAGATGACATGATTATTTATATAAAATAACCATAGAGACTCCACCAAAAAATTATTAGAAACAATGAACAAATACAGTAAAGTGGCAAGATACAAAATCAATGTACAAAAATCCTCTGCTTTCCTATATAGTGCTAACAATGAAATCTCCACTTCTGGTCAACAGAAGGTAAACATGGTTCACCTCCTTATGAAAGCACAGAAAGAATTACAACACAGGTGGCAAACACAAGGCCTGTGGGCCGAATCTGGCCCTCCATCTTGTTTTATCTAGCTTGGCATCTTGTTTTTACCTGGCGGCAGTACCGAGTTCCTTGCCCCTAGTTAAGGAGTATTTATATTTACACAGTCCTAAAATAACATTCAACCCTTTGAAGGCAACCACGAGGCTGATGTGGCCCCCAGTGAAAATGAGTTTGACACCCTGAGTTACAACTAGATCTCAAACAAATACCCAGAACCACCAGAAAACCAAGAAAACTGTATGCAAGTCAGACAACCAAGGATTTAATTAAGCCACATACATCTGGACTGGTAGAAAGGGTGGAAACGTGTAGAGGTGTGGAGACATGGTATGGCACAGAAGAGCTGGCTGCAGTGGAATGGGCAGTCCCATATTCACATGCAGTGGATAAAAATAGGGAGGTATGCCTTGGGAGTGAGCAATCCAAGATCTAGGCCAGACTGCACAGCCCAGGGTTCTGACGCCAGGAAGATAAATCCCTGTAACTCCTTGCTGGAAAAACCAGTGGAAGTTGGGGCAGCAGAAAAAACTCCACTTAAAGGTCCCACACAGACTTAGAATGGAGATAGACCCACTGGGAAAATTTCCAGCAGCCAGGCAGCAGCACTGTCCCCTCTCACACAAAGTGGTGAAGTGGAATGCCTGGCTCTAGCGATTTTCTATGGCTCTCCCCACACAATTTACAGTTGCCTTTTCTATAATGGGCCACACTACAAAGACAGGGAGTCAAAGCAGCTCTACCTAACACACAGACACAAACATAGGGATGCTGCCAAATTGAGGAAGACAAAAAAAAGATGGCTCAAATCGAAGAACAGAACAAAACCCAAGAAAAAGAACTAAACGAAACAGAGATAGACAACCTATCAGTCGCAGAGTTCAAAACACTGGTGATCAAGATGCTCAAGGAATTTGCTGAGAATGGCAACAACATTAAAAAGATCCAAGAAGAAATGAAGGGTACACTAAGTGAAGTAAGGAAAAATCTACCGGGAACCAATAATGAGGTGATGAAGCCAGGATTCAAATCAACGAGTTGGAACATAAGGAAGAAATAAGCATTCAACCAGAACAGCAAGAAGAAAAAAAGAATAAAAAAAAATGAGGATGGTGTGAGGAGCCTCTGGGACATCTCCAAAGGTACCAACATCTGAATCATAGGGATGCTAAAAAGAGGAAGAGCAAGAAATTGAAAACTTATTTAAAAAAATAATGAAGAAAACTTCCCTAATTTGGTGAAGGAAACAGACATACAAATTCAGGAAGCACGGAGAGTCCCAAACAAGTTGGACCAAAGAGTACCACACCAAGACACATCATAAATAAAATGCCAAAGGTTAAAGATAATCTTCTTTTTTAAAAGAGTGAGTTTCATCTGACTTTTTTTTTTCTTTTTTTAAAGATTTAATTTATTTTTAGAGAGGTAAAGCAAAGGAGAAAGATAGGGAGAGAAACATCAATGTGTGGTTGCCTTTTGCACACCCCCTACTGGGGACCTGGCCTGCAACCTGGCGTGTGCCCTGACCGGGAATCGAACTGGTGACCCTTTGCTGTGCAGGCTGGCACTCCATCCACTGAGGCACACCAGCCAGGGCTAAAGACACTTAAAAGCAGCAAGAGAAGGGCAGAGAGTTACCTAGAAAGGAGTTTCCGTAAGACTCTCGGCTGATTTCTCAAAAGAAACTTTGCAGGCCAGAAGGGACTGGCAAGAAGTATTTAAAATGATGAAAAGCAAACAGCCCACAACCTAGATTATGCTATCCAACAAAGTTATCATTTGGAATGGAAGGGCAGATAAAGTGATTCACAGACAACATAAAGCTAAAGGAGTTCATCATCACCAAGCCATTAGTACAAGAAATGTTAAAGAGACTTATTTAAGACAAAGAAGATCAAAACTGAGAATGGTAGAATAGCAACAAATTCAAAACTAGCAACAACTGAATCTAAAAAAACAAGCTAAGCAAACAACCAGAACAGGAACATAATCACAGATATAGAGATCATTTGGAGGGTATTAGCTGTGAGGGGTGAGGAGGGGAATGGGGGAAAAGGTACAGGGATTAAGAAGCATAACTGGTAGGTACAAAATAGACAGGGAGATGTAAAGAATACTATAGGAAAAGGTGAAGCCAAAGTACACACATGCACAACCCATGGACATGAACTAAGGAGGGGATTGTTGGAGGGAAGGTGGGTACTGGGTAGAGAGGGAGGCAAAGGGGGAAAAACTGGGACAACTGTAATAGCATAACCAATAAAATATATTTTAAAAAAATGAAATCTCAGGAAAAATTCATTTTCAACTTCAACAAACACACCTAGGAATAATCTTAACTAGAAGTGAAAATCCCGTATACTGAAAACTGTAACACACAGGTGAAAGAAATTGAAGACGACACAAAGAAATGGAAAAATATTCCGTGTCAATGGATTGGAATAATCAACAGTTAAAATGGCCATATCACCTAAAGCAATATACAGATTTAATGCAATCCCTATCAAAAATCCCAATGGCATTTTTAAAATAAATAGAATTTTTTAAAAAAATCATGAAATGGATAGGAAACCATGAAAGAACCCAAATAGCCAAAGTAATCCTGGGAGAAAAAGAACAAAGTCAGAGGTATTACACTCCCTGATTTCAAATTATACTACAAAGGTATAATAATCAAAACAGTTGAAAGAAAAACAAACACACAGATCAATGGGACAGAACTAAGAATCCACAAATAAACTCATATATATATATATATATACACGAAACTAATTTTTGTCAAAGGAGTCAAACACATACAATGGAGAAAAGAAAGCCTCTTCAATAAATGGTGCTGTGAAATACATACTCAGAGTACTGTATTTTAATTTTAGGCCAGAAGAAAGTAGACATATAAAATCTGAGAATAATGTACCCATAGGTTGTATGGATATACCAGGAGAATATGCAGTGGTAGTCATGAGAAAAAGCACATCCACAAAAATCAACACGTTACCTTAACTTTAATAAGCTTCTGAGGATTTCTTCTCCTACACCGGTTAACTTCAATGCTGCGTCTGTTTTTGGGTGCTGCCATCCAAAAGATACTATCCAAAAGGCTGGAGATCTCCTTACTTCCATTAGTATTATTTGCTGGTTCTATAAATATAGTTGAACCTTGCAGAGCTAATGCTGGTCCTACAAAATAAAACATGGAGATTCAGAATCAGTTGTAGCTTCTAAATGACTATTTACAGGTATTATTCTCCTTAGTCAACAGTGATATGAAAACAGATATATTTACAGATAATTTAGAATATTACATTCAATAGACATTTAACAGAAAATCTTAGCTATTAAATTATACTAAAGCTCATACATAAAGCAAATTTAAAGAACACAAATAGAAGTTTTTCTTAGAAGCATCTGCTGAAATAAATCAGTGAAATCCTACCAAGAGTTTCTCACCTTGTGAAAAACAGAACTCTGGGGTCTAGTGGTAAACATAAACACAAGTCTGATGCACCTAATTTAAATAAAACAAACAAAGCTAAAAGAAGAACATCATTCAACTGTCCATATCCAATTGGTGGGCAGCTACCTAATCACTTCACAAGTAAATCTAAGCATGAGAGTCCCCAAATGCACCTCTGACCAACAGTAAGACAACTGCCCACTGACCCTTTTTTATTATATTCAAACTGAGTTAGCTCCTTTGTCACACACTCGTAAGTTGGCAGGCCCTATTTAAGTCACTTAGTTCATAATATTTAACCTTGATTTCTGTCTGGTCTATGAAAGAAAAAACTAGCTCACCATTCTTTGTATGATAGTAATTTATGTGACCATCAACATTTCACTTTTCTTTTTCTAAATTGTTTATAAAATCAAATAGAGTCCTTAACCTTCTCCTGGCTATTCCTCAGACTTGCAATACTTCTTTTGATTTTAGGAACTCTTAAGAATATACAAAGTTTTGAAACACTTAACTGGTACTTCCTTTCAATATATCTAAACGTATTTCTAAGCATAGTCCAGTGGTTAACAGCACAGGTTCTGGAAGGTATGTTTAAGCTTGGGACCTTTTCAGCCTCTTTCATCAGTTGAAAGGTGGGGATGTCTAATGGGATGGTTGTGGAAATCATCCCAGGAAGCACAGGTAGGCTTTGGTATATAGTGAGTTCAGGCTGCCAGGGTATCATCATGTTTGGGACACCTTAGAAAAGGTGTAGAATGTAAATACCAAAGCAATGCTAATTTTAATACCTAAGAAGCTTCCCATTCAAATTAGTTTCTGGGGGAAAGACAGGTGAGACAGGATAGTGAAGCTACAAAAATTTCTTGGAAAGTGGAATAGGGAAACTGAGACAGATAGCTGAACACTGTGGCAGAGCGATTTACAGCCAGATGCAAATGGTCACGAGGGCAGAAGACCTGGCAGGGTGCAAAACTGGGACAAAAAGAACCTCACCCCCAGGGTAAACTCCCCTGAACTTTCCTCTCTGGAGATAACATCTAAGCCTCAGCTGTATTTCAGCATCAGGCCCAGAAAAGCAGCAAAACCAGGTGGGCCACACCAGGACCAACTGCAAAGACTAAAGACCACTGTCCCTGACCACTCAGTGGAGATCCAGACCCTCAAAGGACACATGTGGAGAACTGATAAATGTTCTACTGAAACCCTATCTTTAGACCTCCCCTAAGATTCCCACCCACAAGAGTGGAAAGCCTCTTGACAAATGACCCAGCTTGCATGTGCTCTCATTGTGAGTAGAAGTGAGGGCCATTTCCTTTCCTCTCACCCCACCCCCACTTGTCTCTTCACAAGCACCTGTCTCCTAGACTCTAAAGCAATGGGCCTGCGTAGCTTGTCCCAGGCTAATCCCCTGAACCCCTCCCTAAAGTCCCCTTTCTTCTGACTTCCCAGTGAATTAAGGTAGGCAAGCCAAAGATCTCCTGTTACTAATGATAGGGGACTCAAGAGTTGGACAATTTTAGCTTAAGGTAAAAAGTTACAAGCCTAGCAAGTCATATATATGTTAAAGCTTGTTTCAGAAACTACAGATAAGGCCCTTCCTGGCTCCTGGGAAAACAGCTGACCTCCTGGGGCACTGCTAAAGATTACACCTGGGGACAACTGGAGGCACCTGGGCCTTTGTGTTCCAGGGAGAGACAGACCGACCACTGCCCCAGCTAACAGCTAACTGCCCAGGACAGAAATGTTGCAGCTTCTTCCACCTAATCCTCCCTGAATCTCAAAACCCTCACCGCACCTTGTTTACTCCCTGGTATAAAAATGTTGGCCTGGAAAGAGACAGGAAGATGGTCTGTTAGGGTATGAACCCACCATCTTCTCAGATCCCCAGCCATCTTAATAAAGTGCCCATGAAGATTCAATCGCTTATTGGGTTTGGTAGTGACAGGTAGCCCGAACACCAGTGTCTTTTCCAGTTTCACTTCCTCTATGCTAAGCCGTTTCCTGTGTCATTGCCCCCCGCTTTAATAAATGTATCCTCATAGTCACCTGGACTCCTGTTGTGAAATCTTTCCCACACAAGAACCCAAGCACTACAGCTGGTGCTAGGCAGACCCACTCAGGGCCAGACCCCTGTCCGGTAATAGGGGATCTGGATTAAATTGCACAGAGCTCAAATACCACAAAAGAAGATGAATTGCTCTAAGGTGTGGGAGGACTGGAAAGGAAAGATAAAAAAGAATCCAGTTGGTGGTGGCTGTAAACGCTGAGCTAATGAGCTTGGGTGACATTCTGTGTAGGAATGTGAGAGAGGGCTTTTTTCTTTATTGCGGAGAGGGAGCAGAAAAAATAGCCTGCGGTCTCTTGTTCCTAAGTAAATGTCCTTCACAAGGTCTCCTAAGGCGGGCCAGAATGCAGGAAAAAGGCAGAGTATGAATTGTACCCACCACGCTGCCTGGGGTTCCCTCATCCACCCCTTCTCTATGCCGGTCTTCTTTACGTACCCCACGGAGGGCTGAGAAGGTCTGGCCTGGTCTCCAGAAACTTCCGTTGCAGTAGCTCCCACCAGTTCGCGAGCAGTCGGGCCATCGGCCGTTGCGGAACCACCAACACCAACATGGCCGCGAACACTTTTCCAGCTCGAAGATCACCCGTCCTTGGCTCGTCAGTCCCGCCCCTACCCCAGTACGCTCACACACGCAGAGTTTGTTAAACTCAGCTTCTGGAACTACAACGCCCAGCCTGCCGCTGGAGGCTCTGACTCTCCTCCAATCAATGCGAGAGAAAGGAACGCCCGGGGAGGGACCTGAAAAGAAGCCGACTGCAGTGCGCAGGTGTGTGGACGTGCTTTGACTCTCCCGGTAAAGATGGCGGAGCGCGGTTACAGCTTTTCGTTGACTACGTTCAGGTAGGGGATCTGCGTAGCTGAGGTTGCAGTATAATCGCCGATCGGATTTCCTTACGTCTTTGGTCTCTGGCTGGGTGTTTTCAGAAGGTCCGGTAGGGAATGAGGGTGGAAATGCGGTTTTGCAGAGTCATTCGTCGGACCGCCGGAGGCGTGGGGAGCCGCGGGAGGTCGGGGGATTCCCCTCAGCCAGGGATTTGCTTTCGCTTTGGAGGCTACGGAAGACGGCAGCTTTAGCTGATCTTTGTCCGGATGTCCCTTTCAGGACTTAGTATTTCTTTTCTGACCCAGGTAGGCCTGACCTCTAAACTTCCGGAGCTCGGAATGTTCGTCAAATCTCAGAAAGCCTCAACTTTACAATTTGGACTGTCTCCTTTTGCTACTAGTGTCTTTCGAAATCTCCTGCTTTCGGTTTTTTCGATGCCCGTGTTAGAAGCTTAGGGGCTAAAAATGAAGGCCCTAAGCTTTCTATCACATAGTGTTTGTGAAACCCGGACTACTAGGGTACATTTGCGTCTTGGGGTTTTTTTTGTTTGTTTTGGAGACTGATATGTTTACTTTAAAAAGAGATTGTTTTCTACTTCAGAGCAAGGGGTTAAGATAAGTATACTTCTCAGAACAATTGAGTGATTTATAGCGTTTCCAATGTGAAAAGAAATTGGGTTTTGATTTTTTTTTACTTTTTATTTCCATTTTCTACGTTTTTTAAAAAGTATATTTATTGAGTATGCTATTGCAGTTGTCCCATTTCCCCCCCTTCATCCACTCCATCCTGCCCACCCCCTCCCTCCCACATTCCCCCCCTATAGTTCATGTCCATGGGTCATACTTATAAGTTCTTCGGCTTCTACATTTCCTATACTATTCTTACCCTACCCCTGTCTATTTTCTACCTACCATTTATGCTACTTATGCTCTGTACCTTTCCCCCCCCTCTCCCCCTCCCACTCCCCTGTTGATAACCCTCCATGTGATCTCCATTTCTGTGGTTCTGTTCCTGTTCTAGTTGTTTGCTTAGTTTGCTCTTGTTTTTGTTGTAGGTGTGGTTGTTAATAACTGTGAGTTTGCTGTCATTTTTACTGTTCATATTTTTTATCTTTTTTTTCTTAGATAAATTCCTTTAACATTTCATACAACAAGGGCTTGGTGATGAAGCCCAAGTTAAGGGCTTTAACTTGACCTTATCTGAGAAGCACTTGAATTGCCCTTCCATTCTAAATGATAGCTTTGCTGGATACAGTAATCTTGGATGTAGGTCCTTACCTTTCATGACTTGGAATACTTCTTGCCAGTCCCTTCTTGCCTGTAAGGTCTCTTTTGAGAAACCAGCTGACAGTCTTAATGGGAACGCCTTGGTAGGTAACTGTCTCCTTTTCTCTTGCTGCTTTTGAGATTCTCTCCATATCTTTAATCTTGGGTAATGTAATTATGATGGGCCTTTGTGTATGCTTCCTTGGGTGCAACTACTTTGGGACTCTCTGAGCATCCTGGGCTTTCTGGAAATCTATTTCCTTTGCCAGATTAGGGACGTTCTCCTTCATTATTTGTTCAAATAAGTTTTCAATGTTTTGTTTTTGCTCTTCTCCTTCTGGTATCCCTATAATTCGAATGTTGAACGTTTTAAGATGTCCTGGAGGTTCCTAAGCCTCTCCTCATTTTTTTGTATTCTTTTTTTCTTCTTTCTTTTCTGGTTGGATATTTCTTTCTTCCTTTTGGTCCACACCATCAGTTTGAGTCCCAGTTTCCTTCGCATCACTATTGGTTCCCTGTACATTTTCCTTTGTTTCTCTTAGCATAGCCTTCATTTTTTCATCTAATTTGTGACCAAATTCAACCAATTCTGTGAGCATCCTGATTACCAGTGTTTTTGAACTGTGCATCTGATAGGTTGGCTCTCTCTTCATCGCTCAGTTGTACTTTCTCTGGAGCTTTAATCTGTTTTTTCATTTGGGCCTTTTTTTTTTTTTTTTTTTTTTTGGGTCTCTGAGCTTGTTGCTTAGTAAGGGGTGGAGCCTTAGATGTTCACCCGGTGGGTAATGCTGGTTGCTGTGCTGTGACGCTATAGTGGGGGAGGGGTCTGAGAGGGAACAATGGCACTTGCTCTGCTCTCTGCTGGATTTCAGCCCCTTCCCCCCACTACCACAAGCAAATTGGGCCTTCTGGTGCTGATTCCAGGGTGGGTGGGCTTGCGTGTGTTCTAGGACCCTGTGGGTCTCTCCACGGAACTCTCCTGTGAGGCTGGGAGTTTCTCCTGCTGCCGCCTCAACCCCCAGTGGGTGTTTTCAGTCAGAGGTTTGAGGCTTCATTTCCCTGCTCTGGAGCCCTGGGTTGCATGGTCTGTTTCGCTCCCCCGCTGTTCTTGGTTTATCTATGCGCGAATGTGGGGCGGCAGGATCTGCCAGCCACCACCTTGTGAGGTCTGCTAGCAGCAGCCTGGCCTGTCCAGTTCCACAATCCACTACCTTGCTGGGTCTGCCAGCTGCTGCCTTGCTGGGAGTCCTCTGTGGCCAGCTGCCCATCTCCGCCCCTCCTACGGGTCTAGATGAAAGTTTCTTCTTTATCTTCTTGGTTGTTGGACTTCCATACAGTTTGATTTTCTGTTAGTTCTGGTTGTTTTTTGTTTTTAAATTGTCGTTGTCCTATTGGTTGTGCGAGGAGGCACAGTGTGTCTACCTACACCTCCATCTTGGCTGGAAGCCCTCCTGGGTTTTGATTATTGTTGGGTCTTTCTTTGGTGGGTCCTTTCCTCTAGCTGGTTTACTGAGTGTCACTCTGCCCACCATATCTTGTGCCCTGTTGTGATGGTGCAGATAAGTTGTGCTGGAGCTGATTCTTCTGTCTGAGGTTATAAGGCTTCTCTCTTGATATTTCTCAGTTGTTTGTTCTGGATGGTTCTCCACAATTAGTTGTGATTCCACATTGTTCTTGGGAGGAGGTTAAGCATGACTTCCATATACTTCTCTGCTATTTTCCTCCAGAAAAGTTTTTCTTTTTCAACTTTTATTTATTGATTTAAGAGAGAGGAAGGGAGAGAAGCATGGATTTGTTCTACTTATTTATGCATTCACTGGTTGATCTCGTATGTGCCCCTTGGGGATTGAACCCACAACTTTGGCTTATCAGGATAACTCTAACCAACTGAGCTACCAGCGAGGGAGGAAAAGGTATTGCTGTGTATCACATGCAGTTGGGGATATTTACAGTAAATGAGTAAACATATTGGTGCCTATAATTTCATTCTGAAAAATGTTTTTCCCTTACTTTTGGGAATTTTTTTGAAAGGAGCGTTAAAGAAGGAATATAACTTTAGATTGGGTAGTCAGAGTCAGGAAAGGCCAGTACTTGGGGGTGATTTTTGACATTGTAAGATGAAAAGGAGACAACTGAGGATTTAGGGGTAGAGAGAGTTGCAGACAGAGAGATGGGCATGAATGAAAGTCCTAAAGTTGGGAAAGAACTTGAAATCTTAAAGAAATTGATATAAGGCCAGTGTGCTAGAGTATAGTGAGAAAGGAGTTAGCATGGGTCAAGTCCAATCTTGCAGGGCTAGAGTAAGAAGGTTAAGTGAACCAAAAAGTTATTCTAGAATTTAAGCAGGGAGTGACATGGTACAAAGGTAGTTCTGGGTGAGAAGATGGAAGAGAGGAGAACTAATTAGAAGGCTATTTCAGTTATCCCAAGTAGAAATGTTGGTGCTTTGGAATAGGTTAGAGGCATGATTGAATACAGAGATTAGTCAGTGAGCTCACAGATTAGTGAGTTTTTACACAGAAAGATGCAAGGATAAATGTGTATAAAAACCAGTTCTTAACTTCTAAAAATAGTTTTATACTATATAAGAAGTACTTTTGTTGTGACTGATATCTAGGTCTTAGGCCTTTCATTCTACTTTCTAAAATGTATATATGACTTCACCCACATGAAACATATGCTGCTGTTGTTTGGTATTTAATAGATACATTCATGTTCTTAATAACATTACTATTTTGTGTTTACTTACTGCTAATTTTGTGCTGGGGACAAAGGCATCACTTCATTTATCACTTTAATCTTCACAATCTTCGAAATAGGTAAAACTACTACAGTACTATTATCCCCGCTTTACAGATGAGAAAACTGAGATACACAGAGGTTTAATAACTTGCCCAAAGTCACAAGGTTGAGGTAAGTGATGAAAGGCAACAGTAATGATATTTTTATAAGTAGCAGACAAGAAAAAAACAACCAAAGGAAAGAGTTCAGTACTTCACTATGAATATGTTCTAATTGCTTGGTAAACTTTTTCTGCAACTTCATGATAAATTTCAAAATCAAGCTATTCTTTTTTGTAGTTTTTAGAGAGAGAGGAAGGGAGAGAGAGACTCACCAGTTTGTTCTACTTATTTATGCATTCATTGGTTGATTCTTTATGTGACCTGACCAGAGATTGAACCCCCGATCTTGGCATATTGAGACAACGCTCTAACCAACTAAGCTACCCACCTGGCCAGGGCCTCTTGACTTTTGATTAATGGGCCTATATATCTGTCCTTTTAAGAGCTGTTTCTTTACTACTTGAGAATGTGTGAACTTAACAAATATCTGTTTCTTTTTAAGCCCATCTGGTAAACTTGTCCAGATCGAATATGCTTTGGCTGCTGTAGCTGGTGGAGCACCTTCAGTGGGAATTAAAGGTAATTAAATACATTCATTTCAGATGCCTGTTAATAGTTATCCTGTTGTACTTATGGAATTAATTAGTAGTTAATTTATAAATAAATAGCTTTTGCAACATAATTTTTAACAGTTCTTTTTGTTACTTTATAGTATTTTAAGGTTTAAAGGAAGTAATAAACCTGAAAAGGTAATTCGTTTTTTCTCAAAATAAATATAGCACCTTTATCTACTAAGTGTGATAATTTATAGTCTTTCCCATTCAGATAACTGAGTATTCTTTCATTTTTCCATTGATTATATATCACTATTCTCTGGCAGTTTTTATCTTTCCTGTAATTTAGAAAAGGTTATTTATAAAACTTAATCTAAAGATACCCTTTAAAATAAGTCCCTGTCATTGACTTTAAATGTCCTATTACAAGAATAGTAGGCAAAACAGGCAAAACTCCATTATTTTAAAAATGTGGTTTCTTACTTTAAGAAAAGATGTATAATACTGTTAGCTATAGGGATTTCTTAGTGTATATAGATGAGTTGTTAAGGAGAAATTGATTGTTATTTCTTAGGTCATTTTAATATAGAAATCCAGAAGAAAAACTTTTATAAGTAAGAGGAAATGGGTGAAATGTAGGTACAATTGGAAAACTGTTGAAGCATTCTTTAAATTATTAAACATTTAGGTGTTGTTTTGTTGTTGTATTTTTAAGCTGCAAATGGTGTGGTATTAGCAACGGAGAAGAAACAGAAATCCATTCTTTATGATGAGCGAAGTGTACACAAAGTGGAACCAATTACCAAACATATAGGCTTGGTATATAGTGGCATGGGTCCAGATTATAGGTACGTTATACTGTTTATTAATATTCTCACCATCTCATGACATGCTTATAATCTGTATTTGAGGAGAAAAAAAATGAAGGAATGTTTATCCTTTAATCTCCCAACTCCCTTTTTACTTGTTTTATGTAGCAATAGCAGTATGGCTGGTGGCGGAATTTTAAGTTTGCCTGTACATGACAGACAGTTATTTTAAGGAGGATACACAAAGCAAGTTTGTTATAAAAGAGGAGATAGGTATAGCACTTACTCCTCTTAACTTTTGTTTAGTAGTTTCTCCCTTCTGATGACAATCCCTCTTCTGCCATCCAAGGGCTATGCTTCAAGGGCTTTGCTCTTTTCTAATGCATTTTATAAACAATAAAAGCAATACTAGTTACAATAGACTATATTTTAAAAGGTTATCAGGCAGCCCTGGCTGAGTTAGCTCAGGTCGTTGGGTGTGGTTTCATTCTTGATTTTGTGTGGAACAAGATAGGTAGAGCCAGAATTTCACTTTAAGTTGAAAAATGGCTGAAATGGTGATCAGGCTTCACTACAGTGAATCCTGTTACTGCTGCATAGAAGGAATGCCTCATTGTGCTACCACTGGAGGAATAAACTGAGAGAACACAGGACCTTAGTATTGTACAGGGGGATAATGTACATTGTTCAGATCAGTAGTACATGAGTACATAAAGGTACATCCTATTTGTCTTCCTGTATGTTTGATGGCTATATAGTATATTCTTTTGATAAATTTTACATTTTTTAAGTTATAAGTAGTTTTTGCTCTCCCTTAGTCTCTAAAAGGTACTTTTTGAAGTACTATACGTAGAAAAGATTGAAGCACAGTGAGGAAAAAATGCCTGAAATTTGGGTGTGTATGTTCACATGTGCAGGTGTATGTGTGTGCTGGAATGAGATATAAAACAACAAGATGACTGCTCTTGGGATAAGGAGCACAATCTTGAAACCATAGAGGGAGATAAAACTCTCATTGTGTACACTAAATCTGTTGTTATTAAGCTGGCTGGTATCCCTAGTCTCCTTTTTTTGGTCCTTATTCATCTGCTGTGGTGGCATCTCCTGTGTAACACTGATACTTTCTTGTAAATTAACTGGAATCATGTAAGAGCAAGACTGGCTTTGAGTAGACAGCTACTATTAAAAGAAATCCATGTAAAACTGTGCTGTAGGTATATGCCTTTAGAAGGAGATTGAGTCTTCAGGTAGTAGACTATCTTAATTTTCTTTTTTAGTATCTTAATTTTAATTAAACCTTACTTCTTCTTTGTTTGCTAGAGTGCTTGTGCACAGAGCTCGAAAACTAGCTCAGCAATATTACCTTGTTTACCAAGAACCCATTCCCACAGCTCAGCTGGTACAGAGAATAGCTTCTGTGATGCAAGAATATACCCAGTCGGGGTGAGTTGATTTTATTACTTGAAATGTGTCGTGAATTAAAAAAAAATCATTTTAGAAGCGCAGATGTATTTTAAAAGAGAACTTACTATTTCTGTATTTGTCTAATGAATAGATAAAATCATAAATATGATTAAATTCTCACCTGGAGTTAGAATATTTTCTTAAGGAAAAATTGAATGTTTTCTTGCTATTTGTATAATAGGAGAAAACAGTAGAAAGTAGCTTCTATATAAAGTTCTTTTGCCAGGTATTAAAACATTCCTTTGTACCCAAACAACCCTGATGCTTCCAATTTTATCTTCTTAGTTAGCTCACCATGAAAGCAAAGCTCTTTGACACCTTCGTATTCATTTTAATTCTGTTGATTTTGGGTGTGAAAATGGATGAAGTGGTATAAAGGTAGTGGTTATAAAGGGTAGGTATATGTAATGCCAGTGGGAAAGCTGCGTTTGTTGAAGATCGTCATTTTGTTAGGACACAAGTGTTACGCCACACTTACTAAACTCAGTATTTGTGTTACTCCATTTACCAAAATGATTTAACTGTGGTTCCTTGGTACCACAAATAAAATTAATTTTGAATTGATTTATTCAGAAAAAAAATTAAACACCTTTTAAGGAATTTGCAAGTCTAATACGGTTTACCTGATAATTTGTTTTACTTGAGAGTTTTAATAAATTTTTTCTTAGATTGACTTTTAACAACATGAAGATGTAATTTTCATTTTCCTTTGTTCAGTGGTGTCCGTCCATTTGGAGTTTCTTTACTAATTTGTGGTTGGAATGAGGGACGACCATATTTATTTCAGTCAGATCCATCAGTAAGTATTGTCACGTGTATTTGAGGGATTTGTTAAAGTGCTTCTTTAATATCTAATAAAAATAATGACCATAAAAAATTTTAAATTAACAATATTTTTCCTTTTCGGCTTTAGGAAGTATGTAGTAGTGCATATTTGTTTGTATTTTTGAAGTGTTGGTAATTCAGCCTTTTGATAAGGAAGCTACATTAGTTCTGCCTTCTGTTTTTGTGTCGTGTTCATTAACGTCACATAATTGAATGATTTGTTGAAATAGTTATCAAATCTTCTAAAATCTGGAATTCTGTTCCTTTGAGAAAAAGTATTTTGAGAACTTTGTTACCACATCTCTGAGTTTCTAAAGCAACATGACAGGCCCTCTTAACTTCCTTTCCAGTGAGTAGCAGAAGCTACTATGACTGGAATCCAGATTTCATCTTTTGCCCCTTTTTTTTCTGTTTTATCTAAAAGGCAATTGTTTCTCTTAAAATGTTTGTATTTGTGTGTTTGTATGGTCATATGTACTTTTTCAACAGATGAAGTCATGACATTGCTACTGCTTTCATTTAATTAATTTATTCACCAGTGATGATGAAGAATTGAGCACCATTTTTCAGATACATATGACAGTTTTGTATAGCCCTTTAGTCCTAGTAAGCTAAAAGATTACTCTGAATTGTTTGCTTTTAAGTTAACCTCAGTTTCCTTTAACTGGCTTTTTTATATAAATTGTGTGCAATAAATTGTACATTTTTAAAGGTTGCAATTTGATGAGTTTTGATGTATGTGAATACCTGAGAAAACGATCACCACCATTAAGATACAGAACTCCATTACTTCCAAAAGTTTTTAAATGCCTTTTGTTATTTATCCCTGGAACCTTTTAAAAAGAATAACCTACTTTATGACCTTAGAAGTTAGAGCCAAATTACAGAGCCAGAAAATAAATGGCAGGGCTATAATTAGATTAATGATTTGAATATGGGTTTTCCTTCCTGGTTTAGGGAGCTTACTTTGCCTGGAAAGCCACAGCAATGGGAAAGAATTATGTGAATGGGAAAACTTTCCTTGAGAAAAGGTAGGCTGACCATAACTGGATTTATTAGCAAACTTACTTTATGATTTTCAGGTTTCTTTATTCTATTTATTTATTTATTTATTTATTTAGCTCTCTTTAAATAACTAATGTCATGAGTCCAAACAAATGTGTTTATTATTCTGTATTTGAGCCTACTTACAGATGAAACAAACAAAAGATTCTCCGCCCCAGTTCCCTATTCTTCAGTATATTAAGCGGTAATATTAATTTCTCAGGAACTTGTTCTGTCAAACAAACAAACAAAAAACCAAGCAAATTTGGAAAAAACTTTTGGGAAGAAAATTTTTACATGATTAGTGGTAATCATGTAAAAAGTGGTAATTATGACAATTACAAATATAAATTGTGAAGCCAAATACCTGGTGTTGATGGTAGAGTAAAATATATGATGATACACATGCTTGATAAAAAGTGGAGCATGGGAAAAACCTGCTGTCATTGCCCTAGCACTGGAAATTGCTTTCAGTTATTTCCAGTTGTATTCTAGACTCAGCATTATTGTAGTCCACCAAAAGTGTCCTACATTTTGAATGGGAAAAGTTTATAATTGACTTTTAACAGATGATCCTGTTGGTACATTTATTGGTACATTTCCACATAGTGTTAAGATTGCTAACAGTCTTAGACCTGGGATTAACTGGTAAACTTAAATAATTTTAGGATCTTAAAGCACTTCCCTTTTCCTTTTATATTTTATTAATGAGTCTTCAAAACATTTTACATAGAGGTACAACTTATAAGAACAAACATAAGGAATTTTAGCAAAAGTCTGTTTTCTCTGCTTTATTTTTTTTTTTAAGATTTTTTTTATTTTTAGAGAGAGGGGAAGGGAGGGAGAAAGGGAGAGAAACATCAATGTGTGATTGCCTCTTGCACGCCCCCTACTGGGGACCTGGCCTGCAACCCAGGCATGTGCCCTGACTAGGAATCGAACCTGTGATCCTTTGGTTCACAGGTTGGCACTCAGTCCACTGAGCCACACCAGCCAGGGCTCTGCTTTATTTTTGAAAATTATTATATTACCACCACATTCTGATTATATTGAACTATTTATACTTAAAGAAGTTTCCTAAAATAAACTCATGTGGGAAATTATGGTAATGGGAATACACATTAAATTTTTGTCAGTTTTTTATTTGTGGACAACAATCTCAATGATATGACTAAAATAATTAATCTGTACCTTAGTACTTTAAGAGTGCTTTAAGTTTTTTAAAAGTCTTAATAAACTGCTGCTATCACTGTTTAAATAATTATAAATAGTACCATAAATTATTATTTTTTCCTTCAAAAAATTCTTTAGATACAATGAAGATCTAGAACTTGAAGATGCCATTCATACAGCCATATTAACCCTGAAGGTTAGTTGATATCTAACAGTTGGATTTTTAATGAATTTATAATTGTTTGGAGAATTTACTTTTTATCCTTCCTCATCAATAGGAAAGCTTTGAAGGGCAAATGACAGAAGATAACATAGAAGTTGGAATCTGCAATGAAGCTGGATTTAGGAGACTCACTCCAACTGAAGTTAAGGATTACTTAGCTGCCATAGCATAATAATGAAGTGACTGAAAAATTTGGAATTTCAGATAATCACTAAAACATGTTTAAAATATGTTTTCTTTTGCAAACTTGCATACCTATTTTTTCATGATTTAATGGACCGATGTTTTTAAATGACACTTATAAATCATAATAAACTGTTAAATCCAACCTGCAGCTTTTTAGGAGTTAGTAAAATTTTTAAAATAGTTATTTCCTGCTTTATGTCACAGTTGATTCCTGGAAACCACATTGCAAAAGAGAATGGTGAAGTCACTCTTTAGTCTTCATGCAGCTTGGTTAAGTCAAATTTTATTACCCTTTTTACTACCAGATGTTGTCTATGTTTCAATAAAGCAAAATGCTGATTCTGGTAAATACTACATTTAGAGCTAAGAGAATCTGCAGACTTTCATGGATTCATGAGAAGGAGGTAGGATTGATGAGGCAGATGTTTCTTAGGCACCATTAGGTATGGGTCAGTAAAACCTAGGATGTTCTGTGAGGTGGAGCTGTAGCTTTGAAAAGTACTAAGCCAAATAGTCTCCTATAGAGATATATTATGTAAGTAAATTATGTACTGGTTCCTGTTGGTTTCTATATCACAAGTAGGTAAATGTATTTTAAAAGAGCTCTTTTGTTTTACTAGACTTTAAAGTCAATGATGGATGGACATGAGTGCTGGAAATAAAATACTAATACTCATGTGTCAAAACTATGTTTTAAGACTCACTCACTGAAAACAGAGTACCTGAAGTCTGTTTTCATTTTATATGAAGACATAATATAGTTTTCTTTGTCTTTTTTAAGGCATCTTAGGATAAGAGAAATCACATCAGTAGTCTGGCTCACAGAACATAGGGAGAGTTTACAAGTGTCGTTTTACCAACGGAAATAGTAGGCATATCCATGATTTCAATGTAGTTAAAAAGATTTTGACTAAAATTTAGTCAATTTCAGGGAAATGGAGTCCTAGAGCATTTTTGTCAAGATTCTCAGTTCTACCCACCATGACTGTGTGGCAGAAGCATTATTATGGTACGTGCCGACTTCTTATTTCAAGATGTTTGTCTTGAAAACCTCATCTAATAATCTTTCCTTATGGGCTCTTGGTACATTGTGACTCCAGCATACAAGAAAATGAAGATAGTGATAAAAAGGGATGGTTTTCAGACTCAGGTCTTACCTCTCCCACTTACTAGCCAAGTGACAGCACAAGGTAATTATCTCAGAGGATTTTCCAAAACTAAATTTGATAATGCAAGTGAAAGGCCTCAGCAAGGTTAATGGTTTGGTTAAGTTTTAGCTGCCTTTGAATTTGCTTTCTAATGTCCAACATGAGAAAACTAGAGGAATACCAAAATTGTACAAATCAAAGAAAGGAAAAACAAAGCATTTGTGACAAGGAAACCATATGGATTTTCTTTCAGAATAAAAACAGGAAAAACTAGCTGAAGCAGACTTCGTCAAGAGTTGACTCTGCCTCTTGTTTCATTAAATGTGAAGCACAGTTCAGTTGAAGCTGTTTATTCTTTTTATTGACCTTAATAAACCCTAGGCCCTGGCTGGGTAGGTCAGTTGGTTAGAGCATCATCCCAGTATGCCAAGATTTCAGGTTCAATCCCTGGCCAGAGCCCATAGGAGAATCAACCAAGAATGCATAATTAAGTGACACAAATCTTGCTAGCTCACTCTCTCCATGCCCTTCTCCCTCCCTCTCTCCCTTCTCTCTAAAATCAATATATAAAAAAATAAGCCCTCCTTTTTGTCCAAGTTACTTGGTTTAGTAACCCATTCCCCTGCATCCCTAAATGTTCCAAAATTCTAGTCATTTCTAGTCTGTAGATTCTAGCTGCTTTTATTTAAGTATCAAAATGTTCTTAATTGTTATAATTCCTCTCTCTTTTTGGTTCAATTAGTATCTTGTCTTAAAAATTCTGTCTCCACTTGCTCCTTAACTCTTTTTCAGTTCCTCACTGAACCATGAATTTACAAGTTTACAAAACAGTTTTTAGGAGAGAGACATGAAAATAATTTAAAATTCACAACGAATGGTGAAATAAGGAAGAATAATACTGATCTTTACAATTATTGAATGCTGTTTAGGCACTGATCATGCGATAGGGGTGATCAAGAGTTTTCATTTATTCAATTATGTTCATGGACCAAAAGTGTCAAATCTGAGTCCTTAACCTCACCACTTTTGTCAGGTGTCTTCTTGCTATTGGAGGCAAGTGCTCTAGCCCAAGAACATATAAGCATAACTCCCAGATGCAGACAACAGTGTGGTGACGGGTGGAGGAGAGGGATGAGTGGAGGTGGGCAAAGGGGGGGAAAATGGGGACATCTATACCAGTGTCAGCAATTAAACACAAACTCGGAATATTTAGTGAATTGGCCAAAAACTTAAGAGTTTGTAGCTCCCTTAATTTAGAATTATGATTTCCTGAAACCTAGTCTAGTGGTCTTGTATTAATTTCACATTGCCATCCCATGGTTTCTTCAATTCTGACTCCATTGAGTCTCATGGACCTTATTAAAGAACAAGCAATACCTACTGCCATGAACAGTTAGATAACTGTTAAGATAATTTAAAAGATAACTTTACACTTCATCAAAAGCCATGTCCCTGAGTTGCATCCCTTTTAACTTTTTGGGATATTTCATTAGGTACTCTATTCGGTAGGCTTACATGATTATTTCTGGGTTCTGAAGTGTAGCCACTATATAAACTATATTCTGCAAGATGAGAATTTAAAACACATGTCACACTCACTTTTCCTCTCTGCCTCAATTTTATTAGATCACAATGTTTTAAAAAGTTTTTATTATGGCTGTGTAAGTATACTATAATCACATTTTCTAAATACTCCTGGAGGTGATACAGTCTCACTTTTTTGTTGGCTTTGTTTTCTGTGTAGCTATTACTAATTGCCAGTTTTTCCCAACAGGATTGTAAAACCCTCTGCTTACTGTTTTTCTTATGGTCAGATATCAGGTAATCTAACAGCTCTAGCCCAGCCCTTCAAACCCACACCCCCAAGATCATTCCAAGAAGTTTCTTGGAACCATGTCTAGTTGGCAGGGTTTAAAAATTCTAAGTTAGAAATAATTATCTCCACATTTTGAAAGCATTACTTTACTCCCTTCTAGATTCCAGTTTTGCTGATGAGAAGTCTAATGCTATTTATTTGTGATGCCAGATCCTTCCAGGGGTGTCCAGCCTTTTGGTGTCTCTGGGCCACACTGGAAGAAGATGAGTTGTCTTGGGGCACACATGAAATACACAAACACTAACGAAAACTGATAAGCAAAAAAAAAAAAAAAAGTTTTAAATTTACGATTTTGTATTGGGCTGCATTCATAGCCATCTTGGGCCACATGCGGCCTACTGGCCGCAAGTTAGACACCCCTGCACCGATTTGTCCTCTTTGCCACTCTTAGCATTGTTTCCTTTATCAAAAAATGTTCTGAAATCTTAGTGATGTGCCTTTGTGTGGGTTTCTTAAGAAAAGAGTTTATATCTTTTAGATGAACCATGACCTCTGCAGGATTAACCTTCGTTGTTCTGAGTTCTCAGCAGGGCCTTACCCTGTGGAAATTGGTATATTTTTCAGTTTTGGTAAATTTTCTAGTATTGAGATACTACTTTCCTTTGTTTTTGTTTCTAAAACTCCCATTGGCCCCCTTTGTTGCTGTATTTTTCGCCTTTTTATTCTATTTTGGGGGGATTTTTACACATTTACCCTACTTTTTTTTTTCTATTGATGTTTAAAATTTGGGATAACATTTTTAATTTTGAAGAACTCATTCCTATACATTATCGCCTCTTAAAAAAAAATTCTCTGGCCCTGGCTGGTGTGACTCAGTGGATTGAGCGTGGGCCTGCGAAGCAACGGGTTGCCGGTTCGATTCCCAGTCAGGGCACATGCCTGGGTTGTGGGCCTGGTTCCCAGTAGGGGACGCACATCAATGTGTGACTAATGTTCCTTTCCTTCTCCCTTCCCTTCTAAAAATAAATAAATAAAAATTTAAAAAAATTCTCTGGATTCATAGCTATAATACCTTATCTGAGGATGTGAAGGGACATTTTTTGAAACTATTTTGTTCTGCATTTTCTTGCCTTCAAATTCTAATCAGAAAACTGTGGAAGTGCTGTTTTTAAGTCCCAAATCTACTTACTGAAGGATGGTGAATATCAGCTCCTATAAACCTATGGTCTTCCTTTAATTTGCTCAGTTTCTCCAGAGTAAAACAGTTTGGGGGCAAGGGTGGTGGGGAGAATGGGAGTGGAGTGCCAGCATTCTAGAAGGTGCAGAGAAGGGACCCGTAGCATTTCACCATTCAATAGGAGAACTTTTCTTTTCATGGAACAACTCCCTATCTTCATTATAAACTCTAGTCTTGTGCCCAGCTGCACAAAATAGGAGAGAGGACTTGGGTTTTTTTTTTTTTCTTATTCAGACTTAAGCAGTGCCCATTTTCAATCCTGCCTCACTGCTCCTTTCCCTTCTACCTTCCATGCATCTGTCTGCAGCTTCAAAGCCATTCCGGGGTTCCACTTTGCAAGCACTTGATGGGCAATTTTCTCCACTCCTAAATCCTCCCATCTTCAGGCTGCCAGTGTTCAAGTAACCTTTCGGTGTTGACTTAACTGTAAAATATATCTGCCCTTTAGGTTGTTGAGAAAATTGAATAAATTTATATGTGAAGACCACTTACAGCAGTGCCTGCCATATAGAAACATCAATTATTGCTTTTTGTCTTCCAAAAGTGTCAGGTGCAGTCATCTCCTTTTTTGTTTTGCGGGGTTTATTTTTTCGTTTCTTTACTGTCATTGCAGAAAGGTTTGAGGAAGGCTACATAGGATTAATTTTAACTTGAAGTCCTCTTAAATTTTGAAATTACCTTTAATGAAGTCCGTACGTTTCTGGGTGACTTTGGGCATTTTACTAGGCTAATATAAATTTCCCAGCCCCTAGGAAGTCACCTGATAATTTGTTCTCTTTTGAAGATAGGTCCCACTTTCTATGGAGGTCCTGTATGGTGTAATGGAAAAGTGCTTTGGCCTGGAGTCAGAAATCCTGGCTCCAGCAATTAACAGATGTGTAACTTCTGCCAAAAATCTTTCTTAGACAGCTGTTGCCCGGCACTCGGTAGGCAGCTGAGCCACACAGTGTACTTAGCTGGAGTTGGGCTCAACCAGAAAAGTTTCTCCACTGAAATGCACCGACTGCCACCCAGGAAAGGTCCAACCATGATTAGGTGCTAAGCGCCGGGTCAGCCGGCCTGCAACCCTGGAGCTGGAGCTTTCCGCGCCCCAGTTGCTGTGAGGCAGAGCCCCGCGAACTGCACCCCTGCTCCTTTCCAGGAGTCTGGTGTTGCGTCTACAAGCTCTTCCAGCAGCAACAGTGGGAGAAGCCATGTGCCATCCACAGACATGGCAAGCACGTTAGCCTCAGGCCCGCTTGGAAGCCGGCCCTGCTGCCTGGGAATCCCGGTTGTGCGTCACCCGGCGCAAGGCCACGTGACGTGAAAAGCGCCGGAGGCCGTACGGCCTTACGGCCCTGGTGGGTGGAATAGCAGGGGCAGCGGCCTGAGTGGGGTGGAGTTTGCCATGTGAGGTTACCCGGTGGGTCCCAGCTTGGCGACCGGAGGTGCCCGCTACTCGCGGTCCTAGGCGCTGCCGGTGAGGAGCTGGGGGAGGAAAGGGGGGAAGGAAGATGGGCGTCCTTTTGAGACCTGGAGGCGACTAAACCGGGCCAGTCTGGGTGGAGGGTGGCCAGCTCCGGGTCCGCATGCCCTCTGCCCGGCCTCGCTCCACGCCTCCCCGCCGCGGAGCTATTTGAGTCTAACCGGGCCTGGCAGGCCTCAGCGGTACTGGTGGACCGCGCAGGGCCGAAGCCCGCCCCGGAAGGCCTTGCAGACCTCGGGGCGCCGCAGACTGTACCACAAAGTTTAGTTGATCTTCGGAGTGGGAGAGGGAACCAAACTAGTGGACTCCGTCGATCTTTAAAATATGGTAGTTGGCGTTAAAAGCAGGAATGAGGCGCGTGTACAGCGTACCCCTGTGTAATCGCAATTAAAGGAGACCCACGCATGAAGGAGATTAGAAAGCCTTAGTGGTCATTTTAGGAGAGTCTTGCTTTGGACAATTTGCTAATAACTGTATATAGTTTTATTTTAATCATTTTATCTTGACTTTCTGAGCTTTTATTAAAATTTCTCTACAACCAAAGAAAGACCAAGGCCGCTGACAGGGAATTCCTACATAGCCCATTGCTGAACTCCTGCATTTAATCGTGACCCGGGTCATTCTGTGGACCCCGTGACGTCCCAGCTGAAGAAATAAAGATCTAAAGTTTGCAAGAATTCCAGCACACCTAAGGAAGAGTTCAGAAGTAAATCTGTCAATTTTTATTTAGCTGTCAGAGGAGGGAGACACTCCAAAATCAGACTTGCAGAAACTCAGTTTCCTAGACTCAGCCTCCATAAACTTTGTTGCTAGATTGAAGTTTTGTAATCCTCACCATAATTTTTGAGGACTTTAAATTTGCCTTGTTTCTTTTCTTTTGATAGGAAAGGAATAATGCTGTCAGCATGTCAGCACACTCCATGCTCTGTGAACGAATCTCCATAGCCAAGGAACTGATCGAAAGAGCAGAATCACTTTCTAGATCAAGAAAAGGTGGCATTGAAGGTGCTGCAAAGCTGTGTAGCAAATTGAAGGCTGAATTAAAATTTTTACAGAAAGTAGAAGCTGGGAAAGTAGCTATTAAGGAATCCCATTTGCAGAGCACTAATTTAACGCACCTAAGAGCCATAGTGGAATCAGCAGAAAACCTGGAAGAAGTTGTTAGTGTTCTCCATGTTTTTGGTTACACAGATACCTTGGGAGAAAAGCAGACCCTTGTGGTGGATGTTGTTGCAAATGGTGGTCATACATGGGTGAAAGCCATTGGCCGAAAGGCTGAAGCTCTGCATAATATTTGGCTGGGCAGGGGCCAATATGGTGACAAAAGCATCATTGAGCAAGCTGAAGACTTCCTTCAGGCCAGTCACCAGCAGCCAGTGCAGTATAGCAATCCTCACATCATCTTTGCATTTTACAACAGTGTCTCCAGCCCCATGGCAGAGAAGCTGAAAGAAATGGGCGTATCTGTGAGAGGAGATATAGTAGCAGTTAACTCTCTGTTAGATCATCCTCAAGAACAGCAACCCATTGAGAGAGAATCAGATGATGAAGGCCCTGAACTTTTCCAGGTGACCAGAGTAGACCGAGAAAATATATTAGCAAGTGTTGCATTTCCTACAGAGATTAAGGTTGATGTGTGCAAAAGAGTAAATCTGGACATTACTACTTTAATCACATATGTATCTGCCCTCAGCTATGGAGGTTGCCGCTTTATCTTTAAAGAAAAAGTGCTCACAGAACAAGCAGAGCAAGAGAGGAAAGAGCAGATTCTACCACAGCTTGAGGCATTTATGAAGGACAAGGAGCTGTTTGCTTGTGAATGTGCTGTCAAGGATTTTCAGTCTATTCTAGAGACTTTAGGTGGACCTGGGGAGAGAGAAAGGGCCACTATGCTAATTAAGCGAATTACTGTTGTGCCAGACCAGCCTTCTGAGCGTGCCTTGGGACTAGTGGCCAGTTCAAAAATCAATAGTCGTTCGTTAACAATTTTCGGGACAGGAGACACCCTAAAAGCCATCACAATGACTGCCAATAGTGGTTTTGTTAGAGCTGCCAACAACCAGGGTGTTAAATTTAGTGTGTTTATCCATCAACCTAGAGCACTTACTGAGAGCAAAGAGACTCTAGCCACCCCCTTACTAAAAGACTACACAACTGACTCTGAACACTGATGATATCTTTTTAAATATCATCATGGAGCCCTGGCTTGTGTGGCTCAGTGGACTGAGTACAAGTCTGCGAACTAAAGGGTCACTGGTCCGATTCCAAGTCAGGGCACATGCCTGGGTTGCCAGCTAGGTCCCCAGTAAGGGGGCGCTCAAGAGGCAACCACACTTTGAGGTTTCCCTCTCTTTCTCCATCCCTCTCTAAAAATAAATAAATAAAATCTTCAAAATATATATATTATCATGGAAATAAGTGTTTATACCAGAGACTGGGTCTTCATATCTTAATTCGGAGGAAAAAAATCTACAATAAAAATAATAACTGAGAATTCAAACAGATAGAGTTGATTTGTTTCTCATCTATAAAGTATATAACTTCCTAAAATAGGAAAAACACAAGAGATAACCTTGTTTATCAAACTGTCTACATTATAGTAATTAAGAACAGAAGTACATCTATGTAAGGCTTTTACCTGAGTCAATGCTTTTACTTGTTTGATTCAGTAGAGCTAGAACCCCACCTACTGGTGGTAATCACATTTTTATGAACTATGGCTGCACAACATCTTGCATTAAATCTTGTGAAAACAAGCTTGTTTTTATTATATGGGTTTATCAGTTGATAATGGGTTGAAGCTAGGAGATAATAGTGTGTAATTAATTTTAGGTTCTAAAGTTATGGCATTAATGGAGAGAAACTTACTGATTGCTATGTGTCAGGTACAGTCTGGGAATGCTTACAAAGAGTAATATAGAATAAGTGCTTTCTTGTTTTTTTTTTTTTCTTTTTAAAAGTAAATTCTGACCTTGCAGTCCTATGGATCTTTTGATACACCTTTGTGAAAAGAAAGCTGACAATTACACTACTATAAACTTAGGACATTTAAGGTAAAATATTAATTTGAACAAATTGAAAGAGAATTATATAAAACATGTAAAAGGAATTCAGGTCCTTTAAATATAAACAGTCCCCATGTTGCAAATATTTGAATTATGAATCCTACTTTCCCTTTTTCTTTTGTAAGTAGCAAGTAACAACTGCATTATCTCAGTGTTGTGAAATAGTAGCAGGGAGATTCCATACCTGTTGGATGACACTTTGTAATTGAGAAGAGATTTTTATGTCCAGGATGTGCTAGGTACTTAATGTGTAACAAGGTGAACAAATTAGCATAGATATGTATTCACATTTTAAAAATGGAAAAATTGAGGCTTAGGGCTTAAACTATGTGGGAGCTAGTATTAAATGATTTTATGTCATTACAGTCTAACATTTTTCTACTGTGCCAACTCCTATTTTGTGAGAAGGGAATCCCAATTTCCAGCCACAGTTTTTCATTGGGAGGCGAAATTTGATCATTGGGGCCCAGGAACATTCTGAAACGAAATGCAAAATTCAGTGTATGGGGTACTTCTCTTAGGAGAGATTCTATTACTCAACACATTTTATAGTGGAGAAGGCTGTGATTGGTGTTCCAGTTTAATGTAGAGAGGTATACAGGCTCTGGCAGAAGTCAGGCCTGCCTGAGTGTGGTTGGTGGGGTAATAATAAAGGAGTAATAATTTATAGTTTTAATTTGAACATTTCACCTAAAATGTCATATGATGTGCTAGCATGTGATACTGTTAGGTTACAGAATTACATGCTAATGATTTTGTAATAAAAAAGCATTATTTGTGACAGACCCTGCATGTAACTTGCATTGCAACTAAAATTGTCTAGTGTTGGAAATTGGACTTGGGCTTTATTATTGAAAGTATTGAGCATTATTATGATAGTTTGGTATGAAAGATAATTGATCTTTGCTATAAGGAATTCTTAGGCAAAAATGGAGGCAGACAACTGAAGTATAATTGTATTAAAATCTCTAAATGAATTATGTTTAAAATACTATGGGAACATTAAGGTAGTAATTTTTGTTATGGAGTCAGGAAGTCAGAGAGGAAATGACATTTGAGGGTTCTTAGTGTGATATTTCATAGGATGTGTACAGGTAATGAGTGGGATTGGAAAGGTACAGAAGTGAGTATGAGGGTCTGTTTAAAGCCTAGGCTCATGTCAACAGTTTATAAAAAATGAAACTAGAAAAGTAGAAGTTCTCTCCAGAGTGGCATTAGAAAGCCATTGGCAATTTTGAAGAAATGATGGGCCATGATCATATCTCTTACAAGAACAATGAAAACCTCTAGTGTGAAAGGTGAATTAAAGGAAGCAAAGATGGGACTATAATGTCTTTGGCTAGAGCAGTAAGGATGGAGTGTAAAGTCATGGGTATAAGCTGGATTTGTTCAAGACAGAATTGACATGATACTAATTTATTCATTCAGTACACATTTTTGAGTGTCATGTGCCAGATGGTATGAAGGGCTGAGCTTTTAAAGAGTAGCAGGAAAAAGGTATCAATAGATTTCTTTCCCTGCCTACTATGAATTGATATTTAAGAACTTGGGATTTTGGCCAACCAGGATACTTACAACTGTAGGGAAAACTGCATTGTGAAGTGGCCACAGCTCTGGTCCCCCAACAACTGTTGTCTTTTTCCAGACAATGACTACAATTTTAAACAACAATGCAAAGCAATAGATGTAGACAAATAGGAGGGCACTATTTTCTGGAATGTAAAGAATAGTGCCTTCTCTAGAAATAACCTATATACATCCCCCAAACCACTCTTATCTGATCAAAAAGGTTATAATGTAACAAATGGAGGAAGTAATTTGAAAAATGACAAAAGTTAAGAGAATATTCAGTGGTTAAGTTAGCCTTGTTAAGGTTAGCTAACCTTGGCTGGTGTAGCTCAGTGGATTGAGCGCATTCCTGTGGACCGAAGGGTCGCCAGTTTGATTCCCGATCAGGGCGCATGCCTGGGTTGCAGGTCATGTCCCTAGTAGGGGGGAGGGGGATGCATGAGAGGCAACCACACATTGATGTTTCTCTCTCTCCCTCCCTTCCCTTCTCTCTAAAAATGAATAAAAATCTTAAAAAAACCTGTCAATTTAAGGAACATAGTTATAGAGCAAGGAAATGTCCAAAAATTATGAAAAGCAAAGATATGTTGAAATTATTACTAGGAATTGAAAGTGATGGAGAGAAATAAAGTCATGTTATTTAGAAGGAACTCAATAAAAACTTCATAATTTTTTACCATTAAAATTTAGAGCAGTATAATTTGGGGTACCAAACAGGACATGTAACTGATAGAATAAATAAAACCAAGTTGAATCACTTTCAACTAGGGCCAAGGATGGAGAATGAATGCTGTCCATGTAGGAAAAAGCAATAATATTCTCAAGGAAGTACAAAAACTAGAAAGTATAGAATAAGACCAAGAAGGAGAAAAAACAGATTTGGAGAAGATTAATTAATGATAGGGAAGTACACTATAGCTATATTACTATTTTAATATATCTGGCAATCTCAATCAGGATTTTCTTAGGAAATATGAGTTATAATTGGAGAAGAAATAGAAAACCCAAATAACTGATAGTCATTGAAAAATTATTGAAGTACAGTAGTTAATAATCTCAAAGAAATTTCCAGGTTCAGTTAAGTTAATCAGATAAGCTGTTGCTTTATTGTTCCCCCGTTGCCCTTTCAGTTAATGATTTTAGCATGCATTGATGATTATGACCTGAATCAATTATTATATTGTGTGACAAAATGGTGATTTCCACAATTTTGTTCATTTCCTTTTCATTTATTAGTTATCATTCTTCCATAAAAAAGTGGAACGTGAGGCACTCTGAGCTGGGGCCATTTGGTTACTCTGAAATACCGTTACTTCTGGAATAGCAGAATATATCCTTCTTTCTAACATCAGTAAAGTTTTTGGAGGGAAATTCTATTTTGTGAATACTGTATTAGACTTATGAATTACTATATATTCGAATGTGTCAAAATCAATTACACTTATTCTTTTTGTTATAATTCATTTCATTTTATTTTTTGGTCTTTATACCTTTATTTTTAAAATTATATTTTATTGATTATGCTGTTAAGTTGTCCTGATTTTTCCCCCTTGTCCCCTCTCCACTCAGCACCACCCACTCCCTCAGGCAATCCCCACACCATTGTTCATGTCCATGTGTCAGATATATAAGTCCCTAGGCTATTCCATTTCCTATACTATATTTTACATCTCCATGACTATTTTGTGACTGCCTATCCACTTGTAGTTATTAATCCCCTCACTTCTTCACCCATGCCTGCCTCCCATCTGGCAACTATCAAAATGCTCTCTGTATCCATGTTTCTGTCTCTGTTCTTGTTTGCTTAGTTTGTTTTTTAGATTCAATTGTTGACAGACATGTAGTGTTTTGCCATTTTATTGTTCATAGTTTTGACTTTATTTTTCTTAAATAAGCCCCTACAACATTTCATGTAATAATGATTTGGTGATGATTAACTCGTTTAGATTGTTCTTGTCTGGGAAGCTCTTTATCTGCCTTTTGATTCTAAATGATAGCTTTGCTGGGTAGAGCAATCTTGGCTGTAAGTCCCTGCTTTTCATGACTTTGAATATTTCTTGCCAATCCCTTCTAGCCTGCAAAGTCTCTTTTGAGAAATCAGCTGACAGCGTAATGGGAACTCCCCTATAGGTAACTAACTTCTTTCCTCTTGCTGCTTTTAAGATCCTCTTTATGTTTGAACTTTGGCATTATAATTATGATGTGTCTTGCAGTGGGCCTCTTTGCAACAATCTTGTTTGGGTCTCTGTGCTTCCTGGACTTGCGTGTCTATTTCCTTCACCAAGTTAGGGAAGTTTTCTTTCATTATTTTTTCAAATAGATTTCCAGTTTCTTACTCTTTCTCTTCTCTTTCTGGCACCCCTGTGATGCAAATGTTGGACTGCTTGAAGTTGTTCCAGAGGCTACTTACTCTATCCTCATTTTTTTGGATTCCTTTTTTTCTTGTTCTTTTTAAAAAAGATTTTATTTATTTATTTTTAGACAGAGGGGAAGGAAGGGAGAAAGAGATGGAAAGAAACATCAATGTGTGTTTGTCTCTCATGTACCCCCTACTGGGACCTGGCCTGCAACCCAGTGCCCGGTGCCCTGAGTGGGAATCGGTGACCCTTTGGTTCTCAGGCCAGCACTCAACCCACAGAGCCACACCAGCCAGGGCCATTCTTGTTGTTCTGATTGGTTTGATCTTTGCTCCCTCATGTTCCAAATCATTGATTTGATTCTCGGCTTCATCCACTCTACTGTTGTTTCTCTGTAAATTGTTCTTTATTTCAACTAGTGTATCCTTTGTTTCTGACTGGATCTTTTTTATGCTGTTGAAGTCCTCACTAAGTTCCTTGACATCCTTATAACCAGTGGTTTGAACTGTCCATCTGATAGATTGCTTATGTCCATTTCATTTAGCTCTTTTTCTAGAGTTTTGACTTGTTCTTTTATATGGGCCATGTTTCTTTGTCTCCTCATTTTGGCAGCCTCCTGGTGTTTGTTCCTATGTATTAGGTAGTGCTGCATTGACTCTGTGCCTTGATAGTGTGTCCTAATGTAGTAGGTGTCCTGTAGTGTCCAGTGGCACATCCTCTCCTATCACCCAAACTGCGCACTCAAGGTGCACCCTTCTTGTGGGCTGAGCACACCTACACTTGTAGTTGAGCCTTGTTTGCTATTGGCAGGTCAATGGGAGGGATTTACCCAGGGCAGTCAGCTGCTAGGACTGGCTGTGACCACTGGCTACGACTTTCTGCCATCCATGGAGGATCAGCTGTGCAGGGGCAGGGTGGTGGTGCTCTGACATGGTCTGTAGTTGCCCACTGGGTGCACAGGCTCTGGGGTTTCCCAGTAAGTCCTGGGCAAGGTCAGCCCCCACCTGTATTTTGACCAGGGCCACTGTGCCTGAGCTATAAAGCAATCTGAGATGGCTGCTACTTGTGCTGGGCTTGGAGATTCCACGGAAAACCAAGCTGTGAATCTAGGCTGGCTGCTGCTAATGCCATGCATGTTGCTCACTGAGGCCGGCTGTTGCATGTTTGTTAGGATTTAGGAAGTTGTGAAGCATGAGCCCAGACCAGACATTCATATGGCAAAGTGTCTTGGGTGGTCCCATAAGTTGTGTGGGGCAGAGTCTCAGGGGATCTCCAGGGTGGGGCAAACTTTGTTAGCCAGGTTGACAGAGACTCAGACATGGCACAGCTTGAGAGCTCTGCAGAGGGAGGGTTCAGAGAGGGGACAGTGGCCTCTGCTTGCCTTGATGCCAGACACTTCAGTTTCTGCCTATATGCCACTTGGTGCATTTTAAAATTACTACACTGGTAGTGGAGTTCAGAGGTAGTGAATTTGAGTAGGATAGTCCATATATATGTTCTTCAAGAGGAACTGCTTGGGGCTCCAGCATTTCTTCCACCAACACATCCATGCTGGTTTTTGCAGCTAGAAGTTGTGGGAATATATTCCTGAAACTGAAACTCTGGGCTGTGGGACCTGGTGTGGGATTGGGCTTCCTTTCTCCCAAGATATCCCTCCCAATTTTTTATCCACCACACATGGATGTGGGAGCAGCCCATTCCAAGTCTTTACCCCTCCTACCAGTCTGGATGGAGGTGGTTTCTTTAATTCTATAGTTGTCAGACTTCCATTTGACTCAATTTATGACAGTTCTGAGTAATGGTTGTTGTATATTTTAGTTGTAATTTTGATGTGGTTGTGGGAGGAGGTGAGCCATGTCTGCCTGTACCACCATCTTGACCAGATGTCACCTTTCCTTTTATTTTTTAGTAAGATTTTATTTTTAGAGCTGTTTAGGACACAGATTAATAAAGTACTGAGATTTCCTATATTCTCTCTTTTCCTTCCCATATGGCCTCCACCTTTATCACATCTTCCTCCAACATGGTATATTTGTTACCATGTGGTATATTTGATGACCCTGCCTACACTGACACATCATAATCACCCAAATTCCATAGTTAATGTTCACTCTTAGTGTTGTACATTCCATGGGTTTGAACAAGTGTATAATAGCACATATCCATCATTACAGTTTCACAAAGTATTTTCACTACTGTAAAAATCCTATGTGCTTCATCTATTTCATTTCTCCTTCCCATCTCTACCACCTGGCAACCACTAATATTTTCACTGCTTTCATAGTTTTTCCTATTCAATAATTTTATATAGTTATATAGTTAGGATTATCCAGCATTTTCAGATTGGCATCTTTGATTTAGTATTATGCATTTACTCATGATTTAATAGCTCATTCATTTTTAGTACTGAATAGTCTTCCATTGTCTGATGTACACACAGTTTATTTACCCATTCAGTTATTGAAGGATATCTTGGTTAATCCCGAGTTTTTGGTAGTTATAAACAGAGCTGCTATAAACATCCATTTGTGTGGACATAAGTTTTTCAGGTTTTTAAGGTATATACCAAATAGTGTAATTTCTGGCTTGTATGGTAAGAGTTTATTTTGTTTTGTAAGAAGTCGCCAAACTGTCTTCCAAAGTGATTACACCATTTTGCATTCCTATGAGCAATGTATGAGAGTTCCTGTTGCTCCATATACTCACTAGCTTTTGTTGTTGGCAGTCTAAATTTTGGCCATTCGTCTTGTTGTTTTAATTTGCATTTCCCTGATGACATATGATGTGGAGCATATATTCATTTGCCATCTGTGTGTGTTCTTTGGTGAGATATCTGTTGAGGCCTTGGCCCATTTTTTAATTGAGTTGTCTGTTGTCTTATTGTTGAGTTTCAAATGTCCTTTGCATATTTTGGATAGTAGTCCTTTATCAGATGTTTTTGCATATATTTTCTTTCAATCTGTGACTTGTTTTCTAATTCTTTTGATACTGCCTTTTGCAGAGGAGAAGTTACTATTATTTTCTTTTCTATATATTTTATTGATCATGCTGTTACAGTTGTCCCAGCACCACCTCACTCCCTTAGGCAAACCCCACACCTTTGATTATGTGCATGGGTCATGCACATACTGTATTTTTCAGACTATATGATGCACTGGACCATAAGACACACGTAGGTTTTAGAGGAGGACAATAGGAAAAAAATTTTGAAGCAAAAAATGTGATCCTGCTCCTGCCTCCTGTGACTCTGCTCCACCCCCGCCCTCCCACCTCCTGCAAGCCAGGTAAGCTACATTCAGACTATAAGATGCACCCCCATTTTCCTCCCAAATTTTGGGGGGTACATCTTGTAGTCTGAAAAATATGGTAAGTTCTTTGGCTACTGTATTTCCTGTACTGTACTTTACATCCCCATGGCTGTTCTGTGTCTACCAATTTGTACGTCTTAATCCCCTCACCTCTTCACCATTCCCACAAAACTCCTCCCACTGTCACCCTCAAAATACTCCATGTCCATGATAATGTCTCTGATCTTGTGTTCTTCGTTTGTTTTTTAGATTCAGTTTTTGATAGGTATGTGTTCATTGCCTGGACTTGTATGTCTCTTTCTTTCACCAGACTAGGGAACTTTTTGGTCATTATTTCTTCAAATAGCTTCTTAATCCCTTGCTTCTCCTGATATTCCCATGATATGGATGTTGTTACACTTCATGTTTTCCCAAGGTTCTTTAAGCTCTCATTCTTTTTAATTCTTTTTTTCTTTTTGCTGCTCTGCTTGGGTGTTCTTTTCTACCTGTTCTTCCAATTCACTGATTATATCATTTGCATCATCTCATCTACTGTTTGTTCCTTCTACTGTATTATTTATTTTAGATATTTCATTCTTTATTTTTGACTGGTCCTTTTTTATTGCTTCTATGTCATTTTTTATGCTGTCAAGTATCCTTATAATTATTACTCTAAAATGTATATTTGATAAATTGTTTGCCTCCGTTTCATGTAGTTCTTCTGGGGGGTTCTCATGTTCTTTGATTTGGGGCCTGTTTCTTTGTCTTCCCATTTTGGCTGCTTCTTTGTATTTGTTTCTATGTATTAGGTAGATCTGCAAATATTCTGATTCAGACCATGTCAGATGCTGCCTTTGACTGGCCCTGGGCAATCTGTTTAGAGCCATCAGCCATCCACAGCTCATGGCTCCCCCTGCTTGGCCTGTTTGTGTACAGAAAGAACCAGGCTTTGCACCAAGGCTGACTTCTATCAGCATCAGGTCCAGTGGAGGGACAGCTAAAATCTCAGAGCTCCCAGAGATCTGTCTTTGTTGATAAACTTAGTCACTGATATAGCCTCAACCTGGACTCAGAAATGTGGCTAAGGCTCCACAGGTTGAGGCAGAGTAATTCCTGTGGGCAGGGCTATTGCTTCCCCTCAGGGTGATGCCAGTTGGAGGGGAGTTGCTCTACCTGAGAAAAATGGCCTCTGCAGTATGGAAAATGACTCAGCACAGGGATCATGGTGGCTGTTCCTTCAGTTCCCTCCCCAGAGCCACCAGCCACAGGCTCTCCTCACGTGTTTCTAGTCCCTTCTGCCCTCCTTCTGCCTGAGTCCAGGATAAGTGGCTGCTAAAGAAATTTTGTGCGTTGGCTCTTTAAGAGGCTCTCTATCTCCAGCTGTCTTTCCCTAGCAAAATCTTGTTGCTTTTCACAGCTGGATATTATCTGGGTTCCTTTTCCAGCTCTGGTGCTATAGGCTGGGACACCCAGCTTGGGGTTTAGACCCCACACCTCTTGGGGGAACTGCACTTTGAACACCCTGGCCACTGAAATTCCCCCAGGCACTTCAGCTGCTGCCTGTGGGAGCCCAGCCAGCTCTCTCATGACTCTTCCACACTCCCTACCAGTCATGTTGTGCTGAAGTGTTTCGTTTTGTTTTTTTTTTCCCTCTGTACTTGGTTATCAGGCTTCTCTCAAAGCAGTGTTCAGTTGGTTACTCCGGATGATTTTGAGATAGTGTTCAGTTGGTTATTAGGATGATTTTGCTATGTAGGGGAAATGGAGTTAGTCAGGTTCTCTCACTGGGTCCAATAGGCAGCATTCCCATAACCTTAAGAATGGGCCCGCATGTGCAGAATCAGGCTTTGTTATATAATGTTTGGCACCCTGCCGGCTTTGTGTGTATTTTGTATATAAAGGAGTTGGGACTTCCCATGGTGTGACACATGGCTTGCAGCATGCGAGGATCACCCCACCCTTGAGTAAATGCATGTTAGGCATTTCCATGGCTCTGAAAATTTTCTTGTGTCTGCCTGAATCCTGAGTGAACCTTCCCATCCTTGAAAGACTGCAAGACAATTGATGCCATCAGCAGGATTTGTTGCAGTGTCGTTTGAATATAGAAGAGCCCTTGAAACCTCCAGGAGAGGGCATGGAAGGGTAGCTGGTCACTGGTATGTAGTATCCGGTGGCAAGTCTCCTGGCAGCATGGGCTCCTCCCAAGAATTGGCGTGATGTTAGTGGTGCACCCAACATGGTAGAGAAGGCCCTGTGGGTGGTAGGGGAGACTCTAGAGAAGCCGAGTACCCAGGCGGCCATGGGGCCATGGGCCATGGGTGTTTCTTTCAGCTATGCAAGCTGAGATGAAGACTGCACTTTGCAATGCAGCGAAGTTATGTGAACTACAAGGAAGAGAGGGAGCCTTGCAGGTAAGGATCTGTGCCCTGAAGCAAGACTTCTGAATGGTAGAGTTGCAGCACTCTCCCTCCATGGTCATTGTGGATGAGTCGGAGGAGGATAGAGAAGAACCAAGTTCCCTGTGGGCCTGCCGAGTAGCACTACAGAAGATGAAGTTGCAGCAGCCCCTGGCACCTAGGGGAGATCTGGCTGATCCCTCCTAGATGATTGGACACACAACTTATTGTCCCTATACGCAGGCTGAACTGGTTGATCTTATGAATCAGTTTTGCCAGCCACACAGGGATCCCTTAGCAGCATGGCTCTTATACCTGTGGGATTTAGGGGTGGATAGCATCATGTACGCTGATAATGAGATGGAAAAGTTAGCTTCCGTCACAACTCACCCCTTTCTGTGCCAATGGCTGCAGAAGAGCTGGAGGCACAGATGGGGTTAGGGATCACATTCTCTGTTGGAGTGGGTCAGGCAACTATTCGTACAGTCTGGGTGGATGCAGGAGATGTGCCAGACACTATGAGCAAATGTCAGTCCTTTGTGGACTTGGTGCAAATCCTGCGGGAGTCGGGCATGCACCAGGGAGTATGGGGGAGACAGAGACTCAGTAACAGCAGAAAGGAGTGCAGATAGTGTCCTGTACTTCCTCTGTCTCTCAGTCAAACAGCGCCCCCATGCCAGTGACCAGGACACAGATGTGGTCAGACCTTTTAGGGGCTGGAGTAGATAAAACTGAGATTGATAGAAAGCCAAATGCCTACTTATTAGAACTTTGGAAACAGTTGCAGACTGACCAACATTTCCTGCTGCCCCAGAAGAAAAAGGCAGTGAGGAGGAAGCCTGGGGATGTGACCCAAGAGGCACATCCAGTCAGGCTGGAAGACCACCTGGCTGTGCCAGCCTCCCAAGAAGGAATGGATATCCTTTGGGCATTTGAATAGGGGGAAGGCTGAGGGATCCATCTACAGGTGATGGGTGGGGACCAGAGGCCCCATGTAGAATTGGCTATCCATTGGTCCCCTGTAAATGTCCAGTGGGACTTGGTTCTAGAGTGTGCCCTCCTGTATGGAAACCCTGAGAAGTTTCTGGGGCCTGAGGCCTCTATTGATGGTTATGGGGAACATAGTGTAAAGGTGAAAGCTGTGCAGCTCTCTCTGGGTATTGGGCATTTGCCCCCCTATGAATATACTGTTTATGTATCCCCTATTCCTGAATATATCCTGGGTATTGATGTGCTCCAAGGATTGTGGATCCAAGGATTGTGGCTACAAACTGCTGCAGGAGAGCTTTGCCTAAGTGTGCAAGTGGTAAAAGCCATTCTGCAGGGACATACTGGGCACCTCCCCCCCCCCAATTCAGTTGCCGCCTCCACAACAGGTAATGGCAGAGAAGCAATATCAGTTACCCAGGAGACATGAGGAAATTACGGCAACTATAGAGTTGGAAAAGTGGGGATAATTAGGGCTGCTCACAGTCCCTTTAACTCTCCTATGTGGCCAGTGAAGAAGCCTGATGGCACAGGGAGAATGATGGTAGATTACCTGGAGCTCAATAAGGTCATTCCTCCAATACATGCAACGGTTCCTTCTGTGGTGGACTTGATGGACCAGTTAACTAATGAGCTGGGAACTTACCAGTTTGTAGCTGATCTAGCAAATGCCTTTTTCTCCATTGATGTCACTCAGGAGAGTCAAGATCAGTTTGACTTCACATGGGAAGGCTAACAATGGACTTTTACAGTGTTCCCTCAAGGGTACTTGCACAGCCCAACCATCTGTGATGGCTTGTGGCAGAGAACCTGGCTAAGTGGCCACAGCCTACAGAAGTGCACCTTTTCTATTATAGTGATGGCATTTTTCTAACCAGTGATTCTCTTACAGAGTTAGAGAAAGCAGTACCACAAGTGCTGTCACACCTGAAGTCATGTAGCTGGGCAGTCAATGAAGCCAAGCTGCAAGGGCCTGGATTATCTGTCAAATTCTTGGGGGTTTTCTGGTTGGTAAGACAAAAATCATCCCTAATGTGGTGATAGATAAGATTCAGGCATATCCTATCCCTACCAGTGTGAAACATCTCCAGATATTTTTGGGCCTGCTGGGGTACTGGAGAGTGTTCGTGCCTTACCTTGCTCAAGTTGTTCACCCCTTCTACGCTTTGGTAAAAAAAGGGAGCAAGGTGGGGCTGGACCCCAACTTTGGAACAAGCGTTCCAAGGAGTAAAGCACATCCTTAAACATGCTCAGGCCTTGCATGCTCTGGATTCTTCTAGTCCCTGTGAGCTAGATGTGCATGTGACACAAGAAGGCTCTGGATGGGGTCTGTGGCAGTGATTGGACAGCTATGTCAACCCTTGGTTTTCTGGTCCCAACTATGGAAGGGAGAAGAGGCACTGTATTCCTTGATTGAAAAGCCACTTTCTGCACTGTATGCTGCCCTGTTGGCCGTGGAGGCTGTAAGGTCACAGGAGCTGCCCCATGACAGTAAGGACCACTTACCCAATTGCAAGGTGTGTCTCAGGCTGGATGGCCAAGCCTCGTAGTGGAACAGCTCAGACGTCCATGTTGGCTAAGTGGGGGGCTTATGTGCAACAAAGGAGTACTCTGTCCACTAGTCCTTTATGGGCCAAGTGGCATGAAGTTTTGGGCCCTGTCACCTATGTAGATGAAAAATCTATTGCTCCTGCCCCTATAGAAGAAATGGAAACTATCCCCTTCCAAGAAGGGCAGGCACATATTCCCTCCAATGTATGGTATACTGGTGGGCCCAGCAGGTGCTAGACCACCATGTGGACTGCTGTGGCAATTCAACGAGAAACAGACACAATCTAGTTTGGCACCGGAATAGTCAGACTAGCCAATGGGCAGAATTACGAGCAGTGTGGCTTGAGGCTGCCAATGAAGCACCTCCCCTGACTATTTGCACAGATAGTTGGGCAGTGTAATGAGGGCTGACATTGTGGATTTCAACATGGCATGAAAATAAATGGATGGTTATGCATAGGCCATTATAGGGGCAGGCCTTGTGGCAAGACATATAGGAATTAGGCTACCAGAAACAAATCACTGTATATCATGTGGCCATGCATGCTCTTGCTTCCTCTAGGAATGATGAGGCTCACACCCTAGCCAAGGTGCAATGGCTAGAAGTGGTGACTGCTGGCCAGTCAGGAACAGGAGTCACTCAGTGGCTACACCATCACTTCTTACATGCTGGACAGAAGACCAGCATTGAGGGTATTCTTAGCGAAGCAGGTTTCACAGGATTTTATGCATTCTTTCTTAGGCTTGATTGTCCATGGAAACCACCCATTCCAGCAGAGGGCCACACCTGCCTCTGGCATTATTTCAGGCTTAAAATGAGGTGGGGGATGCAAGCATCCAAGAGATTAGGAGGCTTTTTACAGATAGAATGAGGATTTAGGCTATGACAAAGCTGAGGGGTGAAGGTCTATCACCCCTTTTCTATAGTCCCCTAAGTCCTTCCCTGATGGCCCCTTCATGATCATGCCTGTCTTAGGTTATGCCCCGCTTGAGGAATCTTACCTGTCATTGGTTAACCAGCCATCTGCCTAAGGCCAAGCAAAGTGAAGTAAAGGGGGCAGAGGCTGTGCCCCTGCCAGGAGGATAAGCTTTGTCTCCTTCGTGGCTTATGGTCCGAAGGTCTTTTTATTCAGCAGTAGCCATGGAGGGTTACAGCTTCTGAAACCAGGCAGGGCAGTTCCCAACAATAGGGGATAATAGGGGAAGGGCCGTCAAGGAACATGTATAAAGGACACATGGACAAAGCCAAAGGTAGTAGGTTCAAGGGTGGGAGGTGGGGATGGGTGGGGTGGGGGGTGTGGTGGGATGAAAATGGAGACAACTGTTCTTGAACAACAATAACAACAAAAGAAAATGGTAATTGCTGTGCTAGAGCATTTATGTACTGCTTATGGGCAACTCTTGATCATTGCAAGTGATCAGGGGACACATTTTACTAGGGCCTTGATGCAATGCCCAAGAACTGCAGATTGATTGGAAGTTCCATGTGGCCTATTACCCTGAAGCTGCTGGAATGGTTGAATGGCACAATGGTCTTTTAAAGCAGGGCCTGTGGACCATAGCTGCCACCTCTATTCTGTGGGGCTGGATGAAATGCTTATGGACTGTCCTCAAGACTCTAAATGAGAAGAGTTGAAGGCAGGGACCAGCTCCAGTGCTATTCCACTGGACTGCTGTTCCAAATCAGCTGCAGGTACAGACTAAGGATGCTTTGCTGAAACTAGGAATGGGAAAACAAGGAAAATACCCTCTTGCACCTGAGGGCCTGGAGTGAGGGAAAACAGCGACTTGGACATGGCCTTGGGGAATAAAAGCCCATCATATGTGGTGGGTGGCTCTTGTTGCCCCTTGAGGCCAAGGGGTGGAGATAAACTTGCAAATAGTGCCCTGGGTGATTGAGACATAGCCCCCAATCTTAAAGGTGACATATCCAGGGCAAGCAGACCATGAAATACTTCTCTGTGGTGTTGGGAACCTCCCTGCGTGGTTTCAGAAGCTGTAACCCCTCATGGTTAATGCTGAGTCAGAGACTTTGGGACCATAAGCCATTGAGGAGACAAAGCTTATCTTCCTGGCAGAAGTGCCATCTCTGCCCACTTCACCCTGCTTGGCCCTGAGCTTGACCAGTTAGCCAATGACGGGTAAGATTCCTCAAGGGAGGAATGACCTAAGACAGGCATGGTCATGAAAAAGGCCCACAGGGAAAGACACGGGGGGCTATTGGAAAAGGGGGTGATGGACCCTCGCCCCTCGGCTTTGACATAGCCTGAGTCCTCATTTTGTCTGCAGGAAGTCTCCTAATCTCTTGGCTGCCTTACTTCCCTTGCCTGATTTAAGCCTGAAACAATGACAGAGGGAGGTGCAGTCCTGTGCTGGAAAGGGCAGATTCCCTGGGGAATCAGGCTTAAAAAAGAATACATAAAATCCTGTGAAACCTGCTTTGTTTATACCCTCAGCTTAAATGATAAGGGTCCAAGCCTGAAATGAGTTTGTTTCCCAAAGTTTTATAGCCCTTTAACTAACTGACCCTAACTCAGAATAAGCCCTCAAAGTTCTTTATATATTATCCATTGTTTGACCCTTACTGCCTGACAATGATTGATGAGCTTTACCTCTATTCCTGTGCAGAATGAACCTAATAAAAGCCCATGGAGGAAAAGGCTCTTGGCCCTTCTCCTTTGAGAGATCGGCCACCCCCCCTCCCCAAACAGATCATGTCTTGGTAGATTTATTCTCATCCATGGTGGGTGGGGGGCTCTGTGGTAAAGCTCCCCCACACTGTGGCACCTTTGTGATATTGGTATGGCCCATTATGCATACTCCACTATTGCAAGTAGATGCTGAACCCCCAGTTGAGACAAGAAAGGTCTGGTATTCACACCAGAGAGTTCCCCTCTGCCAGCCATTGTCTTATTGGCTGACCAAAAATTTGCTTGTATATTGCCTGAGGGTTGTGATTTGCCATTATTAGTTCCAACAACTGCTTTGTCTTTTTGCACCTAGGGTGCAAAGTACCACCTTAGTGGACTGGGTACATACCTATGACTCAATGGCTAACCAATCAGCATTCTGGATCTGTACTGAGATCCCCCTTAGCACAGCTGCTGGCCTCCCATGGTGCTTCTCTGGCTTCCATTGCAAATTGGACTTGGTTACAACACCAGTGGAACAGTGCACATCTGCACATCCCTTGTGGAATGTGACCTGGACCAACATCTACACTAGGGCGAAGCAGTGGTATGACCGGCCCAGGCCATTGGTCTGCTACTCCATATGGGATAGCTCAGGGTGGCTCACTGCAGAGGTCATGGAGTTTGCTGGACTAGCTCCCCTTTGTATTGAGAACCTCAAAGGACAAGCCCAAGTAGGCTGGGCTCCAACAGACCTGAGTCAGACTCAGACTCTAAAATATTCCTGGGAGGCATGGAATGAGTTTTGGGCCGCAATTCACACTGGGGCCCTTTAGGTGTGTGACTCACATGGGTGGCTGTACCTGCCCAGACATTGGACTGGCTGTTGTATCTGGAGATGGCCCTAATTGCCTTCTTGAGTTGAGAAAACTCCTGCAATCTGACCAACCAATTGGGAAGTGTTTAAGGTGCGACATCGGATACAGCATACTCACTGGTGGTATTACCCATTAGCTATTTTTTCTCCTCGAGGTACTTCTATAGTCCCTGAGACTGAAATAACTGCTTTGGCTTTGCACACTGCTTGTGCATTGAATGCAACACAAGATTCCTTGAGCCTCTTAAATGAGGAAGTGTATCAATTGATAAAAGTAGCCTTACAAAATTGTATGGATTTAGATATGCTTACCGTATCATGAGGTGGGGTGTGTGCCTTAGTAGGGGCTGAATGTTATGTGTACATTCCAGATGTCAATCACAATGTTAGCCAGGTTCTATGGGCATTACCTTCTGAAACCCATGTGATCAAACACCTGAGAGTTGATTCCCTGTAGGAATGGTAGGCATCCCTAACTACTGAACGGCGGTAGGTCCTTGCTTGTCTTGGGTAGCTGTGCTTGTGTTCTGGTTGTATACTGTTGCAGTTTGTATTGTTGTGGCATTTGGGTGGAGGGCTCTGCCTTCCTCACCATGGGACCCTCGCAGAAGACACCCTAGTGTAGATTGTACAGTGAGGCAACCTGTAGGGGAAATGGAGTCATTCAGGCTCCCTCACTGGGCTGGATAATCAGTATTACCATAACCTTGAGAATGGGCCCGCATGCGCAGAATCAAGCTTTATTATAGAATGTCTTGGCACTCTGCCGGCTTTGTGTGCATTCAGTATATGACAGTTGGGACTTCCTGCTATGAGAAACTCGGCTTGTGGATCGCCCCACCCTTGAATAAAGGCATGTCAGGCATTCCCATGGCTCTGCAAATTTTCTTCTGTCTGCCTGAATCCCAAGTGAACCTGTCCAGCCTTAAAAGGCTGTAAGACACTCTACAATTTAGTTGTAATTCCAGTTTGGTCTTGGGAGGAGGTTTGTGCATCAGCCACTTACTCCTGTACCATCTTGGGTCTCCTGAATATTAATTCTGTATCCTGCTACTTTTCCATATTCATCTATTATGTCTAGTATTTTTTTTTGGTGGAGTCTTTAGGGTTTTCTATGTACAATATCATGTCATCTGAAAATAATCAGAGTTTTATTTTCTCCATTCCAATTTGAATGCCTTTTATTTGTTCTTCTTTTCTAATCATTGTGTCTAGGATTTTCAGTGCTATGTTTAATAAGAGTGGTGAAAGCAGGCATCCCTGTCTTCTTCCTGATCTTAAGGAAAATACTTTTAAATTTTTGCCCATTGACTATGATATTGCCTGTAGGTTTTCCATATATGGCCTTTATTAAGTTGAGGTATGATTACTGTAATCCAACTTTGCTGAGAGTTTTTATCATAAATGGGTGCTGCATTTTAGTGAATGTTTTTCTCCATCTATTGATATGATTATGTGATTTTTATCTTTTGTTTATGTATCAGATTTATTGATTTGCAAATATTGTACCAACTTCGCATCCTGAAAATAAATCTCACTTGATCATGGTGTATAATTTTTTTAATGTATTACTGGATCCAGTTTGCTAATATTTTGTAGACAATTTTAGCATTTATGTTTATCAGGGATATTGGCCTGTACTTTTCTATTTTTTGTAGTGTCTTCATCTGGTTTTGGAATTAGGATAATACTGGCCTTGTAAAATGAGCTCAGAAGTTTTACCTCCTCTAGATTTTTTGGGTATAGTTTGAGAAAAATAGGTGCTAGTATTTTTTTTTTTAATGGTTGGTAAAATTTACCAGTGAAGCCATCCAGTGCAGGACTTTTGCCAGTTTTTTTTATACCTGCTTTCAATTCTTTTGTTGTTATTAGTCTATTAATATTTTTCATTCTTCTTGATTCTTCTTGAAAATATACAGTTTTGTAAGGTTGTATATTTTTTTTGATATATGTATTGATTATGCTATTACACTTGTCCCATTTCCGCCCCTTCACTCCACTCTATCCTGCACACCCCCTCCCTCCCACATTCCCCCCCTATAGTTCATGCCCATGGGTCATACATATAAGTTCTTTGGCTTCTACATTTTCCTACACTATTCTTACCCTCCCCCTGTCTATTTCCTACCTACCATTTATGCTATTTATTCTCTGTACCTTTCCCCCCTCTCTCCCCCTCCCACTCCCCTGTTGATAACCCTCCATGTGATCTCCATTTCTGTGGTTCTGTTCCTGTTCTAGTTGTTTGCTTAGTTTGCTTTTGTTTTTGTTTTAGGTGTGGTTGTTAATAACTGTGAGTTTGCTGTCATTTTTACTGTTCATATTTTTTATCTTCTTTTTCTTAGATAAGTCCCTTTAACATTTCATATAATAAGGGCTTGGTGATGATGAACTCCTTTAACTTGACCTTATCTGAGAAGCACTTTATCTGCCCTTTCATTCTAAATGATAGCTTTGCTGGATACAGTAATCTTGGATGTAGGCCCTTACCTTTCATGACTTGGAATACTTCTTGCCAGTCCCTTCTTGCCTGTAAGGTCTCTTTGGAGAAATCAGCTGACAGTCTTATGGGAACCCCTTTGTAGGTAACTGTGTCCTTTTCTCTTGCTGCTTCTAAGATTCTCTCCTTCTGTTTAATCTTGGGTAATATAATTATGATGTGCCTTGGTGTGTTCCTCCTTGGGTCCAGCTTCTCTAGAAATTTTTCCATTTTGCCCAAGTTGTCCAATTGTATAGTTGTTCATAGTATTTTCTTATAGTCCTTTGTATTTCTATGATATCTCTTGTTACTTCACCCCTTTTATTTTTCTTTGTAAGATTTCTTAATATTTTATTTATTTATGTTTAGAGGGGGGAAAAGGAGAGAGAAAGAGAGGGACACAAATATCGACGTGGAGAGATACATCAATCAGTTGCCTCTCTCATGATCTAAAGTGGGGACCTGGCCCACAAGCCAGGCATGTGCCTTGACTGGGAATCAAACCTTTTGTTTCACAGGCTGGTACTCAATCCACTGAGCCACACCAGCCACGATACCTCTTTTATTTCTGATTTTATTTATTAGTTCCTCTATTTTTTTTATTGATGAGTTCATTACAGGTTATTCAATCTTGTTTATCATCAGTGAACCACCTCTTGGTTTCATTGATCTTTTGCAATTTTTAAAATTATTATATTTTTTACTTTTATTCTTTTTTCAATTTTTAAATTATTTTATTGTTGTTCAATTACACTTGTCTGCATTTTCTCCCAACCCCGCTGCACCACCCCACCCCAGATCCACACTAAAATTAATTTCAAATACAGCATTTTGTCTTATGACAACTGTATCTTCTAGTAAGCTGTATAGCAAACAGCACACACTGAAAGCATAGACAGACATGTATACATGTATGTAGACATTTTGCATAGTTTTCTCCTTTAAATAAAAAATATCTTTTGTAAGCAATTTTCTTCAGTATAATCTCTGATCTCTGTTAAGGAAAATAATTGTCCATAATTTAAGGATTACGGGTGAAGTTCTTGATTGAGTTGTGTGTGTATACATGTACATTATGTGTGTGAATTGTCGGTAAATAAAGGCAGAGGGTTGTAGTTTCTAAATCTTCAGCTCAAAATAAAAGGTGAAGAGACTTTGAGGCTTCTTTCTTTGAAGATATTTCATGGTGGGTGAAAAAGGAAGCAATCTCAGCCTGTAGGACTAACTTAGAAGATGAAGATATTGATAATATCAACAATAATACTAATAAGAGCAATATTAGTGATAAAAATGTCTTCTCTGGGCCTAATTTAATCCTTAATAAAACAAAGACAATTAAATAAATATTTAAAAATGATTTATACATATACACAATGTAGCACTATGCAGCAGAAAGAAAGAAGGAACAACATGGATGGAACTGGAGAGTATTAGGCTAAGTGAAATAACCCAGGCAGCAGAAGACAAATAACATATGATCTCACCTTTAACAGAAACCTTATGAACAAAACAAAAAATTAGGAAAATAGAACCGGAGGCATGGAAACAAGGAACAAACTGACAGAGACCAGAGGGGAGTGGGAAGGGGTATAAGGGAGGAAAGAATGGGAAGGGCCTAATTAAAGAACAAGTATAGGGCAGGGAGGGAGGTGGGAGTGGAGTCCACTTCCCCTTGCACACAGGTGGAACACATGGCCAATCTTCTGAGGAACAGAGTGAACAGCCAACAGAATCCCAGCAAATATGAAGCCTGGAGGCCAAAATTGTATTGTACAACAAAAAACAGATGGTAAGGAGATTGGTTTGGGATAGTAAGGTCCCTGGGACTAGAGCGGGGACCAGGGCTACTGCAGCCCCTGGCCCGGTGCCTGTTGGGCCTACCATAGGAGTCTTGCAGGACAGCCAGGTCAATGGCTTCCTCCCCCGCAAAACAGGGAAGATAGAGTGGCACCAGGATGGACCTGGATGCTTGAAGTCACTATGGGAATAAAGAGAAAGTGGCAGACGCACAGGGGTTGTTTTCACCCGCTGAGACTGGATGCTGGCTGGGTCATTACCACAGAAATTGAAGAGCCACGTGAGGCCTGCAGAATGGAGAAGAGTTGGGCTGTGACAGACCCTGACATGAAGTCTCCAGTCTGGTTGGAAAGTTGGGCTGTGTGAGAGCTGGGCTCTCGTTGGGAGTGGCAGGCTTGAACAGGAGGATTTTGTTAGAAAAAGAGGCTCTCAGTGGCTATTTAGGGAACTCTTTTTCAGCAGTCGACTGTGCCGCCCCCACCACACCCCCCACAGCTTCAGCCATGGCCAGAACCCTGCCACTGCAGGTGTAGAGGCCACACCCCCACTGCTGCCAGAACCTCAGCCATGCACCTGCCCCTCCCGCATGACCACAGCCACACCCCTGACCCCACCTCAGTGGTGGAGAATGGAATATGCCTGTGCCCACCATTGCCATGGATGTGCCCCTGCCACTTCACCACTCTGCCACAGCCATGAAGGCTCCCTTGTCCCCCACTGCTGGACTGGCTTCCTAAGAGGAAGGAAGAAGTGACCCTGGCAGTGAAGAGCAGCAGGGCGCAGAGAGTTAGCAGTCCCCAGAAAGCCTTAACTCAGTGGGGGAGCTGAACTACCCTGAAGAGACTCTGAGAGTGCCTAGCACCTAGTACAGCAAAGAGCAAGAAAGTGGTATATGAGTTTCCCCTAGCTGGTGTACCTCAATATGCTCAATAGCACACTATTGTAGGTTGTGTACTTCCTTTTTTTGTTATTCAGATAATATAGATTCTGTCATATGATTGTTGTTCCAGTACTATTGTAGATAATTGTTGTTCCATACAATTGTAAATAGCATCCCCCCTGATTCTTAGTCCATTTCACTGTCTTGTGGAATTTATTACTGCTATGGTCAACTCTATCCTTTTGCACACTATGCCTGTTTTCTATCTGTTACTCTCACTATATCTCATAATCTGATCTCCCACAAGGTCACTGTTTTCTAGATTCAACTCACAATACTTCCCCCCTCTAATAAGATTCTTATCTTTTTTCCCTCTTTCTAAAAAGTGGCTATTTGGGTGAAATATCATGGTTAACACAGTACTTATCCAAAGGATCTCCTATCTCTTCTCTACTTGTTGGTACTTTAAATCCCATGGAGTACTCCCCCAATTTCATAATCCATTTTGCTTTCCCCCTCCAACTGATCACATAAAAGAGTAGGTGGGAGCTGTGGCCACCATTATATCTGCTGGAAGAGAGAACTGATCAACAAAGGAACCATCAACAGATAATAAAGGAAGATGGTGAAGGAGTGAGGGGAAGCCACACAAAACACCACCCAGGACCAGTCTGGAATTACAATTAAATGGTGGAAAAATTACCCAGGATAAATAACTGAACAATAGCAAGAGAGAAGCCTCAAAACTTTGGATAGACAGAAGAAACAGCTTCAACACAACCTGATTTTACCTACACAAGATCATACAAGACATGATGGGCAGAGTGACCCTCAGTCAAACAGCTCGAGGAAAGGACACACCAAAGAAATACTCAACAAAAATCAAAACCCAGATACATCCAGAGAGCCAACATAAATTACAGCCCAAGAGCAGCAAGTTCAGGGGATCAAGGAGACTGCACCCATGAATCTCACAGGTCTCCTACCATAGAAGTTCACACCACAAACCCAGGGAGTCAGATCAATTTAAGAAGCAAAGTCTAACAAGAAGAGTCTCACAAACAATGGGGAAACAAACCCCAAATGAAAGGAAAGAAGGAAACCTCAGAAAGAATGCTAAATGAAATAAAGGCAAGTCAAGTATGAGTTACTGAGTTCAAAGCAATGGTTATAAGGAAGCTCAGCGAGCCCACAGAGAATTCCCAAAACTACATGGAAACTACAATGAACTTACTGCAAACTATTTCAGTATGGAAAAGAAAATAGAAACTATCAACAAGGGCTAAGAGGAAAGGAAGAATACAATTTATGAACTGAAGAACACAGTAGAAAGAATCAAAAGCAGGCTAGATGAAGGAGAGGATCAAATCAGTGAGCTGGGAGACAAGGTAGAAAAACACCCAAAAAGGGCAAGAAAAGGAAAAGAAACTGAGAAAGGATGAAGAGGGGTTAAGGGAAATGCAGGACAACATGAAACGTAATAATATCCGTATAATAGGGATACCAGAAGGAGAAGAAGAGCAAGGAATAGAAAATTGTTTGAAAAAGTAACTATGGAAAACTTCCCTAATTTGATGAGAGAAAAAGTCACACAAATCCAGGATACGCAGAGAGTCCCAATCAAGAGGAACCCAAACAGGCCCCCTGCAAAACACATCATAATTAAAATGGCAAAATTTCAAGACAGAGAATCTTAAAGGCAGCAAGGGGGAAACAGAAAGTAACATACAAGACAGCCCCAAAAGACTAACAGCTGACTTCCCAATGGAAATGCTCCAAGCCAGAAGGGATTGGCAAAGAATATTCCAAGTAATGAAAACCAAAGAAATGCAACTAAGGCCACTCTATCCAACAAGGCTCTCAATTAAATTGGAAGGCAAAATGAGTTTACCAGAAAAAAGAAGGCTGAAAGAATACACCTCCTCAAAAACAGCCCTGCAAGAGATGTTAAAGGGTGTGTCTTAAGAAAAGGAGAGAGGATCACAGATATGAAGAAAGTAAAATGGCAATGAATACGTACCAATCAATAATAACCTTAAATGTAAATGGATTAAATTATCTAATAAAAAGACATAGAATAGCTGAATGGATAAGAAAACATGACCCAGCAGAGGAAAGATGGTGGTGAGATACGTGGGAGTGGAGTCCACATCCCCCTGCATATGGGTGAAACACTGACCTGATCTACTGAGGAACAAAGCGAACAGCCAACAGTACCCCAGCATTTATGAAGATAAGAGAACAAAAAGTATACAGGACACTGAAAAAACGGTAAGGGCATTGCTTCAGGACAAAAAGGTCCCTGGGAACAGTGCAGGGAACAGGGTGATTGCAGCCCCAAGCCCACACCTGCTGGGCCTAATGCAGGACTCCTGGGAGAGAGCCAAGTCAACGGCTCCCTCCCCTGCCAAGCAAGGCTTCACCAGCACCAAGAGAGATCTGGTTGCTTGAAGTCACAGAGAGGGGAATAAGGGTGAAGTGGTAAACCCACGGAGACTGTGGGTGCCAGCTGCGGAAAGTTGAGAGTTGGGCCATGTCGGGCCATGACCTGGACAGTTCCCAGTCTAGCTGGAGAGATGGACTGTGTGAGAGGACAGGACCTTCCTTGTATGGAGCAGCAGGATTGAGCAGAGGATTTTCTCAAAAAGAAAAAGATCCAGAGGGGTACTTTGGGGAATTCTCCTGCAGCAACAGCTCCAGCCTCCTCTTCACCCCACCCCCTGGCTGCCTGGTTTTCCTATGGGGCTATGGGGGATATTGAGCCCAAATGTGAAGCACAGGGGGAGAGTGGACACCTCGGGGGTGCCTGAGACCACGGGCACCGACTGAGGAGAGTGAAACTCAGAGAGACTTGAGACCACAGGCACCAGGGAGAGTGCGCACCACAGAAGGCTCCCCGTGCCCACACCCATAGCCTGGAGGAGGGTGAGTGCCTCAATCTGTGAGTCAGGGGGCTGCTGGAGAGCTGGGCCAGAGGCTACCCAAGTGCTGCTCCAGATGGAGAAGAGCTGAGCTAGGTCCCCTGAGTTGGCTGCAGCCAAAAAGATCAGCAAAACTGGCTTGGCCAGTTTAAAGCCAGCAGGCTTGGTTTTTTTTTGTTGTTGTTGTTGTTGTTTTAAGTAATTCTTTATTATTTTTTTAATTATTTCTTCTTTCTTTTAACACCTTCTTCCTCACTTTCCTTCTTTCTTGTTCTACTCCTTCTTTCTCTCCCTTTATATCTCTTCTTCCTTCCGTCTTTTTCTTTTTAATCCCCACAAATGAGACAATAAAACCTGCAACTGTGAAAAGACCAAAGTTGGACAGAAAGAGGAGGCATCCCAACATCTGAGGCAGTGAAACAAATTTCACTTTGCTACTCCAGAGAACTTACAAGTTATTGTATATTTCTATTATTATTTTTTTGATTATTCTTACATCACTCATTTTATTAGTATTTTTGTATTTCTATTCTTTCTGTTTAGTCTTCTTTGCTTGACTGGTTAATTGGCATTGTTTGGTTTCCCCTTGTTCTCTTTTTCACAGTGTATTGTTAATTAACTGTCTTTCACTTCACTGGTGTTCCATTAGCACACTATTCTAGGTCCTATACTCCCTATTCTAGTAATCCAGATCACATAGAGTCTGTCATATGATTGTTGCTCCATTACTATTGTAAATAATAGCTGTTCCATACATCTGTAAATACTACACAGCACCCCTCCCAGATCTCAGCCAACTTCACTGTTTCCTGAACTTCATTACTGGTGTGGTTAACTCTATTCTCTCACACATTACACTTATTTTCTACTCTTTAATCTCACTTTACCTCATAATCTGTCCTCCCACAAGCTCACAGCTTTCTAGATCCAACTCACAATCCTCCCCCCACCCACAACAAGAGTCTTCTCTTCTTTCCACACTTTCTAGAAAGTGGCTAGGTGGGTGAAAAAACACGGTAAACACTATATATATCCAAAGGATCTCCTATCTCTTCTCTAAGGGCTTGTACTTTAAATATCATAGAACACACTCCTGCTGTATTAGACCATTTCACCTCCCCCCTCCAACCGATCACAAAAAAGAGTAGGTAGAAGCTGTGAACACCAGGATACCTCCTGGAAGAGGAAACCTACCAACGAAGGAACTACAAACAGATAACAACAGAAGAAGGTGAAGGAGGGAGTGGAAGCCACAGTAACTCAACCCAGGACATATCTGGAAATACAACTAAATAGTGGAGAAATTATTCAGAACAAACAACTGAACAAGAGCAAGGGAAAAGCCTCAAAAACTTGTACACACGGAAGAACCAGCTCTAACACAAGCTTCCCACACCAGCACAACAGAAAACAAGAGGTGGGGGACACACTGACCCTCAGATAACCAGCTGGTGGGAAAGACACACCACAGAAAGACCCAACAAGAACCAAAAATCAAGACATGCACAGAGCCAACATAAAACACAGCCCTAGATCAGTAAGATTGGGAGATCAAGGAGACTGTACCACTGAATCTCACAGGTATTCTACCACAGAACTTTACACCATAAACCCAGGGGGTCAGAACAGAGCAATTAAAGAAGCAGAGGCTAACAGGAAGAGTCTCACAAATAATGGGAAGACAAAGAAACAATCCCCAAATGAAAGGAAAGGAGGAAGTCTCAGAAACAATGCTAAATGAAAAAGAGGCAAGTAAACTATCAGATATTGAGTTTAAAGCATTGGTTATAAGGAAGCTTAGTGAGCTCACACAGAATTACCAAAAATTACAGGGAAACTACAATGAATTCATTGCCAAAAGGGAATAGAAACTATCAACAAGGGCCAAGAGGAAATGAAGAATACAATTTCTGAACTGAAGAAGACAGTAGAAAGAATCAAAAGCAGGTTCGATAAAGCAGAAGATTGGATAAGCGAACAGAGGACAAGGTAGAAAAAAACACCCAAGGAAAAGAGGCTCAGAAAGAATGAAGAGGGGTTAAGGGAAATGCAGGACAACATGAAACGTAATAATATCCGTATAATAGGGATACCAGAAGGAGAAGAGGTAGAGCAAGCGATAGAAACCCCGTTTGAAAAAGTAATGATGGAAAACTTCCCTAATTTGATGAGAGAAAAAGTCACACAAATCTAGAATACACAGAGAGTCCCAATCAAGGGGAACCCAAAGAGGCCCACTGCAAGACACATCATAATTAAAATGGCAAAATTCCAAGACAAAGGAAGAAACTTAAAGGCAGCAAAGGAGAAACAGGAAGTAACATACAAGGGAGCCCCAATAAGTTTAGCAACTCACTTCTCAATGGAAATGCTCCAAGGCAGAAGAGAATGGCAAAAAATATTCCAAGTAATGAGAACCAGAGGCCTGCAACCAAGACTACTTTACCCAGCAAGGCTCTCAATCAAGATAGAAAGCCAAATAAAGAGTTTCCCAGACAAAAGAAGTCTAAGAGAATATGCCTCCACCAAACCAGCTCTGAAAGAGATGCTAAGTGGACTGCTTTAAGGAAAGGAAGGAAGAGAGAGAGAGAGAGAGAGAGGAGAGAGAGACAGAGAGAGAGAGAGAGAAAGAGAGAGAAGAACACAGGTACAAAAGAAAAAGGCAATGAATAAGTACCTATCAATAATAACCTTAAATGTAAATGGATTAAATGCTTCAATCAAAAGACATAGAATATCTGAATGGATAAGAAAACATGACCCACACATATGCTGCCTACAAGAGGCCCACCTCAGGACAGAAGACCTACACAGACTGAAAGTGAAGGGATGGATACAAATTTTCCAAGCAAATGGACAGGGAAAAAAAGCAGGGGTAGCAATATTCCTATCAGACTAAATAAACTTCAAGTAAAGGGCCATAAAGAGAGACCCAGGAGGTCACTTCATAATACTCAAAGGAAGTACCCACCAAGAAGACATAAACATTGTAAATATATATGCTCCCAACATAGGAGCACCCAATAACATAAAGAAAATCTTAGAGGACTGCAAGAAAGATATTGACAGCAACACAGTTGTAGTAGGGGTTTTTAACATCCCACTGTCAAAAATGGACAGTTCTTCCAAACAAAATATCAACAAAAGTTTGCATCATTGATCAGTTTCCAGCATCAAATGGAATTGTTATATGTAGAAAATTCATCCCAAAGAAGCAAATTACAAATTCTTTTGAAATGCACATGGAACATTTTAAAAGAATGACCACATAATAGGAAAGAAAACAAGCCTCAAGAAGTTCAAGAAAATTGAAATCGTATCAAGCATTTGCTCTGACCACAAGATACTGAAACTCAAAACCAACCACAATGTAAAAACTCCATAACACTTAAACACATGGAAATTGAATAGCACACTCTTAAACAATGAATGGGTCAAGAATGAGATCAAGGAAGAAATCAAAAAGTTTCTGGAAACAAATGAAAATGAACTCACAACAATCCAAAACTTATGGGGCACAGCGAAGGCAGTCCTGAGAGGGAAGTTTATATTGATACAGGCCTCCCTAAAAAAGAGAGAAACGTTTCAATTAAACAACGTAACAGAACACTTACAAGGACTTGAGGAACAACAACAAAGAGAGCCCAGAGCAAGTAGAAGGAAATAACCAAGATCAGAGCAGAATTAAGAAATGAAGAGGCTACAAGCACAACCTTAAGGGTCAATAAACCCAGGAGCTGGTTCTTTGAAACGATAAACAAAATTGACAAGCCTTTAAGCAGAATCATCAAGAAAAAGAGAGGACAAATAAACACAATCAGAAATGAAAGAGTAGCGATTACACTTGATACGACAGAAATAAAAAGGATTGTAAGAAATTAGTACTAAGAACTATATGCCATAAAATTTGAGAACCTAAGGGAAATGAACAAATTTCTAGAAAAATATAATGTCTCAAAACTGAATGAAGAAGAATCAGAAAGCCTGAATAGACTGATAAATGCTGATGAAATTGAAGCAGTAAACAAAAAACTCCAGACATACAAAGGCCTGTTAAGCAGACAGTTTCACAGGTGAATCTTACATAGCATTGAAGGAAGAGCTAACCCCAAACCTTCTCAGACTATTCCAAAAAATCCAAGAAGATGGAAGTCTCTCAAACAATTTTTATGAAGCCAGCATCATCCTAATTCTAAAACCAGACAAAGAAATAACAAAGAAGGAAAACTTTAGGCCAATATTGCTGAGACACGAAAAATATTGGCAAACTACATCCAGCAATACATTAAAAAGAATATATACCATGATCAAGTGGGGTTCATCCCAGGGATGCATGGATGGTACAATATTCGCAAATCAATGAAGGTGATAAATAAGAAAACAAAGGAAAGACATAAATCACGTGAACATATCAAAAGATGCAGAAAAAGCAATTGATAAGGTACAGTAACCATTTATGATAGAAACACTCAGCAAAGTGGGAGCAGAAGGAGCATTCCTCAACATATTAAAAGCCATATATGAGAGACCAACAGCCAACATCATACTCAATAGGCAAAAACTAAAAGCATTCCCATTAAAATCAGTAACAAGAAAAGGATGTCCTCTGTCACCACTCCTATTCAAAATAGTATTGGAAGTCCTAGCCACAGCAATCAGACAAGAAAAAGCAATAAAAGGCATCCAAATTGGAATGAAGCAAAACTGTCATTGTTTGAAGATGACATGGAAGTGTACGTAGAAAATCCTATAGACTCACCAAAAAACTACTTGACCTAATAAGTGAATGTGCCAAAACAGTGGGGAACAAGACCAGTATTTAGAAATCAAAGGCATTTTTGTACACCAAAAATGAAATATCAGAAACAGAAATCAAGAAAAAAATCCCATTTGATAGAGCAACAAGAAAAATAAAGTACCTAGGAGTAAAACTAACCAAGGAGGTAAAAGACCCATACTCAGAAAACTACACAACACTGAAGAAAGAAATTAAGGAAGACACAAACAAATGGAAGCATGTACCATGCTCATGGATTGGAAGAATTCACATCATCAATGTGTCCATACTACCCAAAGTGATTTATAGATTCAATGCAATCCCTATTAAAGTACCTAAGACATACTTCACAGATATAGAATAAACATTTAAAAAAATATGGAACCATAAACGACCCCTTATAGCTGCTGCAATTTTGAGAAAAAAGAACAAAGTGGGAGGGATCACAATACCTGATATCAAACTGTATTACAAGGCCACTGTCATCAAAACAGCCTGGTACTGGCATAAAAACAGGCACATAGACCAATGGAACAGAACAGAGAGTGCAGAAATAAACCCAAGTCTTTCTGGTCCATTAATATTTGACAAAGGAGACTGGAGCATAAAATGGAGCAAAAATAGCCTCTTCAAACAAATGGTGTTGGGAGATCTGGACAGCTACATGCAAAAAAAAGAAACGAGTACCAACTTACACCATACACAAAACTAAAGTCAAGGTGGATAAAAGACTTAAATATAAGTTGTGACACCCTAAAAGTCCTAGAGTAGGGTGTCAAACTCATTTTCACTGGGGGCCACGGCAGCCTTGTCCTTGCCTTCAGAGGGCCAAAATAATTTTAAGAGTGTATATATGTAACTACTCCTTAACTGCTAAGCAGTTGAAATTACTTTCGGCACTTTCAAGCTAACCGTGAGGCTGATAGGGCCCTGGTGAAAATGATTTTGACACCCCTGTCCTAGAGGAAAACATAAGCAGGAATATCTCAGATATTCCACACAGCAATATTTTCACCAATATATCCACTAGAGGAAGAGACATAAAGGAAAGAATAAACCAATGGCACCTCATCAAAATAAAAATCTTCTGCACAGCTAAAGAAAACAACATTTAAATGAAAAGAGAACCAAATGTATGGGAAAAAAGATTTGCCAATGATACCTCAGAGAAGGGTTTGATCTCCAAATTATATAAATAACTCACATGACTCCACTCCAGGAAGACAAACAACCCAATTAAAAAATGGGTAAACAGACATTTCTCTAAGAACGTCATACAGAGGGCCCAGAGACATATGAAAAGATGTACAGCCTCTCTAACTATCAGAGAGATGCAAATTCAAACCATAACGAAATACCACTTCACACTGTTGAGAATGGCTATCATAAACAAAACAAGAAATAACAAGTATTCGAGAGGTTGTGGAGGAAAGGGAACCCTAGTGCACTGTTGGTGGGAATGCAGACTGGTGCAGCCACTGTGGTAATCAATGTGGGATCTCCTAGAAAACTAAAAATCAAACTACCTTTTCACCCGGCAATTCCAATGTCATTATATCCTAAGAACCCTGAAACACCAATCCATAAGAACCTATGCACCCCAATGTTCATAGTAGCATGATTTTCAATAGGCAAGTGCTGGAAGCAACCTAAGTGTCCATGAGTAAATGAATGGACCAAAAATCTATGGTACATCTACACAATGGAATAGTATGTAACAGAAAGAAAGTAACTCCTACCATTTGTGATAGCATGGACGGACCTGGAGAGCATTATGTTAAGTGAAATAAGCCAGGCAGTGAAAGACAAATGCCATATGATCTCACCTTTAAATGGAACTTAATTGACAAAACAAATAAGCAAGGAAAATATAACCAGAAACATTGTAATTAAGAACAATCTGGAGAAATGGCGGATTGAGGAAGATGGCGGCAACATAGGTGGGAGCGGAGTCCACTTCCCCTCAACGCCAGGGAAATACCTAGCTGATCTGAGAAGCAGAGCGAACAGCCAACAGTATTCCAGCATATACGAAGATCAGAGACCAAAGATAGAGGACATTGAAAGATCTGATGGTAAGAAGAGAGCTCAAGGACAATAGGGTCCCCAGGACCCCGGACCGCGCGGTACAAGGGTGGCAGAAGCGCCAGCCCAGGCGCAGGGGCTGCTGCAGGAGTCTTGGGAGAGGGCCAGGCTGAGCTGCGAGCAGCCAGGTGCTTGATTGGACCAGGGGGGCTTGAAAAGGAGGAATTTCTCAAAAAGAAAAAGAAAATAGAGACACTCAGGGGCTAGTTAGAGAACTCTCGGTAGCAGCCGAGGCCCCTGGCGCCCCTCCCCCCTCCGCCCCTGGACTGCCAGCGTGGGATAAGCAGCACCAGAGCCACAGCGCTCACCTGAGGTCCGGTCCTGCACACGCGCAGGTTAGCGAACCGGGCCCATTCCTGAAACCCCGGAGGGGCGCCCACACCTGAAACCTCCGAGATCATCTGGAGCAGAGGCTAGCTGCTCCACCCACAGGCCCAAAACCTGGAACCGAGTGCCGCGTGATTCAGTCCCAGGGTGGCCCCGCCCGGCCGAGAGACTCAAGCCCAGGGCGGCTGGATCGGCCCCCAATCACAAGGCCGCTGGCTCGGCGGGCTGCGCGCTCACCAAGTGCAGGGCCGGCTGGATGCTCGTTTTCCAAGCACAAAGCCCCTTGCAAGTGTCCTAACCTCAAGGCGGCTGAATCCGCCGCCAGTAAGCGAGCATCCCAAGCCCAGGCAGCTGGATCGACCTGCTGCACGCCACAAGCACAAAGCCGCTTGAGAGCGTCACAAACCCAAAGCGGCTGGATCCCCCTGCTGCGCGCGCACGCGTCCCAAGCCAAAGTGGCTGGAGCCGCCGCTTGCACATCCCAAGAACAAAGCTGCTGGATTGGCTGATCAACGGCCTGATTGCCTGCCAGGGACCACACCTACAATGCCTACCTAACACTTGCGCACCCTGCAGGGCCTACTAGCTCTCTAGGACAAAGGCAGAACACCCAGCAGAGGGGAGCTTCAGTGCTAGGGGAGTCTGCAGGCTGAACAACAGCAAAGAGTGTGGCCCAGGAAGGGAGAAAAGTGAAACCAATCCTTCCAACCACCCCCTCCCGTTGCACAGACAGGACACCAGCAGAACTAACCTGACCGGTTTAAAGCCAGCAGAAGATTTTTTTTTTCTTTTTTTTTTTTCTTCTTTTTTTTTTCCTTTCCTCCTGAATTCCTTCTTCATCTCTCTCTTTTTTTTCTTCATTCCTTCTTCCTCCCACGCTTTACCATTTTTATGTCTTCTTTCTGCCTTCTTTTATCTATTTCTATGTTTTAATTTTTGTTAAAATTCCTTCTTATCTAGCCTCCGATCTTTCTTTATTCCTTCTTCCCTCCTTCCTTCCTTTCCTCCTTTTCTATTTCCTTTTTCCCTCCTTCCCATCTTTGTTTTGTTGTTGTTTTTGTTTTTCTTTTCTTTCTTCCCCGCTTTCTCTTTTTCCCACAGGTGAGACAACAAAACCTGGAGTGCTGAAAAGACTAGAGTTACACCGTGTTAAACCCATAAACATCAGCTCAAGACCAGTGAGCACAGGAGATTAAGGAGACAGCACCACCGAATCCTATTGGCATTCTACCATAGAAGTTCATATCATAAACCCAGGGAGTCAGAATAGAGCAATTTAAGAAGCAGAGGCCAACAAGAAGAGCCTCACAAACAATGCGAAGACAAAGAAACAATTCCCAAATGAAAGAAAAGGAGGAAGTCTCAGAAAGAATGCTAACCGAAAAAGAGGCAAGTCAACTATCAGATACTGAGTTCAAAGCAATGGTCATCAGGAAGCTCACTGAGCTCTCTGAGCTCAAAGAGAACTACCAGAAACTACAAGGAAACTACAATGAACTCACTGCAAACTATATGAAAAAGGAAATAGAAAATATCAACAAGAGCCAAGCGGAAATGAAGAATACAATTTCTGAATTGAAGAACACACTAGAAGGACTCAAAAGCAGACTTGATGAAGCAGAGGATTGGATCAGCGAGCTGGAGGACAAAGTAGAAAAAAACACCCAGAAAGAGCAAGAAAAGGAAAAGAGGCTCAGAAAGAATGAAGAGGCAATAAGGGAAATGCAGGACAACATGAAACGTAACAATATCCGTATAATAGGAATACCAGAAGGAGAAGAAGAAGAGCAAGGGATAGAAAACCTGTTTGAAAAAGTAATGATGGAAAATTTCCCTAATCTGAGGAGAGAAAAAGTCACCCAAATCTAGGAATCACAGAGAGTCCCAAGCAAGAGGAACCCAAAGAGACCCACTGCAAGACACATCATAATTAAAATGGCAAAATTCCAAGACAAAGAGAGGATCTTAAAGGCAGCAAGGGAGAAACAGGAAGTAACATACAAGGGAGCCCCAATAAGGTTAGCAACTGACTTCTCAATGGAAATGCTCCAAGCCAGAAGAGAATGGCAAAAAATATTCCAAGTAATGAGAACCAGAGGCCTGCAACCAAGACTACTTTACCCAGCAAGGCTCTCAATCAAGATAGAAGACCAAATAAAGAGTTTCCCAGATAAAAGAAGTCTAAAAGAATACAGCTCCACCAAACCAGCTCTGCAAGAGATGCTAAAGGGACTGCTTTAAGGAAAGGAAGGAAAAGCGAAAGACAGAGGAACACAGGTAGGAAATAATGGCAATGAATAACTACCTATCGATAATAACCTTAAATGTAAATGGATTAAATGCTCCAATCAAAAGACATAGAATAGCTGAATGGATAAGAAAACATGACCCACACATATGCTGCCTACAAGAGACCCAACTCAGGACAAAAGACTTACACAGACTGAAAGTGAAGGGCTGGAAACAAATTTTCCAAGCAAAAGGACAGGAAAAAAAAGCAGGGGTAGCAATACTAATATCAGACAAAATAGACTTCCAAAGAAGGGCCATAAAGAGAGACCCAGAAGGTCACTTCATAATACTCAAAGGAAGAATCCACCAAGAAGACATAAACATTATAAATATATATGCACCCAACATAGGAGCACCCAAATACATAAAGAAAATCTTGGAGGATTTCAAGAAAGATATTGACAGCAACACAATTATAGTAGGGGACATTAACACCCCACTATCAAAAATGGACAGGTCTTCCAAACAAAAGATCAACAAAGATATTGTGTCACTTAACAATACCCTAGAGGAAATGGACTTAACTGATATATACAGAGCTTTTCATCCCAAAGAAGCAAAATACACATTCTTTTCAAGTGTCCATGGAACTTTTTCAAAGATAGACCACATGATAGGACACAAAGCAAGCCTCAACAAATTCAAGAAAATCGAAATCATATCAAGCATCTTCTCTGACCACAAGGGTCTGAAACTAGAAACCAACCCCAAGGGTAAAAACCCAAAACACTCAAAATCATGGAGACTGAATAGCATGCTATTAAACAATGAATGGGTCAAGAACGAGATTAGGGAAGAAATCAAAACCTTCCTGGAAACAAATGAAAACGAACTCACAACAACCCAAAACCTTTGGGACACAGCAAAGGCAGTCCTGAGAGGGAAGTTCATAGCAATACAGGCCTACCTTAAGAAGTTAGAGACAGTTCAAACAAACAACCTAACCCTATGCCTACAAGAACTGGAGGAACAACAACAAAGACAGCGCAGAGCAAGCAGAAGGAAGGAAATAACCAACATCAGAGCAGAACTAAATGACATAGAGACTAAAAGCACAATTGTAAGGATCAATGAATCCAGGAGCTGGTTCTTTGAAAAGATAAACAAAATCGACAAGCCTTTAAGTAGGCTCATCAAGAAGAAAAGAGAGAGGATCCAAATAAACAGAATTAGAAATGAAAGTGGAGAGATTACAACTGATACCACAGAAATAAAAAGGGTCATAAGAAATTACTATGAAGAACTGTATGCTAAGAAATTTGAAAACCTAGATGAAATGGACATATTTCTAGAAAAATATAATCTTCAAAAACTGAATGAAGAAGAAGCAGAAAACCTGAACCGACCAATATCAGCAAAGGAAATTGAAGCAGTCATCAAAAAACTCCCATCACACAAAAGCCCTGGACCAGATGGTTTCACAGGAGAATTCTACAAAGCATTTAAGGAAGAGATAACCCCTATCCTTCACAGACTATTTGAAAAAATCCAAACTGATGGAAGACTCCCAAACTCTTTTTATGAAGCCAACATCATCCTAATCCCAAAACCAGATAAAGACACAACGAAGAAAGAAAACTTCAGGCCAATATCGCTGATGAACATAGACGCTAAAATTCTCAACAAAATATTAGCAAACCGCATCCAGCAATATATTAAGATCATCCACCATGACCAAGTGGGATTCATCCCAGGGATGCGAGGATGGTACAATATTCACAAATCAATAAACATAATACATCACATCAACAACAGGAAAGACAAAAATCACATGATCATATTAATAGATGCGGAAAAAGCGTTCGATAAGATACAGCACCCATTTCTGATAAAAACACTCATCAAAGTGGGAATAAAGGGAGCAGTCTTCAACATAATAAAGGCCATATATGAGAGACATACAGCCAACATCACACTCAATGGACAAAAACTTAGAGCTTTCCCACTAAGATCAGGAAGAAGACAAGGAGGCCCTCTCTCACCACTCCTATTCAACAGAGTATTGGAAGTCCTAGCCACAGCAATCAGACAAGAAAAAGCAATAAAAGGCATCCAAATTGGAAAGGAGGAAATGAAACTGTCACTGTTTGCAGATGACATGATAGTGTACATGGAAAACCCTATAGACTCAACCAAAAAACTACTCGACCTAATAAATGATTTTGGCAAAACAGCTGGATACAGAGTCAATACCCAGAAATCAAAGGCATTCCTGTACACCAGCAACGAAACTGCAGAAACAGAAATCAGGAAAAAAATCCCATTTGATATAGCAACAAGAAAAATAAAGTACCTAGGAATAAACCTAACCAAGGAGGTAAAAGACCTGTACTCAGAAAACTACACAACACTGAAGAAAGAAATTAAGGAAGATACAAACAAATGGAAGCATGTACCATGCTCATGGATTGGAAGAATTAACATCATCAAAATGGCCATACTACCCAAAGCAATTTATAGATTCAATGCAATCCCTATTAGAGTACCCATGATATATTTCACAGATATAGAACAAACATTTCAGAAATTCATATGGAACCATAAACAACCCCGAATAGCTGCAGCAATTTTGAGAAAGAAGAACAAAGCAGGAGGGATCACAATACCTGATATCAAACTGTATTACAAGGCCATTGTCATCAAAACAGCCTGGTACTGGCATAAAAACAGACACATAGACCAATGGAACAGAATAGAGAACCCAGAAATAAACTCAAGTCTGTACGATCAATTAATACTTGACAAAGGAGGCAGGAGCATAAAATGGAGCAAAAACAGCCTCTTCAACAGATGGTGTTGGGAGATCTGGACAGCTACATGCAAAAAAATGAAACTCGATCACCAACTTACGACATACACGAAAATAAACTCAAGATGGATAAAAGACTTCAACATAAGCCGTAACACCATAAAAGTCCTTGAGGATAACACTGGCAGGAAAATCTCAGACATTCCACGCAGCAACATCCTCACAGACACATCCCCTAAAGCAAGGGACATAAAGGAAAGCATAAACAAATGGGACCTCATCAAAATAAAAAGCTTCTGCATGGCTAAAGAAAACAGCACCAAATTACATAGAGTACCAACAGTATGGGAAAACATATTTGCCAATGATACCTCAGACAAGGGCCTGATCTCCAAAATATATAAAGAACTCACATGACTCCACTCCAGGAAGACAAACAACCCAATTAAAAAATGGGCAAAGGACTTGAACAGACACTTCTCCAAGGAAGACATACAGAGGGCCCAGAGACATATGGAAAGATGCTCAGCATCACTAGCCATCAGAGAGATGCAAATTAAAACCACAATGAGGTATCATCTCACACCAGTCAGAATGGCCAACATAAACAATTCCACAAACAAATGTTGGAGAGGATGTGGAGAAAAGGGAACCCTCATGCACTGTTGGTGGGAATGCAGACTGGTGAGGCCACTGTGGAAAACAATATGGAATTTCCTCAGAAAACTAAAAATGGAACGGCCCTTTGACCCAGTAATTCCGCTGCTGGGATTATACCCTAAGAACACTGAAACACCAATCCAAAAGAATCTGTGCACCCCAATGTTCATAGCAGCACAATTTACAATAGCCAAGTACTGGAAGCAACCGAAGTGCCCATCAGCAAACGAGTGGATCCAAAAACTATGGTACATTTACAGAATGGAATTCTACTCAGCAGAGAGAAAGAAGGAGCTTATACCCTTTGCAACAGCATGGATGAAACTGGAGAGCATTATGCTAAGTGAAATAAGCCAGGAGGTGAGGGACAAATACCATATGATCTCACCTTTAACTGGAACATAAGCAATAGAAGAAAAAAGCAAACAAAATATAACCAGAGACATTGAAGTTAAGAACAATCTAACAATAGCCAGGGCGGGTGTGGGGGTTGGGGGCGGGGACAGTGGGTAGAGGGGATTACAGGAACTACTATGAAGGACACATGGACAAAACCAAGGGGGAGGTTGGAGGGGGGCGAGGGAGGTGGGTTCACCTGGGGTGGGGTGGAGGGATGGGGAGAAAAGGCATACAACTGTAATTGGAAAACAATAAAAAAAAAAAGAAAGAAAAAAAAAAGAACAATCTGAAGGTAATCAGAGGGGAGATAAAAGAGGATAATTGGGAGGAAGGGTTTTCAGGAACAATTGTAAAGAACATATGGATGAAACCAAGGAGTGGTGGAATCAGGGGAGAGAGATGGGAATGGCTGAGGTGGACAGTAAATACAGACAAGTGTACTTGAACAACAATAAAATAATTAAAAAATAATAATTTTCACTGGGAAGCCTTGTTAAGGAAGAGTTTTTCGCCAATGTATATGCAAGGTCCTTCATGGATGCTGTATTCCTCTGAAGCCCAAGGTATTTTTCCAGATGTACAGTTGTGGTTGGTATATGAGCCATTCACAGAAGGAAATAAGGCCACTTGTTTGGCAGTCCCTCGAGTTCCCTTCCTTGACTCTTGGTCTCCCCTTCTATTTTCCTGGGATATAGGTGACATATACTTCTGGTGAATTTTGCAATGCATAACTGCCACTTGTTCAGGAGCTTACTAGCCTGTAATAGATTTAGGATTTCTGATCCATGTCTAATGGGGAATTCTTAGCAGTAAGAAGTAGGCTTTCTCTCTATATGGTAGCATGAGTGTGCAGAACAAGGATTGCATATTTGGAATCTGAATAGGTATTAATCCCTTTTCCTTGTCCTAGGATAAGAGCTTGGGTAAAGGTCATAGTTTCACCCTTTTGGGCTGAGGTTGAGGGTGGAAGGGGTTGTGCCTTATATGGTGTCATATAAACTAACTACTGCATATCCCATCTTTTGCTGCCCATTATGTACAAAGCTGCTTTCATCAGTGAAGCACTGCTCATCAGGGTTTTCAAAAGGTTGGTCTAGCAAGTCGGTCCTGCTGGAATAAGTAAAATTAATAATTTGTAAGAAGGAATGGGTCAAGTCTTGAGATGATTCTGTAGGAATTAAGGAGGTCGGATTTAAGGTATTACAGGTTTTTATAGTTACTTCAGGACTGTTCAGAAAAAAATGCCTGATATCTGGTCAATGTATTTCCTATTAGCCAGAGATGCCATGTCATTTTTGTACCTGATGTGCACTTAAGACCTCTAACTTTTGTCAGAGGGTTAACTTAGCAGCCTCCTCAGTTAACATGGCTGTGGCTACAACTAACTGCTTTTATAGTCACCTAGATGCTTCATTGTCTAGCTTTTTAGAGAAATATGCACTGGTGGATGTTCATTTCCTAGTCATTGAACTAAGACCCCCCCTAAGTCTATGCCCTGCTTCTCTGCTCTGTATAAAGAGTGTTGGGAACCGCCCTACCTGGTTTGAGAAGCTGTAACCCCCCATGGCTAAGGCTGAGTGAGAGATGTTGGGACTATAAGCCACTAAGGAGATAAAGCTTATCCCCCTGGCAGGGACCTGTCTCTGCCCCCTTTACTTTACCCTGCTTGGCCCCAAGCCTGACCTGTTAGCCAATGACAGGTAAGATTCCTCAAGGGAGGGACAACTTAAGACAGGCATGGTCATGAAGAGGCCCTCAGGAAAGGACTTTGGGGGCTATAGTAAAAGGGGGCGATGGGCCCTCACCCTTTGGCTTTGACATAGCCTGAGTCCTCAATTTGTCTGCAAGAAGTCTCCTAATCTCTTGGCTGCCTTACTTCCCCCCTGATTTAAGCCTGAAACAATGACAGAGGGAGGTGCAGCCCTGTGCTGGAAAGGGCAGATTCCCAGGGACGATCAGGCCTAAGAAAGAATACATAAAGCTCTGTGAAATCTGCTTTGCTAAGAATGTCCTCAATTTTCTGATAAGGGTCCAAGCATGAAATGAGTTTATTTCCCAAAGTTTTATAGCCCTCTAGCTAACTGACCCTGACTCAGAATAAGCCCTCAGAGTTCTTTGTATGTTATCTATTGTTTGATCCTTACTGCCTGACAATGATTGATGAGCTTTACCTGTATTCCTGTGCAAATTGAACCCAATAAAAGCCCATTGAGGAAAAGGCTTTTGGCCCTTCTCCTTTGAGAGATAGGCCGCTTTTCCTCCCCAAGTAGATCATGTCTTGGTAGACTTATTCTCACCCATGGCAGCCGGTGGTGGGGGGCTCTATGGGCAGAGCCCCACCACAAAAGAGAAAGGTTCATTTAAGTCAGGGATGCCTAGGGCCAGTACCTTGACTAGGGCCTGCTTGATTTATTAAAAGCCTAAGCATGTTCCTTTCCCCATACAATGAGTTCAGTGTATGGACCCTTAGTAGCTTCATATAAAGGTTTTACAATTAGTCCAAAGCTTGGGATCCAAATTCTGAAAATCCAGCCATTCCTAAAAAAAAGTGAAATTGTTGTTTGGTAGCAGGTGGTGTTAATTCAGTGATTGCTTTTTTTTTTTTTTTTCTTGTGATAGTTATCTAGATCCTGGGGTTTGGATATATCTTAAATACTTTATTTTTTGTCTGTTAATTTGGGCCTTTTCCTTGGAGACTCAATATCTCCAGTCCCGAAGGAAGTTCAGAATTTGGCTAATGTTATAATCTGAGGCTTCTTTCAAGGGGATGCAGACTAAGATATCATCTACATATTGTAAGATGGATCCCTCTAGTAACTGCAATTCCCTTAGATCTTTTTCTAATGCTATTGAGAACAGATGAAGGCTACCTCTAAACCCTTGTGTTAGTACCATCCAGGTGTATTGCTGAAGGGTCATTGTTTTGGGGTCAGTCCACTCAAATGCAAACATATATTAGGAATCTCGATGGACAGGGGTGCAAAAGAAGACATTTTTTAAGTCTAAAACTGTGTATCACTGGGTATAGTCTGGTACTTGGGTGAGTATGATGGAAAGGTTGGCTATGAGAGGATGTAGGGGTGCAACAGACTTGTTAACTAGTCGTAAATTCTGGACCAATCTCTTCTCCCCTGTTGTTTTAAGAATGGGAGGGTTGGATTATTACAAGGGGATTGCCAGGGTACTAGCAGCCCATGTGTTACAAATTTCTCTATGATGGGCTGCAGATCCTCTAAGATCTTCCATTTGATAGGATTCTGTTTCCTATAGGAATAGGCTGTCCCACACTTTAAGCAAATTTGAACTAGTGGGGCAGTCTTGGCTTTTCCAGGAACTCCAGAGTTCCAAAATACGGGACCTTCTTATTTTGTATAATTTGTTATGGGATGCCATTTTCTAGTTTACTTTCATTGGCTAATATAATTTTAAAGATCTTAACTGGCACCTCCTGAAACTTCAAAATGGACCCTAACCTGGCCAAGAGTTCTCATTCTAGCAATGGAATAGGACATTTTGGAATAATTAGGAAAGAATGTTTAAAAATTTGGCATTCAAATTGACAGGTGACAGGGCATGTATAAAAAGAAGTTCAAGATTTTCCTTCAACCCCCATGATGTTAATTGACTTAGTGGAGAGAGGTCCAGTGTAAGAACTGAGGACAGAGTAAGTGGCCCAGTATCAACAAAAAAATTAATTTTCTTACCTGCCACCTCAGGGGTCACATGAGATTCCACAGTAAAGATTGAGATGTTTTTGTAGGCTGAGGCCAATCTCTTCCCCAGGCACCCTCAGTCTTCAAGTGCTGCCATGGCCTCATGTGATGATTGCTTTCCACTCTGGGAATAGGGGAAGTCCACCTTCCAGTGCCAGGGATCAGGGTTTGTACCTTTGCACTTAGAATATGGCCCTAGGGATGGCCTAGTGCAATCCCTTACCCATTGTCCAGGGCGCTTGCACTTAAAGCATGTTCAAACTTTTTGCCCTTGGCATTTTTGTGGCTTTCCTGGGTTATCTTGAGGCAGTTGGACATTGCCAATGGCACTGCTAACATCTAGTGCTATTAGTTTGGCCTTATGTTCATTCCTTTTATTCTTACACTGGCTCTGTTCTGTCTTTTCCTCCAAATAATGATTGTTGAAGACTGAAAATGCAATATCTATCAGCTGGGCCATAAGAGTGTGGGGGAGCACTTGTAATTTCTGAAGATTTCTATGAATATCAGGGTATGACTAGCTGATAAAGTGTTCCATTAATACTTGGCCCTCTGGAGAGAATGGTTTTATATTAGTATATTTCTGGAATGCTTCCCGTTGATTGTGAAAAAAAAGCAGGGTAATCCTCCTTTCCTTGTGTTACTTCTCTGATTTTTTCACAATTCATTGGCATTTGGATACAATATTTTATTCCAGCCAGTAAGAACTGTATGGTGGTGTTTCCCTCTCACTGTATTATAGTCCCATTTGATCTAGGACTGCCCGAGATGTGGGTTCTATATCATCAGGGTTTTGAGCATGTAATTGCTCTGCATGTTTGTGGGCCTCTTCTCAAATTTGTTGCTTTTCTTCTAGAGAACAATAGGTGGTTAGGGTTATATAAAGGTCTCTGCAGGACATATCAAATGAAAGGGCTAATCTTTGGAATTTACTAGTGAAGCATTAGGGATCCTTGGTGGTTTCTTAGTCTATATTTGTGCTGATGCAGATCAGTTGTTGAAAAGGTTACATGTACCCAAATGGGGCCTTCTGTACCTGCTACTTCCTTCAGGGACAGGAGGGCAGGAGTGGTGGGAAGATATAAGGCCCCACTCTGAGTATGCCCCACTGGAGTAGGTTTCTTTTAAACTGGTAATTTTGGATATATGGGGAAGTTGGATGGTGGAGATATTAATCCCTCTCAGGTGGGAGCAGAGGCTTCAGGACTTTGGGGCCTACCTGGCTCTTCCTGAAAGACAGGTGGGGAACTTAGAAGGGAATCATTCTTGACCCCTATATGGACTGCCTCCCTTGGCCCAGAACAAAGGGCTGGATTGTGATACAGTGCCATGAGGGCTTGAGCATAAGAAACCTTTGGCTATTTGCCTAAACTTCAACAAAACAGGTTACCTGGAGTATGGTGTTGTAATTGTTGCTTTCATTTTCAGGCTAAACTTTCCCATCTCCTACTTTATAATGAGGCCAAGCCACACTGCAAAAGAAAATCAGCCTTTTATTTTGATATTTTCAGGGTCAAATTTGTCCCATTTTCTAAGAATGCATCCCAATGGGGATCCTGAGGGGATAGAGGGTGTATTACCCACTTTGTCTGTGGAGTACCTAGGGAAAAGAAAAAGAGAGTGGAACTCCCTGGCTCCCTAGAGACATCCCCCTTCATTTACCTAAGGAGTTTATAACGTGTTACAGGGCATCCCCCAATATATCACCTTTCTACACTACTAGACATCTCTGGTGATACAAAAACTTGGGTGTTCCAGCCAACATAAAACAAACTAGAGTTGCCATGGACTAATTGTACCCTCTTTCTTGGTATCTAATTCAGAGGCTTCAGTTAAATTGGACATGACCTGCCTTATGAAGAGTCTGGGTAAGTTGATCCCTTGCAAGGAGTTGTAGAGAGCGGACTGTACCAGTCATTTAAAACATTTCCTGAAAAGGCCCTGGATGGTGTGGCTCAGTTTATTGAGTGCCGGCCTGTGAACCACAGGGTCATTGGTTTGATTCCCAGTCTGGGCACATGACTGGGTTGCAGGTCAGGTCCTCAGTAAGGATCAAGCAAGAGGCAACCACCCATTGATGTTTCTCTCTCTGTATTTCTCCCATTCCTCTCTATAAAAATAAATAAATAAAATCTTAAAAAAACATTTTCTGAAGAGTGGAGACAAAAAAAAAAAAAGCCCCAAACTGCTCAGCCCAGACATATTATTTCTGAGTACAAGAAAAAAATTCTCCAATTATGTGGGACAGGGTCTCTCCTGTCCTGAGTATCTACAGGACTAGAATGTCTAAAGAGAAGAGGTGTAACCTTCTCTACAGAGTAGCAGAGGGAAATTTATTTAACTTGTAGTAGTTTCTCCTGCTCTTCATGAGTGCAAAGGGGGTAGGAGCTTTCTAGTTTTTTACAAACCTAAGTCAACTGCTCTAGGGTATGCATTTGAAATTGGATTGAAAGGGCCCACCAACCTTCACCAACATTTAGCAATAGAGAAAATGTGGCAAATGTTTTTGTTGCAAAAGAGACAAACAAGGAAGAGGTGTAAATAGAGAGGCCAAAATTTGGAAGGTTAAGCAAGTTTTAGAAGGAACATGTTTGGTTTGTGAATGAGGCTGACAATAGAAGATGACATAGCAAAGAAAGGAGGTGCACCTGACAACCCTTTCTGAGAGTTACAGTAGTCCAAAAAAGAGACATGGGAAAGGACAATGTGTTTTTACAGTGTACCTCATTGTGTAGATATTGTCTTTGCCTAGCAGGGTACCTAGTGACTTCTTTCCCTAACCAGGTAACCCTCACACAGGAGTCTTTATGCAGTAGGTGCCCTTTTGGCTCTTAATTGCTTGACCTGTGCTACAAAAAGGAACAAACTCTCTTCAAGAAGCTCGGACATCCCAAGGCATTTGAAAATTGAATGGAAAGGAGACAGAGACAATGAAATCTCCTCCAACCACCACGGTGGTGGGGAGTTGTCTTACCACTCCAGTGCTTTCACAGAAGACCTCCTGTCTGGCTCACCAAATTGTTGCAGATGTAGATGGGGTATAGGCTCTTGGTCGTAACAAACAAATAATTTAATGGACTACACAAACAAAGATAAGTGATGAAGCAAAGCAAGTGAGATTTACTAGGCCCAAGATACTGGAGTGAGCCATATCTGACCAACTAACGACCCCCTTCCATTGAACGCCTACAAGATTTACAGGGTTTTTACTGAAGCTTCTGTCATGCAAAATTTCCACAGTCATCCTTGATTGGGTGAGGAAACCACAATTGTAATTTAATAATGAAGCAAGGATGCAACTGAAGCTTTGGTGCATAAGCATGGCTCCTTGCCAGTTTTCACAGGTGATTCTCAGAAATCAGGATGCTGACTGATAACAACTGCAGTGTCTCAGGACTTCTTTATTCCTCTTCTATCTCCTGCCTCGGTTTCAAGCAAATCTTTCAAAATGATCTTGTTGGTTTTATAATATTAGAAAAAATAAGGCCTGGCAGTGTTGATGAGTCCCAATTCCCAGACAAGCAGATTTTGTTCTTGGCTGAAGACAAAACAGAGAAAGTAATTTTCTAAAGCATTAAGATGTTGATAAATACCTGAAGAACAACACTGAAAAATCCAACAAAAAGGGTTGTTCTGATGCAATAGAGGAGAAAGCCTTGCCTTAGAGGGTAGTTGACACAGACCACCATTAAGTTTAGGTCTTGTGTTGCAGCCAATCAAGGCCGGGCAGATCCACTCTCGCTTCTGGGAGATGAAAGAATGTGCGGAGCTGTGGGGATGCTTGACATACCTTTATTCATGGGTGGGTGAGCCACACATGCTGCAAGCTGTGTGTCTAACTAGTGAGAAGCCCCTACTTGTTTAAGTACTAGAGGGGAAGAAAACCAGGAAAATGCCGGAAGATTACATAGCCTAACATAATTCTGCACATGCAAGCCCACTTCATGTTATGGGAACAGTTTATCGGACCCAGTCTCAAGGCTATGAGAACACTGATTATCAGGCCCCTCCAAGGATATGGGAACACTGCTTCCCTTAGCAACTTAGACACCATGGTGAGGAACCCAGTCTGCCTCCACTTACTCTACAATCCACTCCTACTGTGTTCCTCAGCTTATAATCTATGCAAGGATGTCTTCTGTGAGATTCCCTTGGGGAGAGGGGCAGAGCCCTGTACCCATAACCCATAAGCAGTGTAGGCTACAAAAACAAGCAAGAAAAACACAAGTTCTACCACCCAGGACAGCAAGAACCGACCACCATTCAGTGGTAATTTATGCTCGCCATTCCTGAACGCCATTCTCCTGTCAGGCGTTCATTGGTATGGGTCTCAGAAGCTAATACCCATAAAGCTTGACTAGTATTGTGGTGAACATGAGGAACATATACACAGCATTCTGTCCCTACCTGAACACATACCCCACGTAGCAATGCAGGAAGCATATATAAAGCCATATGTTTTTTTATTATAATAATTTTATTTTTGTTCAAATACAGTTGTTTGCATTTTCCCCCACCACTATGCCCCATCACAGCCAAACCCACCTCCCTCCCTTGTTTCTACCCTCCCCCTTGGTTTTGTCCTTGTGTCCTTTATAGTAGTTCCTGAAAACCCTTCCTGCCATTTTACCCTCCTCTCTCCCCTCTAGTAGATGTTAGATACTTCTTAATTTCAATGTCTTTGGTTATATTTTGTTTGCTTTTTTCTTTTGCTGATTATGTTCCAGTTAAGGGAGAGATCATATGCTATTTGTCCCTCACTGCCTTGCTTATTTCACTTAGCATAATGCTCTCCAGGTGCATCCATGCTATCACAAAGGGTACGAGCTCCTTCTTTTTTTTTGGCTGCATAGTATTCTATTGTGTAAATGTACCACAGTATTTTTATCCACTCATTTACTGGTGGGCATTTAGGTTGCTTCTAGCACTTGGCTATTGTAAACTGTGCGTCTGTGAACATTGGGGTGCATAGGTTCTTTTGCATTGTTTGTTCAGGACTATTAGGATATAATGCCATCAGTGGAATTGCTGGGTCAAAAGGCAGTTTGATTTTTAGATTTCTAGGAAATTCCATACTGCTTTCCACAGTGGCTGCACCAGTCTGCATTCCCACCAACAGTGCAGTAGGGTTCCCTTTTCTCCACATACTCTCTAACACTTGTTTGCTGATTTGTTTATGATGGCCATTCTGACTGGTGTGAAGTGGTATCTCATTGTGGTTTTAATTTGCATCTCTCTGATGGCTAGTGATGCTGAGCATCTTTCCTTATGAATCTGGGCCCTGTGTATATCCTCCTTGGAGAAGTGTCTGTTCAAATCCTATGCCCATTTATTAATTGCGTTGTTTGTCTTCTCGGAATGGAGTCATGTCAGTTCTTTATATATTTTGGAGATCAAACCCTTCTCTGTGGTATCATTGGCAAATCTGTTTCACCATATAGTTGATTCTCTTTTCATTTTAATGCTGGCATTTTGTTTTGTTATTTTGTTGTTGTTGTTTGTTTTGGTTTTTTTCTTTAGCCATGCAGAAGCTTTTTAATTTGATGAGGTCCCATTTGTTTATTCTTTCCTTTATGTCCCTTGCTTTAGGGGACATATCAGTGAAGATCTTGTTAAGTGAAATGTCTGAGATTTTCCTGCCAATATTTTTTCCCAGAACTTTTATGTTGTCATGACTTATATTTAAATCTTTTGTCGACCTTGGATTTATTTTTGTGTATGGTGTAAGTTGGTGCTCGAGTTTCATTTTTTTGAATGCAGCTGTCCAGATCTCCCAACACCATGTGTTGAAGGGACTCTTTTTGCTCCATTTTATGCTCCTGCCTCCTTTGTGAAATATTAATTGACCAGAAAGACTTGGGTTTATTTCTGCGCTCTCTGTTCTGTTCCATTGGTCTATGTGCCTGATTTTATGCCAGTACCCGGCTGTTTTGATGACAGTGGCCTTGTAATACAGTTTGATATCAGGTATTGTGATGCCTCCCGCTTTGTTCTTTTTTCTCAAAATTGCAGCAGCTATAAGGGGTCGTTTATGGTTCCATATAAATTTCTGAACTGTTTGTTCTATATATGTGAAATATGTCATGGGTACTTTAATAGGGATTGCATTGAATCTACAAATCACTTTGGGTAATATGGCCATTTTGATGATGTTAATTGTTCCAATCCATGAGCATGGTACATGCTTCCATTTGTTTGTGTCTTCCTTAATTGCTTTCTTCAGTGTTGTGTAGTTTTCTGAGTACAGGTCTTTTACCTCCTTGGTTAGGTTTATTCCTAGGTAGTTTATTTTTCTTGTTGCTCTATCAAATGGGATTTTTTTCCTGATTTCTGTTTTTGATGTTTCCTTGTTGGTATACAGGAATGCCTTTGATTTCTGAGTATTGACTTTGTATCCAGATGTTTTGCCAAATTCATTTATTAGGTCACATTGTTTTGTGGTGGAGTCTATAGGATTTTCCATGTACACTATCATGTCATCTGCAAACAGTGACAGTTTCATTTCCTCTTTTCCAATTTGGATACCTTTTATTTCTTTTCCTTCTCTGATTGCTGTGGCTAGGACTTCCAATACTGTTGAATAGGAGTGGTGAGAGAGGGCATCCTTGTCTTGTTCCTGATCTTAGTGGGAAAGCTGTAAGTTTTTGTCCATTGAGTATGATGTTGGCTGTAGGTCTCTAATGTATGGCCTTTATTATGTTGAGAAATACTCCCTCTATTCCCACTTTGTTGAGGGTTTTTATCATAAATGGGTGCTGTACCTTATCAAATGCTTTTTCTGCATCTATTGATATGATCAAGTGGTTTTTCTCTTTGCTTTTTGTTTATGTGTTGTATTATGTTTATTGATTTGCAAATATTGTACCATCGTTGCATCCCTGGGATGAATCCCACTTGATCATGATGTATGATCTTTTTAATGTATTGCTGGATGCGGTTTGCCAATATTTTGCTGAGGATTTCAGCATCTATTTTTCATCAGTTATAATGGCCTGAAGTTTTCTTTCTCTGTTATGTCTTTATCTGGTTTTGGGATTAGGATGATGCTGGCTTCATAAAACGAATTTGGGAGTCTTCCATATTCTTGCATTTTTTGAAATAATCTGTGGAGGATAGGGGTTAGCTCCCCCGTAAATGCTGTAGAATTCTCCTCTGAAACCGTCTGGTCCAGGGCTTTTGTGTGTTGGAAGCTTTTTGATCACTGTTTCAATTTCATCAGGTGTCACTGGCCTGTTCAGGCTTTCTGCTGCTTCTTCATCGAGGTTTGGAAGGTTGTACTTTTCTAGAAATTTGTCCATTTCATTTAGGTTTTCAATTTTTTTGGCATACTGTTCTTTGTAGTAATTTCTTACAATCCTTTGTATTTCTGTGGTATCAGTTGTAGTCTCTCCTCTTTCATTTCTGATTGTGTTTATTTTAGTCCGCTCTCTCTTTTTTTCTTGATGAGCCTGCTTAAGGGCTTGTCGATTTTTTTAATCTTTTCAAAGAACCAGCTCCTGGATTCATTGATCCTGAGAATTGTGCTTTTAGTCTCTATGTCATGTATCTCTGCTCTGATCTTGGTTATTTCCTTCCTTCTACTTGCTCTGGGTTGTCTTTGTTGTTGTTCCTTGAGTTCTTGTAGGTGTATGGTTAGGTTGTTTATTTGAGCTGTTTCTATTCTTTGTAGGTAGGCCTCTATCACTATAAACTTCCCTCTCAGGACTGCCTTTTCTGTGTCCCATAGGTTTTGGGTTGTTGTGAGTTCATTTTCATTTGTTTCCAGAAACTTTTTGATTTCTTCTATAATCTCATTTTTCACCCATTCATTGTTTAATAGCATGCTCTTCAATCTCCATGTTTTTGAGTGTTTGGGGTTTTTTTCCTTAAGGTTTGTTTCTAGTTTCAGTCCCTTATGGTCAGAGAAAATGCTTGATATGATTTCAATTGTCTTGAATTTGTTGAGGCTTGTTTTGTGTCCTACCATGTGGTCTATCTTTGAAAATGTTCCATGTGCATTTGAATAGAATGTGTATTTTGCTTCTTTGGAATGGAAGGCTCTATATATATCAGTTAAGTCCATTTCATCCAAGACCTTGTTCAATGCCACAATGTCTTTGTTGATATTTTGTTTAGAAGATCTGTCCATCTTTGACAGTGGGGTATTAAAATCCCCTACTATAATTGTGTTGCTGTCAATATCTTTCTGGAAGTCCTTGAAGATTGTCTTTATGTATTTGGGTGCTCCTATGTTGGGTGCATATATATTTACAATGTTTATGTCTTCTTGATGGGTTCTTCCTTTGAGTATTATGAAGTGACCTTCTGGGTCTGTCTTTATGGCCCTTTTTTTTGAAGTCTATTTGTCTGAAATGAGTATTGCTACCCCTGCTTTTTTTTCCTGTCCATTTGCTTGGAATATTTGTTTCCAGCCCTTCACTTTCAGTCTGTGTATGTCTTCTGTCCTCAGGTGGGTCTCTTGTAGGCAGCATATGTGTGGGTCACATTTTCTTATCCATTCAGCTATTCTATTTCTTTTGATTGGAGCTGTATGATCTTTTTAATGTGTTACTGGATGAGGTTTGCCAGTATTTTGTTGAGGATTTTAGCATCTATGTTCATCAGCTCTATTGGCCTGAAGTTTTCTTTCTTTGTTGTGTCTTTATCTGGTTTTGGGATTAGGATGATGTTGGCTTCATAAAATGAGTTTTGGAGTCTTCCATCTTCTTGAATTTTTAAAAATAATCTCTGTAGAATGGGGGTTTGCTCTCCCTTAATGCTCTGTATAATTTTCCTGTGAAAATGTCTGGCCAGGGCTCTTGTGTGCAGAAGCTTTTTGATTACTGCTTCAATTTCATCAGGTGTTATTGATGTCTTCAGGCTTTCTGCGTCTTCTTCCTTGTGTTTTCGCAGGTTATATTTTTCTAGAAATTTGTCCAATTCATCTAGGTTTTTACATTTCTTGGCATATAGTTCTGTGTAGTAATTTCTTACAATCTTGTATATCTATGTGTTATCTGTTTTAGTCTCTCCTCCTTCATTTCTGATTTTATTTATTTGAGTTTTCTCTTTTTTTCTTGACGAGTCTGCTTGAAGTCCTGTTGATTTTGTGTATCTTTTCCAAGAACCAGCTCTTGCATTTATTGATCATTTGGATGGTTGATTTAGTTTCTTTGTCATTTAATTCTGCTTTGAAGATGATTATATCCTTCCTTGTACTTGCTCTGGGCTTTGTTGTTGTTCCTCCAGTTCTTGCAGATGTAGGGTAGGGTTGTTTAATAAAAATATTTCTGTCTTTCTTTGTTAGGTTAGTTGTTATTAACTTCCTCCTCAGGACTGCTTTTTCTGTGTCCCATGACTTTTTGTCTGTTTTGTGGTCCTTTTCATTTATTTCCAGAACGTTTTTGATTTATTCTTTGATCTCATTATTAACCCATTCACTGTTTAATAACATGTTATTCAATCTCTATTAATTTGAGTGTTTTTCAGTGTTTTCCTTGTTTTTGTTTCCTAGTTTCAGTCCCTTGTGTTCTGAGGAAATGCTTGATATGATTTCAACTATTTTGAATTGGTTGAAGTTGGTTTTGTATCCTATTATGTTGTCTATCTTTGAAAATGTACCATGTGCATTTGAAAGGAATGTATATTTTGCTTCTTTGGGATGAAATGTTCTATATGTATCATTTAAGTCCATTTGATCTAGGGTGTTGTTTAATATCACAATATCTTTGTTGTATTTTCTTTGGAAGATCTATCCATTGTTGACAGTGAGGTGGTGTTAAAGTCCCCTAGTATAAGTGTGTTGCTGTTTACATCTTTTTTGAAGTCTTCCAAGATTTTGTTGTGTATTTGGGTGCTCCTATGTTGGGAGAACATGTGTTTACAATATTTATGTCTTCTTAATGGATTCTTTCCTTGAGTTTTATGAAGTGTCCTTCAGTGCCTCTTTTTTTGGCTTTTGTTTTGAGGTCTATTTTGTCTGATATATGTACTGCTACTCTACCTCTTTTTTTGTTGTCCATTTGCTTGGAATGTTTTTTTTTTCCAATCCTTCACTTTCAGTCTATGTAGCTCTTTTATTCTGAGGTGGGTGTCTTGTAGGCAGCATATGTGCATGTCATGTTGTCTTATCCATTCATCTACTGTATGTCTCTTGATTGGAGAATTTAATCCATTTACATGTAAGGTTGTTATTGATAGGTATTTATTCATTTCCCCCCTTTGCACCTGTGCTCCTTTCTCTCTCACTCTGACACATCTGATACAGGAGTCTTTTCAGGAAAGGCAGGTCAGCGATAACTACCTATAGCTCCATCCCCTCCCAGAGCAGGAAAGTCTCAGACCCATGCCAGTAGAGACCTGGATGCTTGAAGTTGCTGGGGAGATAAAAAGGCAGGTAGTGACAAAAACCCAGCAGCATACTCTTGCTGGAGTAGCAGTTGCTGGCTAAGACACTATGAGAGTAATTGGGAAGTGAGCGACACCTGGAGCTGGGGGAAAGAGGAGCCACAACTGGCAATGACCCAGATAGACTGAGGACTGGTCAGAGTTGGAATGTGTGGAAAGCTGGGTGCTTGTTAGGAGTGGCAGATGGCACCAAGGTGACTTTATTCAAAAGACAATCACAGCCGTTTTGCTAGGGCCTTGCACGTGCAGCTGCCGGGCCAGTGAAGAGGGAGGATTGGGGGCACGATTTGCTCCCATTAGGGTGCCTCAAGGATTGATCAAAGGTGGGAAGCAGGGGTTTAGGGTGGCAACATCCCCCAGAAAGTCTTTGATCATTAGGGGAACTGAGCCATGCTGCAAGGTCCTCATGCTTGTGCAGCTGCCAGGTAAACAAAGAGGGAGAAGTTGGGATGCAATTTGCTCCCACTCAGTGCACCTGAAGCACTGATCAAAGTGATGCAAGAGAAGGTGTACTATTATCCCCATTCTGGTGAAAATGTGTAGAGTGGGTACTGTGCCTGCACAATGCTCTGAGGGCTTGAACTGGAATCTGGGCACTTGTGAATATTGTAGACAATACAGAGCCCCCAACTACGGGGAACCACAGGAAAGAAAAAAAAAATGGAGACCAGCTCCCCTCTGCCTAAAAGATCAGGGACGATGTAAAAAAAAACATATTTGCAGGGTTAAAATCAGTAGAAGGCTTTTTTTTTTTCAAGACTAAGACAATAAGACCTGGAGCTGTGAGAAAGCCAGAAAGAGATCCAGAAAGAAGTCAGAAGGTTAGCACCATTAGCTGAAACAAATTTCATTTTGCTTACCTTCAGAACTTGCATGTCTTTTTATTTTTCATCTTTTTGTTTATTTAGTTTTTTTCCATTTTTTGTTTTGTTCATTTTAATTGTTTGATTTGTTTTTTTATTCTCCCTTTCATATTGCATTTTAATTTTTCTTCTTTTATATCACTCATATTCCAAATAACACACTACTCTTGGTGTCTTACTTTTAATTATTTTTATTCACATTATATATTTCTTATCATACTATTGTTATTCCAAATCCCACACAACACCCTTCCCTGGTTTTAATCCATATCACCATCTTTCTCAGCTTTATTACTATGGTGGTTAACTTTATTTTCTCTCACACGATGCCAAGTTTCTATCCCTTACTCCTACTGTTTCTCCTCAATCTAAACTTGCATAAGCGCTCTTCTTTCTTAAGTCAGCTCACATTCTTTTCCCTTCTAATAAGATTCTTATTTTGAAACTCAATATCTTGGCCATGATATTGTCCTATAGTTTTGCAAGATATTATGATAGGGTTAAATTAGAAAAAGGGTACATGATGTCTCTATTATTTCCTATGATTTTATGCTACAACTGAAATTATCTCAAAGTAACAAAAATAATTAAAAATTTTTGATAAGAAAAAAGAATCTTTTCTTTTTCACCTTTCATAAACAGTGTCCAGTTCAGTAAAATGTGGTTATTGTGGTATTTCTCCAAAGGATCATCTATTTGTTCCCTACATGTTTTTACTTTAAATCCCATAAAATACTCTTCTCCTGTCTTAATCCATTTTGCCTTCTTCCTACCTCATATCAGTTGAGTAAGGAATATTATTTCATTGCCTTCCTTCTCCCTTATTTCTTCCTTCTTTTTTTATCTTTTTCTTTTTTACCCTCACTGAAACTGGGCTGTACTTCTTACTCTTATTAGTTTGGTCCCCCCATCATCTCAAAGTCATTTTTCTTTACTTCAAAATCTCATCTTTGCTTTTTGCTTTTCTACAATATTCATATTGCCATTTTTCCTTTATTAAACTTCAGTCAACTGTCGTAGCTAGTGACACTGAAATAGTTTTACTGCAATTTTTCTCCCATTGGTTTCAGTACCTTTTCAATTTTACTTCAAACCTCAAAGTATACCTTGCCCTCTTCTTACCCCATTGTTCCTATTGCCATTTTGTGTTTTACTTATGTTGTACATTTTTCCCTCACCCTTCCTTTGCTTCAGTTCCTTACCAATCCCTTATCAACTCTCTCTTTTACCACACAGCATTTTCTCCTCCTTTAGTCATCTCATATTCCCTTTGTCATATCCTATAAGGACTGCAATCTCTCTTCAACTCTATTATTCTTAGGTCAATTGCAGATCAGACTGCTGATGTGGTAGGGAGATTCTTCTTGTTGCTGGGGGTTTGATTGTCTGGTAGAACTTCTTTGTTAACCAACATCTGTACAACAGCATACACAACACAGAGGGAGTTATGAATGCTAGTAAACTCCCTGCAGTGGAGAGCCCACCAACAAAGGAGTCACCAATAGGTAAAACTCAAGTACAAAAAGACAGCTCACACAAATGGAAGAAAGGGCAACCCTAGAGCATCCAGACAAAGAGATCACACCACTGAGTCCCACAGAGTGCCTATCACAGAAATTCATCATACGAATACAGCTGGCAAAGTAGAGCATCTGGAATCAAAGACAAAACAAAAACAGTGACCTAAAATGAGGAGACAAAGAAAGAACTCACAATCAATAAGCCAGGCAGTGAAAGACAAATACCATATGGTCTCACCTTTAAGTGGAACCTAATTAACAAAACAAACAAGCAAGCAAAATATAACCAAAGACATTGAAATTAAGAACAAGCCCACAGTAACCAGAAGGAAGGTGGGAGGGGATAATGGGGGAAAGAGAGGAAGGATTTCCAGGAACAAATATAAATGACACATGGACAAAAGCAATGGGGGGATGGAATCAGGGGAGGGAGGTGGGGATGTCTGGGGTGGGCGGAGTGGGGCGTAAATGCAGACAACTGTACTTGAACAACAGTAAAATAATTTTTAAAAAATGGAATGGAGATTCCCCAGTAAAACAATGAAAAGAAACGGAAGCAGCAAACTATCAGATATAGAATTCGAAAGACTGGTTACAACAATGCTCCAGGAACTCACTGACAACTACAAGGACCTGAGTGGGAAGTACGACAGTATGAAAAAAGCAACAGAAACTATCAACAAGAACCAGGAAGAAATGAAGTATGCAATATGTGAAATAAAAAGATACACTAGAAGGAATGAAAGCTGGCTGGATGAAGCAGGGTACCAAATAAGGACCTGGAAAAATAGGTAGAAAGAAATACCCCGGTAGAGAAGCTGCATGAAAATAGATTTAAAAATATGAAGATAGCTTAAGGGAACTTTAGGACAACACAAAACACAACAACATTCAAATCATAGGTATACCAGAAGAAGAAAAGTAGCAAAGGATAGAAACCCTGATTGAAAAAATAATGACAAGAATATTCCCTTACCTGGAGAGAAGGAAGCACCATATGAGTTCAGGAAGCACAGAGGGTCCCAATAATATGAACCCAAAGAGGTCTTCTCCAAGACACATCATAATTAAAATGCCAAAATACTTAAAAAAATTGTTGTTCAAGTACAATTATCTCCCTTTTCCCTGACCACTGTCTCCCCACCCCAGACATCCCCGTTTCCCACCCTCGATTGTACCTTCCTTTGGCTTTGTCCATGTGTCCTTTATACTTGTTCCTTAACAACCCTTCCCTCTTTTTCCCCATTATCCTCTCCCACCTCCCCACTGGTTACTGCCAGTTTGTTATTAATTTCAAAAACAAAAAGGGAATCTTAAAGACAGCAAAGGAAATGCAGGAAGTAATATACAAGGAAGCTCTGATAAGGCTAGCAGCTGACTCCTCAACAGAAACACTACAATCCAGAAAGGAATGTCAAGAAAAATTCCAAGTAATGAAAAGCAAAGGCCTGCCACCAATACTACTCTACCCAGCAAGGATCTCAGTTAAAATGGAAGGTGAAATAAGGAGTTTCCCAGACAAAAGAAGGATGAAAGCATACCCTCCACCAAACTAGCCCTGCAAGAGATCCTAAAAGGACTGCTTAAGAAGAGGAAAAAAAAAGAGTGAAAGAGAGAGTGGAACACAGATTCAAAAACATAAAATTGCAATAAATAAGTACCTATCCATAACAACCTTAAATATTAATGGATTAAATGCTCCAATCAAAAGACATAGGGTACCTGATGGATAAGAAAACATGACCTGCTTATAAACTGCCTACAAGAGACCTCAGAACAAAAGACCTACACAGACTGAAAGTGAAGGGTTGGAAAAAATATTCCAAGCACATGAATAGGAAAAAACAGCTGGGATGGTAATACTTATAATATATATTTTAAAAACCCTTCAAATCGTAGGCAATAAAGAAACACAGAAGAATATGTTTTAATAATCAAGGGAAAAGCAAGCAAAATATAACCAGAGACAGTGAAATTAAGAACAAACTGACAGTAACCAGAGGGGTCATGGGAAGAAATAAAGAGGGGAAAAGGGGAAGGGGTCTTCAGGAACATGTATAAAGGACACATAGAAAACACTAAAGGAGCTTAGGATACAGGGTGAGAGGTGGGGATGGCTGGGGTGGGAGGGAGTGGTGGAGGGAAAATAGAGACAACTGTACTTGAACAACAAAATATAATAAAAATAGGAATAAAAAATAAAAATTAAAAAAGGGAAAAAGGACAATGACCCCCCAAAAGAAAAGAAAAATCCATCAAAAATACATAAACATAAGAAACATATATGAACCCAACCTAGGAGCATCCAAATATATAAGGAAAATCTTGGAGGACTTCAAGAAAGATATAAACAGCAACACACTTATACTGGGGGACTTTAACACCACTTCACAGTGGATAGATCTTCCACACAAAATATCAAGAAGGATATTGTGGTATTAAACAATACCCTAGATCAAGTGGGCTTAAATTATATACAAAGAATCTGTCATCCCCCCAAAGCAAAATATACATTCTTTTCAAATGCCCATGATATATTTTCAAAGATAGACCACATAATAGGACAGAAAACAAGCCTCAATGAATTCAAAACAATTGAAATCATATCAAACATCTTGGACCACAAGGACCTGAAATTAAAGGCCAACCTCAAAGAAAAAAAAATTCAAAAACATTCAATTCAAGGAGATTGAACAACATTCGATTAAATAATGAATGGGCCAAGAAGGACATCAAGGAAGAAATCCAACAGTTTCTGGAAACAAATGAAAATGAACACACAACAGTCCAAAACTTATGGGACACAGCAAAGGCAGTCTAGAGAAAGAAGTTCATAGCAATACAGGACTACCTAAGAAAGAAACATTTCAAATAAACAACCTAATCCTACATCTACAGGAACAGGAGGAACGACATCAAACAAATCCCAGAGTGAGCAGAAGGAAGGAAATAACAAAGATCAGAGCAGAATTAACTGACATGGAAACTAGAACAATTAAAGGCATCAGTAAATGCAGGAACTGGCTGTGAGCATTATGCTAAGTGAAATAAGCCAGGCGGTAAGGGACAAATACCATATGATCTCACCTTTAACTGGAACATAATCAACAATAGAAAAAAGCAAACAAAATATAACCAGAGACATTGAAGTTAATAACAATCTAGGAGAGAACCAAGATGGTGGCGTAGGTAGACACACTGCGCCTCCTCGCACAACCAGAACTGACAGAAAATCGAAGGGCAAGGAAGTCCAACACCAAGGAAAAAAGGATAAACATTCATCCAGACAGGTAGGAGGGGCGGAGACGGGCAGCCGGGGAGGAGAGGACTCTTGTGGTGGTGGTGGGACCCAGACTGATGAACGGGGCAGGCAGTCTGACCACTGGCAGACCCTGTGGCCCCACATTGGCACACAGATAAACCAAGAGGGCTGGACTCAGAGTGGCAGAGAACATGGCAGGCAGAGCGGCGGGTAGCACCCTGCAGCCCCACACTCACGCACAGATAAACCAGACAATGCTGGGGAGCAAAGCAGACCGCGCAACCCAGGGCTCCAGCGTGGGAAAATAAAGCCTCAAACCTCTGATTGAAAACGTCCGTGGGGGTTGGGGCGGCAGCAGGGGAGACTCCCAGCCTCACTGGACAGGTTGTTGGAGAGACCCAGAGGAGCCTGGGGCGTGCACAGGCTCACCCACTCAGAAACCAGCACCAGAGGGGCCCAGTTTGATTGTGGGTAGCAGAGTGAAAGACTGGAATCTGGTGGAGAGGGGAGCAGGCGCCATTGCTCCCTCTCGGCCCCTCCCCCACGTACAGCAGCACAGCACAGCGACCAGCGTTACTCCGCCCTGGTGAACACCTAAGGCTCCGCCCCTTAAAGTAACAGACGCAGACGCACCAAGACAAAAAAGAAAAAATGGCCCAAATGACAGAACACTTCAAAGCTCCAGAAAAAATACAACTAAGCGAGGAAGAGATAGCCAACCTATCGGATGCACAGTTCAAAACACTGGTTATCAAGATGCTCACAGAATTGGTTGAATCTGTTCAAAAACCAGATGAAAAAATGAAGCCTATGCTAAGAGAAACAAAAGCAAATGTACAGGGAACCAATAGTGATGCGAAGGAAACTGGGACTCAAATCAACGGTGTGGACAAGAAGGAAGAAAGAAACATCCAACCAGAAAAGAATGAAGAAACAAGAATTCAGAAAAATGAGGAGAGGCTTAGGAACCTCCAGGACATCTTGAAACATTCCAACATCCGAATTATAGGTGTGCCAGAAGGAGAAGAGGAAGAACAAAAAATTGAAAACTTATTTGAACAAATAATGAAGGAGAACTTCCCCAGTCTGCCAAAGGAAATAGACTTCTAGGAAGTCCAGGAAGATCAGAGAGTCCCAAAGAAGCTGGACCCAAAGAGAAACACACCAAGGCACATCATAATTACATTACCTAAGATTAAATAGGAGAGAATCTTAGAAGCAGCAAGAGAAAAGGACACAGTTACCTACAAAGGAGTTCCCATAAGACTGTCAGCTGATTTCTCCAAAGAGACCTTACAGGCAAGAAGGGGCTGGCAAGAAGTATTCCAAGTCATGAAAGGCAAGGAACTACATCCAAGATTACTGTATCCAGCAAAGCTATCATTTAGAATGGAAGGGAAGATAAGGAGCTCCTCAGATAAGGTCAAGTTAAAGGAGTTCATCATCACCAAGCCCTTATTATATGAAATGTTAAAGGGAGTTACCTAAGAAAAAGAAGATCAAAAATAGGAACAGTAAAAGTCACAGCAAACTCACAGTTATTAACGACCACACCTAAAACAAAAACAAGAGCAAACTAGGCAAACAACTAGAACTGGAACAGAACCATAGAGATGGAGATCACATGGAGGGTTGTCAATAGGGGAGTGGGAGGGGGAGAGAGGGGGGAAAGGTACAGAGAATAAGTAGCATAGATGATAGGTGGAAAATACACAGGGGGGAGGGCAAGAATAGTGTAGGAAATGTAGAAGTCAAAGAACTTATAAGTATGACCCATGGACATGAAGTATAGGGGGGGAATGTGGGAGGGAGGGGGTGGGCAGGATGGAGTGGAGTGAGGGGGGCGGGAAATGGGACAACTGTAATAGCATAATCAATAAATATATTAAAGAAAATGAAGAACGGGTAAAGAATAATAAAAACAGCTTTATCGTAAAAAAAAAAAAAAGAACAATCTAACAATAGCCAGAGGAGTGGGGGGAGGGACAGTGGGGAGAGGGGTTTACAGGAACTACTATAAAGGACAAAATCAAGGGGGAGGGTGGAAGCAGGGGAGGGTGGAGGCGAGGGAGGGAGGTGGGTTTGGCTGGGGTGGGGTGGAGGGATGGGGAGAAAATGCAGACAACTGTAATTAAATAACAATAAAAAATTTTAAAAAAGAAATGCAAAAAAAAAAAAAGAATCCTGAACCACCCAAAAAAGTAAAGAAAGAAAATTAGCAAGCCATTCAGCAGACTCATCAAGAAAAAAGAGAGAGGACCCAAATAAATAAGAAATGAAAGAAGAGAGATTACAGTGGGCACTACAGAAATGCAAAAGATTTGAAGAAATTACTACAAAGAACTAAATGGCAAGAAATTTGAAAACCTGGGTGAAATGAACAAATTTCTAGAAAAGTAAAATTTTCCAAAACTGAAACAAGAAGAAACGCTGAATAGACTGGTAACAGCTAGTGAAATTGAAGCAGTAATCAAAAACTCCCAGCACACAATCCTTGTCCAGAAAGTTTCACAGGAGACTTTTATAAAATATTCAAGGAACAGCTAAACTCTGTCATTACCAGAATATTCCAAAAAATCCAAGAAAAGGAAAGACTCCCAAACTCACTTTTTTGGCCAGCATCATCCTAATCCAAAAACCAGATAAAGACACAAGAAAGAAAGAAAACTACAGGCCAATATCACTGATAAATGTAAATGGTAAAATGCTCAACAATATATTGGCCAACAGGATCTAACAATACATTAAAAAGATTATATACCATGATCAAGTGGGATTCATCCCGGAGATGCAAGGATGGTATAATATTTGCAAATCAATAAACATAATACATAAAATAAACAAAAAGACAAAAATCACATTATCATATAAATAGATGCTGAAAATGCATTTGATAAGGTATAACACCCATTTATTATAAAACCACTCAGCAAAGTGGGAATAGAGGGAGCACACCTCAACATGATAAAGGCCATATATGAGAAACCTACAGCTAACATCATACTCAATGGGCAAATACTAATAGTTCTCCCACTAAGATCAGGAACAAGACAAGGGTGTTCACTTCCACCATTTCTTTTCAAGATAGTATTGGAAGTTATAGTCACAGTGCTCAGATTAAAAAAAAAAACACAAAAACATCCAAATTGGAAAGGAGGAAACAAAACTGTCATTGTTTGAAGATGATATGATAGTGTACATAGAAACCCTATACTCCACCAAAATCCACTTGACCTAAAAAGTGACTTTGGCAAAAGAGTGGGATACAAAGACAATATTCAGAAATTGAAGGCATTTTTGTACACCAGCAAGGAAATATCAGAAACAGAAATCAGGAAAAAATCTCATTTGCTATAGCAACAATAAAAATGAAGTACCTAGGAGTATACCTAACCAAGGAGGTAAACGATCTGTACTCAGAAAACTACACAAAACTGAAGAAGGAATTAAGGAAGATACAAACCAATGGAAGCATATACTGTGTTCATGGTTTGGAAGAATTAACATCATCAAAATGTCCATATTACCCAAAACAATTTATAGATTCAATGCAATGCCTATTAACGTACCAATGAGATATTTCCCAGACATAGAACAAACATTTCAAAAATAAATATAGAACTATAAATGACCCTGAAAAACTACAGCAATTTTGAGAAACAAATAAAAAGTAGGAGGGATCACAATACCTGATATCAAAACATATTATAAGGCCATGGTAGTCACAACAGTCTGGTAATAGCATAAGAACAGATCCATAGATCATGGGAGAAAAATAGGGAGCCCACAAATAAACCCAAATCTCTATGGTCAATTAATATTTGACAAAGGGAGCAGAAGCATAAAATGGAGTAAAAACATCCTCTTTAACAAATCATGTTGAGAGATCTGAACAGCTACTTGCAAGAAAATGAAACTCGATCACCAACTGACACCATACACCAAAATAAAAGAATGGGAAAAAAAGTGTAACTCATGACAACATAAAAGTCCTAGAGGGTATCAAAGACAGGAAAACTTCACATATTTTATGGAGCAATATTTTCACCAATATATCCCCTAGAGCAAGCCACATAAAGGAAAGAATAAACAAATGGGACTTCATCAAAATAAAAAGCTTCTGCTCAGCTACAGAAAACATCAGCACAATGAAAAGTGAACCAACTGCTTGGGAAAATATATTTGCAAATGAAACCTCAACAAAGATTTGATTCCCAAAATATATAAAGAACTTACACCACTCCACTCCAGGAAGAGAAACAATCCAATTAAAAAAGGGCAAAGGACCTTCACACATACTCCTTTAAGGAGAATATTCACTAGCTATCAGGGAGATGAAAATTAAAACCATAATGAGATACCACTCCACCACAATCAGAATGGTCATCATAAACAAATCAACAAACCACAAGTGCTGGTCAGGTGTGGTGAGAAGCGAACCACAGTATACTGTTGGTGGGAATGCAGACTGGTACAGCCAGTGTGGAAAACTGTAAGGAATATCCTCAGAAAACTGAAAATGGAACTGCTTTTTGACCCAGCTATTCCACAGCTGGCTTATGCCCTAAGAATCCTGAAACAACAATTCAAAAGAATCTAAGCACCCCAATGTTCATATCAGCACAATTTACAATAGCTAAGTGCTGGAAACAAATTAAGTACCCATTGATAAATGAGTGCATCAAAAAACTATGATACCTTTACACAATGGAATACTACACTGCAGAAAAAAGAAGGAGCTCCTACCCTTCACAATAGCATGTATGGATCTGGAGAGCATTATGCTAAGTGAATTAAGCCAGACAGTGAAAGACAAGTACCTTATGATCTCATCTATAAGTGGAACCCAATCAGGAAAACAAACAAGCCAGCAAAATATAACTAGAGACATTGAAAATAAGAGCAAACTGACCATAACCAGCGGGGAAATGTAGTACAATGGGGCAAGAAGGAAAAGGGGTATCAAGGAGCAAGTATAAAGGACCTATGGACAAAGTCAAACTTGGTAGAATTGAGGGTGGGAATTAGGGGTTGTTGAGGCTGAGGAGCATGGTGAGGAGAAAATGGAGACAACGGTATTTGAAAAAATATATAAAATAAAATAAAGGTTAGAAATAAACAAATGGGACTACAAGTTTAAAAGCTTCTGCACAGCTGAAGAAAACATCATCAAAATGAATAGGGAACAACCATATGGGAAAATATGTTTGCAAATGATACTTCAGACAGAAGTTTGATCTCCAATATATATATATAAAGAGCTCCTACCCTTTTCGACAGCATGGATGGAACTGGAAAGCATTATGCTAAGCAAAATAAGCCAGGCGGTGAAAGACAAATACCATATGATCTCACCTTTAACAGGAACCTAATCAACAAAACAAACAAGCAAGCAAAATATAACCAAAGACACTGAAATTGAAAAAGGCCAACAGTGGCTTTTTCTCAATTCCCAGAGGGGAGAGGGGAGGGAATTTCCCAGAGGGGAGAGGGGTGGGAATTTCAGGGAAAAAGGGTGAAGGGTTTGTAGGAACAATTATAAAGGACACATGGACAATAATGGGGAGGCTGGAAATGGGAGGGGGGTGGAAATGGGAGGGAGGTGAAGAGGGCTGGGGGTTAGGCTGGGGTGGGGGGAAAAGGCAGAGAACTGTACTTGAACAACAATAAAATTAGAGAAAGGAGAAAAAAAGAACTCACATGACTGCACTCCAGGAAGACAAACAACCCAATTTAAAAATGGGCAAAGGACCTGAACAGACAAGACACTTCTCCATGAAGGAAATACTGTGGGCTTAGAGAGAGATGAAAGGATGCTTCGCATCACTAGCCATCAGAATGATGAAAATTAAAACCACAATGAGATACCACTTCACACTGGTCAGAATGGCCATAATAAACAAATCAACAAACAAGTGCTGGTGAGGTTGTGGAAAAAATGTAACCCTAGTACACTCTTTTTGGGAATGCAGACTGGTGTAAGCACTCTGGAAAACAGTATGCAATTTCCTTGAAATCCCATAGGTGGAACTGCCCTTTCACCTAGCTGTTCCACTGCAGGGATTATACCCTAAGAATCATGAATCACAAATTCAGAATTACCTGGTCACCCCAAGGTTCATAGCATTATTTCCAACAGCCAATTGCTGAAACAGCCTAAGTGCTCATCAGTAAATGAGTAGATCAAAGAACTGTGGTACATTTACACAATGGAATACTATGCAGCAGAAAGAAAGAAGGAACTCCTGCACTTCGTGACAGCATGGATACAATCTGAGAGTATTATGCTAAGTGATATAAGCCAGGTAATGAAAGACAAATTCCATATGATCTCACCTATACGTGGAACCTAATCAACAAAATAAAAAAAGGGAGAACAATAGAACAAAAGGCATGGAAATAAAGAACAAAGTGACAGTGACCAGAGGGTAGGGGTGGGGGATAATGACAGAAAGACAAGGTGCAATCAAGGAACATGTATAAAGGACCCCTGGATAAAGACAGTGGTGGGGTATTGTATGTGGGATCTGGGTATGGCAGGAGAGAGTACTGGGGAAAAATGTGGACAACTGTAATTGAACAACCATAAAAAATAATGAGAAAACCTTTGTTAACCTAGTGAAGGAAATAGACCTACATATCTAGGAAGCATATAGAATTCCACAGAAAGGGAATCAAATGAACCCACACCAAGACACACATATAAAATGCCAAAAGTTAAAGACAAAGGGAATGGACTCTGCACATCTTATTTATAGATTAGCCTCCCACAGTCCCCTCTGCAAAGGGACTCTATGGCCTAGCATCCCCATTTCTACCACCAGTGATCATGTGCCAAGGCCTATGAGGGGTCACCACCAAGGTTTCCTTCAGTCCACAAGCAAGAGTATGGCAGCCATCCCCTCCAGCAGCTCAGTTGTGGTTACCCACAGCTACTACTGGCACCACTTGGGCTACACTTCCAGTAACAGCTCCTGTGGAAATACCAAGTAGCATGGTGAAGCCACCCTCCACTACCCTGGTCTCCCCAAGGCTGACCCAGGTCACTAGTGGCTGAATTTCTTTTTGGGGAAGTTCACTCTTCTGTTCATGGCCACAGTGTTGGAAACCCCAGGCCTGCAGCAACATATTCACCTGTGATCTGGCTTGGGAAGCCACAAGGAAGCCATCTGGTGGCCAGCTCAGGAAAGTCAATGCCAGGCCCCCATCCTGAATGACCACCACATCAGCTATCAGACTCCCAGGTGTATTAGGCCCTTTTGAGCCTCCCCCACCTATCCTCTTCTACCCCCTCTCTCCTACGTTACCCCACCCCATAGATCAGGCTAGCTGCCACAAACAGAAGCAGTTGGGTTCTTTTATAGAAAAACAGCAAAACACTAAAAGGGAAGTTGAGAAAATCCACTCTTTACTACACAAGCCACATGTGAGCCTTCCTTACACCCCATAACCATGTGCCTTGCACCAAGTGGAAAAATAAACAAGCATCCAGCAAATAAAGAAATTCAAAATAATCTTGAAAGTAGCAGGACAAAAGCAATCAGTTACCTACAAGGGAGATGCCATAAGACTGTCAGCTGAATTCTCAACAGAAACCTTTGAAGACTAGAAGAGATTGGCAAAAAATATTCAAATTCTTGAAAAGCAAGAATATACAGTCAAGATTGCTCTACCCAGCAAAGCTATTATTTAGAATCAAAGAACATATAAAGACCTTCCCAGACAAGAAAAAGCTAAAGAAGCTCATTACCACTGAACCAATATTATCTGACATGTTAAAGTTTCTTTAAAAAGGAGGGAAAATCAACAATATGAAGAATGAAATGGCAATAAATTTATATATATCCATAACTGAGTCAAAAACAGAATGAGCATACAAGCAGAAAAGAAACAGACTCACAGATACAGAGAACATTTTGACAGTTGCCGAATAAAAGGGGGATGGAGATGTGGATGGAAAAGGTCAAGGAATTAAGAAATACAAATTGGTCATTGTGGCTTGGTTGAGTGTCAACCCAAGAATAGAAAGGTCATTGGTTTGATTCCTGGTCAGGGCACATGCCTGGGTTGTGGACCCAGTCCCCCATCAGGGCACTGTGGAAGGCAATCAACCAATGTTTCTCTCTCCTTCTCTTTCTGCCTCCCTTTTCCATCTCTCTAAAAATAAATAAATATTTATAAAAAATACAAATTGGTAGCTACAGGGTAGTCATGGGGATGTAAAGAACAGCATAGGGAATAATATAATAGCCCGTAAGTCAATGATTGGATCAAAAAATTATGGTGCATTTACACAATGGAACACTACACAGCAGAAAGAAAGAAGGAGCTCCTACCATTTGTGACAGCATGGATGGAAATGGAAAGCATTATGCTAAGTGAAGTAAGCCAGGTGGTAAAAGACAAATACCATATAATCTCACCTAAGTGGAACCTAATCAGGAAAACAAACAAGCAAGCAAAATATAACTAGAGACATTGAAATAAAGAACAAACTGACAGCAACCAGAGGGGATGGGGGAGAGGATAATGGGGGAAAAAAGGGGAAGGGTCATCAAGGAACATGTATAAAGGACCAATGGGCAAAGCCAAAGGGGCGTAGGATCGAGGGTGGGAGGTGGGGGTGTGTGGGGTGGGGCAAAGTAGTGGTGGGAAAATGGAGACAACTGTATTTGAATAACAATAAAAATAATATTCTAATATTAGAATAATAATATTCTAATATTCTTTTTAAATTTTTTTATTGTTATTCAATTACAGTTGTGTGCTTTTTAATAACATGTATGGTGTGAAGTGGGTATGAGGTTTATCAGAATGGTCACTTAGTAAGTTATATAATGTCTAATCACTGGGGTGTAACCCTGGAACAAATATAATATTGCATGTCAATGACACCCAAGTTCCCTTAGAAGCAACCTAGAAGTAAGGGTATCTGAGATAAATGAGCACTTTTAATGGATTATGCCACTCCCCCTGAGAGGTACAAGAGACAAATCCTAATGCCCTGATTTGCCTTCTTACATTTTATTCCTTTTGTTCACTCAGACATTTTTAAGATTAGATAGTCTGCTTTTGTCTCTGTTTGGGCATCTATTTCTCCTTAGCCTCTCTTTTTCTGATTCTGCTTCAAAGGTGTTGCAGTTGCACCTTTCGAAAGTAGAGATGACACATTTAAACATATCTGCATTATTTTCACTGGATAACTCTCAGACCAAAAGTTGGGTATGCCTATTGACCAACCCTGGGTACTGAAAATAAGGAACATTATCACATAGGTGAAAATTGAGGTTTGCCCTTATCTAAGGAGGGAGAGGAAGAACTGAGCCGGCGCAGGCACTTCACTGGTTCACAGCCTGGTCTTCTTTGCCCCTCATGATGCTGTTGCTCTGTGGGTCTCACATAGCCATAGTGTAGGGGATGTGAATGACTCTTCTATTTGCTTTGTAGAATGAGCCTTTTGCTGAGAAAAATTGATAAGCTTAGGAAAATGTAGGGAGAGCTCTGTAGGCCACTTTCTTTTTTGGAGACTCAGCAGAAAAAAAGTGAGAAAACAAGTATCACTGACAGGCGTGCAAACCAATTGCAGGAATCAACACATCATGAGTTGGTTGTATGATAAGCAGTTAGACAAGAGCAAATCAAAGACAAGTACAAAAGGTCACCAGTGCATATATCCCCAGGTATCTAGCAATGGACAAAACTGTAAAACAAGACCTCAGTTCCAGGGAAACCTTTCCTTTAATAGCACATCACTGGTCATGTGGTTTGGATCCGCTGACCTTTCATATCACTGGTCATGCTGTTTAGACCTCCACCTTTCCTCCCTAAAGATAACATCTAGGCCTCAGTTGTATTTCAGCTCCAGACCCAGAAAGGCAACAAAACTAAACAATTGATGAGACAAGTGATGCTGTGGATACCTCAGGACCAGATGCATTGACTAATGACCTTTTGCCCTGCCTCTGACCAATCAGTGGAGGCCATGATCCTGAAAGGACACACCTAAGAATCTGATGAATATTCTATTGAGATCCTCCCTTGACACTTCCCCTAAGATTCCATCTGCAAGAGAGAGATAAAAACCTTCAAAACAAAGGACCCAGCATGCACTCTCCCTGTGGGGAGCATGCATGTACCATTCCTTTCCCCCTCATTAACACCCCCCCATGCACACATCTTCTAAACTCTAAGGCACCCCACAAGACTTGCGATAAGGGGAGATGAAAGCAGCAGCAGCTCATCCTGTGATAACCTGATAACTCCATAAACTGTCTCCAAGGCCCCCTTTCTCTGATATCCCAGTGAGACAAAGACATTCAGCCTGGGTTCTTTTGTTGCTTTTTCTATACTAAGCCCTTCCTTGTTTCACTGGTATGAGTGTGCTTTTGCTGTGGCCAATAAATTCTTGCTTGCTATGTTGCACTTTGTCTCTTGACTGAATTTTTTCTTTCAAGAAGACAAGAACCGAGGTATTGTCATTTTGCTGGTAAGAGTTGTGCTCCAGAGGCTCCTCAAGGCACAATTTCAGGTGGATGTTTCCACAGATGGGGCCCCAGATCCTTCCAAAGGAATGGAAAGATCCAGGATTAGTCAAGAATAATGGATGGTCAACAAGAAATTATGTACTAACATGCTTTCTCTTTTCTAGAACAGAGCCACAAATCAGTCCACATGAGACTGTTTTTATTGTTAAGGGTTTTGTGGGTCTCATAATTTCAGATAAGGGACTGTGGACCAGTGTTACCTTTCATATGACATTTTTATTTGGACATATTTCTTATTAATAATAAAGTACAAAATTCATATTTTTAAACATTTGCATGAAAACCCCCCAAAGTTTGTAATTCTAGTCTGGTTTTCATTCTTCACACCCTATAACATTGGTTCTCAAACTACATGGTACATCAAAATCATCTGCAGAATTGGGTAAATATGTTTCTTTCTGGGATCCACAGCCAGGGATTGACATTTATAAAACTACCCAGATGATCACGATGCAGGTTGGACCCCTAAAAAGCAGCCCTTGACATTTGTTGCTTAAGTGCAATCAGAAGGCTTGGAACAAAGGGACATTCTACAGATGTCACCAGATTTCAGTGGCAGTAGATGACATTTGAGTGTATTGAGTCTCAAACATTCCCTGGTGTAGATCATGTCTGGAGGAGATTGTTCCCAGTCTTCCTGGGTAGGGAGAGCAGGGACTCAGGAATTAGGATTATGAGAAGAGACAGGAACTAATGCTGGACTCCTGCACATGTACCAGATGCTTTGCTTTTCAGAGCCTGAGTCACTAAATAACCACAGCATGATTCTCAGTGTTTATTTCTCCATTCTTGCTGGAGAAAAAAGATCAGAGAGATGAAGATCCATCTCAGAGAGGTAGGTTTAAAGTGTTTTTGGAGCTAATACTTTTACCCTTTTTTTTGTTTGACTTTATACTTAGTCACATAAAAATATCACATGTAAATTCCTAAGATACTGTATAGGTATAAGTGGACTATTATTAAGTGATATTACAGGAAATTGTAGAAATCGTCATAGAAGACTTAGTGAAACTGAACTTCAACTTTGGTGACTAATGTTTCTATTTTATTTTTTTTTATTTTTTAAAGAATATTTTATTGATTATGCTATTATAGTTGTCCCAGTTTTCTCTCCCCTTTATCCCCCTCCACCCTTCATGTCCACAGGTCATGTCCATGGGCTGTAAATGTAAGTTCTTTGGCTTCACTATTTCCTATACTATTTTTAACCTCCACCTGTCTATTTTATGCCTACAAATTATACTTCTCATTTCTTGTACCTTTTCACCCTATTCTCTTCCTCCCCCTCCATATTGACAACCTTCCATGTGATCTCCATTTCTGTGATTCTATTCCTGTTCTAGTTGTTGGCTTAGTTTTTGTTTTTGTTTTTTAAGTTAAGTTGTTGATAGTTGTGAGTTTGTTGTCATTTTACTGTTCATAGTTTTGATCACCTTTTTCTTAGATAAGTTCCTATAACATTTCATATAATAATGGCTTGGTAATGATGAACTCCTTTAACTTTACCTCATCTAGGAAGTACTTTACCTGCCCTTTCATTCTAAATGATAGATTTGCAGGATAGAGTAATCTTGGATGTAGGCTCTTGGCTTTCGTGACTTTAAATACTTCTTTCCAGCCCCTTCTTGTCTATAAGGTTTCTTTTGAGAAATCAGCTGATAGTCTTATGGGAACTCCTTTGTAAGCTTTCCTCTTGCTGCTTTTAAGATTCTCCCCTTATTTTTAATCTTGGGTAACTTAATTGTTATGTGCCTTGGTGTATTCCTCCTTGGGTTCAATTTATTTGGTACTCTCTGAGCTCCTGGACTTCCTGGAAGTCTATTTCCTTTGCCAGCTTGGAGAAGTTTTCCTTCATTATTTGTCCAAATAAGTTTTCAATATCTTGCTCTTTCTCTTCTCCTTCTGGCACTCCTATGATTTGGATGTTGGAGTGTGTTGGGAACCGCCCTGCCTGGTTTCAGAGGCTGTAACCCCTCATGGTTAAGGCTGAGTCAGAGTTGGGACCATAAGCCACTAAGGAGACAAAGCTTGTCTCCCTGGCAGGTGTGCCACCCCTGCCCACTTCACCCTGCTTGGCCCTGAGCTTGGCCAGTTAGCCAATGACGGGTAAGAATCCTCAAGGGATGATCAACCTAAGACAGGCTCTGGTCATGGAAGAGGCCTGCAGGGAAGGACTCGGGGGGCTGTGGAAAAAGGGGGTGATGGACCCTCGCCCCTCGGCTTTGAAATAGCCTGAGTCCTCATTCTGTCTGCAAGAAGTCTCCTAATCACTTGGCTGCCTTACTTCCCTTGCCTGACTTAAGCCTGAAGCAATAACAGAGGGCAGTGCAGTCCTGTGCTGGGAGGGGCGGATTCCCTGGGGAATCAGGCCTAACAAAAATACATACATTCCTGTGAAACCTACTTAATTTGTACCCTCAGTTTACGAGATAAGGGTCCAGACCTGAGATGAGTCTGGCGCCTGAAGTTTTATGGCCCTCTAACTAATTGGCTGTAACTCAGAATAAGCCCTCAGAGTTCTCTGTAAATCTTGTATTGTTTAACCCTTACTGGCTGACAATGATTGAGGAGCTTTATCTGTATTCCTATGCGAATGAACCTAATAAAAGCCATGGAGAGAAAGGCTCTGGGCCCTTCTCCTTTGAGAGATTGGCCACCTTTCCTCCCCAAGCAGATCATGTCTTGGTAGTCTTATTCTTCATCCGTGGCAGAACCGGGGGGCTGCGTTAAAGCCCCCCGACAGGAGTGTTTGAAGTTGTCCAAGAGGTTCCTCTTCCTCTCCTCATTTTTTTTTTTTAATTCTTGTTTTTTCATTCTTTTCTGGTTGGATGTTTATTTCTTCCTTTTGTAACAAATAATTGATTTCATTGTATATTTTTCTTTATTTCACTTTGTATAACCTTCATTTCTTCCTTCATTTTGTGACCAAACTCACTCATTCTTTGAGCATCCTGATTACCAGAATTTTGAACTCTGCATCTGATAGGTTGGCTCTCTTTATCGTTCAGTTCTGTTTTTGGAGCTTTTATCTGTTCTTTCATTTGGGGCATATTTTTTTGACTTGTGTGCATGTTATGTTGTAAGATGGGGAGCCTTAGGTATTGGCCAGGGTGGGGCAACCCTGTCCACTGTTTTGTGGCACTGTCTGTGGGGGACGGGATAGAGAGGGAACAATGCCACTTGCTGGGCTCTTGACCCACATCCACTCACTTTCCTCGCTTCTCACAAGTGATTGTGACCTTTCAGGTGCTGATTCTCAGGTTGGTGGATTTGTGTACCTTCTAGGATTCTGTAGTCCTCACCATCACATTCTCCTATGAGACTGGGAATTTCTCCTGCCTTTGCAAACCCCATAGGATTTTACAGCCAGAAGTTTTGAGTCTTTAGCTTCCTGGTCAGCCAACCCCCTCCTCTCCTAGGCTCCTCTGCCTGGCTGCACATCCTCTCTGCCTAGCTGTCTGTCTCAGCCCCTCTTACATGTCAGGATGAAAGTTTCTTTAACTCCTTGGTTCCTTGGTCATTGGAGTTTCATACAGTTTGATTTTCTGGAAGTTCTGGGGTTGGGTTTTTTTTTTTTTTTTTTGAAATTGGTTGTTATCCTTCTTTTGATTATGTGAGGAAGTGAAGTGTTTCTAACTACTCCTCCATGTTAGCCAGAGTTCCTCCTTTACCCTTGTTTATTTATTCTTCTTTTCTCTTTTTCTAATGGCAAACACAGGGGTATGTGTTAACATCATTTCTCAGTGCATTCTCATTCTTAGTCCTTGGAGGCCCTTTTCTTGTTTTATTTTAATTGTTTTTTCCCTATTTCCCCATAATTTTTCCCCTATGAACTGATTAGATGTTTTTGATGTACTATATAGTTTGGAAAACAATGTTACAGTGTGGCAAGAAGGAAATAGAATAGAATGATAGATATTTTTATGCAGAAGTTTAAAAATACTAATTTTGCACCTCATTATTGATAAGAATTATGTCCTTCCTGTATCACCACTTTAGTGGTCTGCATGTATCCTTGTGAACCCTACTGTGCTTCTAGCCTGTGTATGATTCTCTCTGACATGAAAATCCTGGTGTGCTTAAGGAGTTCCCTATGGGAGTTCTTGGGATACATCCTGGGGAATGGGGTTTCTATATTCTGGGGATTATAAAAGCACCATATTCACTTTTCAATGTGTGTGGAAACCCAAGCTTTACCATGGCATTTGTTGCAAAACTATGAAAGTGGCCACTTAACAAGCTTTTCTTAAGCTTAGACTTTGAGCACATTTAAACTTTCTGGACTACAAACATTAGAGAAATGATAAAAATTTAGCTTTTGAACAAAGTTCAAAACATTGTTCATCTAGAACAATGAACAATTTTTACAAGGAAAAAAATTGAGACTGAGAATGGTTATGACCTAAGGGTTTGTGGAGAAAGAGAACTTCCTTGGAAGTCTAATGTTATAGAAGAATATACTTGGGGTGAAGCAAGCCTGGGCTTGAATGCCAGCTCTGCTGTGTTCCTGGGCAAGTGATGTCCTCTCTGGGCCATGAAGACAGAAACATGTACCCTTTAGAGAAGCAGTGAGGATGGAGTCCAGATCATCTATCTCTCTTTCCTTTTAATTTCCAGTCTTGTGTTCCATCTGCTGTGTGAGGCTGCCCCACTCATTTATGAATAGAGTGTGCTCTCAGAACAGTCAGATTCTTTACATTTTTTATATTCTATGATTCGTTTCTCTACATTTAGATTCATTAATAATTTATTAAAAAGCATAATTTTTTACCTGACAAGGAATTTAGTGGTAATCACCTAAGACATTTGCAAAACCCTGACATATGAGACCTTAATGCATACATATAAAATGTCCAAACCTTTTAGAAATAATGTTGTCATTAATGACATTTACTGTTTTTCTTTTCCAAAAATTTTCTTTGGAAAATTATTTTTTATTACTATTAAGATAGGAGATTTGGCTTAACATTTACAAGTGTATCAGATCTGGTAAAGTGATCACTCTTACAAGATCTGCAGCTACATCTGCCACTTTTGGATAGAGGGACAGAAGGGGACGCAGCAGCTTTATTTGCATTGACAAAAAAAAACAAATATAACACCCCCCCCCCCCCCGCCCCCGCCCCTGAAAATGCAGCACAGTTGTTTTAACCAGTACTGACCACATGAGGGTGCTTTAAGCATTTTCTGCACAGTCTAATAACCTCCCAATATAATATAATCTCCTGCTCCAAGAACAGGACCAACTTTTGATCAAAGTAATAGATCCTATTCCAGAAGGACTACCAGTTCTGGTTGTTTGAGGTGTCCGTTGTCACTAAAAATACTGGCAGTTTAAAGTCATGTAGAAATTATGCAGACATTGCAAGATTCCTCTGTGGAAATGGATTGTCTGTAACAAGTTATTTTTGCAGCTGAAGTAATAATTATATTGGCAAATAATACCCAGACTACATATGTTCTATTTTACAAAACCAGGCAATGTGGTTTGTGCCCAAGGTTTTTTTTTTTTTTTTTTAAGTTTCCTCTCTAGGGTTTATTTATTATTTTTTTTAAATTTTATTGTTGTTCAAGTACAGTTCTCTGCCTTTTCCCCTCACCCCAGCTTAAGCCCCAGCCCTCCCCACCTCCCTACTGTTTCCACCACCCTCATTATTGTCCATGTGTCCTTTATAATTGCTCGTACAAACCCTTCACCCTTTTCCCTTGAAATTCCCTCCCCTCTCTCCTCTGGTCACTGTCAGCCTGTTCTCAATTTCAGTGTCTTTGGTTATATTTTCCTTGTTTGTTTGTTTTGTTGATTATGTTCCTATTAAAGGTGAGATCATATGGTATTTGTCTTTCACCACCTGGCTTATTTCACTTTGCATAATGCTTTCCAGTTCCATCCATGCTGTTGCAAAGGGTAGGAGCACCTTCTTTCTTTCTGCTGCATAGAATTCCATTGTGTAAATGTGCCATAGTTTTTTGATTCATTCATTTATTGATGGGCACCTAGGTTGCTTCCAGCACTTGGCTATTATAAATTGTGCTGCTATGAATATTGGAGTGCATAGGTTCTTTTGGATTGGTGTTTCAGGGCTCTTAGGGTATAATCCCAGCAGTGGAATTGCTGGGTCAAAAGGCAGTTCCATTTCTAGTTTTCTGAGGAAGTTCTGTATTGTTTTCCACAGTGGTTGCACCAGTCTGCAATCCTACCAACAGTGCACTAGGGTTTCCTTTTCTCCACAACCTCTCCAGCACTTGTTGTTTGTTGCTTTGTTCATGATGGCCATTCTGACCAGCGTGATGTGGTATCTCGTGGTATATCATTGTGGTTTTAACTTGCATCTCTCTGATAGCTAGTAATACTGAGCATCTTTTCATATGTCTCTGGAGCCTCTCTATGTCTTCCTTGGAGAAGGGTGTGTTCAAGTCATTTGCCCATTTTTTAATTGGGTTGCTTGTCTTCTTAGAGTGGAGTCCTGTGAGTAATTTATATAGTTTGGAGATTAAAACCTTATCTGAGGTATCATTTGCAAATATGTTTTCCAATACATTTGGTTCTCTTTTTATTTTAATACTGTTTTCTTTAGCTGTGCAGAAGTTGTTATTTTGATAAGTTCCCATTTGTTTATTCTTTCTGTTATGTCCATTGCTGTAGGGGACATATTAGTGAAAATACTGCTGCGTGAAATATCGAAGATTTTTCTGCCTATATTCTCCTCTAGAACGTTAATGGTGTCACGGCTAATATTTAAATCTTTTATTCACTTTGAATTTATTTTTGTATATGGGGTAAGTTGGTGCTTGAGTTTCACTTTTTTTTGCATGTAGCTGTCTGTCTCTCCCAACACCATTTGTTGAAGAGGCTATTTTTCCTCCATTTTATACTGCTGCCTCCTTTGTCAAAAATTAATTGACCATAGAGACTTGGGTTTATTTCTGGGTTCTGTTTTGTTCCATTGGTCTATCTGTCTGTTTTTGTGCCACTACCAGGCTGTTTTGATTACAGTGGCCTTTCAATACCATTTGGTATCAGGTATTGTGATCCCTCCTGCTTTGTTCTTCTTTCTCAAAATTGCTGCAGCTATTCGGGGTCGTTTATGGTTCCATATGAATTTTTGAAGTGTTTGTTCTATATCTGTAAAATATGTCCTGGGTACTTTTTAATAGGGATTGCATTGAATGTATAAATTGCTTTGGGTAGTATGGACATTAGGATGATGTTAATTCTTCCCATCCATGAACACAGTATATGTTTCCATTTGTTTGTGTCTTCTTTGATTTCTTTCTTCAGTGTTGTGTAGTTTTCTCAGTACAGGTCTTTTACCTCCTTGGTTGGGTAATTCCTAGGTACTTTATTTCTCTTGTTGCTATTTCAAAGGGGATTTTTTCCTGATTTCTTCTTCTGATGTTTCATTGTTGGTAGAGAAAAATGCATTTGATTTCTGGATGTTGACTTTGTATACTGCTGTTTTGCCAAATTCATTTATTAGGTCGAGCAGTTTTTTGGCACAGTCTATAGGATTTTCTTTGTACACTATCATATCATCTGCAAAAAATGACAGTTTTGGTTCTTCCTTTCCAATTTGGATATCTTTTATTTCCTATTCTTGTCTGAGTGCTGTGGTTAAAACTTCCAATACTATGTTGAATAGAAGTGATGAAAGTGGACAACCTTGTCTTGTCCCTGATCTTAGTGGGAAATACATTAGCTTTTGCCCATTGAATATGATGTTGGCTGTAGGTCTCTCATGTATGGCCTTTATTATATTGAGGAATACTCCCTCTCTTCCCACTTTGCTGTGTATTTTTATCATAAATGGGTGCTGTAAATTATCACATGTTTTTTCTACATCTATTGATATGATCATGTGATTTTTGTCTTTGAAGTTGTTTATGTGATGTATTACGTTTATTGATTTGCAAATATTGTATCATCCTTGCATCCCTGGATGAATCCCACTTCATCATGGTGTATGATCTTTTTAACATATTGCTGGATGCGGTTTGCCAATATTTTGTTGAGAATTTTAGCATCTACATTCATCAGTGATTTGGCCTGAAGTTTTCTTTCTTCGTTGTGTCTTTATCTGGTTTTGGGATTAGGATGATGCTGGCTTCAAAAAAAGAGTTTGGGAGTCTTCCATCATTTTGGATTTTTTTGAATAGTCTGTGAAGGTTAGGGGTTAACTCTTCCTTAAATGCTCTGTAGAATTCTCCTGTGAAACCATCTGGTCCAGGGCTTTTGTGTGTTGGGATTTTTTTGATTACTGCTTCAATTTTGCCTGCTGTTATTGGTCTTTTCAGGCTTTCTGCTTCTTCTTCTTTGAGTTTTGGAGGATTATATTTTTCTAGAAATTTCTCCATTTCACCTAGGTTTTCACATTTATTAGCATATAGTTCTTTGTGGTAATTTTTTACAATCCTTTGTATTTCTGTGGTATCAGTTGTAGTCTCTCCTCTTTCATTTCTGATTCTGTTTATTTGGGTCCGCTCTCTCTTTTTTATTGATGAGCCTGCTTAAAGGCTTGTCGCTTTTGTTTATCTGTTCAAAGAACCAGCTCCTGGGTTCATTGATCCTTAGAATTGTGCTTCTAGTCTCTATGTCATTTAACTCTGCTCTGATCTTGGTTATTTCCTTTCTTCTACTTTCTCTGGGCTGTCTTTGTTGTTGTTCCTCGAGTTCTTATAGACGTAGGGTTAGGTTGTTTGTTCAAAATGTTTTAAGGTAGGCCTATATTGCTATGAACTTCCCTCTCAGGACTGCCTTTGCTGTGTCCCATAGGTTTTCAATTGTTTTGAGGTCATTTTCATTTGTTTCCAGAAACTTTTTGATTTCTTCCCTAATCTTATTCTTTTCTTTTTTCTAGTTTAAATGCATTTTATTTTTAGACAACCTACATGACATGTTTTTTTAATTTTTTTAATTTTGATATATTTATTGATTATGCTATTACAGTTGTCCCATTCCTCCCCACTCCACTTCATCCTGCCCTCCCCCGCCCTCCCACATTCCCCCCCTATAGTTCATGTCCATGGGTCATACTTATAAGTTCTTTGGCTTCTACATTTCCGACACTATTCTTACCCTCCCCCTGTGTATTTTCCACCTTTCATTTATGCTATTTATTCTCTGTACCTTTCCCCCTCTCTCCCCCTCCCAATCCCCTATTGATAACTCTCCATGTGATCTCCATTTATGTGGTTCTGTTCCTGTTCTAGTTGTTTGCTTAGTTTTCTTTTGTTTTTGTTTTAGGTGTGGTTGTTAATAACTGTGAGTTTGCTGTCATTTTTACTGTTCATATTTTTTATCTTCTTTTTCTTAGGTAACTCCCTTTAACATTTCATATAATAAGGGCTTGGTGATGATGAACTCCTTTAACTTGACCCTATCTGAGAAGCACTTTATATGCCCTTCCATTCTAAATGATAACTTTGCTGAATAGAACAATCTTGGATGTAGGTCCTTGCCTTTCATGACTTTGAATACTTCTTGCCAGCCCCTTCTTGCTGGCAAGGTCTCTTTTGAGAAATCAGCTGACAGTCTTATGGGAATTCCTTTGTAGGTAACTGTGTTCTTTTCTATTGCTGCTTCTAAGATTCTCTCCTTCTGTTTCATCTTGGGGAATGTAATTATGATGTGCCTTGGTGTGTTCCTTCTTGGGTCCAGCTTCTTTGGGACTCTCTGAGCTTCCTGGACTTCCTGGAAGTCTATTTCCTTTGCCAGATTAGGGAAGTTCTCCTTCATTATTTGTTCAAATAAGTTTTCAATTTGTTGCTCTTCCTCTTCTCCTTCTGGCACCCCTATAATTTGGATGTTGGAATGTTTAAAGTTGTTCTGGAGGTTCCTAAGCCTCTCCTCATTTTTCTGAATTCTTGTTTCTTCATTCTTTTCTGGTTGGATGTTTCTTTCTTCCTTCTGGCCCACACCGTTAACTTGAGTCCCAGTTTCCTTCGCATCACTATTGGTTCCCTGTACATTTTCCTTTGTTTCTCTTGGCATAGCCTTCGTTTTTTCATCTAATTTTTGAACAGATTCAACCAATTCTGTGAGCGTCTTAATAACCAGTGTTTTGAACTGTGCATCCGATAGGTTGGCTATCTCTTCCTCGCTTAGTTGTATTTTTTCTGGAGCTTTGAAGTGTTCTGTCATTTGGGCCATTTTTTTTTTTTTTTTTTTGTCTTGGCGCCTCTGTTACTTAAAGGGGTGGAGCTTTAGGTGTTCCCCGGGGCAGGGTAAGGCTGGTTGCTCTTCTGTGACGCTGTACATGGGGGAGGGCCTGAGAGGGAGCAATGGCACCTGCTCCACTCTTCACCGGATTACAATCTTTCACTCCGCTACCCACAATCAAATTGGGCCCCTGTGGTGCTGGTTCCCGAGTGGGTGGGCTTGTGCATGCTCTAGGCTCCTGTGGTTCTCTCCAACGACCTCTCCTGTGAGGCTGGGAGTCTCTCCTGCTGTCGCCCCAACCCCCACGGGCACTTTCAATCAGAGATCTGAGGCTTTCTTTCCATGCGCTGGAGCCCTGGGTGACGAGGTCTACTTTGCTCCCGGCTGTTCATCCTGGCTTATCTGTGCGTGAATGTGGGGCTGCAGGGTCTGCTAGTGGTCAGATTGCGTGCCCCCTTCGTCCACACTCCGCTAGTCTTAGTCCTGCCTCGGCCACGGGAGTCCTCTCCGCCCTCTTGCCCGTCTCCGCCCCTCCTACAGGTCTGGATGTATGTTTCTTTTTTTATCTACTTGGTGTCAGACTTCCTTGCTGTTCGATTTTCTGTCAGTTCTGGTTGTGTGAGGAGGTGCAGTGTGTCTACCTATGCCGCCATCTTGGTTGTCTCCCTAATCTTATTCTTGACCCATTCATTGTTTAATAGGACACTATTCAATCTCCATCTTTTTGAGTGTTTTGGGTTTTTTTCCTTGAGGTTTTTCTCTAGGTTCCGTCATTTTTAGTCAGAGAAAATGCTTGATATGATTTTAGTTTTCTTGGATTTGTTGAGGCTTGTTTTGTGTCCTATCATGTGGTCTATCTTTGAAAATGTTCCATGTGCATTTGAAAAGAATGTGTATTATGCTTCTTTGGGATGGAAGGCTCTCTATGTATCAGTTAAGTCCATTTCATCTATGGCATTGTTCCATGGCATAATATGTTTGTTGATATTTTGTTTGGAATATCTGTCCATCTTTGACAGTGGGATATTAAAATCCCTTACTACAACTGTGTTGCTGTGAATATCTTTCTTGAAGTCCTCCAAGATTTTCTTTATGTATTTGGGTGCCCCTATGTTGGGAACATATATATTTACAATGTTTTTGTTTATGTTTATGTCTTTTTGTTGGATTCTTCCTTTAAGTATTATGAATTGACATTCTGGGTCTCTTTTTATGGCCCTTTTTTTGAAGTCTATTTTGTCTGACATGAGAACTGATACCCCTGGTTTTTTTTCTGTCCGTTTGCTTGGAAAATTTGTTTCCAGCCCTTCACTTTCAGTCTGTGTAGGTCTTCTGTCCTGAGGTGGGCCTCTTGTAGGCAGCATATGTGTGGGTCATGTTTTCTTATCCATTCAGCTATTCTATATCTCTTGATTGGAGCATTTAATCCTTTTACATTTAAGGTTATGATTGATAGGTACTCATTCATTGCATTTTCTCACACCTGTGTTCCTCTCTCTTTCTCTCTTTTCCTTCCTTTCTTTCAAGCCATCCCTTTAGCATCTGTTGCAGAGCTCGTTTAGTGGAGGTTTATTCTTTTAGACTACTTTTGTCTGGGAAGCTCCTTATTTGGTCTTCTATCTTGATGAAAATCCATGCTGGGTAAAGTAGTCTTGGTTGCAGGCCTGTGGTTCTCATTACTTGGAATATTTTTTGCCATTCTCTTCTGACTTGGAGCATTTCCATTGAGAAGTCAGTTGCTAACCTTATTGGGGCTCCCTTGTATGTTACTTCCTGTTTCTCCCTTGCTGCCTTTAAGATCCTCTCTTTGTCTTGGAATTTTGCCATTTTTATTACGATGTGTCTTGCAGTGGGTCTCTTTGGGTTCCTCTTGCTTGGGACTGTCTGTGATTCCTGGATTTGTGTGACATTTTGTCTCATCTGATTAGGGACGTTTTCCATCATTACTTTTTCAAACAGGTTTTCTATCCCTTGCTCTTCCTCTTCTCCTTCTGGTATCCCTGTTATACGGATATTATTATGTTTCATGTTGTCCTGCATTTCCCTTAACCCCTCTTCATTCGTTCTGAGCCTCTTTTCCTTTTGTTGCTCTTTCTGGGTGTTTTTTTCTACCTCGTCTTCCAGCTCATTGATCTGATTGCCTGCTTCATCAAGCCTCCTTTTGGTTCCTCCTACTGTGTTCTTCAGTTCAGAAATTGTATTCTCCATTTCCTCTTGGCCCTTGTTGATAGTTTCTTTTTCCTTTTTCATGTTGATATACTTTGTAGTGAGTTCATTGTAATTTCCCTGTAGTTTTTGGTAGTTCTCTGTAAACTCATTAAGCTTTCTTATCAACAATGTTTTGAACTCAATATCTGATAGTTTACTTACCTCTTTTTCATTTCTCATTCTTTCTGAGGCTTCCTCCTTTCCTTTCATTTGGGGATTGTTTCTTTGTCTTCCCATTGTTTGTGAGACTCTTCCTGTCATCCTCGGCTTCTTAAGTTGTTCTGACCCCCTGGATTTATGTTGTAAACTTCTGTGGTAGAATATCTGTGAGATTCAGTGGTACAGTCTCCTTGGTCTCCCAAGCTTACTGCTCTTAGGCTGTGGTTTATATTGGTTTTGTGTATGTCTTTGGTTTTTGGTTGTTGTTGGGTCTTTCTTTGGTGGTTCCTTCCCACCAGCTGGCTAACTGAGGGTCAGTCTGTCCACCACTCTTGTTTTCTGTTTTGCAGTTTTGGGCAGGTTGTGTGGAGCTGGTACTTCCATGTGTACAAAGTTTTGAGGCTTTTCTCTTGCTCTGGTTCAGTTGTTTGTTCTGAGTAATTTATCCAGTATTTACTTGTATTTTCATGTAGGCCATATGTTGAGTTAGTGTGGCTTCCACTCCCTCCTTCACCTTCTTCTGTTGTTATGTGTTTGTGGTTCCTTTGTTGGTAGGTGCCCTCTTCCAGGAGGTATCCTGGTGTTTAGAGCTCCTACCTACTCTTTTTTGTGATAGGTTGGAGGGGGAAAGTGAAATGGTTTAGGAGAGCAGGAGTGTATTCTGTGATATTTAAAGTACAAGCCCTTAGAGATGAAGTAGGAGATCATTTGGATATATATAGTATTAAGTGTGATAATTCACCTACCTAGCCACTTTTTAGAAAGGGTGGAAAGAAGAGAAGACTCTTGTTGTGGGGGGCAAGGATTGTGAGTTAGATCTAGAAAGCTGTGAGCTAGTGGGAGGTTAGATTAGGAGGTAAAGTGAGAGTAAAGAGTAGAAAATAGGTGTAATGTGTGAGAGAATAGAGTTAACCACACCAGCAATAAAGTTCAGGAAACAGTGAAGTTGGCTGATATCTGGGAGAGGTTCTGTGTAGTATTTACAAATGTATGGAACAGCTATTATTTACAGTAGTACTGGAGCAACAATCATATGACAGACTCTATGTGATCTGGATTACTAGAATAGGGAATATAGGTCCTAGAGTAGTGTGCTAATGGAACACAAGTGAAGTGAAAGGCAGTTAATTAACAATACACTATGAAAGAGAGAACAAGGGGAAACCAGTCAAACAATGCAAATTAACCAGTCAAGTGACCAAGACTAAACAGAAAGAAGTACAGAAATAATAATACAATGAGTGATGCAAGAATAATGAAAAAAATAATGCAAATATACAATAACTTGCAAGTTCTTTGGAATATCAAAGTGAAATTTGTTTCACTGTCTCAGCTGTTGGGATGCCCCTCTTTGTTTCCAACTATGGTCTTTTCACAGTTCCAGGTTTTATTGTCTCACTTGTGAGAATTAAAAAAAAAAGATGGAAGGAAGAAGAGATATAAAAGGATAGAAGGAAGGAATAGGAGAAGAAAGAAGGAAAGATAGGAAGAAGGTATTAAAAGAAAAAAAAATAATACCAAAGAATTACTTAAAAACAAAAAAAGTCTCCTGCTTGCTTCCAACTGGCCAAGCCAGTTTTGCTGGTCTTTTTGGGCGCAGCAGGCTCAGGGGGCCTAGCCCAGCTCTTCTCTGTGCTGACACTCAGCCAGCCTCTTGCAGAACTCTCCAGAAGCCCCTGGTCCCGAAACTTCAAGCACACACCCTCCTTGTGGCTATGGGTGTGTGAGCGGGTCCTTTTGTGGTGTGTACTCTCCCTGGTGCCTCAGATGTGGTTTCAGGTCTCTCTGAGGTGTGCAATCTCACAGGTGCCTCGGGAATGTGTTCGGTGCCCCACACACCCCCATGGGAGTACTAGGCAGCCGGATGGAGAGGAGGCTGGAGCTGCTGCTGCAGGAGAATTCCCCAAAGTGCCCCTGAGTGTCTCTTTTTTTCTTCCTTTTACTTTTGAGGAATTCCTCCTGCTCAATCCTGCTGCTCCATACCAGGAAGGGCCTGTCCTCTCAGAGAGCCCACCTCTCCAGCTAGACTGGGAACTGTCCGGGTCAGGGCCCATCACAGCCCAACTCTCAACTCTTCCCAGCTGGCACACACAGTCTCTGTGGGCTTGCCACTTCATCCTTATTACCTCCCTGTGACTTCAAGCAACCAGGTCTCTTTCAGTGCTGCTCAAACCTTGTTTGGCAGAGGAGGGAGCCCTTAACTGGGCTCTCTCCCAGGAGTCCTGCGGCAAGCCTGGTGGGCACTGGGCCTGGGGCTATATTTTCCCTGTTCCCCGCGCTGGTCCCAGGGACCTTATTGTCCTGAAGCAATCCCTACTGTCTGTTTTTTCAGTGTCCTCTGTACTTTTGGTCTCCTATCTTCATAAATGCTGGGGTACTGTTGGCTGTTCACTTTGTTCTTCAGTAGATCAGTTTCACATGTGTGCAGGGGGAGGTAGACTACGCTTCCACCTATCTTGCTGCCATCTTCCCAGATGAATTAATATCATTGAAATAATCTATACTATCCAGAGCAATATATAGAGTCAATAATACCAATAATGTATTTCATAGAAGTAGAACATACATTTCAAAAGTTTATATGGAATCACAAGTGACCCTTGATAGCAACAGCAATGTTAAGAAAGAAGAAGAAAGTTGGAGGAATCATGCTACTTAATATCAATCTATGCTGTAAGGCCATCATAATCAAAACAGCATGGTACTGTCATAGAAACAGAAACATAGATCAATGGAACAGACTAGAGAACCTGATATAAACCCACACCTATAGGGTCAATTATATTCAAAAGATGAAGCGAGCACAAACAATGGGGTATAGTTTATTCAATAAATCATATTGGGCCATTGGACATATACATGCAGAAAAATGAAACTACACCACTTTTTTACAACACACATGAATAAATTTCAAATGGATTAATGACTTATATCATTGACGCAAATGTATAGAAATCTTAGAAGAAAATATAGACAGCAAAATTTGGACATTATTCATAGCAAAATTTAATCAGATATGTTTCCCCAGACAATGGAATCAAAAGAAAAATATAAACAAATAGGACCTCATCAAACTAAAAACTCTTTGCATAGCAAAGAAAAACATCAACAAAATAAAAAGGCAACACACTATATGGGAGAATATATTCTGTGTTACATCTGATATGGAACTAATACCAAAAATTTATGAAGAACTTACAAAACTCATGCTGAGAAAAACCAAACAACCCAAATAAAAAAAAGGGCAAAGGACCTTAGGCGACATTTCTCCAAGAAAGAAAAACAGATGGCCAATAGACATATGAAAAAATGCTCAATGTAAATAATCATCAGAGACATGCAAATTAAAACCACAATGAGGTATCTCATTTGAGGTATTTCACACCTGTAAGAATGGCTATCATCAGTAAATTAACGAACAAAGGCTGACAACGTCTGGAGAAAGGAGAACACATCTTCACTGTTGGCAGGAATGCAGATCAGTGCAACCACTGTTTAAAGTTTACAGTATAGAGATACCTCACAAAATTTAAAATGGTAGTTCCATTTTTAGTGTTTTTGAGAAAATTTCATACTGTTTTCCACTGTAGCTTCATCAGTCTGCATTCCTACCAACAATGTAGTAATCTTGCTAGTACTTATTGTTTATTGATTTGTTTATTATGGCCATCGTGACTGGTGTGAAGTGGTATCTCATTGTGCTTTTAATTTGCAGTAAATAAGTTAATCAAAAAACTGTGGTACATTTACACAACGAAATATTATGCAACAAAAAGAAAGAAGGAGCCTTTACCCTTCATGACAGCATACACGGAACTGGAGAGCATTATGCTAAGTGACATAAGGCAGGTGGTGAAGATAAATATTATATGATCTCACCTATAAGTGGAAACTAATTAAGAAATCAAAAAATAAAGCAAAATATAACCAGAGACATTGAAATAAAGAATGAACTGATAGTAACCATAGTAGGGCAGGGGAATAATGGAAGAAAGAATGGGAAAGGTCTTCAGGGAACATTTATAAAGGACTTATGGACAAAACCAAAAGGGGGGGGTGCCACTGAGGGTGGGAAGAGGGGCTGGGTGGGGCAGGAGAAAGTGTAGGCAGGAAAATGGAGACAACTGTACTTGAATAATAATAAAAAATAGCAGAAATTCTTTGAAGGGGGGGGCAAGATGGTAGAGGAGTGAATGGAAGTCTCTCTAACCTCCCGGGACCAATCTGGAATTACAACTTAATTGTGGAGTAATCACCCAGAATACACAACTGAAAAATAGTGAGAGAGAAGCCTTATAACCTTGGACAGACAGAAGAATCAGCTTCAGCACTAGCTGACTGGTAAGGAGTGTGGTGGATATTCGAGAGGGCTGTCTGGGCACCCACAAGTGGCAGCACCAGAGAGATCATTAAGTGGCTGGTTGGATCTCCCTTAGAAGAATGGGGTCTAAACTCTAAGCTGGGATCCCCACCCTAGACCAGCAGATGCCAAAAAGCACACAGATAGCAATCCATGGCACAAAGCTCCATGGTTTCTTTCTGCCAGGGATGGATGCATAGAGATGCAAAGAGCCATTTAAAGGGCCAGTGCAGACTTCTGGCCAAGATGGAGGTGTAGGTAGACACACTGTGCCTCCTTGCACAACCAAAAGAAGGACAACAATAATTTAGAAGCAAAAAACAACCAGAACTGACAGGAAATCTAACTGTATGGAAGTCTGACAACTAAGAAGTTAAAGAAGAAACATTCATCAAGAACGGTAGGAAGGGAAGAGATGGGCAGTCAGCCAGAGAGGACTCATGCATGCAGCAAGGTGGCAGATTGTGGACCAGGTGGTCCATCATTCGAGTGCAGATAAACCAGGAGGAACAACTGGGGAGCGAGACAGACCGGGCAATCCAGGGCTCCAATTTCAGGAAATAAAGCCTCAAACCTCTGATTGAAAACACCTGTGGGGGCTGAGGCAGCAGTGGGAGAAACTCCCAGCCTCACAGGAAAGTTGGTTGGAGAGACTCACAGGGTCCTAAAATGCACAGAAGCCCACCCATCCTGGAATCAGCACCAGAAGGGACCAATTTGCTTATGGTAGTGGGGGGAAGTGACTGAAATCCAGCAGAGAACAGAGCAAGTGCTATGGCTCCCTCTCCGACCCCTCCCCCACTACAGTTGTCACAGCGCAGCAACCAGCGTTACCCAGCCCCAGTGAACACCTAAGGCTCCACCCCTTACTATGTAACAGGTGTGCTGAGACAAAAAATTGGCCCAAATGAAAAAACAGATCAAAGTTTCAGAAAAATACAACTAAGTGATGAAGAGATAGCCAACCTATCAGATGCACAGTTCAAAACACTGGTAATAAGGACGCTCACAGAATTGGTTGAATTTGGTCACAAATTAGATGGAAAAATGAAGGCTGTGCTAAGTGAAACAAAGGAAAATGTACAGGGAACCAATAGTGATGGGAAGGAAACCAGGACTCAAATCAACAGTGTGGACCAGAAGGAAGAAAGAAACATCCAACCAGAAAAAGAATGAAGAAACAAGAATTCAAAAAAATGAGGAGAGGCTTAGGAACCTCCAGGACAACTTTAAATGTTCCAACAACCAAATCATAGGGGTCCCAGAAGGAGAAGAGGAAGAACAAAAAATTGAAAACTTATTTGAACAAATAATGAAGGAGAACTTCCCCAGTCTGGCAAAGGAAATAGACTTCCAGGAAGTCCAGGAAGCTCAGAGAGTCCCAAAGAAGTTGCCCCAAAGGAGGAACACACAAAGGCACATCATAATTACACTACCCAAGATTAAAAGTAAGGAGAGAATCTTAGAAGCAGCAAGAGAAAAGGAGACAGTTACCTACAAAGGAGTTCCCATAAGACTGTCAGCTGATTTCTCAAAAGAGACCTTGCCAGCAAGAAGGGGCTGGCAAGAAGTATTCAAAGTCATGAAAGGCAAGGACCTACATCCAAGATTGTTCTATTCAGCAAAGTTATCATTTAGAATGGAAGGGCAAATAAAGTGCTTCTAAGATAAGGTCAGGTTAAAGGAGTTCATCATCACCAAGCCCTTATTATATGAAATGTTAAAGGGAGTTACCTAAGAAAAAGAAGATCAAAAATATGAACAGTAAAAATGACAGCAAACTCACAGTTATTAACAACCACACCTAAAACAAAAACAAAAGAAAACTAAGCAAACAACTAGAACAGGAACAGAACCACAGAAATGGAGATTACATGGAAGGTTATCAATAGGGGATTGGGAGGGGGAGAGAGGGGGGAAAGGTACAGAGAATAAGTAGCATAAATGGTAGGTAGAAAATAGACAGGGGGAGGTTAAGAATAGTACAGGAAATGTAGTGTATGTGTATGACCCATGGACATGAGCTAAATGGGGGAATGCGGGTGGGATGGTGTGTGTAGGGTGGACGTAAATAAAGGGGGGGAAATGGGACAACTGTAATAGCTAATCAAAATATATTTAAAAATTAAAAAAATAAAAATAAAAAAGATGCTGCTTTGGGAAAAAAATTAATAAAGGGCCAATGCACAAATTTTCATTTGATGCCACTTACCAAAGGCTTTTGCAAAGGGAGGGTTAGAGCCAGTTTGTGACACCTGAGGAGAGACTGGGAATGGAAGCTTTGGGGAGAGAGCTTAGAGAATAGATACTGGGATACCCTTGCCGAGTCATTCCCCATATGGCAGCAGCCATCCTGCTCTGGCAGACCACAACTCTCCCAGCAGCAGTAGCCTGAGGGGAAACAACAGCCCTGCCTGCAGGAGAAACTTTACCCTGGCTCCGTGGTGCTTAAGCCTGACTGCTAAGTGCCGATTGACTAGATTAACTGTGGCAGGAGACAGACACAGACAGTAGATCCCTGATAGTCTCTGAGCAGGTTGCATAGTGTAAGATGGGGTCAATATCTGATATCACCAGAGGCAGATACAGAAAGAAAAAACAGTGGTAAATACTAGAGGTTGCCAAGACAAATCCACTGTGGTCTTCTCCATGATTTCTGATATATTCTGCCTGCTTAGCTTTTTAACATTCATTTCTTGTCCAGCAAGTTTGTGCATATTGTCACTAGGATTTATACTATACTTTTTTCTCTTCTTTCTTATAATAGCCTTAATCTCTTTACATCCTTATGAATATTCTTTCTTTTGCTGTTGATAGTGGAATTGAGGGTGTAGATTTTTTTGTGGGAGTGGTTTTTCCCCTGGTCTTCGTGATTTTGATCTGGCAGCACCTGCACAACAGCATACACGACATGGTGAGTGGAGTGACCCTCAAACAACCAGCTTGAGAGAAAGACCCACCAGGGAATGACCCAACCACAATCAAAACCCAGTTACATTCAGAGAAGCAGCATAAAAGGCATAAAGGGAATCCCAAGGGCACCAAGTTCAGGAGAACAAGGAGACTGCACCACTGAAACTCACAGGACTCCTACCATAGAAGTGAACGACACAAACTCAGGGAGTAACAACAAATCAATTTAAGAAACACAGGCAAACAAGAAGAGTCTCACAATGTGGGATGCCCTGTCCTGCGAATCTCTCCCAGACACTGCAGATGAGAATAAGTCATCCTGGACACAATGTGTTGTTCTGGCAGGTAAGGGGATGATGATTCCCTCTAGTGGAGAATGCCCCGAGCCCTACTCTGAAAGGGCTTTTATTAGGATTAGAATGTGCAGGTGTATACAGTATGGATGCATAATTAATCAATGTCAACAGGCCTTATCTATAGATAACTACTGAAGGAACACAGAGATCTGCCTCAGGTTCTGTGAGACATGCTGATGCCAGATGGTTGTAAAGTGTTTTTCATGATGCAAGGAGTTGATCTTTATGCTTTGAACTTAATTGTCTGGTTTATATTAACAGGGTTATCACAAAGCAGAGCAAGCTTCAAAGGATGCAATTTACTTATCAGGCTTGATTTCCCACGGGAACCCTTGGTGTTATTGTTGGGTTGTGCCTGCCACCTGCACTTCATGGCTTTCCAGTGAGACTTACTGGCCTCTTTCAAGGCCTGCTCTCATGAGGCTACAGTCTCCAAAACCACACAGAGTGGTCCCCAATATCTCCCCCCTTTTTTTTTCGTATGGAAGACATGGTGGAAAGTCTGATGAAGCCAGCTACTTGCTTTTTGTGTATACGATACTTGGAAAACAATTTGTATATACATTTTAAGGCACAAAAGACCACAATGACTAGTAGGCATCCCATAGCCCCCATGACTGAGAACAAATTTTGTCCCTTGAAATTGGTGGAAAAGGCCCCTCTCAAGTGATGTTGGACCTTCTCCCATGAGTTCTGACTAGAGTTCCACTTCAGGGGGGTAACACATAGCTTAGAGATGCCTGGATCACAAGTGAGTTGTTGGCAAGTGACAAGAGCATCTTGATCATTTGTACTATTTCTTCCTGGACTGGGGGAGTCTAATGGAATCGAGGTGGGTCACAAGAGTGAGGTAGTCTTTTCTATGATATGGCTTCACCATCTTTGCCAGCAGCTCCAAGAGTCCTTATGGAGAAGAGACACAAGCATACCCTCTTCCTCTAAGTTAGTAAATCAAGAGTTCCCTTGTGGCTGGTGATGGAGGAAAAGCTATTCAATGATTTGAAATTTCGGTGTTTACTGTCTAGTTTGAATTGCTTGATTGACAAGACTTAGCTCAGCTTGTACAAGAGGGGAGAGACACCTCAGCGAGGTTAATTTGGCATCTCCTTTTAAAATAGCATATAAATTAGTACATGGTGTTACCAAGGTTTTAAGTCCTTCTTTTTTCTTTTTCCCTTATACAGTCCTCCTTGAATTTGTACAGACCCTCTGTGACTTACACAGACCCTCTTCAACTTGGATAGAACCCCTGAAACTTGCACAATCCTTCTTCCACTACTCTAGTCCATTTTAGTTTGCCCTTTTAACTGATCCAGACATAACCAGCTTTAAAATAACCCACATTCAATTGTATTTTTTCAAGATATAATGCCATAACTTATAACTTTCATTACCAAAACCATATGTTTTTCCCAATTTAATTAAATTTCTCAACTTTTAATGACAACGAAAAGCAAGTAAGTAGCATGCCTTACATTGATAAATTTATGAACACATTTCATAACTTTCAGAAACAGTTTTTTTCCCCACTGGCAAATACATTTTCTTAATTCTTCGTGATTACTCCATTCCTTGAGTGTGCTCAAAAGTGAGCTGTCTCATTATCTAGTGCCCTTGAAAACTTTAGGGAGGCTGGAGAAGAGGGAGAGAGGAGACACCAGGCATCATATGGCCTGTTCCCAGGATTGAAGCAGTTTCTGGGCTTCCAGAAGGAAGTTTCAGAGTGTTTAAAAGACACATTTTCTCATTGTTTTTCTTCCTGAGCTTTTTACTGTCTAAAAGGGGAGTGAGATCTTTTTCCTTCTTAAAAAAATCAATATAAATTCTTTCTGAGTGGAATCCTTATGATGTAACAACATTAGAGATATCATTCTATTTACGAGAGGTTTAGCAAAACATTTTGAGACTGAGACTGAGCTGTTCCTTTCAAAACAAAAACAGAAACAAGACCTAAAGCAAATACAAAATTCAAGCAAACTGGTACTCTTAAATTAAATCCTCTAAAAGGAGGGAATGATACACTAGTCTTAGAATCTTATCTCATACCACCTGGTACTACAAATGACCCTGACAAGATCTAAATGGCAGGAAGCCCAAATAGCAGAGACATTATCTGATACTAACTGGTACCTGAAATAAACAAAAGCCCAAACAGCAGAGACACTATCTCACACCAACCAGCACAGTGAATAACCTTTAAAGGCTCCAATGGCACACCCAAGAAACAGAGACAGAGATTCTAGGGTTATACAAAACAATAAACATCAAAGTTTCCCAAAAGATAAGAAAACAAGCAGCCCTGGCTCCACTTATCTAATGCAAAATGGCCAACAGAAAGGCGACCCTGGGAGAAATCCCCTTTCCCTTGTCTTACACACACTAGTGGCATAAACAAAAACACTGGTTGTTGCTGTCTCTTACATGGGATGAAAGGTGCCAAATCCCATCTATCCAGATGTGCCTTCTGTGATGATGGTTCATAGCCTCTTGCTGACGCAGGTCCTGAATCGAGGGTTCCTGTTCTGATGCCAGATGTGGGATGTCCAGTCCCACAGAGCTCTCCTTGATGCCACAGATAAGAATTAGTGGTCCCGGACACAATCTGTTGTTCTGGTGGGACAGGGGGTGGTGATTCCTTCTAGTGGAGAATGTCCTGAGCCCTTCTCTGAAAGGGCTTTTATTAGGATTGGAATGTGCAGGGGTATATAGTATGCATGCATAGCTCATCAATGTCAATAGGCATTATCTATAGATAACTACTGAAGGAACACAGAGATCTGCCTCAGGTTCTGTGAGACATGCTGATGCCAGATGGTTGTAGAGTGTTTTTCATGATGCAAGGAGTTGATCTTTATGCTTTGAACTTAATTGTCTGGTTTATATTAACAGGGTTATCACAAAGCAGAGCAAGCTTCAAAGGATGCAATTTACTTATCAGGCTTGATTTCCCACGGGAACCCTTGGTGTTATTGTTGGGTTGTGCCTGCCACCTGCACTTCATGGCTTTCCAGTGAGACTTACTGGCCTCTTTCAAGGCCTGCTCTCATGGGGTTACAGTCTCCAAAACCACACAGAATGTTCCCCAACATCACAAACAATGGAAAGACAAAGAAAGAGCCCCCGAATGAAAGGAAGAACCCTCAAAATGAATGTTAAATGAAATGCAGGCAAGTCAACTATCACATATTGAGTTCAAAACAATGGTTATAAGGAAGCTCAATGAGCTCACTGAGAATTACCAAAAACTACAGGGAAACTATGAGGAACTTAGGGCAAATTATATTGACATGAAAAAGGAAACAGAAACTATCAACAAGAGCCAAGAGGAAATGAAGAATACAATTTCTGAATTGAAGAACACAGTAGAAGGAATCAAAAGCAGGCTTGATGAAGCAGTGCACTGAATCATTGAGCTGGAGGACACAGTAGGAAAAAACACCCACAAAGAGCAAGAAAAGGAAAAAAAAGACAAAATAAGATTGAGGGGGGGTTAAGGGAACAGCAAGACAACATGAAAGGTAATAATATCAGTATAATAGGGAATCCAGAAAGAGAAGAAAAAACATCAAGGGATAGAAAACCTGTCTGAAAAAGTAATGATGGAAAACTTCCCCAAATGATGAGAGAAAAAGTCACACAAATCCAGGAAGCAAAGAGGGTCCCAATCAGGAGGCACCCAAGAGGCCCACTCTAAGACACATCATAATTAAAATGGCAAAATTCAAAGACAAAGAAGAATTTTAAAGGCAGCAAGGGAGAAACAAGAAGTACCATACAAGGGAGCCCTGATAAGGCTAGCAGCTAACTTCTCAATGGAAACACTATAAGACAGAAAGGAATGGCAAGAAATATTCCAAGTAATGAAAAGAAAAGGCCTACAACCAAGACTATACAGCAAGACTCTCAATTAAAATGGGAGGTGAAATAAGGAGTTTCCCAGACAAAAGAAGTCTGAAAGAATACACCTCCACCAAACCAACACTGCAAGATATGCTAAATGGACCTCTTTATGAAAAGGAAGAACAAGAGTCAGAAAGAAACAGAGCTACAAAGGGAGTAATATTCCAATGAATAAGTACCTATCAATAATAACTATAAATGTATATGGATTAAATGCCCCAATCAGAAGACATAGAGTAGCTGAATGGATAGGAAAGTATGACCCACAAATATGCTTCCTACAAGAGACCCACCTCAGAACAAAAGACCAGACTTCTTGCCAAGATAGAAGCATAGGTAGGTACAACCAAAAGATGGACAATAACAAGTTTAAAAACAAAAAAATAACCAAGCCTGACAGAAAATTGAACTGTATGGCAGTCTGACAACAAGTCAATTAAAAAGAAACATTCATCTAGACCAGTATTAGGTGTGGAGATGGGCAGCCAGGGTGCCAGGGTGGAGAGGACTCATGGCTAGGTGGCAGCTGGAGGACTGCAGTGGACAAGGTGATGGCTGGTGGACTGGGCAAGGTGGTGGCTTGAAGAGCATGTGGACCCATGTTTGCATGTGGATAAACCCAGAGGAATAACTGGGGAGCAGGACAGACTGCACAATCCAGGATTCCAGTGCAGGGAAATAAAGCCTCAAAACCTATGACCCAAAAAACCTGTAGGGTTTGAGGTGACAGGAGAAATTTCCAGCTTCCCAGGAGAGTTCATTGGAGAGACCCACAGGGCCCTAGAATGCATACAAAATCACCCACCTGGGAATCAGCCCCAGAAGAGCCCAATTTGCTTTTGGGTAGCAGAGCAAGTGACTGAGAGCTGGCCAAGAGCTCAGCATGGGGCATTATTTGGCATTATTCCATCTCAGACTCCTCCCTCACATACAGCATAACAATGCAGCGACATAGGTTGCCCTGACTTGGTGAATTCCTAGGGCTCCTCCCCCACCCTTACTAAATAACAGGCAAAAAAAAAAAAAAATTGGCCCAAATGAAAGAACAGATCAAAGCTCCAGAAAAAATACAACTAAGTGACAAAGAGATAGCCAACCTATCAGATGCAGAGTTCAAAACATGGGTAGTCAGGATGCTCACAGAAATGGTTGAGCACAAAATAGGGGAAAAACTGAAAAATGAAATAAAGAAAAATGTGCAGGGAACCAACAGTGATGGGAAGGAAACTGGGACTCCAATCAATGGTTTGGAGCAGAAGGAAGAAATAAACATTCAACCAGGACAGAATGAAGAAACAAAAATTCAAAAAAAAAATTGAGGAGAGGCTTAGGAACCTCCAGGACAACTTTAAATGTTCCACCATCTGAAACATGGGGTGCCAGAAGGAAAAGAGGAAGAGCAAGAAATCGAAAACTTAATTGAACAAATAATGAAGGAGAACTCCCCTAATCTGGCAAAGGAAACAGACTTCTAGGAAGTCCAGGAAGCTCAAAGAGTCCCCCCAAATTTGGAATCAAGGAAGCACATACCAAGGCACATCATAATTATATTACCCAAGATTAAAGATAAGAAGAGAATCTTAAAAGCAGCAAGAGAAAAGGAAACAGTTACCTGCAAAGGAGTTTCCATAGGACTATCAGCTGATTTCTCAAAAGAGACCTTACAGGCAAGAAGGGTCTGGAAAGAAGTATTTGAAGTCATGAAAGCAAAGGACCTACATCCAAGATTATTCTATCCAGCAAAGCTATCATTTAGAATGGAAGGGCAGATAAAGTACTCCCCAGATAAGGTCAAGTTAAAGAAATTCTTAGTCACCAAGCCCTTATTATATGAAATGGTTAAGGGACTTATCTATGAAAAAGACTATGATCAAAAACTATGAAGAGTTAAATGACAACAAACTCACAACTATCAACAACTGAACCTAAAAAACAAAACAAACTAAGCAAACAACTAGAATAGGAACAGAACCAAGGAAATGGAAATCACATGGAGAGTTTTCCATGTGCAGGTGAAGAGGAATAATGGGGGGGGGAAGTTATAGGGAATAAGAAGTGCAATTGGTAGGCATAACATAGATGGGGAGAGGTTAAGAATGGTATAGGAAACAGAGAAGTCAAAGAATTTATATGTCCAACCCATGGACATGAACTAAGGAGGCACATGCTGGAGGGTCAGGGGCGGTTCAGGGAAATGGGGTGATTAAGGGGAGGAAAAATTGGAAACCTGTAATAACATAATAAAATATACTTAAAGAGATTTCTAAGACTAGTGGCATCTTTTTTTGTTCCCATATGTTTTTGAAAAATTTGTTCTAGATCTGTAAAATATGCCATTGGTATTTAATAGAAATTTTGTGGAATCTATAGATTGCTTTGGGTAATATGAGCATATTAATAATGTTATTTCTTCCAATCCATGAACATGGCATGTGCTTCCTCTTGTATCTTCCTCTTTTTCTTTCTTTAATATCCTAGATTTTTTTCAGTACAGTTCTTTTAGCCCATTGATTAAACTTATCCCTGGGTACTTTATTAGTATTTTTTGTTGCAATAGCAAATGGGATTGTGTTCTTAGTTTCTATTTTGATTGTTTAATATTAGTGTCTAAAATGCTATTGATTTCTGGATATTAATTTTCTAATCTGCTACTTTGCTGACTTCATTTTTTGGATCTAGTAGTTCTTTGGTGGAATCTTTACGGTTTTCTATGTATAATATCATGTCATCTGAGAATAATGGAAGTTTTACTTCCTCCTTTTGGTGTTTTTTTTTTTTTTTAATTTTTGTTCCTGTCTGATCACTGAGGCTAGGACTTGCAGTACTATTTTGAGTAAGAGTGATGAAGTGGACTCCCATGTCTTGTTCTTGATCTTAAGGCAAATGTGTTTAGTTTTGGCACATTAAGTGTGATGTTGGCTTTAGGCTTTTCGTATATAACTTTTATTATGTTGGGGAACAATACTCTATTTCCACTTTGCCAAGAGTTTTTATTATAAATGTGTGCTGAGTTTTATCAAATCCCTTTTCTGCATCTATTGAAATAACCAGGAACATTTTTAAATTTTCTTTAAAAAATTATATATATATAGAATTATATATATACATATATGTATATTGTATGTGTGTATAATTTTATATATATATATATAATTGTTGTTCAAGTACGGTTGTTTCTGTTTACCCCCCTACTCCCTCCACACCCCAACCATCCATACTTCCCACCCTTGATCCTACCTCCCTTTGGTTTTGTCCATGTGTCCTTCATAGATGCTCCTGAAAACCCTTTCCCCTTTTTCCCCCATTATGCCCTCCCACCTTTCCTCTGGTTACTTTCAGTTTGTTCTTAATTTGCTAAGTGAAATAAGCCAGGTGGTGAAAGACAAATACCATATGATATCACCTATAAGTGGAAACTAAACACCAAAACAAACAAGCAAGCAAAATATAACCAGAGTCATTAATCATGTGATTTTTGTCTTTCATTTGTTTATATGAAATGTCACATTTAGTTTTTTGCAAATATGATACCAAACTTGCACTCCTGGAATAAATCAGATTTGGTCATGGTGTATTATTTTTTAAATATATTGCTGGATCCAATTTGCTAATATTTTGTTGTAGATTTTAGCATCTATGTTTATCAATACTATTGGCTTATAATTTTTTCATAATCTATTTGGTTTTGAAATTAGGATAATGCTGGCCTTTAAAAAGAGCCTGGATGTCTTCCCTCTCTTGAAATTTTGGAATAGTTTGAGGAGTATTTGTTAGTGTTAGTGTGTAAGATTTTCTTTGAATGTGTGGTAAATTATGTCTATAAAGCCACCTGGCTGAAATCTTTTGTTTACAGGGAGTTTTTGGATTGATTACTGCTTAAGTTTCATTACTTATTATTGGTTTATTCATGTTTTCTGACGTTTATTATTGAGTTTTGGAAGATTATATGTTTCTATGGATTTGTCTATTTTGCCCTTGTCCTATTTTTTTCCCTGTTGGCATATAGTTGTTTATAGTATTTTTTTTTACAATTCTTTGTATTTCTGTGATACCAGTTATTACTTCACCACTTTCATTTCTGATTTAATTTATTTACATCCTTCCACTTTTTCCATTTTTAAAAATATTTTATTTGTTTATTTTTAGAGAGGGAAAGGGAAGGAGAAATAGAGGGAGAGAAGCATCGGTGTATAGTTGCCTCTTGTGAGCCTCCCACTGGGGACATGGCCCGCAACACAGGCATGTGCCTTGGCTGGGAATTGAACCGGTGACCCTCTGGTTCACAGGCCAGCACTAAATCCAGTGAGCCACACCAGCCAGGGCCCAATTTTTTCCTTAATGAATCTGGCTTAAGGCTTAACAGTCTTCTTTATCCTTTCAAATAATGAGTTCTTGGCTTTGCTGGTCTTTTGTATTCTTTGTTTAGTTTTTATGTCATTTATTTCTTCTCTGTTTTTTATTATTTCCTTCCTTTGGCTTCACTCTGGGATTTTCTCTATTTTTCTTAGTTCTTTTATGTGTAAGTATAAATTGTTTATTTGATATTTTTTCTTGCTTCTTCAGGTAGGCCTGTAATATTATGAACTTTGTTCTCAGAACTGCTTTTGCTGTGTCCAATAGATAGTGGGTTGTTTTGTGCTCATTTTCATTTGTTTTCAGGTAATTTTTCATTTCTTTTTTGATCTCATTGGTAACCCATTCATTGCTCAATAATATGCTATTAAGTCTCCATGTGTTTGAATGATTTCTAGGTTTCCCTTTGTTATTGTAGTTGATTTCTTGTTTCATACCATTGTGATCTGAGAAGATTTTTCTTTTAAGTGTTGTTCAGTTGTCACTTGTACTGCCTTATTCCCCAATGCTCACCTGTACCTTGTCACCCCCACTCCCACAGTGAATCTCCCCTATTGTCCAGACCCAGAAGTCCTGTATTTGTGTTCCTTTTCTTTCCCCCATTATACTCCATATACCTCCTCTCTGGTAACTGTCTGTCTGTTTCTTATTTCCAAGTCTCTGGTTCTATTTTGCTCATTTGCTTGTTTTGTTCATTAGTTTCCACTTATATGTGAGATCATAAGGCCTTTCAGTGCCTGGTTTATTTCACTCAGCAAAATACCCTCCAGTTCCATTCATGCTGTTGCAAAGAATAAAAGTTCCTTCTTTCTTTCTGCTGCATAGTATTCCATTCTGTAAATGTACAATAGTTTTTTTGATCCACTCACTGATAGCCACTTAGGCTGTTTACAGTACTTGGCTATTGTAAGCAATGATGCTATGAACACTGGAGTGCATAGGTTCTTTTGAATTGGTGATTCAGGATTCTTAGGGTATAGCTCCAGCAATGGGGTCGTTGAATCAAAAAGCAGTTCCATCTTTAGTTTTCTGAGGAAATTCCATACTGTTTTCCACAGTGTCTGCACCAGTCTGCACTCCCACCAACAGCGTATTAGGATTCCCATATCTCCGCAACCTCACCAGTAGTTGTTTATAGATTTATTAATGTTGGTCATTCTGACAAGTGTGAAGAGGTATCTCATTGCAGTTTTAATTGGCATCTCTCTAATAACAACTGATGTTCAGATCCTTTCATAGGTTTCTGGGTCCTCTGCATGTCCTCCTTGGAAAAGTGTCTGTTCAGATCCATTGCCCATTTTTAATTGGATGGCTTGCTGTGTTGGTATGGAGTCCTGTGAGTTCATTGTATATTTCAGAGATCAAACCCTTGTCCAAAATATCATTGGCAAATATGTTTTCCCACAGCTGGTTCCCTTTCCATTTTTTTGATGTTTTCTTTAGCTGTGCAGAAGCTTTTTAGTTTGACGTAGTCCTGTTTGTTTATTCTTTCTTTTATTTCCTTTGCCCTATGACATGTAACAGTTATGGTGTCACAATTTATATTTAAGTTTTTTATCCATGTTGAGTTTATTTTGGTGTATGGTGTAAATTGGTTATTGAATTTCATTTTTTTTGCATGTACTTGTTCAGATCTCCCAACATTTATTGAAGAGGATATTTTTACTCCATTTTTTTTTTGTTCCTGCCCCTTTGTCAAAGATTAACTGACCATATGGGTTTGTTTCTGGGCTCTTGATTCTGTTCCATTGGTTTATGCATCTGTTCTTATGCCAGTACAAGACTGTTTTGATTACAGTATTCATGTAATATTTTGATGTCAGGCATTTTGATCCCTCCTACATTATTCTCCTTTCTCAAAATTAATGAGGCTATTCAGGATCATTTATTTTCAATATATTTGTTCTATACCTGTGAAATAAGTCATTGGTACTTTGATAGTGATTGCATTGAATCTATAGATTGCTTTAGGTAGTATGAACATTTTAATGATGTTATTCTTCCAATCCATGAACATGGTACATGCTTCCATTTATGTGTGTCTTCCTTAATTTCTTTCTTCAGTGTTGTGTATTTTTCTGAGTACAAGTCTTTTACCTCTTTGGTTAAATTTATTCCTAAGTATTTCGTTTTTCTTATTGCCATAGTAAATGGGATTTTTTTCCCCTTGATTTCTGTTTCTTTTATTTCTTTTTTCTTCTATTATAGTAATATTCCAAAATACATATGGAGATAGATTATTCATTGAAAGGAAAGTCAGAAAGGATCAAATATTACATTTGTCTCCTTAAAACTCTATCTGACCTCAGGAGCCATCCAAAATGGTGTTCCTACAGAAGTATTCCCATGGTGCCAGGTGCTGGTCAGCTGTGCAGACACACCAAAATCTACCAGTTTAACTCCACCTTCAGTAGTCAACAGGATGTTATTTCCTTTTACATCAAGAGGGATAGTTTTGTTGTTATGCAAATGTGGAAGTCCCATTGGTGCTTCATGTAAAATATAGGCAATTATGGGCTCATTCATTCTTCTACCTTTTCTCAAAAATCCTTTCTCAAGATCAATTACTAATTCTCCATTTCACAGCTCAAGAACCAACCAAAGCTCATTTCCATTAATTTTATCCTTCTTGAAGTACATCACATAGAATTTGACCACATTAGGGGTTTCAGAAAGGACTTTCAAGATATTATACTCTGTTTCAATCTCTTCATCAATATCATTAATCAGATCCAGAATTTTGACTGCTGCTTTTTGGCCATTTTTCTTATTTAACACTTTAAAAACTTTCCCATAAATTCCTTTGCAGATCGTTTTGGTGATTTCCCATGTATCAGGAGGATCAAGGAAGTTATCAAAGATGATTGTCTTTCCAATTAATGGAAGCATCTCAAAAGTTTAAATAACTTTAGCAAAGCTTAAAAGTAATGCATAATAATGCTTAGGTATCCAGACAGAGTAAACGTCCAAGCAGCAGCTGGGATCCTGGCCCTGGCTGGGCAACAGGGCTCCTCCTGACTTCCCTCCAGGGTGCTAGTGGTGGCCTCTCCCCAGCAAGGTGGGCAGGGCCTGTTTATTTTATTTCATTGAGAGAAGATTCTTGATATTATTTCAGTCTTCTTGAATTTACTATGATTTACTTTGTGTCTAACACGTGCTCTATCTTACTGGATATTTCATGTGCATTTATTAGTTTGTATATTCTGCTGCTTTGGGATGAAATGTTTTGGAAATATTTAAAACATTTTTTTATCATTGTTCAGTTACAGTTGTCACCATTTCTCCCCATTAGTCTCCCATGCTCTACCCACCCCTCCCTTCCACATTCAATTCTCTCCACCATTCTCTTTGTCCATGGGTCCTTTATACATATTCCTTGACTTCACCCTTCCTCTTCTGTCCCCTGTTACTCCCCACTCTCCTCCCTTCTGGTCACTGTCAGTTCTTTATTTCCATGTCTCTGGTTCTGTTTTGCTAGCTTGTCTGTCTTCTTGACTAGGTTCCACTTATAGGTGAGATCATATAGTAGTTGTCTTTCATTGCCTGGCTTATCTCATTCAGAATAGTGTTCTCCAGATCCATCCATGTTCTCATGAAGGGTAGGAGCTCCTTCTTTATTTCTACTGCATAGTATTCCATTGTGTAAATGTATCATAATTTTTTGATCCATTCATTTACTGCTTCCAGCATTTGGCTATTGTAAATTGTGCTGCTATGAACACTGGGGTGCATAGGTTCTTTTGGATTGGTGTTTCAGGGTTCTTAGGATATAATCTCAGCAGTGGAATTGCGAGGTCAAAAGGCAGTTCCATTTTAGTTTTTTGTGGAAATTCTATACTGTTTCTCATAATGTCTGCACCAGTCGGCATTACCCACCAATGGTGTACTAGGGTTCCCTTTTCTTTACAACCTCACCAGCACTTGTTTGTTGATTTGTTAATGATGGACATTCTGATCCATGCCAATCCCTTTAAGAAATGTTTCTCAATTTGCTATCACCTGTGGGTCTTGAGGGTTCAAGCACATTGACTTTCAAAGCTAGATGTTTTGGAGCTTTGTCACTCTGTTCTGGTCTTAAAAATTGGGCTTCCAGATGTGGTGTTCAAATATTTTATTGCTCAGGAAGGAGCTTGGAGTCATGAGTTCCCTCATGGTTTTGAGTCACCATACCAGGGATGGGGTTTATGTAAGGTTTTGTCTCAGCCTTTCTTTCCTGTTTTCATATATTTTTTTCTTGTATTCTGGATGTGTAAGAGACACTGAGGTAATTTGGAGGTTATTTTTAGAGAAAATTATTTTATACATAGCTATAAGAGAAAATAAGTTCAGGATCCTCATACAGAATCATCTTTAACCAGAACTGCTAGTTTCTTTCTATATAATTCATATGCTGGATTATACCTACTCTTTCCTATATATATCTATATATCTGTTTATGTATCTCTATCTATATATCTGTATTTATATCTAAATCTATCTGTCATCTATCGATATAATTTTCTTTTGGGATATCACTTTATTTGACTTTTATTTGCCTTGTATTAAATTTCTAAGGATAACTTTCTGAGACTTAATATCAGTAGGGTTTATTCTTGCAGACAACAGAAACTTACTCTTTGTACCTTTTATAAATATAATTAAACAATTTTTAAATCAAAGTTGAATTACAATGTTATATTAGATTTAGGTTTATAACATCATAATTCAAATTTTTTGATGCCATAATTACCACAATAATCATAGTACTCATCTGGCACCATACATATTTATTATAATATTATTGACAATATCACTTATGGTTTGCTTGACATCCCTGTGACAGTTTTTATAGTTGGCAATTTGCACATCTTAGTTTCTTCCCCTTTTTACCCATTTCTCCAATGCCCCTCCCATCTAGCAGTCTTCAAGATGTTCTCCGTATCTATAAGTTTATTTCTGTTTTTCTTGTTCATTTATTTCATGTTTTTTAGATTCTGCATATAAATGAAATCATATAGTGTTTGTTTTTCTCTGTCTGACATATTCCACTTCACATAATACTCTCTAAATTCATTTATGTTGTTGCAAATGGCAAGATTTTATTCTTTTCAATGGCTGAGTAATATTCCATTGTGTATATGTACCACTTCTTTATTCATTTGTGTATTGATTGACAATTTGCTTTTCTTTTTCCCTTTTTTTATTATCAATTACAGTTCCAATGTTCCCACATTGATCTCTCCTGCCCTGCCCAACCCCTACTCCCACAATCAATCCCCACCCTTTTGTTCATTCCCACGTGTCCTGGGTCTAGTCAAGGAATATGTATTAGTTTGCTTTGTTAACTTGGCAATTGGAAATAATGCTCAATGAACATAAGGATGCATATGTCTTTTCAAATTAGTACTTTTGTTTTCAAAAGTGAAAGTGCTAGATCTTTTTCTGTCACTTGTTATATCCTTAGTTTGAAAGTTTATTTTGTCTAGTAAAATATTGCTACTCTATATTGTTCAGTAGTTAATTTTGGTCATCAATTTGCCCTTATAGGTGAGACCATATCACTGACAAGCTTACTTCACTTAGCATAATATTCTGTAGTTCCATCCATGCTGTTGTAAAAGGTAGGAGTCCCTTCGTTCTTTCTGCATCATAGTATTCCATTGTGTAAGTGTACCACAATTTTTTTATCCACTCATTTACTGATGGACACTTAATCACAGGCATGGAAATATGGAATACACTGACAGTGGCCACAAGGAGGGGGGAGAGTGCGTGCATAATGGTAGAAATAAGGGAAAAGGACTAGTCAAAGAACATCTATGAATGACCCATGAACATGGACAACAGTGAGGGAATTGACTTCGGGAACAGAGGGTGGGATGGACGGGGGAAGTCAAAGGGGGAAAATCAGGACAACGTTAATAGAACTACAATAAAATTATGAAAAGCATAGTTATTCTAGTTTTGTAAAATTTTCATTTTCATGAAATATCTTTACCCGACCCTTTACTTTTTGCCTGTGCATGTCTTTCAATCTGAAGTAGGTCTCATGTAGTTACCGTATGTATGGGTCTTGTTTTCTAATCTATTTTTTTAAATTTTAACTTTTTATTGTTATTCAATTACAGTTGTGTGCCTTTTCTCCCCATCCCTCCACTCCACTCCAGCTGAACCCCACTCTCCCCGCCTCCATCCTCCCTCTTGATTTTGTCCATGGGTCCTTTATAGTAGTTTCTGTAATCCCCTCTCCTCTGTGTCCCCTCCCCACTCCCCCCTGACCATTGTTAGATTGTTCTTAACTTCAAGGTCTCTGGTTATATTTTGTTTCCTTTTTTTCTTCTAATGATTATGTTCCAGTTAAAGGTGAGATCATATGGTATTTGTCCTTCACCGCCTAGCTTATTTCACTTAGTGTAATGCTCTCCAGTTCCATCCATGCTGTTGCAAAGGGTATAAGCTCCTTCTTTCTCTCTGCTGTGTAGAATTCCATTGTGTAAATGTTTCATAGTTATTGGATCCACTCATTTGCTGATGGGCACTTAGGTTGCTTCCAGTACTTGGCTATTGTAAATTGTGCTGCTGTGAACATTGGGGTGCATAGTTTCTTTTGGACTGGTGTTTCCAGGTTCTTAGGGTATAATCCCAGCATCAGAATTGCTGGCACAAACAGCAGTTCCATTTTTAGTTTTCTGAGGAAATTCCATATTGTTTTCCACAGTGGCCTCACCAGTCTGCATTCCCACCAACAGGGAACTAGGGTTCCCTTTTCTCCGCATCCTCTCCAACATTTGTTTGTGGATTTGTTTCTGTTGGCCACTCTGACTGGTTTGAGAGGGTACCTCATTGTGGTTTTAATTTGCATCTCTCTGATGGTTAGTAATGCTGAGCATCTTTTGATATATCTCTGGGCCCTCTGTATGTCTTCCTTGGAGAAGTGTCTGTTCAAGTCCTTTGCCCATTTTTTAATTGTTTTGTTTGTCTTCCTGGAGTGGAGTCGTGTGAGTTCTTTATATATTTTGGAGATCAGGCCCTTGTCTGAGGTATCATTGGCAAACATGTTTTCCCATACTGTTGTTTCTCTTTGTAATTTACTGCTGTTTTCTTTAGCCCTGCAGAAGCTTTTTACTTTGATGAAGTCCCATTTGTTTATTCTTTCCTTTATGTCCCTTGCTTTAGGGGACATGTCTTTGAGGATGTTGCTGCGTGCAATGTCTGAGATTTTCCTGCCAGTGTTTTCCTCTAGGACTTTTATGGTGCTACGACTTGTATTTAAGTCTTTTATCCATCTTGAGTTTATTTTTGTGTATGGCGTAAGTTGGTGATCAAGTTTCATTTTTCTGCACGTAGCTGTCCAGATCTCCCAACACCATTTGTTGAAGAGGCTGTTTTTGCTCCATTTTATACTCCTGCCTCATTTGTCAAATATTAATTGACCATAAGACTTGAGTTTATTTCTGAGCTCTCTGTTCTGTTCCATTAGTCTATGTGCCTGTTTTTATGCCAGTAGCAGGCTATTTGGATTACAGTGGTCTTGTAATACATTTTGATATCAGGCATTGTGATCCCTCCCGCTTTGTTCTTCTTTCTCAAAATTGCTGAAGCTATTCAGAGTCGTTAATGGCTCCATATACATTTCTGAAATGTTTGTTCTATATTTGTGAAATATGTCAGTGGTACTCTAATAGGGATTGCATTGAATCCATAAATTGCTTTGGGTATTATGGCCATTTTGATGATGTTAATTCTTCCAATCCATGAGCATGGTACATGCTTCCATTTGTTTGTGTCTTCCTTAATTGCTTTCTTCACTGTTGTGTAGTTTTCTGAGTACAGGTGTTTTACCTCCTCGGTGAGGTTTATTCCTAGGTAGTTTATTTTTCTTGTTGCTATATCAAATGGGATTTTTTTCCTGATTTCTGTTTCTGGTATTTCCTTGTTGGTGTACGGGAATGCCTTTGATTTCTGAGTATTGACTTTGTATCCAGCTGTTTTGCCAAATTCATTTATTAGGTCAAGTATTTTTTTGGTGGAATCTATAGGATTTTCCATGTACACTATCATGTCATCAGCAAACAGTGACTGTTTTGTTTCCTCCTTTCCAATTTGGATGCCTTTTATTTCCTTTTCTTGTCTGATTGCTGTGGCTAGGACTTCCAGTACTATCTTTAATAGGAGCGGTGAGAGAGGGCATTCTTGTCTTGTTCCTGATCTTAGTGGGAAAGCTCTAAGTTTTTGTCCATTGAGTATGATGTTGGCTGTAAGTCTATCATATATGGCCTTTATTATGTTGAGGAATGCTCCCTTTGTTCCCACTTTGCTGAGTGTTTTTATCAGAAATGGGTGATGTATCTTATCAAATGATTTTCTGCATCAATTGATATGATCATGTGGTTTTTGTCTTTGCTATTGTTGATGTGATGCATTATGTTTATTGATTTGTGAATATTGTACCATCCTTGCATCCCTTGGTCATGGTGTATGATCTATTTAATGTATTGCTGGATGTAGTTTGCTAATATTTTGTTGAGATTTCAGCGTCTTTGTTCATCCGCAATACTGGCCTGAAATTTTCTTTCTTCGTTGTTTCTTTATCTGGTTTTGGGATTAGGATGATGCTGGCTTCATAAAAAGAGTTTGGGAGTCTTCCATCAGTTTGGATTTTTTCAGATAGTCTGTGAAGGGTAGGGGTTATGTCTTCCTTAAATGCTTTGTAGAATTCTCCTGTGAAACCATCTGGTCCAGGGCTTTTGTGTGCTGGAAGCTTTTTGATTATTTCTTCAATTTTGCCTGGTGTTATTGGTCTCTTCAGGCTTTCTATTTCTTCTTCACTCAGTTTTGGAAGATTATATTTTTCTAGAAATGTGACCATTTCACCTTGGTTTTGAAATTTCGTGGCATACAGTTCTTCCTAGTAATTTCTTACAATCCTTTTTATTCCTGTGGTATCAGTTGTAATCTCTCCTCTTTCATTTCTAATTGTGTTTATTTGGATCCTCTCTCTTTTTTTCTTGGTGAGCCTACTTAAAGGCTTGTCGATTTTGTTTATCTTTTCAAAGAACCAACTCCTGGATTCATTGATCCTTAGAACTGTGCTTTTAGTCTCTATGCCATTTAACTCTGCTGTGATCTTGGTTATTTCCTCCATTCTGCTTGCTCTGGGCTGTCTTTGTTGTTGTTCTTCCAGTTCTGGTAGGTGTAGGGTTAGGTTGTTTGTTTGAAATGTTTCTGTCTCTTTAAGGTAGGCCTGTATTGCTATGAACTTCCCTCTCAAGCCTGCCTTTGCTGTGTCCCATAGGTTTTGGGTTGTTGTGAGTTCGTTTTCATTTGTTTCCAGAAAGTTTTTGATTTCTTCCCTAATCTCATTCCTGACCCATTCATTGTTTAATAGCATGCTATTCAGTCTCCATGATTTAGAGTGTTTTGGGTTTTTTCCTTTGTCGTTGGTTTGTAGGTTCAGTCCCTTGTGGTCAGAGAAAATGCTTGATATGATTTCAATTTTCTTGACCTTGTTGAGGCTTGCTTTCAGTCCTATCATGTGGTCTATCTTTGAAAATGTTCCATGTACACTTGAAAAGAATGTGTATTTTGCGTCTTTGGGATGAAAAGCTCTGTCTCTATATATATCAGTTAAGTCCATTTCATCTAGGATATTGTTAAGTGACACAATATCCTTCTTGATATTTTGTTTGGAAGACCTGTCTGTTTTTGACAGTGGGTTGTTAAAGTCCCCCACTATAATTGTGTTGCTGTCAATATCTTTCTTGAAGTCCCCCCAGATTTTCTGTATGTATTTCGTGCTCCTATGTTGGGTGCATATATATTTACAATGTTTATGTCTTCTTGGTGGATTCTTCCTTTGAGTATTGTGAAGTGACCATCTCGGTCTCTCTTTATGGCCCTTCTTTGGAAGTCTATTTTGTCTGATATGAGTATTGCTACACCTGCTTTTTTTTCCTGTCCGTTTGCTTGGAAAATTTGTTTCCAGCCCTTCATTTTCTGTCTGTGTAGGTCTTTTGTCCTGAGATGGGTCTCTTGTAGGCAGCAGATGTGTGGGTCATGTTTTGTTATCCATTCAGCTATTCTATGTCTTTTTATTGGAGCATTTAATTCATTTACGTTTAAGGTTATTATCGATAGGTAATTATTCATTGCCATTTTTTCCTACCTATGTTCCTCTCTCTTTCTCTTTTCCTTCTTTTCCTTAAAGCAGTCCCTTTAGCATCTCTTGCAGAGCTGGTTTGGGGAAGTGTATTCTTTTAGGCTTCTTTTGTCTGGGAAACTCTTTATTTGGCCTTCTATCTTGATTGAGAGCCTTTCTGGGTTAAGTAGTCTTGGTTGCAGGCCTCTGGTTCTCATTCCTTGGAATATTTTTTGCCATTCTCTTCTGGCTTGGAGCGTTTCCATTGAGAAGTCAGTTGCTAACCTTATTGGGGCTCCCTTGTATGTTACTTCCTTTTTCTCCCTTGCTGCCTTTCAGATCCTCTCTTTGTCTTGTAATTTTTCCATTTTAATTATGATGTGTCTTGCAGTGGGCCTCTTTGTGTTCCTCTCGCTTGGGGCTCTCTGTGTTTCCTGGATTTGGGTGACTTTTTCTCTCCTCAGATTAGGGAAATTTTCCATCATTACTTTTTCAAACAGGTTTTCCATCCCTTGCTCTTCTTCTTCTCCTTCTGGTATTTGTATTATATGGATGTTGTTACGTTTCATGTTTTCCTGCATTTCCCTTAATCCCTCTTCATTCTTTCTGAGCCTCTTTTGCTTTTCTTGCTCTTTCTGGGTGCTCTTTCTACTTTGTCCTCCAGCTTGCTGATCCGATCCTCTGCTTCATCAAGTCTGCTTTTCATTCCTTCTACTGTGTTCTTCAATTCAGAAATTGTATTATTTATTTCCTCCTGGTCCTTGGTAATAGTTTCTGTTTCCTTTTTCATGTTAATATAGTTTGCAGTGAGTTCATTGTAGTTACCCTGTAATTTATGGTAGTTCTCTGTGAGCTCAGTGAGCTTCCTGATAACCCTTGCTTTGAACTCATTATCTGATAGTTGAGTTGCCTCTTTTTCAGTTAGTATTCTTTCTGGGGCTTCCTCCTTTCCTTCATTTGGGGATTGTTTCTTTTTCTTTCCATTGTTTGTGAGACTCTTCTTGTTAGCCTCTGCTTCTTAAATTGATCTATTCTGACTCCCTGGGTTTATGGTATGAACTACTATGGTAGAATGCCAATGGGATTCAGTGGATTAAGTCTCCTTAATCTCCTGTGGTCACTGGTCTTGAGCTGACATTTATGGGTCTAACACGGTCTAACTCTGCTCTTTTCAGCTCTGCAGGTTTTATTGTCTCACCTGTGTGAAAAAAAGGAAAAGGAAAGGATGGAAAAGGGGAATAGAAAGGGAAAGGAAGGAAGGAAGAAGGAATAAAGAAAGATCGGAGGCAAGATAAGAAGGAATTTTAACAAAAATTAAAACAAAAGAATAAATAAAAGAAGGCAGGAATAAGGAATAAAAAAGGTAAAGGATGGAAGGAAGAAGGAATAAAAAAGAAAGAAGGACAGAAAGGAAGAAGGAATTCAGGAGGAAAGGAGGGGAAAAAAAAGAAATTCTTCTGCTGCCTTTAAACTTGTCCGGTTAATTCTGCTGGTCTTCCTGTGTGTGAAACGGGAGCTGGTGGTTGGAAGGATTGGTTTCACTTTTCTCCCTTCCTGAGCCACACTTTTCACTGTTGTTCAGTCTCCAGTCCAGTTCCTCAGGGTCCTTCTACTTCCCACTAGGCCTTTAGTTCACCAGTTGTGCTGTCCTTGAGCTGCACCAATTAGGGGCAACTCACACTCCCCCTTCTTGCCTTTTGCTGTGTTAGATGCTAGGGGCTCTTGGTGGTAGTTCAGCCCCTACTGGGTCGAGTCTTTCCGGAGAATGCAGTTTCCCCTGGCCCTGCAGCTCCCCTCTGCTCTGTGTTCTGCCTTCCTCCTACAGAGCGAGTAGGCCCCGCAGGGCTCTGTACCCCAGGGGCTAGGTGGGAGTTATTTAGAACTGGTGCTTTTAAGGTGTGGTCGCTGTCAGGAAGCCAGGTCGTCGATCAGCAGATCCGCTGCTTTGGGCCTGTGCGTGGGGCAGCTAGCATCTGCTCCAGGTGTGCACCCACCCGAGGTTTCAGTTATGGGCACCCACTCCGGGTTTCAAGTTGGGTGCCCAAGCAGGGTTTCAGTTGTGGGCCCCCAGTCTGCTGCTCTGGCTGTGTGCAACTGTTCTTCAGGTGAGACCCGGGGCTGCTTATCCCCCCTTCACAGTCCAGGGGCTAAGGGGGGAGGGGTGCCAGAGGCTAAGGCTGCTCTGGAGATTTATCTAACTAGCTGCTGAGTGCCTCTATTTTCTCTTTTTCTTTTTGAGAAATTCTTCCTATTCAAGCCCCCCTGGTCCAAACAAGCACCTGGCCTCTCACACAGCCCAGCCTGGCTCTCTCCCAAGAATCCTGCAGCAGACCCTGCGCCCTGGCCAGGGCTTCAGCTAGCCTGGTCCCCGCGCAGGTCCCAGGGACCTTATTGTCCTTAAGCACTCTTCTTACCATCTGAGCTTTCAATGTCCTCTATCTTTGGTCTCCGATCTTCATATATGCTGGAATACCATTGGCTGTTCTCTCTGTTCCTCAGATCAGCTAGGTGTTTCACTGGTGCTGAGGGGAAGTGGACTCAGCTCCCACCTATCTCGCTTCCATCTTCCACCCCAGAGATCGGGTCTTGTTTTCATATCCATTCAACCACTATGTTCTTTAATTGGAACAGTTAACATTTTTTGTAATCTAGTTATTGATTCTCATCAACCCTAACAAATGTGAAGTGGTATTGATTTACATTTCTCTCATGACTCATGATATGAAGCATCTCTTTATGTGCTTATTAGCTATTTGTATGTTTTCCTCAGAGAAATATCTATTTAAATTATTTACTCATTTTCAAAATTATTACTCTTCTTTTTATTATTGAGTATATGACATATATAAAATATGCAGTTCATTGATCAAATATGTAATTTGTAACATTTTCCTTATTCTTTGAATCATATTTTCACTTTATGGATGGGGTCCTTTGAGGAAGAACAAATTTAATTTTGTTGTAGTTCAAGTTATCTATTTTTATTTTCATGTCTCATTTTTTTGGTGTCATATGTAAGAATAATTTGCCAAATCTAAGGTCATAAAGATTTATTTTTTAAAAAATATATTATTCATTTTTTTTTAGAGAGAGGGGAAGGGAGGGTGAACGAGAGGGAGAAAAACATCAATGTGTAGTTGCCTCTCACACGCACCCTACTGAGGACCTGGCCCACAACTGAGGCATGTGATCTGACTGGGAATGGAACCAGCAACCCTTTGGTTCACAAGCCAGTACTCAATCCACTGAGCCACATCAGCCAGGGCAATATTTATTTCTATTTCTTATAAAAATGGTATACTTTTGGTCCTTAATTTATATTTTTATTCTATTTTAAGTTAATATTTTATATGGTGTGTGGTAAATGTCTAAATTTATTCTGTTCAGTTGTCTGAGCACCATTTGTTGAATAGCCTATTCTTTCCACATTAAATTATTTTGCACAATTGAAAATCAGTTGACCTTAAATACATGGTTTCTTGACTGTCAACTTTATTCCATTGATCTATATGTCTAACCTTGTGCCAGTAGCACATAGTTGGCTACCATTGTTTTGTAGCACATTAAGAAATCAAGAAGTGTTAGTACTGTGACTTTGTTCTTTTTCTTTCTTTTTCGTTATTCTGGTTGCTTGAAATTCCACATGAATTTTAAAATCAGTTTGTCAATTTATACAGAGACAGTTGTGAATCTGATGCAGATTACATGGAAACCGATGGATTTTCATGTGCTAAAATGCAGAGGTTTGAAGCATAATTTTCCCATGAAATTTTATTTTATTTAAAAACCATTGCTATTGTAGAATAAAACACAGTTATAAAACAAATATATAGTTAAACAATTAAAAATATCAAGTATTATTGTAACTATGACTCAGTAAGAAATAAAAGTTTACTAGTTTCCCCAGAAGTCCCTATGATTGAAAATTACAGACTTTTACCCCCCAAATAAACTATTATCCTGACTTTATATTAATAATTTCCTTATGTTTACTATAGCTTAATCACCATCATAAGCATAACTAAAAATTAACTCATAGCATTGTCATTAAAAAAAATGTAGGAGACTGACAGTAGAAAAGATGGCATAAATAAACATGGTACTTTCAGGCATGGGAAGATGGTGGTGAGATAGGTGGGAGCTGAGTCCACTTCCCCTCGGTACCAGTGAAACACCTACCTGGTCTGAGGAACAGAGCGAACACCCAACAGTATTCCAGCATATATGAAGATTGGAGACCAAAGACAGAGGACATTGAAAGATCTGATGGTAAGAATAGTGCTCAAGGGCAAAAAGGTTCCTGAGACCAGCATGGGAAACAGGGCGGCTGAAGCCCCTGGTTGGGGTGCAGGGTCTGCTTCAGGATTCTTGGGAGAGAGCCAGGCTGGGCTGTGTGAGAGGCCAGGTGCTTGTTTGGACCAGGGGGGCTTGAATAGGAAGAATTTCTCAAAAAGAAAAAGAGAAAATAGAGGCACTCAGCAGCTAGTTAGAGAACTCTCCAGAGCAGCCTTAGCCTCTGGCGCCCCTGCCCCCACAGCCCCTGGACTGTGAACGGGGGATAAGCAGCCCCAGGTCTCACCTGAAGCCGGGTTGCACACACCCAGAGCAGAGGACTGGGTGCCCACAGTGAAACCCCGGGTGGGCGTGCACCCTGATAAGCGTCCTGGCTGCCTGGGAGCACAGACCCAAAGCACCTGGGTGGGCGCCCACTTAGATCAGTACCCTGGGTGCCCACACCTGAAACCTCGGGTGGGTGCGCACCTGGATCAATGGCTGGCTGCCCTGCTCACAGACCCAAAGCCTGGGATCTGCCTTGCAACCTGATAAAGGCTTGCAACCTGATAAAGGCCTGGCTGCCTGTGGGTGACCACACCTAAAAGCACCAGTTCTAAATAACTCCCACCTAGCCCCTGGGGTACAGAGCCCTGCGGGGCCTACTCGCTCTGTAGGAGGAAGGCAGAACACACAGCAGAGGGGAGCTGCAGGGCCAGGGGAGACTGCATTCTCCGGAAAGACTCGACCCAGTAGGGGCTGAACTACCACCAAGAGCCCCTAGCATCTAAGACAGCAAAGAGCAAGAAGGGGGAGTGTGAGTTGCCCCTAATTGGTGCAGCTCAAGGACAGCACAACTGGTGAACTAAAGGCCTAGTGGGGAGCATAAGGACCCTGAGGAACTGGATTGGAGGCTGAACAATGTTGAGAGCTAGGAAAGAGGGCTAGACAATTATAAGCATTGCTAAGCAGAAAACCTCTTGAAGGTCACTAGAATGGATAAGGAAGAGAAACAAATCGTCATCCGAAATAAGCTTATCAACAGGAGACAGACAGATAGTTCCTCCTGAACCCAGAGCAAAACTCCTCCAGAGCTCAGAGCTACGCAGAGATAACAGCAACTCCCGCTTTTGTAACTTGCTTGCTTGCTTCTCACTGTATAAAAGAGCTAGCCTGTGAGCTTTCGGCGCCGCTCTCATCTGCAGCTCTTCAGAGCACAGTGTCTCCGGGACACATCAAGAGTCCGCCCCTGCGCAGGTTAAAAGAGTTGGCCATTAAAGTAACATCTCTGTAAACGTCCTGAAAGTCTCCGAACATCTGTTTCTTGCGTCAGTGGGTGCAACAAACAACAGCAAAGAGTGTGGCTCAGGAAGGAAGAAAGGTGAAACCAATCCTTCCAACCACCCCCTCCCGTTTCACAGACAGGAAGACCAGCAGAACTAACCTGAACTGTTTAAAGCCAGTAGATGACTTTCTTTTCTTTTCTTTCATTTTCTTTCCTTTCCTTTCCTTTTCTTTTCTCTCTCTTTTTTTCTTTCTCCCTTCCCCCTAAATTCCCTCTCCCTTTCTGTCCTTCTTTCTTTTTTTATTCCTTCTTCCTTCCATCCTTTACCTTTTTTATTCCTTCTTCCTGCCTTCTGATATTTATTTTTTGTTTTAATTCTTGTTAAAATTCCTTTTTTGTTTTAATTTTTATTGTTATTCAATTACAGTTGTGTGCCTTGTCTCCCCATCCCTCCAACCCACTGCAGCTGAATCCCCCTCCTTCCCCCACCTCCACGCTCCCCCTTGGTTTTGTCCATGTGTCCTTTATAGTAGTTCCTGTAATCCCCTCTTCCCACTGTCCCCGCCCCCTCCCCCCCCCCCCCCCCCCCGCCCTGGCTATTCTTAGATTGTTCTTAACTTCAATGTCTCTGGTTATATTTTGTTTGCTTTTTTCTTCTATTGATTATGTTCCAGTTAAAGGTGAGATCATATGGTATTTGTCCCTCACTGTCTGGCTTATTTCACTTAGCATAATGCTCCCTAGTTCCATCCATGCTGTTGCAAAGGGTATAAGCTCCTTCTCTCTCTCTGCTGCGTAGAATTCCATTGTGTAAATGTACCATAGTTTTTGGATCCACTCATTTGCTGATGGGCACTTAGGTTGCTTCCAGTATTTGGCTATTGTAAATTGTGCTGCGATGAACATTGGGGTGCATAGTTTCTTTTGGATTGGTTTTTCAGGGATCTTTGGATATAATCCCAGCAGTGGAATTGCTGGATCAAACGGCAGTTCCATTTTTAGGTTTCTGAGGTTTTCCATACTGTTTTCCACAGTGGTTGCACTAGTCTGCATTGCTACCAACAGTGCACTAGTGTTCCCTTTCCTCTATATCCTCACCAACACTTGTTTGTTGGTTTGTTAATGATGGCCATTCTCACTAGTGTGAAGTGATATCTCGTTTTGGTTTGAATTTGCGTTTCTGATGGCCAGTGATGCTGAGAATATTTTCACATGTCTTTGGGCCCTGTGTATATATCCTCCTTGGAGAAGTGTTTGTTCAAGTCTTTTTCTCATTTTTTAATTGGGTTGTTTGTCTTTCTGGAATGCCGTCATGTGAGTTCTTTATATATTTTGGAGATCAAACCCTTGTCTGAAGTATCATTGGGAAATATGTTTTCCCATACAGGTTGTTTTCTTTTCATTTCAATGCTGTTTTTTTTTGCCCTGAAGAAGCTTTTCATTTTGATGAGGTCCCATTTGTTTATTGTGTCCTTTATGTCCCTTGCTTTAGGGGATATATCAGTGAAGATGTTGCTTCATGGAATGTATGAGACTTTCACTGAGATGTTTTCCTCTAGGACTTTTATGGTGTTATTACTTATATTTAAGTCTTTTATCCATGTTGAATTTATTTTCATGTGTGGTGTAAGTTGGTGATCGCATTGCTTTTTTTGCATAAAGCTGTCCAGATCTCCCACCAACATTTCTTGAAGATGCTCTTTTTACTCCATTTTATGCTTCTTCCCCCTTTGTCAAATATTAATTGACTGTAGAGACTTGGGCTTATTTCTGGTTTCTCTGTTCTGTTCCATTGATCTATGTGTCTGCTTTTATGCCAGTATTAGGCTGTTTTGATTACAGTAGCCTTGTAATACTGTTTGATATCAGGTGTTGTGATCCCTCCTACTTCCTTCTTTCTCAAAATTGCTGCAGCTTTTTGCATTCATTTATGGTTCCATATAAGTTTCTGAAATGTTTGTTCTATATCTGTGAAATACATCATTGGTATTTTAATAGGGATTGCATTGAATCTATAGATAGCTTTAGGTAGTATGGATATTTTAATGATTTTAATTCTTCCAGTCCATGAACACGGTATATGTTACCATTTATTTGCGTCTTCCTTAATTTATTTCCTCAGTGTTCTATAGTTTTTTGAGTACAGGCCTTTTACCTCATTGGTTAGGTTTGTCCCTAAGTTCTTTATTTTTCTTCTGCTATATCAAATGGGATTTTTTCCTGATTTCTGTTTCTGGTATTTCCTTGTTGGTGTACAAAAATTCCTTTAATTTCTGAATATTGACTTTGTATCTTACAATTTTCCAAGTTCATTTTTTAGGTTGAGTAATTTTTTGGTGCAGTCTATAGGATTTTCTATGTACAGTGTCATATCACTGCAAACAATGACAATTTTACTTCCTCCTTTCCAATTTGGATGTTTTTTATTTCTTTTTCCTGTCTGATTGCTGTGGCTAGATCTTCCAATACTATATTGATATGACTAGTGAGTACGGGCATTTTTGTCTGAATCCTGATCTTAGTGGGAAAGCTCTAAGTTTTTAACCATTGAGTACGATGTTGGATGTAAGTCTCTCATATACGGCCTTTATTATGTTAAGGAATGCTCCCTAAATTCCCACTTTGCTAAGTGTTTTATCATAAATGGGTGCTGTACCTTATCAAGTGCTTTTTCCACATGTATTGATTAGATCATGTGATTTTTGTCTTTCATTTTGTTTATGTGATGTATTACATTTATTGGCTTGGGAATGTTGTACCATCCTTATGTCCCTGGGTGGAATCCCACTTGATCATGGTGTATAATCTTTTTAACATATTGCTGGATGTGGTTTGCCAAAATTTTGTTGATAATTTTAGCGTCTATGTTCATCAGCGATACTGTGCTGATGTTTTCTTTCTTTTTTCTGTCTTTTTATCTGGTTTTGGAATTAGGATGATGCTAGTTTCACAAAAAGAGTTTTGGAGTCTTCCATCTTTTTGAATTTTTTGGGGATAATCTGTGAAGGATGGGGGTTAGATCTTCCTTAAATGCTTTGTAAAATTCTTCTGTGAAGCCATCTGGTCCAGGGCATTTGTGTGTCAGAAGCTTTTTGATTAATGCTTCAATTTCGTCATGTGTTATTGGCCTTTTCAGGCTTTCTGCTTCTTCTTCATTCAGTTTGGGAAGATAATATTTTGATAGGAATTTGTCCATTTCACCTAGGTTTTCAAATTTCTTGGCATCCAGTTCTTCGTAGTAATTTCTTACAATCCTTTGTATTTCTGTGGTATCAGTTGTAATCTCTCATCTTTCATTTCTGATTGTGTCCATTTGGATCCTCTCTCTTTTTTTCTTGATGAGCCTGCTTAAAGGTTTGTCAATTTTGTTTATCTTTTCAAAGAACCTGCTCCTGGATTTATTTACCCTTATAATAGTGCTTTTAGTACCTATGTCACTTAATTTTGCACTGATCTTGGATATCTCCTTCCTTCTGCTTGCTCTGGGCTGTCTTATTTTTTGTTTGTTTTCAATTTCTTGTAGACATAGGGTTAGGTTGTTTACTTGAAATATTTCTAACTTTTTAGTTAGGTATGCATAGCAATGAACTTCCCTCTGTGGACTTCCTTAGCTATTTGCCATAATGTTTAGATTTTTGTGAGTTCAATTTCATTTTTTTCCATAAACTTTTTGACTTCTTCCCTAATCTCATTCTTGACCCATTCATTGTTTAATAGCATGCTATTCAGTCTCCATGGTTTTTAGTGTTTTGTTTTTTTTTCCTTGAGGTTTGTTTCTAGTTGCAGTCCCTTGTGGTCAGAGAAAATGCTTGATATGATTTGAATTTCCTTGAATTTGTTGAGCCTTGTTTTGTGTCTTATCATGTGATCTATCTTTAAAAATGTTCCATGTGCATTTGAAAAGAATGTGTATTTTCCTTCTTTGGGATGAAAGGATGTATATATATCCGTTAAGTCGATTTCATTTAGGACATTGTTCAATGCCAGAATATCCTTGTTGACATTTTGTTTGGAAGGTCTGTCCATCTTTGACAGTGGGGTATTAAAAATCCCCTACTATAATTATGTTACTGTCAATATCTTTCTTGGAGTCCTCCAAGATTTTCTTTATGTATTTGGGTGCTTCTATGTTGGGTGTATATATATTTACAGTGTTTTTGTCTTCCTGATGGATTCTTCCCTTGAGTAGTATGAAGTGACCTTCTGGGTAATTTTTATGGCTCTTTTTTCTGATATGATTATTGCTATCCTGGTTTTTTTTCCTTGTCCATTTGCTTGGAATATTTGTTTCAAGCCCTTCATTTTCAGTCTCCTAAGGTCTTCTGTTCTGAATGCGGTCTTGTGTAGAAAGTGTATGTGTGGTTCATGTTTTCTTATCCATTCAGCTTTTCTATGCCTTTTGATTGGGACATTTAATCCATTTACGCTTTAGGTTATTATTGAAAGGAACTTATTCATTGCCATTTTTTCATACATGTTTTCCTCTCTCAATGTTTTTTTTTTCCTATTCTTAAACTAGTGCTTTTAGCATATCTTGCAGAGCTGGTTTGGAGGAGGTATATTTTTTGAGGCTTCTTTTTTCTGGGAAACTCCTTATTTGGCCTTCCATTTTAATTTACAGCCTTGCTGGATAAAGTAGTCTTGGTTGAAGGCTTCCGGTTTTCATCCTTAGAATATATGTTGCCATTCCCTTCTGGCTACCAGTGTTTCCTTTGAAGTCAACTGCTAGTCTTATCAGGGCTCCATTTAATGTTACTTCCTGTTTTACTGTTGCAGCTTTTAAGATTCTCTCTTTGTATTGGAAATTTGCCATTTTAATAATGATGTGTCTTGACCTGGGCCTCTATGGGTTCCTCTTGTTTGGAACTCTCTGTGTGTCCTGGATTTGTGTGTCTTTTTCTCTCATCAAATTAGGAAAGTTTTCCATCATGATTTTGTCAAACAGGTTTTCTATTCCTTGCTTTTCTTCTCCTTTTGGTATCCATACTATATGGATATTATTACATTTCATGTTGTCCTTCATTCCCCTTAACCCCTGTTCATTCTTTCTGAGCCTCTTTTCCTTTACTTGCTCTTTCTTGGGTGTTTTTTCCTATCTTGCCTTCCAGCTCACAGATCCAATATTGTGTTTCATCTAGCCTGCTTTTTATTTCTTCTACTGTGTTCTTCAGTTCAGACATTGTATTCTTCATTTCCTCTTGGCCCTTGTTGATAGTTTCTACTTTGTTTTTCATTTTGATATAGTTTACATTGTGTTCTTTCTAGTTTCTCTGTAGTTTTTGATGATTCACTGTTAGCTCATTGAGCTTCTTGATAACCATTGCTTTGAACTCAGTATCTGGTAGTTCACTTGCCTCTGTTTTATTCAGCATTCTTTATGAGGCTTCTTCCTCTCCTTTCATTGGTGACTGTTTCTTTGTCTTCCCATTGTTTGTGAGACTCTTCTTGTTATCCTGTGCTTCTTAAATTGATCTGTTCTGACTCCCGGGGTTTATGGTGTGAACTTCTATGGTAGGAGTCGTGTGAGTTTCAGGGGTGCTGCCCCCTTGATCTCCTGAGCTCGCTGCTCTTGAGCTGTCATTTATGTTGGCTCTCTGTATGTCTTTGTGTTTTGATTGTTGTTGGGTCTTTCTTTGGTGGGTCCATCCCTCCAGCTGGTTAACCAAGGGTCACACAGTCCACCAGGTCTTGTATTGTGTTGTGCAGATGTGGACAGGCTGTGTTGAAGCTGGTTCTTCTGTTTGTATGAGGTTTTCAGGCTTCTGTGTCTCTCTTGTTCGGTTGTTGTTTCTGGGTTATTCTCCACCTTTTTTTTTTTTTTTTTGTATTTCCAAATAGGTCCTCGGTTGAGTTAGTGTGTCTCCCACTCCCTCCTTCGCCTTCTTCCATTGTTATCTGTTGATGGTTCCTTTGTTGCTGGGTTTCCTCTTGTAGCAGGTATACTGGTGTTCAGTGCTCCCACCTACTCTTTGCTGAATAGGCACTTCTGCATGCACATGTATGAATTTTGTGTCATTTGTCTTCCCAGAACAGTCTGTTTTTGCTCTTTTCCTGGTATGTCTGAAGCTCGACAGAGAGCATCCTTGTCCCAAGTTGTGGAGGAAAGGATGGTAGCTGCTTGGCAATGAGGGGCCAAGGGCAAGTTGAGTTCGATTACTGGTGAGTTTCCTGGAGGCAGACAATGGGGGTGTGTAGTGGCAGTCTGGAGAGGCAGCAGTGCTGTCACTGGAAGCCTTTCTGGGATATGCAGAAAGCACCGGATGTTACTTAAGAGCCCTTCTGCCCTGATCCATGCCTACTTCCCCAGCCTCTCTCACCTTCATTCCCTTCATTCTTGACATGGATTTAAAAAAATATCCTTAGTTATAGGACTTCTACTCAACTACTCTTCATATGGTCGTTCAGGTTGATTGTTCTTTAATTTGGTTGTAATTTTAATGTGGTCTTGGGAGGTTTGAGACAGTTTACCTACTCTATTCATTAAAATTTTTGACAAATAGAAGAGAAATTTCTCAACCAAATGAGAGAGTTCTTTAAAAAATTACTCCAGACATCATATTTAATAATGAAAGGTTCAGTAAGTTCTACCTAATATCAGAAATAAGGCATGATTGTCTGCTTGAACACTTCTGTTTGTCATTTTATTAGTTAATGTAATGAGGCAAGTAAAAAACATAAAGGCTAGAAAATAAGCAAAATTGTTATTATTAAAAGACAACATGAGCTGAAGGAATACACAAAAAAGCTGTATAACTAATAAATGAATAAATTCTCAGAATATAAGATCAATATGCAAAAATCAATAGTATTTTATGCTAGCAATAAACATTTATAAAATGATATAAAAATACTATTTGCACTTGTGTCCTTTATAGTAGTTCCTATAGACCCCTCTCCCCACTATAACCTCCCCACTCCCTTCTAACTATTGTTACATTGTTCTTAATTTCAATGTTAAGGGGGCAGGTAGAGGTGGAGGAGGGAGGTAAGACTGGCCGGGGTGGGGTGGGGGATGGGGAGAAAATGCAGACAATTGTAACTGAATAAAAAATATATAAAATAAATAATAAAATTAAATTAAAAAATATTATTTGCAATAGCATATTTGAGGAATAAATGTAATAAAAAATGTCTAAGACTTGCCCAGTATAATTAATAAAAATATGTATACCACATTTATCAATTTGAAGACTTAGTATTGTAAGACACCAATTTCACCCAAAGTAATCTTCATATTGAATGGAATGTCAAGCAAACTATTAGCATTCTAGTTTTTCAGAGGAAATCAACAAGGTGATTATAAAATTTATATTATTTCAAAAAGCCAGAGACTTGAAATATCATAAACAATTTTGAAAGTGATAAATGAGGTTGGAGAGCATACACTATCTGATTTCAAGGATTTACTATAGAGCTACAATAATTAAGAGTATCATGTTGTATAAAGATAGACATAATCAATAGAACAGAACAGAGAGTTAAGAAATGGACTCACAATTCTATGTTATTTAATTTACCACAAAAGTAGTCAGGTATTCCATGAGAAAAATATAGTTTTTCAATAAATATTGCTGGAAAAATTGTATCTGAGAAAAAATAAAGTTCTTATAAAGTTCTTATAAAGTTCTAGGTTATAACCTAGAACTGTTCATAGTATAAACAGAAATTAATTTATAATGAATCATAGACTTTAATGTAAGTTTAAAACTTAAACTTTTTAAAAATATATTTAACTGGATATGCTATCACCATCATCCCATTGTTTTCTCTTTATTCCCCTCTGTGCTGTACAACCCTTCCCACAGTCATTCCCCCACCTTCGTTCATGACCATGGGTCATACATATAAGTTCTGTGGCTTCTCCATTTCCTATACTATACTTATCCTCTGCCTTTCTATTTTGTACCTACCATTTATGCTTCTTATTCTCTGTACCTTTTCTCCCATTCACTCTCACTCCCCTCCCTGCTGATAACCTCCATGTGACCTCCATTTCTGTGATTCTGTTCCTATTCTTGTGGTTTGCATAATTTGTTTTTGATTTTTTGTTAGGTTCAATTGTTGATAGTTGTGTTTGTTATTTTACTGTTCATAGTTCTGATCTTCTTTTTCTTAGATAAGTCCCTTAACCATTTCATATAATAAAGGCTTGATGATGAACTACTTTACCTTGACCTTATCTGGGAAGCACTTTATCTTCCCTTCCATTCTAAATGATAGCTTTGCTGAATAGAATAATTTTGGATGTAGGTCCTTGCTTTTCATGACTTTGAATACTTCTTTCCAGCCCCTTCTTGCCTGCAAGGGTTCTTTTGAGAAATCAGCTGATAGTCTTATGGGAAATCCTTTGTAGGTAACTGTCTCCTTTTCTCTTGCTGCTTTTAAGATTCTCTCCTTATTTTTAATCTTGCATAATGTAATTATGATGTGCATTGATGTGTGTTTCCTTGGGTCCAATTTCTTTGGGACTCTATGAGCTTCCTGGACTTCCTGGAAGTCTCTTTCCTTTACCAGATTGGGGAAGTTCTCTTTAATTATTTTTTCAGATAAGTTTTCAATTTCTTGTTCTTTCTCTTCTCCTTGTGGTACCCCTATGATCCAGAAGTTGGAATGTTTAAAGTTGTTCTGGAGTTTCCTTAGCCTCTCCTCACTTTTTTGAATTTTTGTTTCTTCATTCTTTTCTGGTTTAATGTTTATTTCTTCCTTCTGCTCCAAACCGTTGATTTGAGTCCTGGTTTCCTTCCCATCACTGTTGGTTCCCTGTACTTTTTTCTTTATTTCACTTTTCATAGCTTCAGTTTCCCCCCTATTTGTATCCATACTCACCCATTTCTGTGAGCATCCTGATTACCCATGTTATGAACTCTGCGTCTGATATTTTGGCTATCACTTTATTGTTTAGTTCTATTTTTGGAGTTTTGATCTGTCCTTTCATTTGGGCCATATTTCTTTGTCTCAATACACCTGTTATGATTTAATGGCTGGGGCCTTAGTTATTTTCCAAGATGTGGCAACCCAGGTTGCTGCATTGTGGTGCTGTATGTGGGGGAGTGGTCAGAGAGGGAACAATGTTTCTCGCTGGGTCCTGGGCCAGTTTTCAGTCTCTTCCCCCTCTACCCACAAGTAAATTGGGCACTTCTGGAGCTGATTCCAAGGTGGGTGGGTTTTGTGCATTCTAGGACCCTGTTAGTCTGTCCAACAAACTCTCCTGTGAGGCTGGGACTTTCTCCTGCTGCCTCGACCCCCACATGATTTTTCAGTCTGAGCTTTTGAGGCTTTATTTCCCTGTGCTGGAAACCTGGGTTAGGAGGTCTGTCTCGCTCCCCAGTTTTTCTTCCTGGTTTATCTGTACACAAATGTGGGACTGCCCCACTTCCTCTTCAACCCAGCTACCTGTCTCTGCCTCTTCTCCCAGTCTGGATGAATGTTTCTTTAACTCCTTGGTTGTTGGACTTCCATATAGTTAGATTTTCTGGCAGTTCTGTTTTTCTGTTTTTTTTGTTTGTTTTAAATTTGTTGTCCTTCTTTTGGTTGTGTGAGGAGGCAATGTATATCTACCTATGCTTCCATCTTGGCTGGAAGCACCATATAAATTTTTGAAATAATTTGTTCTAGTTCTGCGTAATATGTCATTGGAATCTTGATAGGAATTGCTTTGAATTTATAGTTTACTGTGGTTAGCACAGACATTTTAATTATGTTAATTCTTCCTACCCTTTAATATGGCCTCTGCTTCCACTTATCTGTAACTTCTTCAATTTCTGTCTTCAGTGTCTTATAATTTTCTGAGTACAGGTCTTTTACATATTGGTTAGGTTTAATTTTAGGTAGTTTATTCTTTTTCTAGTAATTGTGAATGAGATTTTTTCCTTAATTTCCCTTTCTGTTATTTTGTTATTGGCCTATAAAAATGCAACTTATTTTTGAATATTAATTTTGTTTCCAGATACCTTGTTAAATTAACTTACCAGTTCTAGTAGTTTCCTGGTAGGATCTTTGCAGTTCTCTATGTAGAGTATTATGTCATTTGCAAACAAAGACAGTTTTACTTTCCTTTCCAATTTGGATGCCTTTAGCTTCTTGTTCTTGTCTTATTGCTGTGGCTAGGACTTCCAGTACCATGTTAAATAAGAGTGGTGAAAGCAGATATCCCTGTCTTATTCACAATCTTAAAGGGAATGCTTGTAGCTTTCCCCTGTTAAGTATGATACTAGTAGTTAAGTATGATACGGACATTGTCATATATGGTCTTTAATATGTTTAGGTATGTTTCCTTTATTATCACTTTATGAAGAGTTTTTATCATAAACTGGTGCTGGATTTTATAAAATGAGTTTTCTGCATCTATTGATATAATCATGTGGTTTTTATCTTTTATTTTGTTTATGTTATGAATCACATTTATTGATTTGTGGATTTTGTGCCTATCTTGCATTCCTGGAATAAATTCCACTTCATCATGGTGTATGGTCTTTTTAATAGATTGTTGTATTTGGTTTGCCAATATTTTGTTGAGGATTTTACATCTATATTCATCAGGAGTATTGGCCTATAATTTTCTTTTTTTGTGTGGTGTATTTATTTGGTTTTGGAATTAGAATAATGCCTCCTAAAATGAGTTTGGGAGCCTTACCTCCTCTTGAATTTTATCAAATATTTTTAGAATGAGAGGTGTTAGTTCTTACTGTAACTTTTGGTAAATTTCACCTATGAACTCATCTGATCCAGGGCTTTTGGTTTTTGAGAGGTTTTTTTTGTTTATTGCTTCAATTTTACAAATTATAATCTGTCTATCCTGATTCTTTGATTCCTCTTGATTTAGTTTTGGAATATTGTATGTTTCTGGGAATTTATCCATTTTGCTCAGGTTGTCTGGTTTGTTGGCCTATAGTTGTTCATAACACTTTCTTACAATCCTCTATATTTCTTTAGTGTCAGGTGTTATTTCTCCTTTTTCATTTCTGATTTTATTTATTTGGGTCTTCTCTTTCTTTATGAGGCTAGTTAAATCTTTGTCAATATTGTTTATCTTTTCAAAGAAGCCACTCTTGAATTAATTGTTTTTTTGTATCATTTTTAGACACTATTTTGTTTATTTCTATTCTGATTTTTATTGTTTTCTTTCTTCTACTCACTTTGGCCTTTGTTTTTTTATCTTCAAGTTCCTGTAAGTGTAATGTTTGATTGTTTACTTATGCTTTTTCTTGATTTTTGAGATAGGCCTGTAATGGTATGAATTTTCTTTTTAGGATTGCTTTTCCAATTCCCCACAGATTTTGGACTGTTGTGTTCCCATCATAATATGTTTAAGGTATATTTTGATTTCATCCTTGATCTTGTTGTTGACCCATTCATTGTTTAATAACATGTTATTTATCTTTCCTGTCTTTGCATATTTTTAAGTGCTTTTCCTGTGATTGATTTCTAGTGTCATAGCATTGTGGTCAGAGAAGATGTTTGGTATGATTTCAATCTTCTTAAATTATAGTGAGACTTGTTTTGTGTCCTAACATTGTGGTCTATCCTAGAAAAAGTTCTATGTGCACTTGAAAATTATGTGTATTCTGATGCTTTGGGGTGAAATGCTCTGAAAATATCAATTAAATCCACTTGATCTAGTGTGCCATTTAAGGATACAGTCTCCTTGTTGATTTTCTGCCTGGAAAGTTTATCCATTGAAGTCAATGAGGTGGTAAAATCCCAGACTATGACTGAACTTCTGTTGATCTCTCCCTTAATATCCATGAAGATTTGCTTTAAACATTCAGGTGCTCTTCTGTTGGGCGCACACATATTTACTAGGGTTATAACATATTTAGATGCTTCTTTGTAGATAACTCCCTGTTTTTCACTTGTGGCTTTTAGGATTCTCTCCTTGTCTTTAGGCCTTATCATTTAAATTTTTGTGTCTTGAGTTTGCTTCTCTGGGTCCAAGTTGTTTGGGACCCTCTGAGCTTCCTGGGCTTCTATGCCTTTTTTGTTCAACAGATTAGGGAAGTTTTCAGTCATTGTTTCTTCAAGTAGGTTCTTGATCCCTTGCCCACTCTCTTCTCTATCTGGTATTCCTGCAGTGTGGATGTTGTTGTGCTTCTTATTGTCCTCAATGTTTCTTAAGCTATCCTCATTTATTTTTAAATTCTTTATCAATTTTACTGCTCTTTCTGGGTGTTTTTTCTACCTTCTCTTCTAAATCACTGACTTGATCCTCTGCTTCATCTAACCTATTGTTTATTTCTTCCAGTATATTATTTATTTCTTATATTGCATTTTTTTTTCTGGCTTGCCCTTTTTTATGGTTTCTATGTCTTTTTTCATGCTTTTTAGTATCCTTGTAGTCATTACTCTAAACTTTCTATCTGACAAATTTATTGTGTCCATTTCATCTAGTCCATCATCTGGAGTATTCTCTTGTTTTTTCACTTAGGGTCTTTTTTTTTTTTTTTTTTGTCTTCCCATTTTGGCTTCTTTATATTTTCTACCTTCATTGTTAAACTAATCAAATGATAATCTGATTGGCTTTTAATATAATCAACCTATATTCAAGCTGGAGTAGCACAGCTGAAGCACCACATAGTGGGGCAGAATAATTCCTGTGGGTGGACTATTGTTTCCCCTCAGGCTGAAGCCATTGCAAAGTGAAAGGTTACTTCAGCTGTAAGGGAATGATTCAGCACATGGATCCTGTTGGCTTTTCCTTCAGCTCTCTCCCCAGAGCCACAAACCCCAGATTCTCTGGGAGAGTATCTATATTCCACACTGCCCTCATTCTGCTGGAGCCTAGGGTTAGTTGCTGCATATGCAATTTTGTGTGTTGGTCCTTTAAGAGACTCTCTGCATCTCTAGTCATCTCTCCCTGGCTAACAGAAACCCTGATGCTTTTCATAGCTGGATGTTATCTGGGCTCCTTTCAAGTTCTGGTGCTACAGGCTGGGGAGCCCAGCTTGATGTTTAGGTGTCACACTACTCAAGCCAACCCCCAGCTATGGAAATATCCCCCTAGAACTTCAACTACTGCTTGTGTGAGCCCTCTAATTCCTCTAGCGCCTTCACTACCAGTATTGTTTTGATGAATTACTTTCTGCTGTGTGTCCTTGTATATAAGGATTCTCTCCAGCTAGTGTCTTCTTGGTTATTTAGATTTATTTCTCTAAAACTTAGTTGTAATTCTAGATTGGTTCTTAAAGTAGGTTAACATAGCCTCCCCTGCTCCTCTTCCATCTTGGATCAAACCTACAGTAAGAGAAAGATAGTTGCCTAAAATAAAGTTCCCATAAGAGAGATAGCTGATTTCTCAACAGAAATATGTCAATACAAAAGGGATTGGCATGAACTTAATAAAAACCATGGATTTACAAACAAGACTACCTTACCCAACAAGGCTATCATTTAAAATTAAATATGAAATAAAATGCTAACCAGAAATGAAAAGCCACAGGAGCTTACCATAAAACCAGAATTACAAAAAAATGTTGAAGGACTTGCTTTAAGAAAAAGAAGATGAAGAAAAAAAAAAAAACAGAGAGACTGGAAGATGGCAGAGAGATAGGTGGGAGCTGACTCCACTTCCCCTCGGCACCAGTGAAACGCCTAGCTGATCTGAGGAACACAGCAAACAGCCAATGGTATTCCAGATTATATGAAGATAGGACAACAAAAATTGTACAGGACATTGAAAAATCAGAAAGTAAGAAGAATGCTTAAGGACAATAAGGTCCCTGGGACTAGTGTAAGGACCAGGGTGGCTGAAGCCCCCGTCTGGGGCCACAAGGTCTGCTACAAGATTCTTGGGAGAGAGCCAGGCTGCCTTGTGTAAGAAGCCAAGTGCTTGTTTTGACCAGGGGGCTTGAATAGGAGGAATTTCTCAAAAGAAAAAGAGAGAATAGAAGACCCAGCAGCTGTTTAGAGAATTCTCCACTGCAGCCATGGCCTCTTGTGCCCCACTCCCTCAATCCCTGGACTGTGAACACTGTATAAGGAGCCCCAGCACACATATGAAGCCCAGGTTGGTGTGCACCCCGATCAGCAATGTGGGCGCCCACACCTGAAGCCCCAGGTGAGTGCACAACCCAATCAGCGGTCCAGCTACCCGGGCACACACACCAAAAGACCCGGGTGAGTACGCACCTAAATCAGTGGCCTGGCTGCCTGAAGGTGTCCACGTTTGAAGCACCAGGGACTGAACACCTCCCACCTAGCCCCTGCCAACAGAGCCCTGAAGGGCCTACTCACTCTCTAGGAGGAAGGCAGAATGCCCAGCAGAAGGGAGCTGCAGGGCTAGGGGAGACTGCAGTCCCCAGAAAGTCTTGACTCATTAGGGGGCTGAACTACCCTGAAGGAGCACTGAGAGCACCTAGCATCTAGGGCAGCAAAGAGCAAGAAGGGGGAGTGTGAGTTGCCATTAGTCGGTGCACCTCAAGGACAGCACAACTGGTTGACTAAAGGCTTAGGGGGGAGCAGAAGGACCATGAGGAACTGGACTTGAGGCTGAACAACAGCGAAGAGTGTGGCTCAGGAAGGGAAAAAAGTGAAACTAATCCCTCCACCCGCCCCCTTCAGTTTCACAGACAGGAAGACCAGCAGAACTGACCTGACCTGCTTAAAGCCAGCAGAAGACGTTCCTCCCCCCCTAAATTCCTACTTCCTTTCTGTCCTTCTTCCTTTTTTTTGTTCCTTCTTCTTCCATCCTTTACTTTTTTATTCCTTCTTCCTGCATTCTTTTATTTATTGTTTTATTTTAATTTTTGTTACAATTCCTTCTTCTTTTCTTTCATCTGATCCTTTGTATTCCTTCTTCCTTGCTACATTCCTTTCCTTTTCTAATCCTTTATCCTTCCTTCCCTTTTCATTTATTTTTTCCCTTTTCCAAAAGGCAAGACAATAAAAGCTGGGGCTCTGACAAGACCAGAGTTAGACCCAAACAGGGGTAATCCTAATAATGGAGACACTGAGACAAATTTCACTTTGCTACTCCAGAGAACATACAAGGTGGTGGCAGTAAACACCAGTACACCTGCTGAAAGAGGAAACCCACCAACAAAGGAACCACCAACAGATAACAATACAAGAAGGTAAAGGAGGGAGTGGAAGCCACACAAACCTCAATCTAGGACTGATCTGGAAATACAACTAAATAGTGAAGAAACTACTCAGAATTAAGAACTGAATAAGAGCAAGAGAGAAGACTCAAAACCTTGTTCACAGAAGAATCAGCTTCAACACAACCTGTACACATCTGCACAACAGAATACAAGATATGGTGGACAGAGTGACCCCCAATTAACGAGCTTGAGGGAAGGAACCATCACAGAAAGACCCAACAACAATCAAAACCCAAAGACATACACAGAGTCAACATAAATGACAGCCCAAGACCAGCGAGCTCAGGAGACTAAGAAGATGGCACCACTGAATCCCACTAGCATTCAACCATAGAAGTTCATACCATAAACTGAGGGAGTCAGAACAGATCAATTTAAGAAGCAGACGCAAACAAGAAGAGTCTCACAAACAATGGGAAGACAAAGAATATATCCCCAAATGAAAGAAAAGGAGGAAGCGTCAGAAAGAATGCTAAATGAAATAGAGGCAAAACAACTAACAGAAACTGAGTTCAAAGCAATGGTTATCAGGAAGCTCACTGAGGTCACAGAGAATTACAAGAAACTACAGGTAAAATACAATGAACTCACTGCAAACTATATCACCATGAAAAAGGAAATGGAAACTATCAACAAGGGCCAAGAGGAGATGAAGAATACAATTTCTGAACTGAAGAACATACTAGAAGGAATCAAAAGCAGGCTTGATGAAGCAGAGGATCGGATCAGGGAGCAGGAGGAAAAAGTAGAATAAAACACCCTAAAGAGCAAGAAAAGGAAAAGAGGCTCAGAAAGAATGAAGAGGGATAAAGGGAAATGCAGGACAACATGAAATGTAATAATATTCATATAATCGGGACACCAGAGGAGAAGAAGAACAAGGGACAGAAAATATGTTTGAAAAAGTAAGGATGGAAAATGTCCCTAGTCTGATGAGAGAAAAAATCACCCAAATCCAGGAAACACAGAGAGTCCCAAGAGGAACCCAAAGAGGCCCACTGCAAGACACATCATAATTAAAATGGCAAAATTCCAAGACTAAGAGAGGATCTTAAAGGCGGCAAGGGAGAAACAGGAAGTAACATAGAAGGGAGCCCCAATTAGATTAACAACAGAGTTCTCAACGGAAACGCTCCAAGCCAGAAGAGAATGGCAAAAAATACTCCAAGTAATGAGAACCAGAGGCCAGCAACCAAGCATACTTTACACACCAAGGCTCTCAATCAAGATAGAAGGCCAAATAAAGAGTTTCCCAGACAAAAGAAGTCTAAAAGAATACACCTCAACCAAATCAGCTCTTGCAAGAGATGCTAAAGGGGCTGCTGTAAGTAAAGGAAGGAAAAGAGAAAGAGAGAGGAACACAGGTATGAAAAAATGGCAATGAATAACTCCCTATCGATAATAACCTTAAACGTCAATGAATTAAATTCTCCAACCAAAAGACATAGTATAGCTGAATGGATAAGAAAACATGATCCACACATATGCTGCCTCCAAGAGACCAACCTCAGGACAAAAGACCTACACAGACAGAAAATGAAGGGCTGGAAACAAATTTTCCAAGCAAACGGACAGGAAAAAAAAAAGGGGGGCGGTAGCAATACTCATATCAGACAAAATAGACTTCCAAAGAAGGGCCATAAAGAGAGACCCAGAAGGTCACTTCATAATACTCAAAGGAAGAACCCACCAAGAAGACATAAACATTGTAAATATATATGCTCCCAAAAGAGGAGCACCAAAATACATTAAGAAAATCTTGGAGGAGTGCAAGAAACATATTGAGAGCAACACAATTATAGTAGGGGATTTTTACACCTCACTGTCAATAATGGACAGATCTTCCAAACAAAATATCCACAAAGATATTGTGTCACTGAACAATACCCTAGATGAAATAGACTTAACTGATATATATAGAGCTTTTCATCCCAAAGAAGCAAAATACATATTCTCTTCAAGTGTACATGAAACATTTTCAAAGACAGACCATATGATAGGACACAAAGCAAGCCTCAACAATTCAAGAAAATTGACCATATATAAGGCATTTTCTCTAACCACAAGGGACTGAAACTAAAAACCAATTCCAAAGGAATAATATAATAAATATTTCTAGAAAAATATAATCCTTCAGAAATCAATGAAGAAGAAATAGAAAGCCTGAACAGACCAATAAAAGCAGACAAAATTGAAGCAGTAATCAAAAAACTCCCAACACACAAATGCCCTGGACCAGATGGTTTCACAGGAGAATTCTACAAAGCACTTAAAGAATAGCTAACCCTTAACCTTCACAGATTATTTGAAAAAATCCAAGCTGATGGAAGACTCCCAAACTCTTTTTATGAAGCCAACATCATCCTAATCCCAAAACCAGATAAAGACACAATGAAGAAAGAAGACATCAGGATAATATCTCTGATGAACATAGACGCTAAAATTCCCAACAAAATATTGGAAAATGGCATCCAGCAATACAATAAAAAGATTATACACCATGACCAAGTGGGATTCATCCCAGGGATGCAAGGATGATAAAATATTCACAAATCAACAAACATAATACATCACATAAACAACAGCAAAGACAAAAATCACATGATTATATCAAGATGGGGAAAAAGCATTTGATAAGTTAGAGCACCCATTTATGATAAAAACACTCATCAAAGTGGGAATAGAGGGAGCATTCCTCAACATAATAAAGGGCATATATGAGAGACCTACAGCCAACATCATACTCAGGTGGACAAAAACTTAGAGCTTTCCCACTAAGATCAGGAACAAGACAAGGATGCCCTCTCTCACCACTCGTATTCAACATAGTATTGGAAGTCCTAGCCACAGCAATCAGACAAGAAAAAGAAATAAAAGGCATCCAAATTGGATAGGAGGAAATGAAACTGTCACTGTTTGCAGATGACATGATAGTGTACATGCAAAATCCTATAGACTACACCAAAAAATTACTCTACCTAATAAGGGAATTTGGCAAAACAGCTGGATACAAAGTCAATACTCAGAATTCAAAGGCATTCTTGTACACCAACAGTGAAACATCAGAAACAGAAATCAGGATAAAAAATCCCATTTGATATAGGAACAAGAAAAATAAAGTGCCTAGGAATAAACCTAACCAAGGAGGTACAAGACCTGTACTCAGAAAAGTACACAACACTGAAGAAAGCAATTAAAGAAGACACAAACAAATGGAAGCATGTACCATGCTCATGGATTGGAAGAATTTATAGATTCAATGCAATCCCTATTAGAGTACCCATGACATATTTCACAGATATAGAACGAAAATTTCAGAAATTCATATGGAACCATAATGACCTCTTATAGCTGCTGCAATTTTTAGAAAGAAGAACAAAGCCGGAGGGATAACAATACCTGATATCAAACTGTATTACAAGGCCACTGTAATCCAAACAGCCTGGTACTGGCATAAAAACAGGCACATAAACCAATGGAACAGAACAGAGAGCCCAGAAGTAAACCCAAGTCTGTCTGGTCAATTAATTTTTGACAAAGGTGGCTGCAGCATAAAATGGAGTAAAAATAGCCTCTTTAACAAATGGTGTTGGGAGAGCTGGACAGCTACATGCAAAAAAATGAAACTCGAGTACCAACTTACACCATACACAAAAAGAAATTCAAGGTGCATAAAAGACTGAAATATAAGTCGTGACACCGTTAAAGTCATAGAGGAGAACATAGGCAAGAAAATCTGTTATGTCACGCAGCAGTATTTTCACTGATATGTCCCTTAGAGCAAGGGACATAAAGGAAAGAATAAACAGATGGGATCTTTTCAAAGTAAAAAGCTTCTGCATGGCTAAAGAAAACAGTTTTAAAATAAAAAGAGAGGCGCACCTCATCTCAGAGGGAGCTGAGACTACAGGCACCACCCGGGCCAGGGTGCCCAGCAACCGGAAGTGTGCCTATCCACCGGGGAGTACAAGCTCCTCATCTCGGAGGGAGCTGAGACTACAGGAACTACCTGGGGGAGGGTGCCCAGTGAATTTGGAGTGTCTGCACCTCATCTCGGAGTGAACTGAGACTACAGGATCTAGGGAGAGTGCGAATCAAGGAAGACCTTGCATGCACACCCAAGCCCAGAGAAGGCCTACCATACAAAAAGAAGGGGTAGAAACTGGGAACACCAGGATTCCTCCGGGAAGAGGAAACCCACCAACAAAGGAATCACCAACAGATAACAACAGAAGAAGGTGAAGGAGGGGGTGGAAGTCAAATAAATAGTGAGAACAAACAACTGAACAAGAGCAAGAGAAAAGCCTTGAAACCTTGTAAACACGGAAGAACCAGGTCCAACACAACCTGCCCACACCTACACAACAAAATACAAGAGGTGGGGGCCAGACTGACCCTCAGATAACCAGCTAGTGGGAAAGACCCACCAAAGAAAGACCCAACAAGAACCAAAACCCAAAAACATACACAGAGCCAACAGAAACCACAGCCCAAGATCAGTAAGATCAGGAGATCAAGGAGACTGTACACAAATTCTCACAGGTATTGTACCACAGAAGTTTACGCCAAGAACTCAGGGGGTCAAAACAGAGCAACTTAAGAAGCAGAGGCTAACAGGAAGAATCTCACAAACAATGGGAAGACAAAGAAAAAATCCTCAAATGAAAGGAAAGGGGGAAGTCTCAGAAATAATGCTAAATGAAAAAGAGGCAAGTCAACTATCAGATTCTGAGTTCAAGGAATTGGTTATGAGGAAGCTTAATGAGCTCACACAGAATTACCAAAAACTACAGGGAAACTACAGTGACCTCACTGCAAACTATATCAACATGAAAAAGGAAATAGAAACTATAAACAAAGGCCAAGAGGAAATGAAGAATACAATTTCTCAACTGAAGAACACAGTAGAATGAATCAAAAGCAGGCTTGATGAAGCAGAGGACCAGATCAGCAAACTGGAGGACAAGGTAGGAAAAAACACCTAGAATGAGCAAGAACAGGAAAATAGGCTCAGAAAGAATGAAGAGGGGTTAAGGGAAATGCAGGACAACATGAAATGCAATAATATCCATATAATAGGGATAACAGAAGGAGTAGAAAGAGCAAGGGATAGAAAACCTGTTTGAAAAAGTAATAATGGAAAATTTCCATAATCTGAGGAGAGAAAAAGTCACACAAATCCAGAAATTACAGAGAGTCCCAATCAAGAGGAACCCAAAGAGGCCCACTGCAAGACACATCATAATTAAAATGGAAAAATTCCAAGACAAAGAGAGGATCTTAAATGCAGCAAGGGAGAAAAAGGAAGTAACATACAAGGGAGCCCCAATAAGGTTAGCAACTGACTTCTCAATGGAAACGATCCAAGGCAGCAGAGAATGGCAAAAAATATTCCGAGTAATGAGAACCAGAGGCCTGCATCCAAGACTACTTTACCCAGCAAGGCTCTCAATCAAGATAGAAGAACAAATAAGGAGTTTCGCAGACAAAAGAAGTCTAAAAGAATATACCTCCACCAAACAAGCTCTGCAAGACATGCTAAAGGGGATGCTGTAAGGAAAGGAAGGAAAAGAGAGAAAGAGGGAAGAACACAGGTACAAAGAATTGGTAATAAATAAATACCTATCATTAATAACCTTAAATGTAAATGGATTAAATGCTCCAATCAAAAGACATAGAATACCTTAATGGATAATAAAACATGATCCACACATATGCTGCCTCCAAGAGACCAACCTCAGGACAAAAGACCTACACAGACTGAAAATGAAGGGCTGGAAACAAATATTCCAAGCAAATGGACAGAAAAAAAAAAAAAAAGGCAGGTGTAGCAATACTCATATCAGACACAATAGACTTCCAAAGAAGGGCCACAAAGAGAAACCCAGATGGTCACTTCATAATACTCAAAGGAAGAATCCACCAAGAAGACATAAACATTGTAAATATATATGCTCCCAACATAGGAGCACCCAAATACATAAAGAGAGTCTTGGAGGACTTCAGGAAAGATCTTGAGAGCAACACAATTATAGTAGGGGATTTTAATACCCTACTGTCAAAGATGGACAGATCTTCTAAACATAATATCAACAAAGATATTGTGGCATTGAACAAGGCCTTGGATGAAATGGACTTAACTGATATATATATAGAGAGAGAGCCTTTCATCCCAAAGAAGCAAAATACATATTCTTTTCAAAAGCACATGGAACATTTTCAAAGATAGACCACATGATAGGACACAAACCAAGCCTCAAAATGTTCAAGAAAATTGAAATCATATCAAGCATTTTCTCTGACCTAAGGGACTGAAACTAGAAAGAAACCTCAAGGAAAAAAACCCCAAACACTCCAAAACAAGGAGAATGAATAGCATGCTATTAAACAATGAATGGGTGAAAAATGAGATCAGAGAAGAAATCAAAAACTTTCTGGAAACAAATGAAAATGAACTCACAACAATCCAAAATCTATGGCACACAGCAAAGGCAGTCCTGAGAGGGAAGTTTATAGCAATACAGGCCTACCTGAAAAGAATAGAAACAGTTCAAATAAACAATCTAACCATACACCTACAAGAACTCAAGGGACAACAACAAAGACAGCCCAGAGCAAGTAGAAGGAAGGAAATAACCAAGATCAGAGCAGAATTAAATGACATAGAGAGTAAAAGCACAATTGTAAGGATCAATGAATCCAGGAGATGGTTCTTTGAAAAGATAAACAAAATCGACAAGACTTTAAGCAGGTTCGTCAAGAAAGAAAGAGAGAGTGGACTAAAATAAACACAATCAGAAATGAAAGAGGATAGACTACAACGGATACCACCGAGATACAAGGATTGTAAGAAATTACTATGAAGAACTGTATGCCAGAAAGTTTAAAAACCTAGATGAAATGGACCAATTTCTAGAAAAATATAACCTTCCAAAACTCAATGAGGAAGAATCGCAAAGCCTGAACATACCAGTAATGCCTGATGAAATTGAAACAGTGATCAAATCTTCTGACACACAAAAGCCCTGGACCAATGGTTTCAGGGGAGAATTCTACAGAGCATTTACGGGTGCTAACACCAAACCTACACAGATTATTTCAAAAAATTCAAGATGATGGAAGACGCCCAAACTCGTTTTACGAAGCCAGCATCATCCTAATCCCAAAACCAGATAAAGACATAACAAAGAAAGAAAACTTGAAGCGAATATCACTGATGAACATAGATGCTAAAATCCGCAACAAATTATGGCAAACCGCATCCAGCAATACATTAAAAAGATCATACACCATGATCAAGGGGGATTTTTCCCAGGGATGCAAGGCTGGTACAATATTCGTAAATCAATAAACATAATACACCATATTAAAAAAAGCAAAGACAAAAACCACATGATCATATCAATAGATGCGGAAAAAGCATTTGATAAGGTACAGCAGCCATTTCTGATAAAAACACTCAGCAAAGTGGGAATAAAGGGAGCATTTCTCAACATAATTAAGGCCATATATGACAGACCTACAGCCAACATCACATTCAATGGACAAAAACTTAGAGCTTTCCCACTAAGATCAGGAACAGGACAAGGATGCCCTCTCTCACCACTCCTATTCAACATAGTATTGGAAGTCCTAGCCACCGCACTCAGACAAGAAAAAGAAATAAAAGGCATCCAAATTGGAAAGGAGGAAATAAAACTGTCACTGTCTGCAGATGACATGATAGTGTACATGGAAAATCCTATAGACTCCACCAGAACACTACTCTACCTAATAAATGAATTTGGCAAAACATCTGGATACAAAGTCAATACTCAGAAATCAAAGGCTATCCCGTATAGCAGCAATGAAACAGCAGAAACAGAAATCAGGAAAGAAATCCCATTTGATATAGGAACAAGAAAAATAAAGTACCTAGGAATGAACCTAATCAAGGAGGTAAAAGACCTGTACTCAGAAAAATACACAACACTGAAGAAAGAAATCAAGGAAGACACAAACAAATGGAAGCATGTATCATGCTCATGGATTGGAAGAATTAACATCATCAAAATGGCCATACTACCCAAAGCGATTTATAGATTCAATGCAATCCCTATTGAAGTCCCCATGACATATTTCACAGATATAGAACAAACATTTCAGAAATTCATATGGAACCATAAACGACTCTGAATGGCTGCAGCAATTTTGAGAAAGAAGAACAAAGCAGGAGGGATCACAATACCTGATATCAAACTGTATTACAAGGTCACTGTAATCCAAACCGCCTGCTACTGGCATAAAAACAGGCACATAGACCAATGGAATAGAAGAGAGAGCCCGGAAATAAACCCAAGTCTTTATGGTCAATTAATATTTGACAAATGAGGCAGGAGCATAAAATGGAGCAAAAAGAGTCCCTTCAACAAATGGTGTTGGGAGAGTGGGACAGCTACACGCAAAAAAAACAAAACTCGATCTCCAACGTACACCATACACAAAAATAAATTGAAGGTGGATAAAAGACTTAAGTATAAGTCGTAACACCATAAAAGTCCTAGAGGAAAACATTGGCAGGAAAGTCTCAGACATTCCATGCAGCAACATCCTCACAGACATGTCCCCTAAAGCAAGGTACATAAAGGAAAGAATAAACAAATGGGACCTCATCAAAAAAAAAGCTTCTGCATGGCTAAAGAAAACAGCACCAAATTACAAAGAGAACCAACAGTATGGGAACACATATTTGCCAATGATTCCTCAGACAAGGGCCTGATCTCCAAAATATATAAAGAACTCACACAACTGCACTCCAGGAAGACAAACAACCCAATTAAAAAAATGGGCAAAGGACTTGAACAGACACTTCTCCAAGGAAGACATACAGAGGGCCCAGAGACATATGGAAAGATGCTCAGCATCACTAGCCATCAGAGAGATGCTAATTAAAACCGCAATGAGGTAACATCTCACACCAGTCAGAGTGGCCAACATGAAGAAATCCACAAACAAATGTTGGAGAGGATGCAGAGAATCAGTGAACCCTAGTGCACTGTTGGTGGGAATGCAGAGTGGTGAGGCCACTGTGGAAAACAGTATGGAATTTTCTCAGAAAACTAAAAATGAAACTGCCCTTTGACCCAGCAATTCTGCTGCTGGGATTATACCCTAAGAAGACTGAAACACTAATCCAAAAGAACCTATGCCCTCCAATGTTCATCGCAGCACAATTTACAATAGCCAAGTACTGGAAGCAACCTAAGTCCCTATCAGCAAATGAGTGGATCCAAAAATTATGGTACATCTACACAATGTAATTCTACACAACAGAGAGAAAGAAGGAGCTTATACCCTTTGCAACAGCATGGATGGAACTGGAGAGCATTATGCTAACTGAAATAAGCCAGGCGGTGAGGGACAAATACCATATGATCTCACCTTTAACTGGAACATAATCAACAGAAGAAAAAAGCAAACTAAATATAACCAGAGACATTGAAATTAAGAACATTGTAACAATAGCCACACGGTAGTGTGGAGGGGATAGTGGGGAGAGAGCTCAATAGGAGCTACTATAAAGGACACAAGGAGAAAATTTAGGGGGAGGGTGGAGGTGGGGGAGGGAGCTGGGACTGGCTGGCGTGGGGTGGAAGGAGGAGGAGAAAATGCAGACAATTGTAACTGAATAAAAATAAATAAATTAATTAAAAAAATAAAATAAAATGAGAACCCACCATATGGGAAAACATATTTGTCAGTGATACCTCAGACAAAGTTTTATTCTCCAAAATGAATAAAGAACTCACATGACTCCATTCTAAGAAGACAAACAACCCAATTAAATAATAGGCAAAGGACTTGAACAGACATTTCTTCAAGGGGACATAGAGAGGGTCCAGAGATATATTAAAAGATGCTCAGTATTGCTAGCTATCAGAGAGATGCAAATTAAAACTACAGTGACATACCAACTCACACCGGTCAGAATGACCATGATAAACAAAGCAACAAACATCAAGTGTTGGAAAGGTTGTGGAGAAAAAGGAATCCTAGTGCACTGTTGGTAGGATTGCAGACTGGTGCAACCACTATGGTAAACAGTATGGAATTTCCTCAGAAAACTAAAAATGGATCTGCCATTTGACCCAGCAATTGTACTGCTAGGATTATATCCTTAGAACCCTGAAACACCAATCCAAAAGAACCTATGCCCTCCAATGTTCATATCAGCACAATTTACAATAGCCAAGTAAGTGCCCATCAGCAAATGAGTGGGTCAAAATAGTATGGTACATTTACATAATGGAATTCTATGCAGCAGAAAGAAAGAAGGTGCTCCTAGCTTTTGTGACCCTATGGATGGAACTGGAAGGCATTATGGTAAGCAAAATAAGCCAGGTGATAAAAGACAAATACCATATGATATCACCTTAATAGGAACCTAATCAACAAAACAAACAAGCAAGGAAAATATAACTAAAGACACTGAAATTGAGAAAAAGCCGACAGTGACCACAGGGGAGGGAGGAGGGAATTTCAGGGGAAAAGAGTGAAGGGTTTGTAGGAACAATTATAAAGGACACATGGACAATAATGGGGGGTGGGCAGGGGTGTGGAAATGCGAGGGAGTTGGTTAGGGTTGGGGATTAGGCTGGGGTGGTGGGAAAAGGCAGAGAACTGTACTTGAATAGCAATAAAATTAGAGGAGGGGAAGAGAAATAAAAGAAAACAAACAGAGTGATATAGTGAAAGTAATAAAATGGCAATAAATAAATACATATAAATAATCACTTTAAATGTAAATGGCGTCAATGATCCAATCAAAAGACAGAGGATAGCTGAATGAATAAGAAAAAAACCCCTTCATATGTTGTCTTCAAGATACTCTCCTCAACAAAAGATACACAATAACTAAAAATAAGGATATGGAAAATGGTATTTCATGAAAATGAAAAGCAAATAATGGTGGGTAGCAATACTTAATACTTATTTCTGACAAAATAGACTTTAAAACAAAGGATACACTAAGAGACAAAGAAGGACAATATATAATGTTAAAAGGATTAATCTATCATAAGGATATTATCATTGTAAACATGTATGCATCTAGTTGAGGAGCACCTAAATATGGAAAGCACACCTTGATGGAGATAATGGGAGAAATTGACAGTAACACTGTCATAGTAGTGTATTGTAACACCCTGTTGACATCAGCAAATAAAGCTCCCAGACAAAAAATCATAAAAGAAATGGTGGCCTTAAATGACACACTAGGTTAGATCGATATAATAGCTGTCGTCAGAGAATTTTACCCCACAGCAGCAAGAGATACATTCTTTTCGAGTGCACACAGAACATTTTCAAGCATAGACCATGTTGGTACACAAAACAAGTCAAATATGTGTATGAAGATTGAAATCATATGAAGCATCTTCTCTGCGCACAATGTTATGGAACTAGAAATTAATCACAAGACAAATACTGAAAAACACAGGAATTCAAGGAGGCCAAATAACATGTTATCAAACAATAAATAAAACAATGAAATCAAGGCAGAAATCAAAAGATGGGGGTAAATGCAGACAACTGTACTTGAAAAACAATAAAACAATAATAATAAAAAAGAAATCAAAAGATGCCTTCAAACAAATGAAAAATGAAAACACAATGTCATTTTTGTTTATTTTGTTTTCTTTATTTTATTATTTTATTTTTTTATTTCTACTCAGTTACAATTGTCTGTATTTTCTCCCCTTCCCTCCACCCCATCCTAGCCAGTCCCACCTCCCTCCCTCACCTCCACCCTCCTCCTTGACTTTGTCCTTGTGTCCTTTATAGTAGCTCCTATTGAGCCCTCTCCCCACTATCCCCTCTCCACTCCCCTCTGGCTATTGTTACATTGTTCTTAATTTCAATGCCTCTGGTTATATTTTGTTTGCTTTTTTCTTCTGTTGATTATGTTCCAGTTAAAAGTGAGATCATATGGTATTTGTCCCTCACTGCCTGGCTTATTTCACTTAGCATAATGGTCTCCAGTTCCATCCATGCCATTGCAAAGGATATCAGCTCCTTCTTTCTCTCTGCTGCGTAGAATTCCATTGTGTAAATGTACCATAGATTTTTTTTGTTTTTTTGTTTTTTTATTACTTGATTTTTTTAAGTATATTTATTGATTATGCTATTACAGTTGTCCCATTTCCCGCCCCCCTCACTCCACTCCATCCTGCCCACCCCCTCCCTCCCACATTCCCCCCCTATACTTCATGTCCATGGGTCATACGTATAAGTTCTTTGGCTTCTACATTTCCTACACTATTCTTACCCTCCCCCTGTCTATTTTCTACCTACCATTTATGCTACTTATTCTCTGTACCTTTCTTCCTCTCTCCCCGTCCCACTCCTCTATTGATAACCCTTCACGTGATCTCCATTTCTGTGGTTCTGTTCCTGTTCTAGTTGTTTGCTTAGTTTGCTTTTGTTTTGGTTTTAGGTGTGGTTATTAATAACTGTGAGTTTGCTGTCATTTTTACTGTTCACATTTTTGATCTTCTTTTTCTTAGGTAACTCCCTTTCACATTTCATATAACAAGGGCTTGGTGATGATGAACTCCTTTAACTCGATCTTATCTGGGAAGCACTTAATCTGCCCTTCCATTCTAAATGATAGCTTTGCTGGATACAGTAATCTTGGATGTAGGTCCTTGCCTTTCATGACTTGGAATACTTCTCTCCAGCCCCTTCTTGCTGGCAAGGTCTCTTTGGAGAAATCAGCTGACAGTCTTATGGGAACCCCTTTGTAGATAACTGTGTCCTTTTCTCTTGCTGCTTCTAAGATTCTCTCGTTCTGTTTCATCTTGGGTAATGGAATGATGATGTGCCTTGGTGTGTTCCTCCTTGGGTCCAGCTTCTTTAGGACTCTCTGGGCTTCCTGGACTTCCTGGAAGTCTATTTCCTTTGCCAGATTAGGGAAGTTCTAATAAGTTTTCAAATAAGTTCAAATAAGTTTTCAATTTTTTGTTCTTCGTCTTCTCCTTCTGGTATCCCTATAATTCGGATGTTGGAACATTTCAAGATGTCCTGGAGGATCCTAAGCCTCTTCTCATTTTTCCAAATACTTGTTTCTTCATTCTTTTCTGGTTGGATGTTTCTTTCTTCCTTCTGGTCCACACATTGATTTGAGTCCCAGTTTCCTTCACATCACTATCGGTTCCCTGTACATTTTCCTTTGTTTTTTAGAACATAGCCTTCATTTTTTCATCTAGATTTCAACCAAATTCAACCAATTCTGTGAGCATCCTAATTACCAGTGTTTTGAACTGTGCATCTGATAGGTTGGCTATCTGTTTGCAGCTTAGTTGAATTTTTTCTGGAGCTTTGATCTGTTCTGTCATTTGGGCCATTTTTTTTTTTGTCTTGGTGTGTCTGATACTTAAAGGGGTGGAGCTTTAGGTCTTCACCAGGGCTGGATAACACTGGTCGCTGCGCTGTGACACTGTACATGGGGGGGGGGGAGGCGAGAGGGAGCAATGGCGCTTGCTGCACTCTCCACTGGATTTCAGTCACTCCCTCTGCTACGCACAATCAAATTGGGCCCCTTTGGTGCTGGTTCCCAAGTGGGTGGGCTTGTGCACACTCTAGGCCCCTGTGGGTCTCTCCAAGTATCTCTCCTGTGAGGCTCGAGTTTCTCCTGCTGCTGCCCCAACTCCCATGGGTGTTTTCAATTAGAGGTCTGAGGCTTCATTTCCCCGAACTGGAGCCCTGGGTTGGGGGGTCTGCTTGCTCCCCTGCCGTTGGTCCAGGTTTATCTATCTGTGAATGTGGTGTAACGGGGTGCTACCCACCACACTGCCTGCCCTGTTCTCCGCCACTCTGAGTCCGACCCTCTCGGTTTATCTGTGTGCGAATGTAGGGCTGCAGGGTCTGCTAGTGGTCAGACTGCCTGCCCTGTTTGTCCCACACTTCGCCAGTCTCCGTCCCACTGTGGCAACGCAAGTCCTCTCCGCCCCGGCTGCCCAACTCTGCCCCTCCTACCAGTCTGGATGAATGTTTATTTTTTATCTCCTTGGTGTCGGACTTTCTTGCCATTTGATTTTCTGTCAGTTCTGGTTGTGCAGGGAGGCACAGTGTGTCTACCTATGCCTCCATCTTGGTTCTATGTACCATAGTTTTTTGATCCACTCATTTGCTGAAGCAACTTAGGTTGCTTCCAGTGCTTGGCTATTGTAAATTGTGCTGCAATGAACATTGGGTTGCATAGGTTCCTTTGGGTTGGTGTTTCAGGGTTCTTAGGGTATAATCCCAGCAGCAGAATTGCTGGGTCAAAGGGCAGTTCCATTTTCAGTTTTTTAAGGAAATTACATATTGTTTTCCATAGTGGCCTCACCAGTCTGCATTCCCACCAACAGTGCACTACGGTTCCCTTTTCTCCGCATCCTCTCCAACATTTGTTTGTTGATTTGTTTATGTTGGCCACTCTAACCAGTGTGAGATGGTACCTCATTGTGGTTTTAATTTGCATCTCTCTGATGGTTGGTGATGCTGAGCGTCTTTTCATATGTCTCTGGGCCCTCTGTATGTCTTCCTTGGAGAAGTGTCTGTTCAAGTCCTTTGCCCATTTTTTAATTGGGTTGTTTGTCTTCCTGGAGTGGAGTCCTGTGAGTTTTTTATATATATTGGAGATCAGGCCCTTGTCTGAGGTATCATTGGCAAATATGTTTTCCCATAGTGTTGTTTCTCTCTTCATTTTAATGCTGTTTTCTTTAGCCATGCAGGAAAACACAATGTCTTAAAGTCTATAAGACACAGTGAGAGTAGTCATGAGGTAAATTCATGGCATTACAGGTTTATGTGAAGAAACAAGAAAAAATCAAAAATAAAAATATCTCATATTACACAAAAGGAACTATAAAAGAAAACAACAGAGGAATCCTACAGTGAGTTGGAGAAAGAATATAATAGATCAGAGCAGAAATGCATAAAATAGAGTATAAAAACACAAAAGATCAATGCATCAAAATCTGGTTCTTTGAGAGGATAAAGATCAAATAACTTTAACTACTCTCTCTAAGAGAGAGGACCCAAATAAATAAAATCAGAAATGAAACGGGATAAGCAACAACCAACATCACATAAATACCAGGAATTGTAAAAATATAAACAATAACATACAAATTGGACAACTGGACAAAAGAGATAAACTCCAGAAACTTACAATCTTCCAAAACTGAATCAGGTGAATTAGTGAGCTTGAATAGGCAGATTGCAATCAATGATATTGAAGCAATAATAAAAAATCACCAAAGAAACAAAAGTTCTGGACTGAATGTCTTCACAGGTAAATTTACCAAACGTATAAAAAAAGAACAAATACATATCCTTAAACTCTTCTAAAAAGGTCAGGAGTAGGGAAGACTTCCAAAGTTAGTTTACAAGGCAAGCTTTAGCCCAACTCCAAAAACAGATAAAGACATTACAGAAGGAAAATAGGGAAGATGGTAGAGGAGTAAATGGAAGCCACACTAACCTCTTCCTAGGACCAGTCAGGAATCACAACTCAATTGTGGAAAAATCACCCAGAACAAACAACTGAAAAATATCAAGAGAGAAATCTTATAACCTCAGAAAGACAGAAGAGTCATCTTCAGCTCTAACTGACTGGTAAGGAGTGTGGAAGAGACTCACGAAGGCTGGCTGGGCACCCACAGGAAGCAGCACCAGAGGGATAATTAAGTGGCCAGTTGGATTGCTGTGAGAAGAAGGGAGTCTAAACCCAAAGTTGGGATCCTCAGTCTCGAGTACTAGAGCCCAAAAAGTACACAGATAACAACTGGTGACAAAAAGCTACAGGGTTACTCTCTGCCAGAGATGGATGGCTAGAGATGCAAAGAACCATTTAAAGGGCCAATGCACATTTTCATTTGAAGGCTCTTACCTAGGACTCTGGCAAAGGGAGGGGCAGAGTGGGCTAGAGACAATTCAGGACAGCCTGAGGACAGAAGATTTGGGGAGAGATCTGAGAGAGTAGCCACTAGGATACACATATTGAGTCATCTCCCACATGGCAGCAGCCATCCTGCTCAGGCAGACCATGCCCATATGAGCAGCAGCAGCCTGAGGGAAAACAATAGCCCTGACCCCAGGAGAGACTCTGCCCCAGCTCTGTGGTGTTTAAGCCTGACTGCTGAGTGCAGAGTGACTAGATTAACAACTGAAGGAGACAGCCACAGACAATATATCCCTGGTAAAGGAGAGGGGCAGAGTGGATTAGAGACATTGAGGCGAGATTGGGTAAGGAGACTTTGGTGAAAGAACTGAGAGAGTAGCCACTATGATCCTGGTCCTGAGTCACTACCCCTATGGCAGCAGCCAAACTGCTCAGGGAAACCACTCCCTTCCCAGCAGCAGCAACCTGAGGAGAAAAATTATCCCCAACACCAGGAGAGATTCTGCCCAACCCAATGGGGCTTAAGCCTGACTGTTGAGTGCAGAGTGACTAGATTAACAACTGAAGAAGACAACCACAGACAGTAGATCCCTGGCAGTCCCCAAGCAGGTTCCCTAAAGTCAGACAGGGTCAACATCTGACACCATCAGAGTTACCCTGAAAGGAAAAACAATGGTAAATACTAGAGGATACTGACACAAAATCCACTGTGGTCTTTTCTATAGGAGACCATTCTGTGTGGCGTGGGCCCAGCTCCCACTGGGAAGGCCCAGTAGAAAGTGAGGTCTGGCACACAGGACCCACGCCCACTGATAGGTTCTCCCATGGGGAATCAGGCCTGCATTGTACCTAGGCCACTTTGAGAGTTGCTTTTTGCTAAATCTCCCTTACCCTGAATTGAGGCAGCAAATGTTTAGTGTATATCTTTAAAGTAATTTCCTAAAATCTATGCTAAACCTTCCAAGGATGAGTGTAACCAGTTCAATCACTTTTCCCTTTACATTTGTAAATATCTTTCTTTTTTCATGTAATTAGCAACATCCTCTCCTTTGTTTTCTGTGAAAGGTTACCACCTAAAGCAAACCTCTGCATAGTAACTGAGGACCATCCTCAATATAGTGTGCCCAGAAAAGCAATAAAAGCCTATCAAGGCAAGGGTTGGTGTGCTCTCCTCTTGAGTGGCTGAGGCACTCCAAGGCGCTCTCCTCTAGAAAGAGTGGCCGTGCCGTGCCATCCCTCTCCCTCCACAGGACTCAGTAATCTGTGTGAATTTGTCTTGTCTCAGCCACTATGCTGCAGACACTGCAGGCCAGTGACCACACCACTTCTCCATGATTTTGCAATATTTTTGTTTCCTGCATAGCTTTTTAACATTCATTGTTTGTCCATTAAGTTTCTGCATGTTAAATCACTGGATTTTATACTGTAGTTTATCTCATTTCTCATATTAGTCGTAATCTTTTTACACCCTCATTAATACTGGCTCATTTGCTGTTGATAGTGGTATTGCAAGGGTTAGATATTTTTGTGGATGTGGGTTTGTTCCCTGGGCTTTGTGGTTTTGTTCTGGCAGCACCTGCATGGCAGCACCTGCATAGCAACATACAAGACGTGGTGAGTGGAGTGACCTTCAGTCAACCACCTGAGGGAAGTACTAACCAAAAAATGACCCAACAAAAATCAAAACCCAATTACATCCAGAGAGCCAACATAAATGTCATAAAGGACATCCCAAGAGCATCAAGATCAGGAGAGGAGACCGCACCACTGAAATTCACAGGTCCCTTACCATATAAGCTCACACCACAAACTCAGGGAGTCAAAACAGATCAATTTAAGAATCAGAGGCAAACAAGTAGTGTGTCACAAAAAATAGGAAGACAAAGAAACAACCCCCAAATGAAAAGAAAGGAAGAATCTTCAGAAAGACTGCTAAATGAAATAGAGACAAGTGAGCTATTAGATACTGAGTTCAAAACAATAGTTATAAGGAAGTTCAATGAGCTCAGTGAAAATTACCAAAATTACAGGGAAGCTACAAGGAACTTACTGCAAATTACACCAGCATGAAAAATGACATAGACACTATCAACAAGAGCCAAGAGGAAATGAATACACTTCTGAACTGAAGAACACAGTAGAAGAAACCAGAAGTAGGCTATAAGAAGCAGAGCAAGTTGAGCGAGTTGGAGGACATGGTATAAAAAAACTCCCACAAAGAGCAAAAAAAAAATGAAAAAAAGCTAAAAAAGAATGAGGGGGTTAAAAGAAATGCAGGACAACATGAAACGTAATAATATCCATATATAATAGGGATACCGGAAGAAGAAAAATAGGATCAAGGGATAGAAAACCTGTTTGAAAATGTAATGATGGAAAACTTCCCTAAATTGATGAGAGAAAAGTTATACAAATCCAGGAAGCAGAGAGGGTCCCAATCAAGAGAAACACAAAGAGGCCCACTCCAAGACACATCATAATTAAAACGCGAAATTCAAAGACAAAGAGCAAATCTTAAAGACAATAAGTGAGAAACAAAAAGTAACATACAAGGGAGCCCTAGTAAGTCTAGCAGTTAACTTATCAATGGAAACTTTACAAGCGAGAAGGGAATTGTGAAAAATATTACAACTAATGAAAAGCAAAGGCCTGCAACGAAGACTTCTCTACCCAGGAAAGCTCTCAATTAAAATGTGAGGTGAAATAAGGAGTTTCCCAGACAAAAGAAGGCTGAAAGAATACACCTCCACCAAACCAGCATTGCAATATATGCTAAAGGGAATGCTTTAACAAGAGGAAGAAATGAGTGAGAGAGAGAAGAACACAGGTACAAAGGGAGTGAAATGGCAATGAATAAACACCTATCAGAAGTAACCTTAAATGTAAAAGGATTAAAAGTTCCAATCAAAAGTCAAAGGGTAGGGGGATGGATAAGAAAACACAATACACACAAGAGCTACCTAAAAAAGACCCATCTCATTACAAAATATCTACAAAGACTGAGGGTGAAGAGTTTGAAAAAAAATATTCCAAGCAAATGGACAAGGGAAGAAAAGGCAGGGTAGCAATGCTTATATGAGACAAAATATACTTCAAAACAAATGTCATAAAAAGAGACCCAGAAGGATACTTCATAATACCCAAGGGAAGAATCCATCAAGAAGACATAAACATTGTTAACATATATGCACCCAACATAGGAGCTCCCAAATATATAAGGAAAACCTTTGAGAACTTCAAGAAGAGTTAGACAGAAATTTTCAGACAAGATGGTGGTATAGGTAGATACACTTTGCATCCTTGCACAACCAAAAGAAGGAAAACAACAAATTTAAAAACAAAAACCTCCCCCTGCCACAACTGCCAGAATATAAAGCAGTATGGAATTCAGACAAACAAGGAATTAAAGAAGAAACATTCACCAGAATGGTAGGAGAGGTGGTGATGGGCAGCCGAGATAGAGAAGATGCATGGCAGGGCAGCAGCTGGAGGACCAAGTCAGGTGAGGTGTAGGCTGGCAGAATAAGTGGTCCTACATTTGTGTACAGATAAACCAGGAGGAAAAACAGGACTGAGAAAGACCATGGAACCCAGGGTTCCAGGGCAAGGGAATAAAGCCTGAAAACCTCTGGCTGTAAAAACCTGTGGGAATTGTGGCAGAGGGAGAAACTCTCAGCCTCATAGGAGAGGTCATAGGAGAGACACACAGGACCCTAGAACATGAACATGGGATCACACACCCAGCAATCAGCAAAAGAAGGTCCCAATTTGCTCGTGGAATGTGGGGAAAGTGACTGAAAGCCAGCTGAGATCCAAGCAAGTGGCATTGTCTACTCTCTGAACCCTCCCCTACATACAATATCACAATGTGGTGATGTGGATTGCCCCACCCTTGTGAATATCTAAGGCTCTGCCCCTTACAATGTAACAAGCTCACCAATACAAAAAATATGGCCCAAATGAAAGAACATATCAAAGCTCCAAAAAAATAGAACTAAGTGATGAAGGGATAGCCAAACTATCAGATGCAGGGTTCAAAACATTGATAATTAGGATGCTCCCTGAAATGGTTGAATATGGTGGTAAAATAGAGGAAGAAGTGAAGGCTATGCAAAGTGACAGTGAAGGGAAGGAAACCAGGATGCAAATCAATGTTTTGGAACAGAAGGAAGAAATAAACATCCAACCAGAATAGAATGAAAAAACCAGAATTCAAAAAAATGGGGAGAGTCTGAGGAACATCTGGGGCAAGTTTAAACATTCCAACATCTGAATCATAGGGATGTCAGCAGGAGGAGAATAAAAAAGCAAGAAATTGAAAACTTATTTGAAAAAACAATGAAGGAAAACTTCCCTAATCTGTCAAAGGAAAGAGACTTCCAGGAAGTCCAGGGAGCTTAGAGAGTCCCAAAGAAACTGGACCCATAGAAGCACACCCAAGGCACATCATAGTTATATTACCCAATATTAAAGATAAGGAAAGAATCTTAAAAGCAGCAAGCAAAAAGGAGGGAGTTACCTACAAAGGAGTTCCTATAGATGTCAGCTGATTTCTCAAAAGAAATCTTATAGGCAAGAAGGGGCTGGAAAGAAGTATTCAGCATCATGAAAAGCAAGGACATATATCCAGCAATGCTATCATTTAAAGTGGAACAGTAGATAAAGTGCTCCCCAGATAAGGTCAAGTTAATGGAGTGCATCATCACCAAGCCTTTATTATATGAAATGTTAAATGGACTTATCCAAGAAAAGGAAAATGATAAAAAATATAAACAGTAAAATGACAACAAACTCACAAGTGTCAACAACTGAAACTAAAAAAAACAAAAAGAAAAACTAAGCAAAAAAATAGAACAGGAACAGAATCACAGAAATGGACCACCCATGGAGGGTTATCAGCAGAGATGCTGAGGGGGTAGATGGGCAGAAAGGTACAGGAAATAAGCATAAATGGTAAATACAAAATAGACAGGGTGTGGTTAAGAACAGTATAGGAAATGAAGAAGCCAAAGAACTTATATGTATGTCCCATGGGCATGAACTAAAGTGGGGCATGCTGGTGGAGAGGGGGTGCAGGGCAGTTTGGAATAAAGGGGAGAAAAAAATGGGACAATTATAATAGCATAATCAATAAAACATATATTAAAAACAGAAAGAAGTACACAGCACACACTTATACTATGGGATTTTAGCACCCCATTTTCAAGAACTGTTGGGAACCGCCCTGCCTGGTTTCAGAGGCTGTAACCCCCCATGGTTAAGGCTGAGTCAGAGTTGGGACCATAAGTCACTAAGGAGACAAAGCTTATCTCCCTGGCAGGTGTGCCACCCCTGCCCACTTCACCCTGCTTGGCCCTGAGCTTGGCCAGTTAGCCAATGACGGGTAAGAATCCTCAAGGGAGGATCAACCTAAGACAGGCTCTGGTCATCAGGAATAAACTTGCAGGGAAGGACTCGGGGGGCTGTGGAAAAAGGGGGTGATGGACCCTCACCCCTCGGCTTTGAAATAGCCTGAGTCCTCATTCTGTCTGCAAGAAGTCTCCTAATCTCTTGGCTGCCTTACTTCCCTTGCCTGACTTAAGCCTGAAGCAGTAACAGAGGGCAGTGCAGTCCTGTGCTGGGAGGGGTGGATTCCCTGGGGAATCAGGCCTAACAAAAATACATACATTCCTGTGAAACCTACTTAATTTGCACCCTCAGTTTAAAAGATAAGGGTCCAGACCTGAGATGAGTCTGGTGCCTAAAGTTTTATGGCCCTCTAACTAATTGGCTGTAACTCAGAATAAGCCCTCAAAGTTCTCTGTAAATCATGTATTGTTTAACCCTTACTGGCTAACAATGATTGATGACCTTTATCTATATTCCTGTGCGAATAAACCTAATAAAAGCCCATAGAGGGAAGGCTCTGTGCCCTTCTCCTTTGAGAGATCAGCCACCTCTCCTCCCCAAGCAGATGATGTCTTGGTAGACTTATTCTTCATCCATGGTGGACTGGGGGGCTGCGTTAAAGCCCCCCAACAAAGAACAGATAGATCTCCCAAATTACCAGCAAGGATATTGAACAACAGTAACAGCAGTACTGAACAACACCCTAAGTCAAATGGACTTAACTGTTACATACAGAATCTTTCATCCCCCAAAAGCAAATTACACACTTTTCAAATGCACAAGGAGTATTTTCAAAGATAGATTACATGATAGGACACAAAACAAACCTCAACAAATTCAAGGGAAGTGAAATATTAAGCATTTTTTTGGACCACAGGGGCTTAAAACTAGAAACTGACGTCAAGGGAAAAACTCAAAAACACTCAAATTCATGGAGATTCAATAGCATGTTATTAAACAGTGAATGAGTTCATGAGATCAAGGAAGAAATAAAAAACCTTCTGGAAACAAATGAAAATGAACATACAACAGTCCAAAATCTATGGGACACACTGAAGGCAGCTCTGAGAGGGAAGTTCATAGCAATGCAGGTCTGCCTTCAAGTGATAGAAACAATTCAAATAAACAACTGAGTGCTCCATCTACAAGACCTGGAGGAACAACAACAAATAAAGCCCAGAGTGAGTAGAAAGAAAGAAATAACCAGAATCAGAGAACAATTAAATGACATAGAGGCTGAAAGAACAATTCAAAGGATCGGGTTTTCTGAAAAGATAAATAAAACTGATAAGATTTTACCCACGACTAATCAAAAAAAAAAAAAAAGAGAGAGAGTACCCAATAAATAAAATCAGAAATGAAACAGGAGAGATTACAATGATACCACAGAAATACAAAGGATTATAATAAATTACCATGAAATTTGAAACCTGGGTGAAGTGAACACATTTATAAAAAACATAATCTTCCAAAACGGAATCAAGAAGAGGTTGAAAGCCTGAACAGACTGATAACACCTGGTGAAATCAAAGCAGTAATCAAAAAACCCCCATGACACAAAAACTCTGGACCATAAGGTTTCACAAGAGAATTTTTAAAAACACTGAAGGAAGAGCTAACCCACACCCTTCACAGACTATTCCAAAAAATTGAAGAAGAGGGAAGACTCCCAAACACTCTTTGTGAAGCCAGCATCATCTTAGTCCCAAAACCAGAAAAAATGGAGGCATAGGTAGATACACTTTGATCCTTGCACAACCCAAAGGAGTACAACAAATATAAAAACAAAAAACAATCAGAACTGCCAGAAATTTGAATTGTATGGATGTCCAATAACCAAGGGGTTAAAGAAACATTTACCCAGACAGCGCCACAACATATCAATGTGGGTTGCCCCTCCCTGGTGAAAACCTAAGGCTCTGCCCCTTACAATGTAACAGGTCCATCAAGACAAAGAAATATGGCCCAAATGAAAGAACAGATCAAAACTACTAAGAAACAACTAAACAACAAAGAGATAGCCAACCTATCAGATGCAGAGTTCAAAAAACTGGTAGTCAGGGTACTCACAGAATGGTTGAGTGTGGTCACAAAATTGAGGAAAAAGCAAAGGCTATGCAAAGTGAAATAAAGAAAAATATACAGGGAAACAAAAGTGAAGGGAAGAAAACTGGGAAAGGCAATGAGCTACATCCAAAATTACTGATCCAGCATAGCTATCATTTAGAATAGGAGGTCACATAAAGTGCTTCCCACATTTGTAGTTAAATGAGTACATCAACTCCAAGCCCTCCTTTTTTTTTTCAGAGTAGAATTTTTAAATTAAAATACCCATAATGATGAGCAGAATATAAAGCCTTGAAAAGTATAATTAGGTCAAATGTCAAGTTCTATTATATGTTAGAATAATGTGACTTTGTAATGGAGTTCATAATAAGCTCCTTTTATTTTTTAATTTTTATTGTTATTCAATTACAGTTGTATGCCTTTTCTCCCCATCCCTCCAGCCCACACAAGCTGAACCCACCACCCTCCCCTACCTCCACGCTCCCCTTTGATTTTGTCCATGTGTCCTTTATACTAGTTCCTGCAATCCCCCTAACTGTCCCCTCCCCATTCCCCACTGACCATTGTTAGATTGTTCTTTTTTAAAAATTTTATTTATATTTTTATTTTTTATTGTTATTCAATTACAGTTGTGTGCCTTTTCTCCCCATCCCTCCAACCCACCCCAGCCAAACACCCCTCCCTCCCCCACCTCCACCCTCCTCCTTGATTTGGTCCATGTGTCCTTTAAAAGTAGTTCCTGTAATCTCCTCTCCTCACTGTCCCCTCCCCACTCCCCTCTGGCTATTGTTACATTGTTCTTAATTTCAATGTCTCTGGTTATATTTGTTTCCTTTTTTCTTCTGAATGAATATGTTCCAGTTAAAAGTGAGATCATATGATATTTGTCCCTCACCTTCTGGCTTATTTCACTTAGCATAATGCTCTCCAGTTCCATCCATGCTGTTGCAAAGGGCATAAGCCCCTTCTTTCTCTCTGCTGCAGAGAAATCCATTGTGTAAATATACCATAGTTTTTGGATCCACTTGTTTACTGATGGGCACTTATGTGGCTTCCAGTACTTGGCTATTGTAAATTGTGCTGCTATGAACATTGGGGTGCACAGGTTCTTATGGACTGGTGTTTCAGGGTTCTTAGGGCATAATCCCAGCAGTGGAATGGCTGGGTCAAAGGGCAGTTCCATTTTTAGTTTTTTGAGGAAATTCCATACTGTTTTCCACAGTGGCCTCACCAGTCTGCATTCCCACCAACAGGGCCCTAGGTTGCCCTTTTCTCCTCATCCTCTCCAACATTTTGTCTGTGGATTTGTTTATGTTGGCCACTCTGACTGGTGTGAGATGATACCACATTTTGGTTTTAATTAGCATCTCTCTGATGGCTAGTGATGCTGAGCTTCTTTTCATATGTCTCTGGGCCCTCTGTATGTCTTCCATGGATATGGAAGTGTCTGTTCAAGTCCTTTGCCCATTTTTTAATTGGGTTGTTTGTCTTCCTGGAGTGCAGTTGTGTGAGTTCTTTATATATTTTGGAGATCAGGCCCTTGTCTGAGGTATCATTGGCAAATATGTTTTCCCATACTGTTGGTTCTCTTTGTATTTTAATGCTGTTTTCTTTAGCCCTGCAGAAGCTTTTTATTTTGATGAGGTCCCATTTGTTTATTGTTTCCTTTATGTCCCTTGCTTTAGGGGACAGGTCTCTGAAGAAGTGGCCGCGTGGAATATCTGAGATTTTCCTGCCAATGTTTTCCTTTAGGACTTTTATGGTGTTATAAATTATATTTAAGTCTTTTATCCACCTTGACTTTATTTTTGTGTATGGTGTAAGTTGGTGATTGAGTTTCAATTTTTTGGCACGTAGCTGTCCAGATCTCCCAACACCATTTGTTGAAGGATCTGTTTTTGCTCCATTTTATGCTCCTGCCTCATTTGTCAAATATTAATTGACCAGAAAGACCTGAGTTTATTTCTGGGCTCTCTGTTCTGTTCCATTGGTCTATGTGCCTGTTTTTATGCCAGTACCAGGCTGTTTTGTTCACAGTGGCCTTGTAATACAGTTTGATATAAGGTATTGTGATCCGTCCCGCTTTATTCTTCTTTCTCAAGATTGCAGCAGCTATTCAGAGTTGTTTATGGCTCCATATAAATTTCTGAAATGTCTGTACTGTATCTGTGAAATATGTCATGGGTACTCTAATAGGGATTGCATTGAATCTATAAATCACTTTGGGTAGTATGGCTATTTTGATGATGTTAATTATTCCAATCCATGAGCATAGTACATGCTTCCATTTGTTTGTGTCTTCGTTAATTTCTTTCTTCAGTGTTGTGTAGTTTTCTGAGTACAGGCCTTTTACCTCCTTGGTTAGGTTTATTCCTAGGTATTTTATTTTTATTGTTGCTATATCAAATGGGAGTTTGTTTCCTGATTTCTGTTTCTGCAGTTTCATTTTTGGTATACAGGAGTGGCTTTGATTTCTGAGTATTGACTTTGTATCCAGCTATTTTGCCAAATTCATTTATTAGGTCGAGTAGTTTTTTGGTGGAGTCTATAGGATTTTCCATGTACACTATCATGTCATCTGCAAACAGTGACAGTTTCGTTTACTCCTGTCCAATTGGGATGTCTTTTATTTCTTTTTCTTGTCTGAGTGCTGTATCTAGGACTTCCAATAGTATGTTGAATAGGAATAGTGAGAAAGGGCATCGTTGTCTTGTTCCTGATCTTAGTGGGAAAGCTGTAAGTTTTTGTCCATTGAATATGATGTTAGCTGTAGGTATCTCATATATGGCCTTTATTATGTTGAGGAATGCTCCCTCTATTCCCACTTTGCTGAGTGTTTTTCACATAAATGGGTGCTGTATCTTATCAAATGCCTTTTCTGCATCTATTGATATGATCGTGTGATTTTTGTGTTTGCTGTTGTTGATGCGATGTATTATATTTATTGATTTGTGAATATAGTACCATCCTTGCATCCATGCGATGAATTCCACTTGGTCATGGTTTATGATCTTTCTAATGTATTGCTGGATGCGGTTTGCCAATATTTTGTTGTGAATTGAGGGTCTATGTTCATCAGCAATATTGGCGAGAAGTTTTCTTTCTTTGTTGTGTCTTTATCTGGTTTTGGGATTAGGATGATGCTGTCTTCACAAAAAGAGTCTGGGAGTCTTCCATCAGTTTGGATTTTTTCAAATAGTCTGTGAAGGATAGGGGTTAGCTCTTCCTTAAATGCTTTGTAGAATTCTCCTGTGAAACCATCTGGTCCAGGGCTTTTGTGTGTTGGGAGTTTTTTGATGACTGCTTCAATTTTGTCTGCTGTTATTGGTCTGTTCAGGTTTTCTGCTTCTTCTTCATTCAGTTTTGGAAGATTATATTTTTCTAGAAATGTGTCCATTTCACCTAGGTTTTCAAATTTCTTGGCATACAGTTCTTCATAGTAATTTCTTACAATCCTTTATATTTCTCTGGTATCAGTTGTAATCTCTCCTCTTTCATTTCTAATTGTGTCTATTTGGATCCTCTCTCTTTTTTCTTGATGAGCCTACTTAAAGGCTTATCGATTTTGTTTATCTTTTCAATGAACGGGCTCGGGGATTCATTGATCCTTAGAATTGTGCTCTTAGTCTCTATGTCATGTAGTTCTGCCCTGATCTTGGTTATTTACTTCCTTCTGCTTGCTCTGGGCTGTCTTTGTTGTTGTTCCTCCAGTTCTTGTAGGCGTAGAGTTGGTTGTTTGTTTGAAATGTTTCTATCTTTTTAAGGTAGGCCTGTATTGCTATGAACTTCCCTCTCAGGACTGCCATTGCTGTGTCCCATAGGTTTTGGGTTGTTGTGACTTCATTTTCATTTGTTTCCAGAAAGTTTTTGATTTCTTCCTTAATCTCGTTCTTGACCCATTCATTGTTTAATAGCATGCTATTCAGTCTCCATGAGTTTTAGTGTTTTGGCTTTTTTCCTTTGGGGTTGGTTTCTAGTTTCAGTCTCTTGTGGTCAGGGAAAATGCTTGATATGATTTCAATTTTCTTGAATTTGTTGAGGCTTGCTTTGTGTCCTATCATGTGGTCTATATTTGAAAATGTTCCATGGGTATTTGAAAAGAATGTGTATTTTGCTTCTTTGGGATGAGAAGCTCTCTATATATCAGTTAAGTCCATTTCATGTAGGGTATTGTTAAGTGAGACAATATCCTTGTGGATATTTTGTTTGGAAAATCTGTCCATTTTTGACAGTGGGGTGTAAAAGTCCCCTACTATAATCGTGTTGCTGTCAATATCTTTCTGGAAGTCCTCCAATATTTTCTGTATGTAGTTGGGTGTTCCCATGTTGGGTTCATATATATTTACAATGTTTATGTCTTCTTGGTGGATTCTTCCTTTGAGTATTATGAAGTGACCATCTGGGCCTCTCTTTGTGGCCCTTCTTTGGAAGTCTATTTTGTCTGATATGATTATTGCTACCCCTGATTTTTTTTTCCTGTTAGTTTGCTTGGAAGATTTGTTTCCAGCCCTTCACTCTCAGTCTGTGTTTGTCTTTTGTCCTGAGGTGGGTCTCTTGTAGGTAGCATATGTGTGGGTCATGCTTTCTTATCCATTCGGCTATTCTATGTCTTTTGATTGGAGCATTTAATCCATTTACATTTAAGGTCATTTTTGATAGGTACTTATTCATTACTGACTTTTTGTACCTGTGTTCTTCTCTCTCTCTTTTCCTTCCTTTCCTTACAGCAGTCCCTTTAGCATCTTTTGCCGACCTGTTTTGGTGGAGGTCTATTCTTTTAGACTTCTTTTGTCTGGGACGCTCTTTATTTAACTTTCTATCTTGATTGAGAGCCTTGCTGGGTAAGGTAGACTTGGTTGCTGGCCTCTGGTTCTCATTACTTGGAATATTTTTTGCCATTCTCTTTTGGCTTAGAGCATTTCCATTGAGAAATCAGTTGCTAACCTCATTGGGGCTCCCTTGTATGTTACTTCCTTTTTCTCCCTTGCTGCCTTTAAGATTCTCTCTTTGTCTTGGAAATTTTACTATTTTAATTATGTAGTGGGCCTCTTTGTATTCCTCTTACTTGGGACTCTGTGATTCCTGGATTTGTGTGACTTTTTCTCTCATCCGATTAGGGAAGTTTTCCATCTTTACTTTTTCAAACATTTTTTTTTTTTTTATCACTTGCTCTTCTTCTTCTCCTTCTGGTATCCCTATTATACATATGTCATTATGTTTTATGTTGTCCTGCATTTCCCTTAACCCCTCTTCATTCTTTCTGAGCCTCTTTTCCTTTTGCTCTTTCTGGGTGTGTTTTCTACCTTTTCCTCCAACTCGCTGATCTGATCCTCTGCTTCATCACATCTGCTTTTGATTCCTTCTAGTGTGTTCTTCAGTTCAGAAATTGTATTCCTCATTTCCTCTTGGTCTTTGTTGATAGTTTCTATTTCCTTTTCCTGTTGATATAATTTGCAGTGAGTTCATTGTATTTTCCCTGTAGTTTCTGGTTGGTCTCTGTGAGCTCATTGTGCTTCCTGATTACCATTGCTTTGAACTCATTATCTGATAGTTGACTTGCCTGTTTTTCTTTATCATTCTTTCTGAGGCTTCCTCCTTTTCTTTAATTGGTGGATTGTTTCTTTGTCTTCCCATCGTTTGTGAGACTCTTCTTGTTAGCTTGTTCTTCTTAAATTGATCCGTTCTGATTCCCTGGGTTTATCGTATGAACTTCTATATTAGAGTACCAATGGGATTCAGTGGTGCCATCTCCTTAATTTCCTGTGCTCACTGGTCTTGAGCTGATGTTTATGGGTCTAACTCTGGTCTTTTTAGAGCTCCAGGTTTTATTGTTTCACCTGTAGGAAAAGGAGAAAGAATAAAAAATAATTAAAAAAAGGAGAAGGGAAGGAGGGAAGAAGGTAGTATAAAAGTAATGGAAGGAAGGAAGGAAGGAAGGAAGGAAGGAAGGAAGGACAAAAATGATCGGAGGAAGGATAAGAAGAATTTTAACAAATATTAAAATAATAAAATAAATAAAAGGCAGGAAGAAGGAATAAAAAAGTAAAGGATGGAAGGAAGAAGGAATAAAAAAGAAAGAAGGTCAGAAAGGAAGAAGGAATTTAGGGGGAAAGGAGGAAAAAAAGAGAGAAAAGAAAGAAAAAAAATCTTCTGCTGGCTTTAAACAGGTCAAGTTAGTTCTGCTGGTCTTCCTGTCTGTGAAATGGGAGGCGGTGGTTGGAGGTATTGGTTTCACTTTTCTCCCTTCCTGACCAACACTCTTCACTGTTGTTCAGTCTCTATTCCAGTTCCTCAGGGTCCTTCTGCTTCCCGCTAGACCTTTAGTTCACCAGTTGTGCTGTCCTTTAGTTGCACTGATTAGGGGCAACTCACACTCTACCTTCTTGCTCTTTGCTGTCTCAGATGCTAGGGGCTCTTGGTGGTCCTTCGGGGTAGTTCAGCCCCCTACTGGGTCAAGTCTTTCTGGGGACTGCAGTCTCTCCCAGCCCTGCAGCTCCCCTCTGCTGGGCATTCTGCCTTCCTCCTAGAGAGCGAGTAGGCCCTACAGGGCTCTGTGTGCATGGGCTAGGTGGGAGTTCTTCAGAACTGGTGCTTTTAGTTGTGGTCACCCTAGGGCAGCCAGGCCATTTATCGGGTTGCGGGGCTGATTCCCGGCTTTGGGTCTGTGAGTGGGGCAGCCAGCTGCTGATCCAGGTGCGCACCCACCGAGGTTTCAGGTGTGGGTGCCCACTCCGGGTTTCAGGTATGGGCGCACGGGCAGCTGATCTACATGCGCACCCACCCAGGAGCTTTGGGTCTGTGCGCCAGGCAGCCCAGATGGTGATCCGGATGCATACTTATCTCCGACTTTGGGCCTGTGCTGCCAGGGCAGTGGGCCACTGATCAAGGTGCGTGCCCACCCGGGGTTTCAGGTGTGGGCCCCAGGCCACTGATTGGAGTAAGCGCCCACTGGGGTACTTTGGGTCTGTGAGCCCAGGCAGTTGGGCCACTGATCAGGGTGCGCGCCCACCCAGGGTTTTAGTTGTGGCCGCCCAGTCCACTGATCTGGGTGAGTGCCAACTGGGCTTCAGTGTGTGCTGGGGCTGCTTATCCCAAGTTCACAGTCCAGGGGCTGAGGGGGTAGGGGTGCAAGAGGCCACAGCTGCTTGGAGATTTCTCTAACTAGCCGCTGAGTGCCTCTATTTTCTCTTTTTCTTTTTGAGAAGTTCTTCCTATTCAAGCCCCCCTGGTCCAAACAAGCACCTGGCCTCTCACACAGCCCCGCCTGGCTCTCTCCCAAGAATCCTGCAGCAGACCCTGCACCCAGGCTGGAAGCTTCAGCCGCCCTGGTCCCCGAGCTGTTCCCAGGGATCTTATTGTCCTTAAGCACTCTTCTTACCGTCTGATCTTTCAATGTTCTCTATCTTTGGTCTCCGATCTTCATATATGCTGGAATATCGTTGGCTGTTTGCTCTGTTCCTCAGATCAGCTAGATTTTTCACTGGTGCTGAGGGGAAGTGGACTCTGCTCCCACCTACCTTGTTGTCATCTTCTATCAATCCTCTAAGTCCTTTTTATATGAAATGTTAAAGGGAATTATTGAAGAAAAAGAAGGTGAAATCTATGAAAAGTAAAATGATAACAAACACAATGGTCAACAACTGAACCTAAAAAAAAAAAAAGAAGAAGAAACTAAGCAAATTTCTACAACAGGAACAGAATCACAGAAATGGAGATCACATGGAGTGTTATAACCAGGGAGGGAAAGGAGGGAGGATGGAGGAAAAGATACAGGAAATAAGATGCATAATTGGTAGGTACAAAATAGACAGGGTGAGTTTCATAATAATATAGGATATGGAGAAGCCAAAGAATGGACATTTAGTAAGAGCAGGGAATGCTGGTGAAAGGGGGAGTGCAGGGTAGAGGGGAATAAAAGGGGAAAAAATGGGACAACTGTAATAGCATAATCAATAAAACATACTTTAAAAACCAAACAAAAAAGAATTTAACCCTGTATTTTTGTATGATAGTAATTTGGGTGATGTGTTGTTTATTTTTAAATTTTTCTATATAGCTTGATAAGTATGTAACAAGTGCACATAATTTTTATAAAAATTAATAATGTACTTAGTAAAACAAAGAAATTAAGTGTTTTTATTCATTGTCTGAATGGAGCCTCAGGTAAACCATATGAAATTTGTGCTAGATAAGTTAATTTGCCTAAGGTCATTCAGTTGGAAATTGGCAAGTTAGAAGGGAGACCTGGAATGTCTTTGTTTAAATATCTGAAATTTAGAGCTTACAGTATGTAGTTTGATATCCTACCCATAGTCTTTACTCTTGAATAGCTCAGAGCTCTTTTTATTCTGAAAAGTCCTGGATATAAGGAAGCTGCTCTGCTAACCACTCAGTGATTCTACGGTTTAGCCATGTGATTACATTTGCTTCCACCTTAACATCTTCTAAGCACTCCACCAACACTTAAAGCTATGGCCAAGCACACATACATCAACTAATTCTCTGTCTGATCACTTCCTCCATTCCATCACACAGTAAGAGGGATTTGTGAAGTCTGCATCACAGCCCTCCTAATGAATGATGTAATGCAAGCAGAGCACACAGACTTAAATAAATTTCTCTTTTTCCCTCTGTACCTTGCATGTGTCCCAACTCTCACTAGTGAAATAAGAATTTCCATGTTTGGACCAAATTTCACAAATTTCCTACTGCTAGGGGTCAAGCTCTAATGAAAGCTTTAAATTTAATGTGTGCCACCAAATTAGGTAAGAAATTATTTTGCTAAGAAGCTCATGCAAACCTTAACCTAGGGTCAACCCAACTGTATTTGAATTAGAAGCTATATATTCATGTTATTTTTATTGGCAAAATGACAGGATAAATTATTTTATAAAAGAACAAATGGAGATTATAAATTTCTCTAAGATTCAAAAAACCTCAGTCAAAACTACAAAGGCCAAATTTGTCCAAGTCCTTTTACATTCCAAGCCCTCCCCTGTGAACTTTTTCTTACCCAGGAATTTCACTCTTTTTTTTTTTTCTTTTTGCTCTTCAAAGTTTCTCTTAGAAATTGAACTGGTAAAGTTATTTGTTCCATTGGGTAAATAACTATCTCACAGTAATATCTTTACTTCGTGGTATGATAAATCCTTGAGTCAAATGGATTCACTTTTAAAAGTGATTTAGGATTTGAGTTACACTTATAAAACAAAATTAGTTTGTAGGTGATTACCTAGAATGTGTTTCTATATTACCAGTTTTATATAAAGGGCAATAAGAATATTCTACCTACTTTATTACATAAGAAACACTTGGAAAAAATGTATTTACAGCAGCTCTAAAATGACAATTGACTACAGATTCAGTTAATTTTGTCTATGTCATTTTAAGAACTAATTAATCACATGTACACACAGTTGTCTGAAGATCTACAGACCATCAGTTCTGGCTCCCTCTCCTTACTTCAGAAAGGAATAAACTAAGATCCAGAAGAGCAAAAGTAACAGGTCCCAGAATATAATTGGTTAGTGGCCCAACAGGTAAGAAGGCTCCATGTGCCTAGGCTTGGGTCTTCAGTAACGAATGGAAAGACAGGAGCTGAATTCCAGAGGAGAGCTTGATAGCTCCAACAACAACAACAAAATTACTAAGTATTTTTTTAAGTCTGACCCTTGCATTGATTATCTACTATTAAAAAATAAAGTGAAGCATATATTTAAATTTTGCTCTTACACTAGATTCAAGCCAATGTCAGAAGTGCTGCTGTGTTACTTCTGTTCATGAGGGTTCATATCAGAGATGACCACTGTTCTTTTTTTTTTTTTCTTGCAAAATAGAAGTAAATGCTCATGAACACAAAATTGATGTTGGTCTCTCTGATTTAACAGAATCACAAGATTTCCAGAAAACCATAGCCATTTATCGACTCTGTAAGAGATAGTTCTTTCAAATTTTGGTGACTATTGAAAGAACAGAGAAAGGTGAACTTCTTACACATAACTTTTATTTATATAGGTCTTTGCTGCTTAGGCAGTACTATAATATGCTATCTTGTTTAGAGTATTAAAGAAAGTGGCACAAACTGAAGCTATTCAGATGAGCTATTTATTCCAAAAGTGTGTAGAGATTGAGCCATCTACTTTTTCATAATAACATCTTCATGAATCAACTTATATCAGGCTGATACAGTTCTGACTCATTTCTCTGATCTATAGACATTCTTTTGTAATTTAAATTAATACTTTCTGTAATTGTAAGCTGTAAGTGGTGATACAAGTAATTCTTGTTTTCCTATTTCTTGGACTTGCATGGTGTATGTTTTATACTCTTTATGGGGAAGGCATTTTTGTGACTTTTAGAAATTCTGATACAAAAAAAGCTGCAATGCCCCTGTCTAAGCTATGTAAGTGATTACTTTTTAAATTTAATTATTGTTCAAGTACAGTTGTGTCCATTTTACTCCAACCCCAGCCATCCTCACTCTCCACCCTTGATTGTACCCTTTTTTGGTTTTGTCCATGTGTCCTTTGTGCATATTCCTGAAAACCCTTCCCCCTTTTCACTCCAATATCCCCTCCCACCTCCCCTCCGGTTACTGTCAGTTTGTTCTTAATTTAAATGTCTCTGGTTATATTTTGCTTGCTTGTTTGTTTTGTTGATTAGGTTCCACTTATAGGTGAGATCATACGGTATTTGTCTACCACTGCCTGGCTTATTTCACTTAGCGTAATGCTCTCCAGTTCCATCCACGCTGTTGCAAAAGGCAGAGGCTCTTTCTTTTCTTTCTGTTGTGTAGTATTCTATTGTGTAAATGTACCATAGTTTTTTGAACCATTTATTTACTGATGGGCACTTAGGTTGCTTCCTGTGCTTGGTTATTGTAAATTTTGCTGCTATGAACTATGGGGTGTATAGGTTCTTTTGAACTGGAGTTTCGGGGTTCTTAGGGTATAATCTCCAACCGTGGAATTGCCATGTCAAAAGGCAGTTCCATTTTTAGTTTTCTGAAGAAATTCCATACAGTTTTCCATAGTGGCTGCACTGGCCTGCATTCCCACCAACAGTGAACTAGGGTTCCATTTTCTCCACATCCTCTCCGACACTTGTTGTTTTTTGATTTATTTATGAAGGCCATTCTGATGGGTGTGAAGGGGTATCTCTTTGTGTTTTTAATTTGCATCTCTCTGATGGCTAGTGATGCTGAACATCTTTTCATATGTCTCTGTACATTTTGTCCTCCTTGGAGAAGTGTCTGTTCAAGTCCTTTGCCCATTTTTAATTGGATTTTTGTCTTCTTGGAGTGAACTCATGTGAGTTCTTTATATATTTTGGAGATCAAACCCTTGTCTGAGGTATCATTGGCAAATATGTTTTCCCATATGGTTGGTTCTGTTTTCATTTTAATGCTGTTCTTAGCTGTGCAGGATTTTTTTATTTTGATGAGATCCCATTATTCTTCATTAATAATAATTTTATGAAGTCAGAAACATTTTAAAGTTATTATTAAAATAGAAAAAATAGGAGCTAACACTGATTTGTCCCTCCAAATAATTGCATTTGGGATTAAACTGTAGGCACTGGAATGAGTGGTTAGAGTTAATAACATGGTTTAAGGGTGTCAGACATCATGGCAGTTTCTTGTACTGAGGGTGACAATTGTTATTAGCAAGTGGTTTGCCCAAAATTATCTTCACTGGGAAAAATAGAAAATGGATATGGGTGGGAATTGGGTAACAATGACTGAGTTCTGGAATGTATTACGCAAAGAAATAGGCCAGTTATGGTTTTTGTAGGAAGTTTCCTGGTCAAAGACCTTATCTCCTGCACACTTTTAAGTATAAATTTAACCTGAAGTGAAACAACCTCCTACTTTTGTAACTCTCTTTGGGGAAAGGGCTTTAAGTATATTTCAGAAATGAAAGTTCAGAAGTGACTTTGGTACTCTGCAGAGCTTGAGCTCAAGGTTGATACCTCTCTTGGGCCCTGAGGCTTAGCAATCCATAAGCTAAAATACCCAAGAAGTAGGTTTACTGGCTTGCATTTCTTTCACTAAAAGGATTGAAAATAAATGCTTCCCTATGTCCTGCAGAACTTTTTACTTCCCTGGGTCTAATTCTTAAAATACCTGATAATATACAGACAGTGGTAACCTCTGGACTGCATAAGAGCCATTTAACAAATTATTCCATACTCAATAGTTATGTTCTGAATGTGCAGATTGAACTGATATGAACAACTTTGATTTTGATTTCTTTGAAAATATTTTTTCTCTTTGTAGAAAATGAACTCTTTTATTTATTTTTTTTAAAACATTGATTTAGCATCATTATCAGACTATTACACTTAGCATGGGTACCAAAAAACCCTACATTAAAGAATGCTTTATACTTTCCACAGAACAGAAGCTAAAATAACTTGTTATACAATTAGTTACATATGAAATAATCTGTTATACAATTAGTCACTGTATAGTCCTCAAGGTTTTTTTGCTGATTCACATGAGTATCGTCTAAAACATGTCTTCTTTGTAGCAGCTAGGCCCTGCCACCACTGTGCTTGGGTGAATATACAAATCTGTTGTAACCTGTTGCTTCCCTGTCACTTCTCTGCATCTTCTTTCCTTCTCAGCTTTGTTTCCTCACAGTAATTTAAACCTTCTGCCACTGCCATAGCTACTGCTGCAGCTGGAACTGCCATAATCACCTTGGTTTATGGTTAGGCAAAGTATTGGCCTCTAGCACCATAGGGGCTAGAGCTTCTCCTTCCAAATTTTCTTCCTTTCGTGGATCCAAAATTGGAAGATTGTTGAAATTCCCCAAATCATTGTAGCTTCTGACACCTCCAAATTTTCTTCCATCATTACCAAATCCATTATAGCCATCCCAACTGCCACCATGTCCACCACCATGGCCACAGGCACCACCAAAGCCACCTCAACCACTAAGTTTCCTCCATGACAAAATTTTTGTCATACTCACCAAAAGCACCTCCATGACCACCTCCAAAGTTTCCAAAACCACTTCGACCTCTTTGGCTGGATGAAACACTAGCCATCTCTTGTTTCACAGTTGTGGCCATTTATAGTATGGTATTTCTGAATGACAGTTTTGTCTACAGAGTCATGGTCATCAAAGGCTGAAAAAGAAAAGCCTCTCTTTCTGCCACTGCCTTTGTTAGTCATGATTTCAATCACTTCAATTTCCCCATACTGTTCAAAATAATGTCCCAAAGAGCCTGAACAGCTGCAGAAGTTCATTACCATAAGTTTGAGCTTTGAAACGACACATGAGAGATTGAAGAGCAATTTTGAGCAATGGAGAGTGCTCACAGACTGTGTAGTGATGAGAGATCCAAACCCCAAGAGCTCCAGAGGCTTTGGGTTTGTCACATACGTCATTGTGGAGGTGGATGCAGCCATGAATGCAAGGCCACATAAGGTAGATGAAAATTGTCAAACGAAAGAGGGCTGTTTCAAGAGAAGATTCTCAAAGACCTGGTGTCCACTTTATAGTGAAAAAGATTTTTGTCAATGGTATTAAAGAAGATACAGAAGAAAACAAGGCCTTTTAAATAGTTTTTCCTCTATTGTTGAAAATTGTACTGGTGGGTAAGAAAAAGAAATAATTCATACATACACTGATGAAGGAAAATGCTTAGGATTTCTAAAACAAGAACTATTGGTGGAAAATATTGCTTAATAACTTCAAGTTGTGTTCTTATAACAAAAACTTGCCTCCCTTCACATTTTGTAGTTGTGGATAAGACACGCTATGTTCAACTTTGATTATTTATGGAATCAAAGCACACATGTCAAATACAGATTGGGAAAAAGTTCTTTTGTTTGTATTTTTAAACCAAATAAAGGGTGTCCTTTATTTATCACTGTAGCTCTAGATACCAGGAAACTAGCCTTTTTGGAAAGGAGAAACAAATGCTCTTGAAACCTTCTGGTCTCCTTCTCAAACTTTCTTCCAGATAGAGGGAGATTTATTTATGAGTTTAATTGTGGCTAGAGCTGTTCTCCAGGGATGATTGATAGGGGGTCTTTTGTGGGTGGGATAATGCTCCAGTGTCCTTACCTAAGCCCTCTTCTTTGTTTAGTCTAGGTCTATGTATAGAACATAGATATAAAAGTCAAGATAAATGACCTAACTGCTTATTTCAAAAAAATCACTAATGCATGTAACTAATCATGTTGAAAGCCATAATCCTTGCATAATATCTTAACATCTAAATATACTAGACTGACAGAGTCAAAAACAGAGCTAATAAAATTTAGAGAAACTTGAAAAATGAGTTTAACCATGTAACGATAACAGATGATTGACAAATTTTAGCAAAATCAAAATAAAAACCTAATCAATGTATCTAATGTGGAAACTCTTGGATATCAAGGAAAGAGATGTATTTACCTCTCCTACATCTTGTAGTAGAAATATTTAAAATGATTCTGGGACTCATCACCAGGCCCACTGAGTACCATATTTCATTCACTTATTTATCTGACAGCATTGATGGAACACTTGCTTTATTCCAGGCACTGTTCTAGGGACTTGTAAACCAAACACACTTAATTACCTTATCTCATGGAACTTATATTTCAGTGAATATTCTGAGTTAGGTAATAAAATAATAGATAAGGTATGTAGATGTTGAAACAGTATAAGCACCATAAAAAATAAAAAGGAGAAATGAGAATGGAGAGTGCAAACTTGTGGGGGTAGAAAGTCCTGGGGCAACACTCATTGAGAGGTGTGAGGTGAGCAAAGAATTGAAGAAATAGGGAATTCTGATTAAATATATTGAAGCTTTAAAGATATCCAAAGGAATGCATTTCACAAGGAAGAAACAGGAAGAACAAGGGACCTGAAGTGGGAGCATACGGGGTGTTTGAACAGAAATGGGAGAAAAATAAGTGGTGAGTTTGAAGAAATAATGGGGAAGCAGATTGTAAAGGAATTTGGAAGCCACAATAATAATGTTTACTCTGAAGAACATTTCACTCTATGTGAAATAAGGCAAGAAACATTTTGACTCCTCTTTTCCTTCAGCGAGCCAGTGAAGATCCTGGTGTCGCCATGGGCCCCCGCCCCACCCGGTGTTACAGGTTTTGTAAGAACAAGCCATACCCGAAGTCTTGCTTCTGCCGAGGTGTCCCTGATGCCAAGATCCACATCTTTGACCTGGGCTGGAAAAAGGCAAAAGTGGATGAGTTCCCACTCTGTGGTCACATGGTGTCAGATGAATATGAGCAGCTCTCCTCCGAAGCCCTGGAGCCTGCCTGTATTTATGCCAAGTACATGGTGAAAAGCTGTGGCAAAGATGGCTTTCACATCCGAGTGCGGCTCCACCCCTTCCACGTCATTTGCATCAACAAGATGTTGTCCTGTGCTGGGGCTGACAGGCTCCAGACAGGTATGTGAGGTGCCTTCGGAAAGCCCCAGGGCACAGTGACCAGGGTCCACATTGGCCAAGTCATTATGTCCGTCTGCACCAAACTGCGGAACAAGGAGCATGTGATTGAAGAACTATGCAGAGCCAAGTTCAAGTTCCCTGGCCACTGGAAGATCCACATCTCCAAGAAGTGGGGCTTTACTAAGTTTAATGCGGATGAAATTGAAGACATGGTGGCTGAAAAGCAGCTCATCCCAGATGGCTATGGGGTCAAGTACATCCCTAATCGCGGTCCCCTGGAAAAATGGCGGGCTCTGCACTCATAAGTCTCTGCTTCTACCTTAACAACCACCAATAAATCCTACTTCCTGTCCAAAAAAAGAAAAGAAAAGAAATATTTTGACCCATATTTAATGTAACTACTCTGGTTTATTTTGAAGACAGATTGTAATGGAGCAAGAGTAGAAGCAACAAAACCAGTAAGGAACCTACAGCAATCATCAAGACAAGTTATGATGGAGGCTGGGACCATTGTGATGTCAGTAGAGGTGATGATAAGTAGTTACATTTTCATTATTTTGAAGGTAGAGGAAACAAAATTTTCTGACTGAATGGATGTGTGACATTAGCTGGGTTGGATCTAGAATGAAAATTCAAAAATTATACAATTTGAGGGAAAGGACTGACAAGATACTCACCCATCCATCTCTTCTTCATGAGTATATAGGAAGATTTTATTTCTCTACCTTCCTTGCAGTTAAATTGGACCATGTGACTGGATCATGGTCAATGGGGATGTGAGTTGAATGATGTTCTACTTTTACTCTCAGGTGGTTGAGTACCTGTGTATTTTCCAGTATTCACTCTCTTCTGCCTGTTCAGCTGGAAGTGAAGGACTTTAAGATTATAAAATTACAAAATAGAAAGAGATTTAGTTGTTGCATCATCACTTGAAAATCATCTGGATAGAGAGCCACCAGAGCAACGTCTGACTTTGATATAAGAGTCAGATGAGAATAAGAAATAAACTCTTGTTATTAAGCCCTTGACATTTAGGGATTTCTTAGTCATGTAGAGTAGAATAAAATTATCCTTACTATTGTAGTCTAAATTTGAAAAGATGTGAACACAGTCTAGTAAGGACAGAATATATATGCATAGGTGCGTGCATATAGATATATATCTCCATAACTCTAGTTCAGTTGTTCATGACCAACATTGAGAAATACCTTTAATTCTAGCAATCTGGTGTCCCACAGGCAGTTCTTTATTGGGTCCCTAAAGGGAATAAAAAGGAAAATATTGAAACAAAAAATGTTTATAATTCCCTAAAGATAATATAAATAAGGTTGACCCAATAGTTGAAATTATCTGAGGTAGAAGTTTTTCTAAATTGGGAAATTACAGAATGTTGATGTAGGATAAATACTGAGAGGAAGTAGAGCATTGAGTATGAGTACAGCCAGAGAGGGAGATAATAGTAACTTCTGAGCAAGCATGTGAGCCACCCCAAGAAATGTAGAAATCTGAATGGTTTGGAATTCTGGTTCTGCCATACTCATAACCACCTGTTCAAGATAGTGGCCATTGATGAACTTTAAGCAGAAATAGTCATGTACGTTCCATAGGACTACCTGGATCAGATGGGCAAAGCTAATTGGCTTATAGAAGGGACACAGGATTTACAGTTGTTATAGCACAGTGAGTATGAGCTTTATTTTATTTATTTATTGTTATTTAAAAAATTTTTTATTGTTATTCAGTTACAGTTGTCCGCATTTTCTCCCTATCCCTCCACCCCACCACAGCCGAACACACCTCCCTCCACTGCCTCCACCCTCCCCCTTGATTTTCTCCATGAGCCCTTTATAGTAGTTCCTGAAGACCCCTCTATCCACTACCCCCTCCCCACTTGCCTCTGGTTGTTAGATTGTTCTTAACTTCAATGTCTCTGGTTATATTTTGTTTGCTTTTGTATTCTGTTGATTAAGTTCCAGTTAAAGGTGAGATCATATGGTATTTGTCCCTCACTGCCTGGCTTATTTCACTTAGCACAATGATCTCCAGTTCCGTCCAAGCTGTTGCAAAGGGTATAAGCTCCTTCTTTCTCTCTGCTGCATAGAATTTCATTGTGTAAATGTACCATAGTGTTTTGATCCACTCATTTGCTGATGGGCACTTAGGTTGCATCCAGTACTTGGCTATTGTAAATTGTGCTGCTATGAACATTGGGATGCATACGTTCTTTTGGATTGGTGTTTCAGGCTTCTTAGGGTATAATCACAACAGCAGAATTGCTAGGTCAAAGGGAAATTTTTAGTTTCTAGTTCCATTTTTAGTTTTCTGAGGAAATTCCATACTGTTTTCAACAGTGGCTGCACCAGTCTGCATTCCCACCAACAGTGCATTAGCATTCCCTTTTCTCCTCATCCTCTCGAACATTAGTTTGTGGATTTGTTTATGTGGTTTTAATTTGCATCCTTCTGATGGCTAGTGATGCTGGGCATCTTTTCATATGTCTCTGGGCCCTCTGTATGTCTTTCTTGGAGAAGTGTCTGTTCAAGTCCTTTGCCCATTTTTTAACTGTTTTTTTTGTCTTCCTGGAGTGGAGTCCTGTGAGTTCTTTATATATTTTGGAGATCAGGCCCTTCCCTGAGGTATCATTGGCAAATATGTTTTCCCATACTGTTGGTTCTCTTTGTATTTCAATGTCATTTTCTTTAGCCATGCCAAAGCTTTTTATTTTGATGAGGTCCGATTTGTTTATTCTTTCCTTTATGTCCCTTGCTTTAGGGGACATGTCTATGAGGATGTTGCTGCATGGAATGTGTGAGATTTTCCTGCCTATGTTTTCCTCTAGGACTTTTATGGTGTTACAACTTTTATTTAAGTCTTTTATGCACCTTGAATATATTTTGTGTCTGGCGTAAGTTGGTGATCGAGTTTCATTTTTTTGCATGTAACTGTCCAGATCTCTCAACACCATTTGTTGAAGAGGCTATTTTTGCTCAATTTTATACTCCTGCCTCCTTTGTCAAATATTAATTGACCAGAAACACTTGGGTTTATTTCTGGAGTCTATGTTCTCTTCCTTCAGTCTATGTGCCTGTTTTTAGGCCAGTACCAGATTGTTTTGATTACAGTGGCTTTGTAATACAGTTTGATATCAGGTATTGTGATCCCCCCTGCATTGTTCTTGTTTCTGAAAATTGCTGCAGCTATAAGGGGTCATTATGGTTCCATATGAATTTCTGAAATTTTTTGTTCTATATCTGTGAAATATGTCATGGGTACTCTAATAGGGATTGCATTGAATCTATAAATTCTTCCAATCCATGAGCATGGTACATGCTTCCATTTGTTTGTGTCTTCCTTAATTGCTTTCTTCAGTGTTGTGTAGTTTTCTGAGTACAGGTCTTGTACCTCCTTGGTTAGGTTTATTCCTAGGTACTTTATTTTTCTTGTTGCTGTATCAAACACGATTTTTTTATCCTGATTTCTGTTTCTGATGTTTCATTGTTGGTGTACAAGAATGCCTTTGAATTCTGAGTATTGACTTTGTATCCAGCTGTTTTGCTAAATTCCCTTATTAGGTAGAGTAATTTTTTGGTGGAGTCTATAGGATTTTCCATATACACTATCGTGTCATTTGCAAACAGTGACAGTTTCATTTCCTCCTATCCAATTTGGATGCCTTTTATTTCTTTTTCTTGTCTGATTGCTGTGGCTAGGACTTCCAATACTATGTTGAATAGGAGTGGTGAGAGAAGGCATCCTTGTCTTGTTCCTCATCTTAGTGGGAAAGCTGTAAGATTTTGTCCATTGAATATCATATTGGCTGTAGGTCTCTCATATATGGCCTTTATTATGTTGAGGAATGCTCCTTCTATTCCCACTTTGCTGAGTGTTTTTCACATAAATGGGTGCTGTATCTTATCAAATGCCTTTTCTGCATCTATTGATATGATCATGTGATTTTTGTCTTTGCTGTTGTTTATGTGGTGTATTATATTTATTGATTTGCGAATATTGTACCATCCTTGTATCCCTGGGATGAATCCCACTTGGTCATGGTGTATGATCTTTTTATTGTATTGCTGGTTGCTGTTTTCCGATATTTTGTTGGGAATTTTAGCGTCTATGTTCATCAGAGATATTATCCTGATGTCTTCTTTCTTCATTGTATCTTTATCTGGTTTTGGGATTAGGATGATGCTGGCTTCATAAAAAGAGTTTGGGAGTCTTCCATCAGTTTGAATTTTTTTGAATAGTCTGTGAAGGATAGGGGTTATCTCTTCCTTAAATGCTTTGTAGAATTCTCCTGTGAAACCATCTGGTCCAGGGCTTTTGTGTGTTGGGAGTTTTTTGATGACTGCTTCAATTTTGTCTGCTGTTATTGGTCTGTTCAGGTTTTCTACTTCTTCTTCATTGAGTTTTGCAGGATTATATTTTTCTAGAAATGTGAACATTTCACCTAGGTCTTCAAATTTCTTGGCATCCAGTTCTTCATAGTAATTTCTTACAATCCTTTGTATTTCTCTGGTATCAGTTGTAATCTCTCCTCTTTCATTTCTGATTGTGTTTATTTGGATCCTCTCTCTTTTTTTCTTGATTAGTCTGCTTAAAGTCTTGTTCATTTTGTTTATCTTTTCAAAGAACCAGCTCCTGGATTCATTGATCCTTAGAATTGTGCCTTTAGTCTCTATGTCATTTATATCTTCTCTGATGTTGGTTATTTCCTTCTTTCTACTTGCTCTGGGCTGTCTTTGTTGCTGTTCCTCGAGTTCTTGTAGGTATAGTGTTAGGTTGTTTGTGGAAAATGTTTCTATCTTTTTAAGGTAGGCCTGTATAGCTATGAACTTTCCACTGAGGACTGCCTTTGCTGGGTCCCATGAGTTTTGGCATTTTTTGAGTTCATTTTCATTTGTTTGAGGAACTTTTTGATTTCTTCCCTAATCTCGTTCTTGACCCATTCATTGTTTAATAGCATGCTATTCAGTCTCCATGGGTTTTAGTGGTTTTGGTTTTTTCCTTTGGGGTTGGTTTTTAGTTTCAGTCCCTTGTGGTCAGAGAAAATAGTTGATATATGTTCAATTTTGTCGAATTTCTTGAGGGTTTCTTTGTGTCCTATCATGTGGTCTGTCTTAAAAATGCTCCATGTACACTTCTAAACAATGTGTAATTTGCTTCTTTGGCATGAAGCTCCCTATATATCAGTTAAGTCCATATCATGTAGGGTATTGTTAAGTGACACAATATCCTTGTTGATATTTTGTTTGGAAGATCTGTCCATTTTTGACAGTAGGGTGTTAAAGTCCCCTTCTCTAATTGTGTTGCTCTCAATATCTTTCTTGAAGTCCTCCAGGGTTTTCTTTATGTATTGGTGCTCTTATTTTGGGTGCATATGTATTTACAATGTTTGTGTTTTCTTGGTGGATTCTTCCTGTGAGTATTGTGAAGTGACCGTCTGGGCCTGTCTTTGTATCCTTTCTTTTGAAGTGTATTTTGTCTATGTGAATATTGCTACCTTGGGTTTTTTTTTTTTTTTTCCTTTCTGTTTGCTTGGAAGATTTGTTTCCAGCCCTTCACTTTCAGTCTGTGTAGGTCTTTTGTCCTGAGGTTGGTCTCTTGTAAGCAGCAAATGTGTGGGTCATGTTTTCTTATCCATTCAGGTATTTTATGTCTTTTGCTTGGAGCATTTGATCCATTTATGTTAAAGGTTATTATTGATGGGTAGTTATTCATTGCCATTTTTTCTTACCTGTGTTCCTCTCTCTTTCTCTTTTCCGTCCTTTCCTTAAAGCAGTCCCTTTAGCATCTCTTGCAGAGCTGGTTTGGGGGAAGTGTATTCTTTTAGACTTCTTTTGTCCGGGAAGCTCTTTATTTGGCCTTCTATCTTCATTGAGAGACTTGTTCGGTAAAGTAGCCTTGGTTGAAGGTCTCTGGTTCTCATTACTTGGAATATTTTTTGCCATTCTTTTCTGGCTTGGAGCGTTTCCATCCAGAAGTCAGTCACTAACCTTATTGCGGCTCCCTTGTATGTTACTTTCTGTTTTAACCTTGGTATTTTTAAGATCCTGTGTATGTCTTGGAATTTTACTATTTTAATTATCATGTGTCTTGCAGTGGGCCTCTTTGGGTTCCTCTTGCTTGGGATTCATTTTGTTTCCTGGATTTGAGTGACATTTTTTCTAATCAGATTAGGGAAATTTTCCATCATTAATTTTCAAACAGGTTTTCTGTCCCTTGCTCTTCTTCTTTTCCTTCTGATATTCCTATTATATGGGTATTATTACATTTCATGTTGTCCTGCATTTCCCTGAACCCCTCTTCATTCTCTCTGAGCCTCTATCCCTTTTCCTGCTCTTTCTGGGTGTTTTTTTCTACTTTGTCTTCTAGTTCGCTGATCCGATCCTCTGCTTCATCAAGTCTGCTTTTGAACCTTCTACTGTTTTTTTTCAGTTCAGAAATGGAGTTCTTCATTTCCTCTTGGCCCTTGTTGATAGTTTCTATTTCCTTTTTCATGTTGATATAGTTTGCAGTGAGTTCATTGTACTTTCTCTGTAGTTTCTGCTTGTTATCTGTGAGCTCAGTGAGCTTCGTGAATACCATTGCTTTGAACTCAGTATCTGATAGTTGCCTTGCATCTATTTTATTTCGCATTCTTTCTGAGGCTTCCTCCTTTTCTTTCATTTGGGGATTGTTTCTTTGTCTTCCCATTGTTTGCGAGACTCTTCTTGTTTGCCTCTGCTTCCTAAATTGATCTGTTTTGACTCTCTGGGTTTATGGTATGATCTTCTATGGTAGAATGCCAGTTGGATTATGTGGTGCCGTGTCCTTAATCTCCTGGGTTCGCTTGTCTTGGGCTGTTGTTTTTGTTGGCTCTCTGTATATCCTTGTGTTTTGACTGCTGTTGGGGCTTTCTTTCATGGGTCCTTCCCTCAGTCTGGTTAATTGAGGGTCACTCTGTTCACCACATCCTGTATTCTGTTGTGGAATTGTGGAGAGTTTGTGTTGAAGCTTATTCTTCTGTGTATACAAGGTTTTGAGGCTTCTCTCTCACTCTTGTTCAGTTGTTTTTTTCTGAGTAATTTCTGCACTTTTTTAGTTGTATTTCCAGATCAGTCCTGGATTGAGGTTAGTGTGGCTTCCACTCCCTTCTTCACCTTCTTCTGTTGTGATCTGTTGGTGGTTTCTTTGTTGGTGGGTTTCCTCTTCCACAAGGTGTACTGGTGTTTACCGCCACCACCTTGTATGTTCTCTGGAATAGCAAAGTGAAATTTGTCTCAGTGTCTCAGTTATTAGGATGACCCCTGTTTGGGCCTAACTCTGGTCTTTTCAGAGCTCCAGGTTTTATTGTCTCACCTGTGGGAAAAGCAGGGAAAAAAAGAATAAAAAAGGAAGGAAGCAAGAAGGAATAGAAAAGGAAAGGAAGGAAGGCAGAAGGAATAAAAAAATAGCAGAGGAAAGAAAAGAAGAAGGAATTTTAACAAAAATTACAATAAAAAAGACGGGGAAGATGGCAGCATGATACGTGGGAGCATAGTCAAGTTCCTTCTGCACTGGGTGAAACACCCATCCAATCTACTGAGGAACAAAGCGAACAGTCAGAAGCACCCCAGCATTTATGAATCTAGGAGAACAAAAAGTATAGAGGACAGTGAAAAAACAGAAGGTAAGGGGGATGCTTCAGGACAAAAAGGTCTCTGGGACCAGCGCTGGTACCAGGGCGTTGAAGCCCCAGTCCTGACCCTGATGGGCCTGCGGCAGGACTCCTGGGAGACAGCCTGGTTATCAGCCTCCTCCCTTGACAAACAATGCCTGAGCAACACCCTGGGAGACCTGATTGCTTGAAGCCACAGGGAGGGGAATAACGATGAAGTGGTAAACCCATGGAGACCAGTGGCCCTGGGTGAGAAGGTTTGAAAGTTTGGCTGTGTGCAACCCTGACCCAGACAGTCCCTGGTGTAGCTGGAGAGGTGGGCTGTGTGAGAGGACAGGCCCTTCCTTGTAAGGAGGGAGCCACAGGATTGATCAGGAGGATCTTCCCAAAAAGAAAAAGACCCCCTCGGGGGCACTTTGAGGAATTCCCCAGCAGAAACAACTCCAGTATCCTCTCAACCCCGACACATGTCCAAGGACTGTGTGCACCCTCCAGGGAGTGTCCGCACCTCATCTCGGAGGGAGCTGAGACTACAGGCACCAAATGGGGGAGTGTGCCCAGCGACCGGGGAGTGTGCCCAGTGACTGGGGATTGTGTCAACCCACCAGAGTCTGTGCATACCACCGGAGAGTGTCTGCACCTCATCTTAGAGGGAGCTGAGACCACAGGCAACAACCAGGGGAGTGTGCCCAGTGACCGGGGAGTGTGCGCACCCACCAGAGTCTGTGCACACCCACTGGGGAGTATCCGTACCTCCTATTGGAGGGAACTGAGACCACAGGCAATGGAGAAAGTGCAAATCAATGAAGGCTCTGCATGCACACCTATAGCCCGGAGGAGGCCTACCATAAAAAAAGAGTGGGTAGAAGCTGGGAACACCACGATACTTCCAGGAAGAGGAAACCCACCAACAAAGGAAACACAAACAGATAAGAACAGAAGAAACTGAAGGAGGGAGTGGAAGTCACACTAAGTCAACCCAGGACCTTCATGAAAATACAAATAAATAGTGAAGAAATTACTAATAACAAACAACTGAACAAGAGCAAGACAAAAGATGCAAAACCTAGTACACACGGAAGAACCAGCTCCAACACAACCTTCCCCCACCTGCACAACAGAAAACAAGAGGTGGGGGTCAGACTAACCCTCAGATAACCAGCTAGTGGGAAAGACCCACCAAAGAGAGATCCAGAAAGAACCAAAAACCAAAGACATACACATAGACAACATAAACCACAGCCTAAGATCAGTAAGAGCGGGAATCTAGGAGACTGTACCAGTAAATCTCACAGGTATTCTATCACAGAAGTTTACACCAAAAACTCAGGGAGTCAGAACAGAGCAATTTAAAAAGAAGAGGCTAAAAGGAAGAGTCTCACAAACAATGGGAAGACAAAGAAACAATCCCCAAATGAAAGGAAAGGAGGAAGCCTCAGAAAGAATGCTAAGTGAAACAGAGGAGAGTCAAGTATCAGATACAGAGTTCAGGGAATTGGTCAAAAAGAAGCTTCATGAGCTCACAGAGAATTATCAAAAACGACAGGGAAACTAAAATGAACTCACTGCAGGCTGTATCAACATGAAAAAGGAAATAGAAACTATAAAGGGACAAGAGGAAATGAAGAATACAGTTTCAGAACTGAAGAACACAGTAAAAGGAATCAAATGCAGTCTCGATGAAGCAAAGGACTGGATCAGCAAACTGGGGTACAAGGAAGAAAAACACACCCAGAATAAGCAAGAAAATGAAAAGAGGCTGAGAAAGAATGAAGAGGGGTTAAGGGAAATGCAGGAAAACATGAAACATAATAATATTTGCACAATAGGGATACCTGAAAGAGAAGAGGAAGACCAAGGGACAGAAAACCTGTTTGAAAAAGTAATGATGGAAAATTTCCCTAATCTGAGGAGAGAAAAAGTCACACAAATCCAGGAATCACAGAGAGTCCCAATCAAGAGGACCCCAAAGAGGGCCACTGCAAGACACATCATAACGAAAATGGTAAAATTCCAAGACAAAGAAAGAATCTTAAAGGCAGGTAGGGAAAATGATAAGTAACATACAAGGGATCCCCAATAAGGTTAGCAACTGACTTCTCAATAGAAATGCTGCAAGCCAGAAAAGAATGGCAAAAAATATTCCAAGTAATGAGAACCAGAGGCCTGCAACCATGGTTTCTTTACCCAGCAAGGCTCTCAATCAACATAGAAGGCCAATTAAAGAGCTTCTCGGACAATATAAGTCTAAAATATATACCTCCAGCAAACCAGCTCTGCAAAATATGCTAAAGGGGCTGCTGTAAGGAAAGGAAGGGAAAGAGAGAGGGAGAAGAACACAGGTACAAAAAATCATCAATGAATAAGTGCCTATCGATAATAACCTTAAATGTCAATGGATTAAATGCTCCAATCAAAAGACATAGAATAGCTGAATGGATAAGAAAGTATGACCCACATGTATGCTGCCTAAAAGAGGCCCACCTCAGGAGAGAAGACATACACAGACTGAAAGTGAAGGTCTGGAAACAAATTTTCCATTCAAATGGACAGGAAAAAAAAGGGGGGGGGGGGTTAGCAATACTCATATCAGACAAAATAGACTTCAAAAAAAGGGCCATAAAGAGAGACCCAGATGGTCACTTCATAATACTCAAAGGAAGAATCCACCAAGAAGACACAAACATTGTAAATATGTATGCTCCCAACATAAGAGCACCAAAATACATAAAGAAAATCTTGGAGGAATTCAAGAAAGATTGACAGCAACACAATTATAGTAGGGGATTTTAACACTCCACTGTGAAAGATGAACAGATCTTGCAAACAAAGTATGAATAAAGAATTCGTGGCATTGAACAACACCCTAGATGAAATGGACTTAATTGATATATATAGAGAGCCTTTCATTCCCAAAGAAGCAAAGTACACATTTTTTTCAAATGCACATGGAATGATAGACCACATGATAGGACACAGAACAAGTCTCAAAATGTTCAAGAAAATTGAAATCATATCAACCATTTTCTCTGACCATGAGTGACTGAAACTAGAAACCAATCCCAAAGGAAAAAAGCCAAAACACTAAAAATCATGGAGACTGAATATAATGCTATTAAACAATGAATGGGTCAAGAACGAGATTAGGGAAGAAATCAAAAACATTCTGGAAAATATGAAAAGGAACTCACAACAACCCAAACCCTATGGGACAGAGCAAAGGCAGTCCTGAGAGGGAAGTTTACAGCGATACAGGCCTACCTAAAAAGAATAGAAACAGCTCAAATAAACAACCTAACCCTACGCCTACCAGAACTTGAGGAACAACAACAAAGGCAGCACAGAGTAAGCAGAATGGAGGAAATAACCAAGATCAGAGCAGAGTTAAATGACATAGAGACTAAAAGCAAAGTTCTAAGGATCAACGAATCCAGGAGCTGGTTCTTTGAAAAGATAAACAAAATCGACAAGCCCTTAAGCACACTCATCAAGAAAAAAGGAGAGAAGACCCAAATAAACACAATCAGAAATGAAAGAGGAGGGATTACAACCGATACCACCTAAATAAAAAGGATTGTAACAAGTTACTACGAATAAATGTATACCAAAAATTTTGAAAACCTAGATGAAATGAAGAATTTCTAGAAAAATATAACTTTCCAAAACGCAATAAAGAAGAAGCAGAAAGCCTGAGCAGACAAGTAACACCTCATGAAATTGATACACTAATCAAACAGCTTCTGAAACACAGGAGCCCTGGACCAGAAGGCTTCACAGAGGAATTCTACAGAGCATTTACGGGGGAGCTAACCCCCATCCTCTCCAGATTATTTCAAAAAATTGAACAAGATGGAAGACTCCCAAACTCATTTTATGAAGCCAACATCTTCCTAATCCCCAAACCAGATAAAGACATAACAAAGACAGAAAATGTCAAGCCATCATCACTGATGAACATACACGCTAAAATTCTCAATAAAATATTGGTAAACCACATCCAGCAATACATTAAAGGGGTAATAGACCATGATCAAGTGGGATTCATCCCAGGGATGCAAGCATGGTACAATATTCGCAAATCAACAAACATAATGAAACACATAAACAAAAGCAAAGAGAAAACCCACTTGATTATATCAATAGATGCGGAAAAAGCATTTGATAAGGTACAGCACCCATTTCTGATAAAAACACTCAGCAAAGTGGGAATAGAGGGAGCATTCCTCAACATAATAAAGGCCATGTATGACAGACCTACAGCCAATATCATACTGCATGGGCAAAAACTTGGAACTTTCCCACTAAGATCAGGAACAAGACAAGGATGCATTCTATCACCACTCCTATTCAACATAGTATTGGAAGTCCTAGCCACAGCAATCAGACAAGAAAAAGAAATAAAAGGCATACAAATTGGAAAGGAGGAAATGAACTGTCACTGTTTGTAGATGACATGATAGTGTACATGGAAAATCATATAGAGTCCACCAAAAAAAATACACAACCTAATAAATGAATTTGGCAAAACAGCTGGATACAAAGTCAACACTCAGAAATCAAAGGCATTCCTGTACCTACAATGAAATGTCAGAAACAGAAATCAGGAAAAAAAATCCCATTTGATATAGCAACAAGAAAAATAAAGTACCTAGGAATAAACCTAACCAAGGAGGTAAAAACACCTGTACTCAGAAAACTACACAACACTGAAGAAAGAAATTAAGGAAGACACAAACAAATGGCAGCTTGTACCTTACTCATGGATTGGAAGAATTAACATCATCAAAATGGCCATACTACCCAAAGCGATTTGCAGATTCAATGCAATCCCTATTAAAGTACCCATGACATATTTTACAGATATAGAACTAAGATTTCAGAAATTTACATGGGGTCCCATTTGTTTATTCTTTCCTTTATGTCCCTTGCTTTAGGGGATGTGTCTGTGAGGATGTTGCTGCATGGAATGTCTGAGATTTTCCTGCCAATGTTTTCCTCAAGGACTTTTATAGTGTTACGAATTATATTTAAGTCTTTTATCCATCTTGAGTTTATTTTCGTGTATGGCGTAAGTTGGTGATCGAGTTTCATTTTTTTGCACGTAGCTGTCCAGATCCCCCAACACCATTTGTTGAAGAGGCTATTTTTGCTCCATTTTATGCTTCTGCCTCCTTTGTCAAATATTAAGTGGCCAACATAAACAAATCCACAAACAAATGTTGTAGAGGATGCGGAGAAAAGGGAACCCTAGTGCACTGTTGGTGGGAATGCAGACTGGTGAGGCCACTGTGGAAAACAATATGGAATTTCCTCAGAAAACTAAAAATGGAACTGCCCTTTGACCCAGCAATTCTGATGCTGGGATTATACCCTAATAACCCTGAAACACCAATCCAAAAGAACCTATGCACCCCAATGTTCATAGCAGCACAATTTACAATAGCCAAGTACTGGAAGCAACCTAAGTGCCCATCAGCAAACGAGTGGATCAAAAACTATGGTAAATTTACACAATGGGATTCTATGCAGCAGAGAGAAAGAAGGAGCTTATACCCTTTGCAACAGCATGGATGAAACTGGAGAGCATTATGCTAAGTGAAATAAGCCAGGCGGTGAGGGACAAATACCATATGATCTCACTTTTAACTGGAACCTAATAACCAAAAGAAAAAAGCAAACAAAATATAACCAGATACATTGAAGTTAAGAACAATCTAACAATAGCCGGGGGGCGGGGGGGACAGTGGGAAGAGGGGATTACAGGAACTAGTATAAAGGACACATGGACAAAACCAAGGGGGAGGGTGGAGGTGGGGGTGGGAGGTGGGTTCAGCTGGGTTGGGCTGGAGGGATGGGGAGAAAAGGCATACAACTGTAATTGAATAAAAATAAAAATTTAAATTTAAAAAAAAGAAAAAAAAAGAAGAAATTTATATGGAACCCTAAATGACCCAGAATATTTGCAGCAACTTTGAGAAAGAAGAACAAAGCAAGAGAGATCACAATGCCTGATATCAAACTGTATTATAAGGCCACTGTAATCAAAATAGCCTGGTGTACTGGCATAAAAAAAGGCACATAGACTGAAGGAACAGAACATAGAGCCCAGAAAAAAAACCGAAGTCTCTACAGTCAATTAATATTTGACAAAGGAGGCAGGAGCATAAAATGGAGGAAAAATAGCCTCTTCAATGAATGGTGTTGGGAGATCTGCATGGTTACATGCAAAGAAATGAAACTCGATCACCACCTTACAACATACACAAAAATCAACTCAATGTGGCTAAAAGATTTAAGTGTAAGTCATAACACCATAAAAGTCCTAGAGGAAAACATTGGCAAGAATATCTCACACATTCCACGCAGCCACATCCTGACAGGCTTATCCTCTAAAGCAAGGGACATAAAGGGAAGAATAAACAAAAGGGGCCTCATCAAAATAAAAAGCATCTGCATGGCTAAAGAAAACAACAATAAAAGAAAAAGAAAACCATCAGTATGGGAAAACATATTTGCCAATGATACCTCAGGCAAGGGCCTGAACTCCAAAATAAAGACCTCACATGAATGCACTCCAGGAAAACAAACAACCCAATTAAAAAATGGGCAAAGGACTTGAACAGACACTTCTCAAAGGAAGAGAAATAGAGGCACCAGAGGCATATGAAAAGATGCTCAGCATCATTAGCCATCAGAGAGATGCAAATTAAAACCACAATGAGGTACCATCTCACACCAGTCAGAGTGGCCAACATAAACAAATCAACAAACAAATGTTGGAGAGGATGAGGAGAAAAGGGAACCCTAGTACCTTGTTGTTGGGAATGCAGACTGGTGAGGCCACTGTGGAAAACAGTATGTAATTTCCTTAAAAAACTGAAAGTGTAACTGCCCTTTGACCTAGCAGATGCACCTGAACCCCTTAACACCAATCCAAAAGTACCTATGCATCCTAATGTTCATAGTAACACAATTTACAACGGCCAAGTACGGGAAGCAACCTAATTGCCCATCAGCAAATGAGTGGATCAAAAACCTATGGTACATTTACACGATGGAATTCTATGCAGCAGAGAGAAAGATGGAGTTATACCCTTTGCAATAGCATGGATGGAACTGGAGAGCATTATGCTAAGTAAAGTAAGGCAGAAGGTGAGGGAGAAATACCAAATGAACTCACCCTTAATTGAAACCTAATCAACAAAAGAAAAAAGCAAACAAAATATAACCAGAGACATTGAAATGGAGAACAATGTAACAATAGCCAGAGGGGAGTGGTGGGGATAGTGGGGAGAGGGGTTTAGAGGAGATAGTATAAAGGATACATGGAAAAAATTAAGGGGAAGGATAGAGATGGGGAAGGAGGTGGGTTTGGCTGGGATGGGGTGGACGGATGGGGAGATAGTGCAGACAACTGTCATTGAATAACAATGAAAATTAAAAAAAAATAACACCTAAAGTATAAAATAAAATAAAAAGTAAATAAAAGAAGGATGTATGAAGAAATAAAAAAGTAAAGGAAGGAGAAAGAAGGAACAAAAAAAGAAAGAAGGACAGAAAGGAAGAAGGAATTTTAAAAAAAAATCCCAAAAAAGTCTTAGGCTGGCAATTGGCAGGGAAGATGGCAGCGAGATAGGTGGGAGCTGAGTCCACTTCCCCTCAGCACCAGTGAAATACCTAGCTGATCTGAGGAGCAGAGTGAACAGCCAACAGTATTCCAGCATGTATGAAATTGGAGATCAAAGATAGAGGACATTGAATGATCTGACGGTAAGAAGAGTGTTTAAGGACAATAAGGTCCCCGGGACCTGCACGGGAACCAGGGTTGCTGAAGCCACGGCCTGGGCGCAGGGTCTGCTGCAGGATCCTTGGGGGAGAGCCAGGCTGAGCTGTGTGAGCAGCTAGGTGCTTATTTGGACCAGTGGGGCTTGAATAGGAAGAATTTCTCAAAGAGGAAATAGAGGCACTCAGGTGCTAATTAGAGAACTCTCCACAGCAGCTGCAGCCTCTGGCACCCCTCCCCCCTCAGCCCCTGGACTGAGAAAGCAGAAAAGCAGCCCCGGCGCTCACCTGAAGCCTGGCTGGCGCGCACCCAGATCAAGTGACTGGGGGCCCACACCTGAAACCCCGGTGGGGCGCCCACACTTGAAACCTTGGGTGGGTGCGCACCCGGAACACAGGCTAGCTGCCCCAACCACAGGCCCAAAGGGGTGGCCCTGAGGGCCACAGGACAAAGGCCCAAAGCAGCTGGACCAGCAGGCCACAGGCAACTCAGGCCCAAAGTCGACCCCCTGCCCTTGTGACCCTGGCCCAAAGCAGCAGATCCACTGATCAAAGGCCTGGCTGCCTACAAGGAACCACACCTACAACTCCTACCTAGCCCCGGCGCACAGAGCCCTGCAGGGCCTACTGTATCTCTAGGACAAAGGCAGAATACCCAGCAGAGGGGAGCTGCAGGGCTAGGGGAGACTGCATTCCCTGGAAAGACTTGACCAAGTAGGGGGCTGAACTACCCCATAGCAGCACCAAGAATCCCTAGCATCTAAGACAGCAAAGAGCAAGAAGGTAGAGTGTGAGTTGCCCCTACTTGGTGCAACTCAAGTACAGCACAACTGGTGAACTAAAGGCCTATTGGGAAGCATAAGGACGCTGAGGAACTGTACTGGAGGCTGAACAACAGTGAAGAGTGTGGCTCAGGAAGGGAGAAAAGTGAAACCAATCCTTCCAACCACCCCCTCCCATTCCAAGGACAGGAAGACCAGCAGAACTGACCTGACTGCTTTAAAGCAGCCAGAAGACTTTTTTTTTTTCTTTCCTCCTTTCCCCCTGAATTCCTCCTTCCTTTCTGTCCTTCTTTCTTTTTTTTATTCCTTCTTCCTCCCATCCATTACCTTTTTTATTCCTTCTTCCTGCCTACTTTTATTTATTCTTTGCTTTTAATTTTTGATGAAATTCCTTCTTATCTTGCCTCTGATCTTCCTTTATTCCTTCTTCCTTCCTTCCTTCCTTTCCTTTTCTATTCCCTTTTTCCCTCCTTCCCTTCTTTTGTTTTTCTTTTTTCCCCCCATTCTCTTTTTCCCACAGGTGAGACAACAAAACCTGGAGTGCTGAAAAGACCAGAGTTAGACCGTGTTACACCCATAAACGTCAGCTCAAGACCAGTGAGCACAGGAGATTAAGGAGACAGCACCACTGAATCCCATTGGCATTCTACCATAGAAGTTCATACCACAAACCCAGGGAGTCAGAATACATCAATATAAGAAGCAGAGGATAACAAGAAGAGTCTCACAAACAATGGGAGACAAAGAAACAATCCCCAAATTAAAGGAAAGGAGGAAGCCTCAGAAATAATGCTAAGTGAAAAAGAGGCAAGTCAAATATCAGATACTGGGTTCAAAGCAATGGTTATCAGGAAGCTCACTGAACTTTCTGAGCTCACAGAAAACTACCAGAAAATACAGGGAAAGTACAATGAACTCACTGCAAACTATATCAACATGAAAAAGGAAATAGAAACTATCAACAAGGGCCAAGAGGAAAAGAAGAATACAATGTCTGAATTGAATAACACAGTAGAAGGAATGAAAAACAGATTTGATGAAGCAGAGAATCGGATCAGCTAGCTGGAGGACAAAGTAGAAAAAAACACCCAGAAAGACCAAGAACAGGAAAAGAGGCTCAGAAAGAATGAAGAGGCAATAAGGGAAATGCAGGACAACATGAAACGTAACAATATCCATATAATAGGACTACCAGAAGGAGAAGAAGAAGAGCAAGGGATAGAAAACCTGTTTGAAAAAGTAATGATGGAAAATTTCCCTAATCTGAGGAGAGAAAAAGTCACCCAAATCCAGGAAACACAGAGAGCCCCAAGCAAGAGGAACACAAAGAGGCCCACTGCAAGACACATCATAATTAAAATGGAAAAATTCCAAGACAAAGAGAGGATCTGAAAGGCAGCAAGGGAGAAAAAGGAAGTAACATACAAGGGAGCCCCAATAAGGTTAGCAACTGACTTCTCAATGGAAACGCTCCAAGGCAGAAGAGAATGGCAAAAAATATTCCAAGTAATGAGAACCAGAGGTCTGCAACCAAGCCTACTTAACGCAGAAAGGCTCTAAATCAAGATAGAAGGCCAAATAAAGAGTTTCCCAGACAAAAGAAGTCTAAAAGAATACACTTCCCCCAAACCAGCTGTGCAAGAGATGCTAAAGGGACTGCTTTAAGGAAAGGAAGGAAAAGAGAAAGACAGAGGAACACAGGTAGGAAAAAACGGCAATGAAAAATTACCTATCGATAAAAACCTTAAACGTAAATGAATTAAATGCTCCAAAGAAAAGACATAGAATAGCTGAATGGATAAGAAAACATGACCACACATATGCTGCCTACAAGAGACCCATGTCAGGACAAAAGACCTACACAGACAGAAAGTGAAGGACTGGAAAGAAATTTTGCAAGCAAACAGACAGGAAAAAAAAGCAGGTGTAGCAATACTCATATAAGACAAAATAGACTTCCAAAAAAGGGCCATAAACAGAGACCCAGATGGTCACTTCACAATACTCAAAGGAAGAATCCACCAACAAGACATAAACATTGTAAATATATATGAACCCAACATAGGAGCACCCAAATACATACAGAAAATCTGGGAGGACTTCAAGTAAGATATTGACAGCAACACAATTATAGTAGGGGAATATAACACCCCACTGTCAAAAATGTACAGGTCTTCCAAACAAAGTATCAACAAGGATATTGTGTCACTTCACAATACCCTAGAGGAAATGGACTTAATTGACATATATAGAGCTTTTCATCCCAAAGAAGCAAAATACACATTCTTTTCAAGTGTATATGGAACTTTTTCAAAGATAGAGCACATGATAGCCCATAAAGCAAGCCTCAAAAAATCCAAGAAAATTGAAATCATATCAAGCATTTTCTCTGACCACAAGGGACTGAAACTAGAAACCAACCCCAAAGGAAAACACCCAAAACACTAAAAATCATGGAGACTGAATAGCATGCTGTTAAACAATGAATGGGTCAAGAACAAGATTAGTGAAGAAATCAAAAACTTGCTGAAAACAAATGAAAATGAACTCACAATAACCCAAAACCTATGGGACACAGCAAAGGCAGTCCTGAGAGGGAAGTTCAGAGCAATACAGGCCTACCTTAAAAAGACAGAAACATTTCAAACAAACAGCCTAACCCTACACTTACAAGAACTCGAGGATCAACAACAAACACAACGCAGAGCATGTAGAAGGAAGGAAATAACCAAGATAAGAGCAGAGTTAAATGGCATAGAATCTAAAAGCACAATTCTAAGGATTAATGAATCCCGGAGCTGATTCTTTGAAAAGATAAACAAAATAGACAAAGGAAATAATGAAGATCAGAGCAGAGTTAAATGACATAGAGACTAAAAGCACAATTCTAAGGATCAATGAATCCAGGAGCTGGTTTGGTGAAAAGATACACAAAATCAACAAGCCTTTAAGTAGGCTCATCAAGAAAAAAAGAGAGAGGATCCAAATAAACACAATTAGAAATGAAAGAGGGGAGATTACAACTGATACCACAGAAATAGAAAGGATTGTAAGAAATTACTATGAAGAACTGTATGCCAAGAAATTTGAAAGCGGCGGTGAAATGGGCACATTTTTAGAAAAATATAATCTTCCAGAACTCAATGAAGAAGAAACAGAAAACCTAAACAGACCAATCACAGCAGACAAAATTGAAGCAGTCATCAAAAAACTCCCAACACACAAAACCCCTGGACCAGATGGTTTCACAGGAGAATTCTACAAAGCATTTAAGGAAGAGGTAACCCCTATCCTTCACAGATTATTCGAAAAAATCCAAACTGATGGAAGACTCCCAAACTCTTTTATGAAGCCAGCATCATCCTTATCCCAAAACCAGATAAAGACACAACGAAGAAAGAAAACTTCAGGCCAATATCGCTGATGAACATAGATGCTAAAATTCTCAACAAAATTTTGCAAACCACATCCAGCAATACATTAAAAAGATCATACACCATGACCAAGTGGGATTCATCCCAGGGATGCAAGGATGGTACAATATTTGCAAATCAACAAACATAATGAAACACATAAACAAAAGCAAAGACAAAAACCACATGATCATATCAATAGATGAGGAAAAAGCATTTGATAAGATACACTACCCATTTCTGATAAAAACACTCAGGAAAGTGGGAACAAAGGAAGCATTCCTCAGCATAATAAAGGCCATGTATGATAGACTTACAGCCAACATCATACTCAATGGACAAAAACTTACAGCTTTCCCACTAAGATCAGGAACAAGACAAGGATGCCCTCTCCCACCACTCCTATTCAACATAGTATTGGAAGTCCTAGCCACGGCAATCAGAGAAGAAAAAGCAATTAAAGGCATCCAAATTGGAAAGGAGGAAATGAAACTGTCACTGTTTGCAGATGACATGAAAGTGTACATGGAAAATCCTATAGACTTCACCAAAAAGCTACTTGACCTAAAAATGAATTTGGCAAAATAGCTGGATTCAAAGTCAATACTCAGAAATCAAAGGCATTCCTGTATACGTACAATGAAACAGCAGAAACAGAAATCAGGAAAAAAATTGCATTTGATATAGCAACAAGAAAAATCAAGTACCTAGGAATAAACCTAACCAAGGAGGTAAAAGACCTGTACTCAGAAAACTACACAACAGTGAAGAAAGCAATTAAGGAAGACACAAGCAAATGGAAGCATGTACCATGCTCATGGATTGGAAGAATTAGCATCATCAAAATGGCCATACTACCCAAAGTAATTTATAGATTCAATGCAATCCCTATTAGAGTACCCATGACATATTTCACAGTTATAGAACAAATAGTTCAGAAATTGATATGGAACCACAAATGACCCCGAATAGCTGCAGCAATTTTGAGAAAGAAGAACAAAGCAGGAGGGATCACAATTCCTGATATCAAACTGTACTACAAGGCCACTGTAATCAAAAGAGCCTGGTACTGGCAAAACACAGGCACCTAGACCAATGGAACAGAACAGAGAGTCCAGAAATAAACTCAAGCCTTTACGGTCAATTAATATTTGACAAAGGAGGCAGGAGCATAAAATAGAGGAAAAACAGCCTCTTCAACAAATGGTGTTCGGAGATCTGGACAGCTATGTGCAAAAAAAATGAAATTTGATCACCAACTTACACCATACACAAAAATAAACTTAAGGTCGATAAAAGACTTAAATATACGTCGTAACACCATAAAAGTCTTCGAGGAAAACATTGGCAGGAAAACGTCAGACATTCCATGCAGCAACATCCTCACAGACATGTCCCCTGAAGCAAGGGACATAAAGGAAACAATAAACAAATGGGACCTCATCAAAATAAAAACCTTCTGTATGGCTAAAGAAAACAGCATTAAAATAAAAAGAGAACCAACAGTATGGGAAAACATATTTGCCAATGATACCTCAGACAAGGGCCTGATCTGCAAAATATATAAAGAACTCACATGACTGCATTCCAGGAAGACAAACAACCCAATTAAAAAATGGGCAAAGGACTTGAACAGACACTTCTCCAAGGAAGACATACAGAGGGCCCAGAGACATATGAAAAGATGCTGAGCATCTCTAGCCATTAGAGAGATGCAAATTAAAACCACAATGAGGTACCATCTCACACCAGTCAGAGTGGCCAGCATAAACAAATCCACAAACAAATGTTGGAGAGGATGTGGAGAAAAGGGAACCCTAGTGCACTGTTGGTGGGAATGCAGACTGGTGCAGCCACTGTGGAAAACAGTATAGAATTTCCTCAGAAAACTAAAAATGGAACTGTCCTTTGACCCAGCAATTGCGCTGCTGTGATTATACCTAAGAACCCTGAAACACCAGTCCAAAAGAACCTGTGCACCTCAATGTTCATAGCAGCACAATTTACAATAGCCAAGTACTGGAAGCAACCTAAGTGCCCATCAGTAAACAAGTGGATCCAGAAACTATGGTATATTTACACAATGGAATTCTATGCAGCAGAGAGAAAGAAGGGGCTTATACCCTTTGCAACAGCATGGATGAAACTGGAGAGCATTATGTTAAGGGAAATAAGGCTGATGGTGAGGGCAAATACCATTTGATCTCACCTTTAAGTGGAACATAATAAATAGAAAAAAAAATGCAAACAAAATATAAGCAGAGACACTGAAGTGAAGAACAATCTAACAATGGACAGGGGGGAGTGGGGAAGAGACAGTGAGGAGAGGGGATTACAGGAACTAATATAAAGGACACATGGACAAAATCAAGGGGAGGGCGGAAATGGGTGAGGGAGTTGTGTTTGGCTGGGGTGGGTGGAGGAATGTGGAGAAAAGGCACACAAGTGGAATTGAAGAACAATAAAAAATTAAAATTAAGAAAAAAAATAAAAAAAACAGTCTTAGGCTGGCTTTAAACTGGTCAGGTCAGTTTTGCTGGTCTTCTAGTCTGTGAAATGGGAGGGGGTGGTTGGAGGTATTGTTTTCACTTTTCTCCCTTCCTGACTCACACTCTTCACTGTTGTTCAGTCTCTAGTCCAGTTCCTCAGGGTCTTTCTGCTCCCCTCTTGGCCTTTAGTCCACCAGTTGTACTGTCCTTGAGGTGCACCAATTAGGGGCAACTCACACTCCTCCTTCTTGCTGTTTACTTCCCTAGATGCTAGGTGCTCTCAGTACTCCTTCAGGGTAGTTCATCCCCCTACTGAGTCAAGTCATTCTGAGGACTGCAGTGTCCCCTAGGCCTGCAGCTCCCCTCTGCTGGGTGTTCTGCCTTCCTACTAGGCAGTGAGTAGGCCCTGCAGGGCTCTGTGGGCAGGGGCCAGGTGGGTGGTGTTCAGTTCAGGAGCTCAGCTGTGGTCGCCCGTGGGTAGCCATGCTGTTGATCGGGGTGCGCACCCAACAGGGTCATCAGGTGTGGGTTCCCTGGCTGCTGATCTGGGTACGTACCAACCTGGGCTTCAGGTGTGTTCTGGGGCTGCTTTTCCAGTGTTCACAGTCCAGGGGTTAAGGGAGTGGAGTGCAAGAGGCCACTGCTGCCTTGGAGAATTCTCTAAATAGCCACTGAGTGCCTCTCTTTTATCTTTTTCTTTTTGAGAAATTAATTCCTCCTATTCAAGGCCCCTGGTCCAAACAAGCACCTGGCCTCTCACACAGCCCAGCCTGGCTCTCTCTCAGGAATCTTGCAGCAGACCCTGAGCCCCTGATGGGGGCTTCAGCCGCCCTGGTCCCTGCGCTGGTCCCAGGGACCTTATTGTCCTTAAGCTCTCTTCTTACTGTCTGATTTTTCAATGTACTCTATGATTATTGGTCTCTGATCTTCATATATGCTGGAATCCTGTTGGCTGTTTGCTCTGTTTTCAGATCAGCTAGGCGTTTCACTGGTGCCGAGGGAAAATGGACTCCCCTCCCACCTATGTCATGGCCATCTTCCTCCTATTGTGTATGATCTTATTATTGTATTGCTGTATGTAGTTTGCCAATATTTTGTTGAGGATTTTAGCATCTATGTTCATGAGCGATATTGGCCTGAAGTTTTTTTTTGCTGTGTTGTGTCCTTATCTGGTTTTGGGATTAGGATGATGTTGGCTTTATAAAACGAGTTTGGGAGTCTTCCATTTTCTTGAATTTTTTGAAATAATCTGTGGAGGATGGGTGTTAACTCTCCCTTAAATGCTCTGTACAATTGTCCTATGAAACCATCTGGTCCAGGGCGTTTGTGTGTCAGAAGCTGTTTGATTACTGTTTCAATTTCATCAGCTGTTATTGGTTTGTTCAAGCTTTCTGCTGCTTCCTCACTGAGTTTTGGAAGCTAATATTTTTGTAGAAATTTGTCCATTCCACCTAGGTTGTAAAAATTTTTGCATATAGTTCTGCGTAGTAATTTCTTACAATCCTTTGTATTTCTGTGGTATCAGTTGTAATTTCCCCTCTTTAATTTCTAATTGTGTTTACTTGGGTCCTCTCTCTTTTTTTCTTGATCAGTCTGCTTAAAGGCTTGTTCATTTTTTTTATCTTTTCAAAGAACCAGGTCCTGAATTCTTTGATCCTTACAATTGTCTATTGTGGGGCAGGGGGAGGCTCCACCCGCAGAGCCCCCCGCCCCCCGTCCGCCACAGATGAGAATGAGTGTACCAAGACATGATCTGCTTGGGGAGGAGAGGTGGCGGATCTCTCAAAGGAAAAGGGCCAAGAGCCTTTTCCTGCATGGGCTTTTATTAGGTTCATTTTGCACAGGAATACAGATAAAGTTCATCAATCATTGTCAAACAGTAAGGGTCAAACAATACATAACTTATAGAGAACTTTGAGGGCTTATTGTGAGTTACTGTCAGTTAGTTAAAGGGCTATAAAACTTTGGGAGACAGACTAATTTCAGGCCTGGACCATTATCATTTAAGCTGAGGGTATAAACAAAGCAGGTTTCACAGGATTGTATGCATTTCTTTTTAGGCCTGATTCCCCAGGGAATCTGCCCCTCCCAGCGCAGGACTGCACTGCCCTCTGTTATTGTTTCAGGCTTAAGTCAGGCAAGGGAAGTAAGGCAGCCAAGAGATTAGGATACTTCTTGCAGACAGAATGAGGACTCAGGCTATGTCAAAGCCGAGGGGCGAGGGTCCATCACCCCCCTTTTTTCTATAGCCCTCTCCCCCGAGTCCTTCCCTGTAGGCCTTTCTTTGTGACCATGCCTGTCTTAGGTTGTTCCTCCCTTAAGGAATCTTACCCATCATTGGCTAACTGGTCAAGCTCAGGGTCAAGCAGGGTAAAATGGGCAGAGATGGCACCCCTGCCAGGGAGATAAGCTTTGTCTCCTTAATAGCTTATGATCCCAACTCTGACTAAGCATTAACCATGAGGGGTTGCAGCTTCTGAAACCAGGCAGGGAAGTTCCCAACACTCTATGTCATTTAATTCTGCTTTGATCTTGGTTATTTCCTTCCTTCTACTTGCACTGGGCTGTCTTTGTTGTTCCTTCAGTTCTTGTAGGCATAGGGTTAGTTTTTTATTTGAAATGTTTCTATTTTTTTTTAGGCAGGCCTGTATTGCTATGAACTTCCCTCTCAGGACTGCCTTTGCTGTGTCACATAGGTTTTGGATGTTTTCATTTTCATTTGTTTCCAGAAACTGTTTGAATTCTTCCCTAATCTTGTTCTTGACCCATTCATTGTTTAATACCATGCTATTGATTCTACATGAATTCGTGTGTTTTTGAATTTTTTCCTTGAGGTTGGTTTCTAATTTCAGTCCTTTGTGGTCAGAGAAAAGCTTGATATGATTTCAATTTTCTTGGACTTGTTGAGACTTGTTTTGTGTCCTATTATGTGTTCTATCTTTGAAAATGTTCCATGTGCATTTGAAAAGAATGTGTATTTTGCTTCTTTCGGATGCAAGAATCTATATATATTATTAGTTAAGTTTCTTTGCTCTAGGACATTGTTCAATGCAGGAATATATTTGTTGAAATTTTGCTTGGAAGATCTGTCCATTTTTGACAGTGGGGTGATGAAGTCACCTACTATAATTGTTTTGCTGTCAATATCTTTCTTGAAGTCCTCCAAGATTTTCTTTATGTATTTTGGTGCTCCTATGTTGGGGTGCATATATATTTACAATGTTTATGTCTCTTTGATCGATTCTTCCCTTATTATTATGAGGTGACTTTCTGGGTCTCTCTTTATGGCCTTTTTTTTTTTTTTGAAGCCTCTTTTCTCTGATGTGAGTATTGCTACCCAGCTTTTTTTCTCCTATCTGTTGCTTTGAAAGTTTGTTTCCAGTCCTTTACTTACAGTCTGTGCAGGTCTCTTTCCTGAGGTGGGTCTCTTGTAGGCAGCATATGTGTGGGTCATGCTTTCTTATCCATTCAGGTTTTCTATGTCTTTTGATTAGAGCATTTAATCTATTTATGTTTAAGGTTATTATTGATTGGTACTTTTTCATTGCTATTTTTGTACCTGTGTTCCTCTCTCTCTCATTCTTTTCCTTCTTTTTTTTAAAGCAGTCCCTTTAGCATCTCTTGTAAAGCTGTTTTGGTGGAGATGTATTCTTTTAGACTTCCTTTTTTCTGGGAATCTCCTTATTTGCCCTTGCATCTTGGTTGGGAAAATTGCTGGATAACATAGCCTTGGTTGTAGGCCTTTGGTTCCCGTTACTTTGAATATTTCTTGCCGTTCTCTTTGGGCTGGAACATTTCCTTTGAGAAGTCACCTGCTAGTCTTATGGGGGCTCCCTTGTATGTTACATTCTGTTTCTCCCTTGCTTCCTTTATAATTCTTTCTCTGTCTTGGAATTTGTCATTTTAATTATGATGATTCTTGAAGTGGGCCTCTTTGGGTTCCTCTTGTTCGGGACTCTTTGTGTTTCCTGTATTTGTGTGACTCTTTCTCTCATCAAATGGGGAAGTTTTACATTATTACTTTTTCAAACAGGTGTTCTATCCCTTGCTATTCTTCTTCTCTTTCTGGTATCTCTATTATATGGATATTATTCAGTTTCATGTTGTTCTGCATTTCCCTTAACCGCACTTCATTCTTTCCGAGTCTCTTTTCCTTTTCTTGCTCTTTTCGTTTTTTTTTATATCTTGTCCTCCAACTTGCTGATCTGATCCTCTGCTTCATCTAGTCTACTTTTCATTCCTTCTACTGTGTTCTTCAATTCAGAAATTGTATTCTTCATTTCCTCTTGGCCCTTGTTGATAGTTTCTATTTCCTTTTTCATGTTGATATAGTTTGCAGTGAGTTCATTGTAGTTTCCCTGCAATTTCTAGTAATTCTTAGTGATTTCATTTACCTTCCCGATAACCATTGAATTGAACTCAATATCTGATTGTTGTCTTTCCTTTATTTCATTTAGTATTCTTGCTGAGACTTCCTCCTTTCCTTTAATTTGGGGATTGTTTCTTTGTCTTCCTATTGTTTTTGAGACTCTTTTTGTTAGCCTCTTCTTCTAAATTAATCTATTCTGACTCCTTGGGTTTATGGAGTGAATTTCAATGGCAGGGGGTCTGTGAGATTCAGTGGTGCAGGCTCCTTAATCTTCTGAGCTCGCTCGTCTTAGACTGTCATTTATGTTGGATCTCTGTATGTCTATGGGTTTTTATTGTTGTTGGGTCTTTCTTTGATGGGTCCTTCTTTCCAGCTGGTTAACTGAGGGTCACTAAGTCCACCACATCTTTTATTCTGCTGTTCAGGTGTGGACAGATTGTGTTGAAGCTGATTCTTCTGTGTGTCCAAGGTTTTGAGGCTTCTCTCTCGTTCTTGTTCAGTTTTTGGTTCTGGGTAATTTCTTCAGCATTTAGTTGTGTTTCCAGATCTGTCCTGGATTGAGGTTAGTGTGGCTTTTACTCCCTCTTTCACCTTATTCTGTTGTTGTCTTTTGGTGATTCCTTTGTTGGTGGGTTTCCCCTTACAGCAGGTATACTGATGTTCACCGCTTCCACCTTGCAAGTTCTCTGGAGTAGCAAAGTGAAATTTGTTTCACTGTCTCAGTTGTTGGGATGACAATCCTTTGGGTCTAACTGTGGTCTTTTCACAGGTCCAGGTTTTATTGTCTCACATGTGGGAAAAGAAATAAAAAAAATATTGGGGGAAGGAAGAAGGAACAAAAAATGAAAGGAAGGAAGAAGGTTGGAATAAAAAAAAAGATATAGAAGGAAAGAAAGGAAGGAGGCATTTAAAAAATTTTAAAAAGAAGGAATAAAAAAGGAGAGGAAGGAAGGAAGAAGGAATAAAGTCAGAGGAGGAAAGAAAGCAAGAAGGAATTTTTAAACATTTTTTAAAAAGAAGGAAGGAAGAAGGAATAAAAAGGGAAGGAAAGATGGAAGGAAAAGGAATAAAAAAAGAAAGAAGGAAAGAAAGGAAGTAGGAATTTAAAAAAAATCAAAAAAGCTTTTTGCTCGCTTTATACTGGCCAAGCCAGTTCTGCTGGTCTTCCTGGCTGCAGCAGGCTTTGGAAGCATTGGTTTTGCTTTTCTCCCTTCCTGAGCCACACTCTTTGTTCTTGTGAAGCCTCCAGCCCAGTCCCTCAGTTTGCTGTCAGGCCCCCAGTGCCCTTCTGTGCCCTGCCTAGGACTTCAGTCCACCAGTTGTGCTGTCCTTGAGGTGCACCAATTAGGGGCAACTCACACACTACCTTCTTGCTCTTTGCTCTCATAGACGCTAGGGACTCTCAGCGCCTCTTCACGGTACTTCATCCCCCCTACTGAGTCAAGTCTTTCCAGGGACTGCCAACTCCCAGAGCCCTGCAACTCCCCTTTGCAGTGCGTCTCCACATTCCTCGTAGGGAGCCAGTAGCTCTCCAGGGCCCTGGGTACAGGGGCCGGGTAGGAGGTGCCTCTGGGAGGCGTTGTCTGGAATGCTCTGCCCCCAGTGCTTCCAGTCAGCACAGATGGGCAGCTGCAGGGCCGTGGATTGAGTGTGCACTCTCCAGGGGGCTGTGGGCATAGGGGCACAGGAGGTGGGGCAGCTGCTGCAGAGAATACCCCAAACGGCCTCCTAGTGCTTCTTTTCTTCTTTTATTTTTTGAAAAATTCCTCCTATTCAAGCCTACAAGTCCAAACAAGCACATGGCCTCTCACACAGTCCAGCCTGGCTATCTCCCAAGAATCTTGAAGCAGACCCGGTGGGCATGGGGCCTGGGGCTGCAGTCGCCATGGTCCCCGAGCTGGTCCCAGGTACTTTATTTTCCTTAAACACTCTGCTTACTGTCTGATTTTTCAGTTTTACAATTTTTGGTCTTTAAACTTCATATATGCTGGGATACCTTTGCCTGTTTGCTCTGTTCCTCAGATTGGCTAGATGTTTCACCTGTGCTCAGGGGGAAGTGGACTCCACTCCCACCTATCTCGCTGCCATCTTCTCTATCTCTGCTCACTAAGTTCTTTGAAGTTCTCACTAAGTTCCGTTACAATCCTTATAACCTTTTTTTTGAACTTTATAGAATATCTGTTCTGAGGCCTCTTGGAAAAGACTCTGGGGCAGATCAATCTCAGGTGTTGTCTGTGACTCATCCTCAGCAACCTGTTTGGTATTACAAAGCAATCTACAATTTGTGGCTCTTTCTGCTGAGCTATAGTTTGCATGGAAGTACCAAGCTATGCACCATACCTAGCTTCCACCAGCAGTAAGCTCAAAGATAAGTCAGCAAAAGGTCCAGGGTACCCTAAGATCTGCCTTTACATAACCACCTGATGACTGTCTATTAGGCTCAGTCATAGAAAGGGCCTCTGGTGGCATACAAGTTGCATGACATAGGTTCTTAATGTGTCATCAGGTAAGGCTGAGTGGTGTTCACTTGAATGATACAGGTTCACACTTTGTGCCAGTCTGGGTCTGAGACACTCAGCATAATCCAAGTGTATACAAACTCAGTGCCTGTAGATTTTTGTGGCAGGGTGGGATCACAGAGTGTTTTCATATCGAGGCCAGCAGAATTTATCAGGTTCAAACAGTCTAAGATTTGGCCATGTTAAGAGATGGCTCTGCACCAGTCATGCTTGTAGGGAAAAAATTGCCCCAGTCTTAGAGCCACACAACTCAGTCTGTCCCAGATTTTTCTGGGAGCCTGAGCTCCGCAGGCAGGGCTGCTGAGAATTGGGAGGCTAGTGATCTCCCACAATGTGGAGGTACTTTTCAGGTTTTGTGAAAGTGGGAGTGTGACCCTTGCCATGAAACCACTCAACTCAGTCTGTCTCACATCCTGCCCAGATCTCCTGGGGTGCCCATACTGAGCATTGCCAGGCCATCAGGATTTAGGAGGGTGGGAATGCTGGTAGACTGAACTGTTTAGTTAGCAGGTCTTCTGTGAGAGAGAGGCATGTGCAAGGTTCTCAGGAAGGTGGGCGTAAATGGCTCTGCCCAAAGCCACACAACTCAATCACTAACACCCCCTGAGTCAGCCTGGACCTCTACACTATGCCCCAGGAACCTAATTCTTCAGCAGGGCGTGAGCTTTACAGGGTGGGGCAGCAGGGAGTCCAGAGTGTGGGGTGATTACATACACCCAGTCAGATAGAATAAAAACATACGTATTTATTGTCATTTCAATTTTTAAAGTACGTAACTTTTTTTTTCTTCTTGAAGAAGACCCTTTAACATTTCTTGTAATACTGGTTTGGGGGTAACACATATCTTTAGCTTTCTTTTTTTTGAATGGGTCTGGGAGGCTCTTTATTTTGCCTACAATTTTATTTTATTTTATTTTATTATTTTATTTTTTATTGTTATTCAGTTACAATTGTCTGCATTTTCTCCCTATCGCTCCACCCCACCCCAGGCAATCCCACTTTCCTCCCCCATCTCTACCCTCCCCCTTGATTTTGTCCTTGTGTCCTATAGTAGCTTCTGTAGACCCCTATGCCCACTATCCCCTCCCCACACCCCTGTGGCTATTGTTACATTGTTTTTAATTTCAATGTCTCTGGCTATATATATATATATATATATATATATATATATATATATATTTAAAATTTTTATTGTTATTCAATTACAGTTGTATGCCTTTTCTCCCCATCCCTCCACCCCACCCCAGCTGAACCCACCCCCCTCCCCTACCTCTACCCTCCCCCTTGGTTTTGTCCATGTGTCCTTTATAGTAGTTCCTGTAATCCCCTCTTCCCACTCTCCCCCGCCCCGGCTATTGTTAGATTGTTCTTAACTTCAATGTATCTGGTTATATTTTGTTTGCTTTTTTCTTCTATTGATTATGTTCCAGTTAAAAGTGAGATCATATGGTATTTGTCCCTCACCGCCTGGCTTATTTCACTTAGCATAATGCTCTCCAGTTTCATCCATGCTGTTGCAAAGGGTATAAGCTGCTTCTTTCTCTCTGCTGCATAGAATTCCATTGTGTAAATGTACCATGGTTTTTTGATCCTCTCATTTGCTGATGGGCACTTAGGTTGCTTCCAGTACTTGGCTATTGTAAATTGTGCTGCTATGAACATTGGGGTGCATAGGTGCTTTTTGGATTGCTGTTTCAGGGTTCTTACTACAATTTTAAATGATAATCTTGCTGAGTAGAGTTGTCTTTTTTGTAGGACGTTGCTTTTCATCACTTTGAATATTTCATTCCAGTATTTTCAGGCCTCAAGTTCTCTGTTGAGAAATCAGCTAGCCAACTTATGGGAGATGTTTTTGCAACTAACGGCCAGTGTCTTGCTGTTCTCATGATCCTTTGTCTTTAACCTATGCCATTTCAATTATGATGTGTCTTGGTGTGGGCCTTTTTGGGTTCATCTTGTCTGGGACTCTCTGTGATTTCTGGACATATGTTTCTTTGTAGTTCACCAGGCAAAGAAAATTTTCAGCTATTATTTCATCAAATAGCCTCTCAATTTTTTGCTGTCTCTTTTTCTTCTGGTATCCTTATGACGTGTCTATTGTTATGCTTGATATTGTCGCAGACAATCCTTTTACTTTCCTCATGTTTTAAAACTCTTTTTCTTTCTGCTGTTGCTCTGCTTTGATGTTTTCTTTTTTATTTTTTAACATTTAAATGTAATTTTATTTAATTATTTTTTATTTTTATTATATATATTATTATTATTAATGTTCGAATACAGTTGTCTCCATTTTCCCACAACCACTTTGCCCTGCCCTACCCATCCCCACCTTCCACCCTCAGTCATACCCTCCTTTGGCTTTGTCCATGGGTCCTTGTGTTTTCCATTCTCTTGTACTCTAAATTGGTGATTTAATTCCCTGCTGCATCTAACCTGTTATTAATATTTTCTAGTGTATTTTTTATTTAAAATATTGTATCCTTCATTGGTGTCTGCTTCTTTTTTATGGTTTCTATGTCCTTTTAATGCCTACTATCTCTTTGTTTAAGGCCTCACTAAGATCATCCATTTTTTTCGAAGTTCCTTTGTTATCTTTATAACCATTATTTTGAACTCTGCATCTGTTAGTGTGGTTTCTTCCATTTCATTTAATTCTTTTTCTGGGGATTTATTATTATTATTATTATTATTATTATTATTATTATTTGTTTTGGGCATGTTTCTTTGTCCATTTTGTCTGCCTTTTTGTGTTTGTCTTTATATATTAGGTAGATCCATTATGTCTCCTACTCTTGATATGGTAGCCTTACGCAGTGTGTGTCTTGTGGGCTCAGCAGTGAAATCTCTCTGATCACCTAATCTGGGTACTCCAGGAATGTCTTTTGTGTGGGTTACATGAGCAGTCCTGTTGTAGTTGAGTCTGAAATGCTGCTGGCCCATTTGTGAGTGAGGTTAACCCCCAGGTTTGCTCAGTATAATGATTAAACCTTTCCATAGGCCAACTCCCCCCACAAGCAGAGTTGTCCCCAGAAGTGTCTGTTTTCTGCCTGGATTTTCCTTTTAGTGTGCCACTTGTAGGACTAGTTAGTTATGCTCTGTTGCAATCGGAAGCTCACCACTTACTCTGTTATTTATGGGTCAACTTGGGAGGGGCTTCAGTGCAGGCTGATGTCAGATACTGCTTGTAACTGACCTTGGGTGACCTGTCTGGAGCTATCAAGCAATTAGTAGTTTGTAGCTGCCTGTATTGAGTCTTGATGTGCCTGGGAGAGTCCAAGTCCAAAGCTTGGCTTCCACTAGCTTTGAGCTTGGAGGCAAATCTTTAAAAGGCCCAGGCACCCCAAGATTCACCTTGACCTGTAGTCACTTTATCACTGAGGCTTCCTGGACTTTCTTGTAAGCCTTTTAATGTATCCTGTAGAGTCAGCCTAAAATGGCTGAAACCTGCAATCTCTTCCACAAGGTGCAAGCTCAATAGGTCTAAGTGACAAATGTGTGGATGGTGTGGCTAGTGGACCTCCTGTTTAGTGGTAGCACAGTCAGGTACTCATTGGATGTAAGTGACCCCTATTCCAGAGACACCCCATTCAGTCTCTTCCTAAGTCTCTGACCAAAGCTCCCCTAGGAAAAGTACACCATTGGATCAGGCTTGGTGCAGCCAGCTTACCCTTTTGCAGGACTTGAACTCAGTAGGCTGGGATCACTGTGAGTCAGAAAGGTAGGACTAGGAGCCTCCTGTTGGGGGAAGGGTATGGAAGCATGCAGAGGGGAAAGAGTAACCCCTGCCTTGGAGCTTCATAACTCAGTGATTGTTTCAGTCTCTGGTGAGAGCTTTCCAGGAAAGAAAATAAGTACACCAAAGTTCCTTGTGCACAGACATCTGACTCCTCATTGGAACTGTAGCTCAGCAGAGTGGGGCCACTGGGAGTTGGAAGTACAGGACAAATAAGTTTTCTGTTGGAGCAGGGGTGTTGGTGACATGCAGTTTGGCAAGAATATCCCCTGCTCCTGAGCTACACAGCTAAGTATCTGTTTGAGTCTCAACCAAAAGCTTCTCAGGAAAAAGAACACTGAAGTTTCTGGTTGAGTGCAGCCAACAGATATTTTTGGAGGACTTGAGCTTGACATGTTGTTGCTGCCAGTAGTTGGAGGACTAATCAAGGGCATCTCCCAGGTTGGTGCTATAAAATTTGGAGTGCTTAACCCAGGTAATATGGCTTCTACGGGCAGTGTAGTATTCATCTCTGGGGCTTCTGTGGCTAACTATCCAGATTTCTCCTTAGACTCACACTACCCAGCTCTTTTTCATATGACTCCAGTATTCCCCAAGTTGCCTTCCCTCTATCTGAGCCCTGGGTGAGTAGCCAAGAACAAGATCCTGTGCACTGGCACTTTAAGAGAATACCTGGGTTTCTAGCAGACTACCATCTCACTCAGGGGGACAGAGTCCCAGTTGATTTTCACTACCAGATGCTCTGCAGGATCATCTTTCTGGCTCTTGTGTTCTGAGTTGGGGATTACAAGGTGGGATTAAGACCTCTTGCTTCTCAGGAGAACCTTTTCAACCAAGATATCCCTCCAGATTCTCAACTGTCACACGTGGGTGCAAGGTAAGCCCTTTCTATGTCTCTGCCCTTTTTATTAGTCTCTATGTGGCTTCTGTAGGTCCTAGGTTATATTGTTTCTATTTAGCTAGTTTTCAGTTGGTTGGTCAAGTTGATTATCTATAAATTAGTGTAAATACATTTGGGGTCTGGGAGGAGGTGAGTATAACTTAACCTACTCTGCAGACATCTTAGGACCGTTCTCCGCTATCTTGTCTTCCAAGTCACTGATTCACTTATCTGTTTCATCTTATCCACTGTTGATTCCCTCTAATGTATTTTTTTTAATTTTAGTTATTGTATTTTTCATTTCTAATTTGTTATTTTCATGGATTCTATCTTCATCTTTATGTTTCTATTTTTGCCGAAGTTTTTATTCAGTTTGTCCACTTTTCCCTGAAGTTAATTAAGCATTCTTTCTTTTTTTTTAAATATATTTATTGATTATGCTATTACAGTTGTCCCATTTCCCCCGCCACCCCACTCCATCCTGCCCACCCCCCTCCCTCCCACATTCCCACCCTTTAGTTCATGTCCATGGGTCATACTTATAAGTTCTTTGGCTTCTACATTTCCTACACTATTTTTACCCTCCCCCTGTCTATTTTCCATCTATCATCTATGCTACTTATTCTCTGTACCTTTACCCCCATCTCCCCCTCCCACTCCCTTATTGACAACCCTCATGTTCTAGTTGTTTGCCTAGTTTGCTCACATTTTTGTTTTATGTGTGGCCGTTAATAACTGTGAGTTTGCTGTCATTTTTACTGTTCCTGTTTTTGATCTTCTTTTTCTTAGGTAACTCCCTTTAACATTTCATATAATAAGGGCTTGGTGATGATGAGCTTCTTTAACTTGACCTTATCTGAGAAGCACTTTATCTTCCCTTCCATTCTAAGTGATAGCTTTGCTGGATACAGTAATCTTGGATGCAGGTCCTTGCGTTTAATCTTGGGTAATGTAATTATGATGTGCCTTGGTGTGTTCCTCCTTGGGTCCAGCTTCTTTGGGGCTCTCTGAGCTTCCTGGACTTCCTGGAAGTCTATTTCCTTTGCCAGATTAGGGAAGTTCTCCTTCATTATTTGTTCAAATAAGTTTTCAATTTTTTGTTCTTCCTCTTCTCCTTCTGGCACCCCTATAATTTGGATGTTGGAACGTTTCAAGGTGTCCTGGAGGTTCCTAAGCCTCTCCTCATTTTTCCAAGTTCTTGTTTCTTCATTCTTTTCTGGTTGGATGTTTGTTTCTTCCTTCTGGTCCACACCATTGATTTGAATCCCAGTTTCCTTCTCATCACTATTGGTTCCCTGTACATTTTCCTTTGTTTCTCTTAGCATAGGCTTCATTTTTTCATCTGTTTTTCGAACAGATTCAACCAAGTCTGTGAGCATATTGATAACCAGTGCTTTGAACTGTGCATCCGATAGGTTAGCTATCTCTTCGTCGCTTAGTTGTATTTTTTCTGGAGCTCTGAAGTGTTCTGTCATTTGGGCCATTTTTTTTTTCTTGGCGCATCTGTTACTTTAAGGGGTGGAGCCTTAGGTGTTCACCGGGGCGGGGTAACGCTGGTTGCGTTGCTGTGAGGCTTACGTGGGGGAGGGGCTGAGTGGAAGCAATGGCTCTCCTCCGGCTTTCAATCTTTCACTCCACTACCCACAATCAAACTGGGCCACTCTGGTGCTGGTTCCCGAGTGGGCAGGCCTGTGCACACTCTAGGCCCCTGTGGGTCTCTCCACCAACCTCTCCTGTGAGGCTGGGAGTCTCTCCTGCTGCTGCCCCAACCCCCACGGGCGTTTTCAATCAGAGGTTTGAGGCTTTATTTCCCCCGTGCTGGAATCTTGGGTTACGCGGTCTGCTTCGCTCCCGCTCCCCACCGTTTGTCCGGTTTATCTGTGGGCTAATGTGGTGCCGTGGGGTGCTACCCACTGCTCTGCCTGCCCCGTTCTTTGCCACTCTGAGTCCGGCCCTCTGGGTTTATCTGTGCAAATGTGGGGCCGCAGGGTCTGCTAGTGCTCGGACTGCCTGCGCCATTTGTTCCACACTCCGCCAGTCTCGGTCCCGCCACAGCCACGCGAGTCCTCTCCACCCCGGTGCCCATCTCCGCCCCTCCTACCAGTCTGGATATTTTCTATTTCCTTGGTGTTGGTCCCCCTTGCTGTTCGATTCTCTGTCAGTTCTGGTTGTGCGAGGAGGCGCAGTGTGTCTACCTACGCCGCCATCTTGGTTCTCCAATTAAGCATTCTTATAACCAGTGTTTTGAACTCTGTATCTTGTAGATTGTTTTTCTTCATTTTGATTCATTTTTTCTGGAGTTTTGTTCTGTTGTTTTATTTGGGACATGTTTCTTTGTCTCCAAATTTTGGCTCACTCTCTGTTTCTATGTATTAGGTAGACCTACTACATCTCTCAGTCTTGGTAGAATAGCCTTATGTAGTAGGTATTCTGTTGGGTCCACAGGCACAATCTTTCTGATCACCTGAGCTGGGTACTTCAGAATTATACCTACTGTGGATTTTGTGTGCCCTCCTTTTGTAAGTGAGCCTTGATTGCTGTTGTCACATCAGTAGGAGACATTGACTCTTGGTCTGACTGGGTGTAAGAATTTGCTGTACAGGGTTCACTTTAGTGGGGCTCTGAAGACTGCTGATTCTTCCTTGTGGGTTTGATATTTATGGAGCTGGTTGTGTGGTCCTCTGGTGTGGGCTGAAATTGGTCAATAGGTGTTTTGGTTCTGGGACCTGATGGAAGTAGCTCTAGTGAATGTCAAATTCAGCTGCTGCCTTTTCCCAGCCCAGGGCCATCTTGTATGAGCTACAAAATGATCTGCATATGGTTGCTGCTTGTGCTGGGCTTGGAAGAACCTGGGAGATGCTAAGCTGCAAACCAAGGCTGGCTGCCACTGGTGCCATGATTATGGCTGTTTAGAAAAAGATATGGGGCACCTTTGAGAAATTTTAAGGAAAGTCTGCAGCATGAACTGAGACAGGACATTTATCTCAATTCTTTTATTTTTCAAAATGCTGTTTTGGAAGGCAGTTTTAAGTATGCTTAAGTGAAATATATGTTGGATCTTTGTACTTTTCTCTCTCATCATTTTTATTCATTTATAGTTTCTTTTTTCTCTTTTGCAATTTCTTCTTAAATATTTTTCACTACATTTTTATCTAAAACACATTCCTTTGGGCAACTTATAATTTAATGTTCATATCTGAGATGATGATGATGATTATTGTTGTTGTTTTTCAATTACAGTTGTCCCCATTTCCCCACCACTACTTTCCCCTGCTCTACCCACCCCTATCTCCCACATTCAATCCTCCCCCACATTGTCTTTGTCCATGGGTCCTTTATACATTGACTTAACCCTTCCCCCTATTCCCTTGTTATCCCCCTCCTCCCTCTACTCTGGTCACTGTAAGTTTGTTCTTTATTTCCATGTCTCTGGTTCTATTTTGCTCACTTGTTTATTTTATTGAATATGGAGGAGGGCTGGACAGGGGAGCACGATGGGGGAAAATGGGGCAACTGTAATTGAAAAACAAGAAAAAATATTTAAATTATACCTGAGTTTAACTGATTATTGTATTTCATTCTTTTGTTTTCTTTTGTTCAGTGTTTCATGGTGTTTTCAATCACTGCTTTGAAATATTCCTTTATTAAACAGATTATTAAATGCTATTCTATTACATAACAATTTCTTTAAGATTATTAAAGAAATTGTTATGTAATAGCATTTAGTTCATGTTGGGATGCAGTTAAATTTATTACCTTTTCCAAGGGTTTGCAATTACAGATGTTTGTAGTAAACAGAGAATAAGGAACTGGGTGGTTTACTAAGTTTCTTAGTCTAAAGGTCTTTTGGTAGAGTAAAATAATATTTCTTTAATAAATGATGTCTCCTTAGGTGGGGAAGGAGATAATTTGGAGTGTTTCCTTGTTTTATTTTAATTTTTATCTTTTTCAGAAATTGTTTCTTTCTTTTTCTTTTTTTTTTTTTTTTGATGAGACTTTTGGAGTTTGTTTATTTACAAAGGGAAATGATGTGTCTTTTTTTGATATATTTATTGATTATGCTATTACAGCTGTCCCATTTCCACCCCTTCACTCCACTCCATCATGCCCACCCCCTCCCTCCCACATTCCCCTCCTATAGTTCATGTCCATGGGTCATACTTATAAGTTCTTTGGCTTCCACATTTCTGACACTATTCTTCCCCACCCCCTGTCTATTTTCCACCTATTATTTATGCTATTTATTCTCTGTACCTTTCCCTCCCCCTCTCCCCCTCCCACTCCCCTATTGATAACCCTTTATGTGATCTCCATTTCTGTGGTTCTGTTCCTGTTCTAGTTGTTTGCTTAGTTTGCTTTTGTTTTGGTTTTAGGTGTGTTTTCTAATAACTGTGAGTTTGCTGTCATTTTTACTGTTCATATTTTTGATCTTCTTTTTCTTAGATAAGTCCCTTTAACATTTCATATAATAATGGCTTGGTGATGATGAACTCCTTTAACTTGACCTTATCTGAGAAGCACTTTATCTGCCCTTTCGTTCTAAATGATAGCTTTGCTGGATACAGTAATCTTGGATGTAGGTCCTTGCCTTTCATGACTTGGAATACTTCTTGCCAGTCCCTTCTTGCCTGTAAGGTCTCTTTGGAGAAATCACCTGACAGTCTTATGGGAACTCCTTTGTAGGTAATTGTCTCCTTTTCTCTTGCTGCTTCTAGGATTCTCTCCTTACTTTTAATCTTGGGTAGTGTCATTATGATGTGCCTTTGTGTGTTCCTCCTTTGGGGCAACTTCTTTGGGACTCTCTGAGCTTCCTGGACTTCCTGGAAGTCTATTTCCTTTGGCAGACTGGGGAAATTCTCCTTCATTATTTGTTCAAATAAGTTTTCCATTTTTTGTTCTTCCTCTTCTCCTTATGGCACCCCTATAATTTGGATGTTGGAACGTTTCAAGATGTCCTGGAGGTTCCTAAGCCTCTCCTCATTTTTCCGAATTCTTCTTTTTTCATTCTTTTCTGGTTGGATGTTTCTTTCTTCCTTCTGGTTCACACCATTGACTTGAGTCCCAGTTTCCTTCGCATCACTATTGGTTCCCTGTACATTTTCCTTTGTTTCTCAGAACATAGCCTTCATTTTTTCATCTAGATTTCAACCAAATTCAACCAATTCTGTGAGCGTGTTAATAACCAGTGTTTTGAACTGTGCATCCGATAGGTTGGCTATCTCTTCCTCGCTTAGCTGTATTTTTTCTGGAGCTTTGAAGTGTTCTGTCATTTGGGCCATTTTTTTTTTCTGTCTTGGTGTGTCTGTTACTTAAAGTGGCAGAGCCTTAGGTGTTCACAAGGGCGGGGTAGCGCTGGTCTCTGTTCTGTGACACAGTACGTGGGGGAGGGGCCAAGAGGGAGCAATGGCCCTCGCTCCACTCTCCACCAGATTTCGTCACTCCCTCCGCTACCCACAATCAAATTGGGCCCCTCTGGTGCTGGCTCCCGAGTGGGTGGGCTTGTACACACTCTAGGTCCCTGTGGGTCTCTCCAATGACCTCTCTTGTGAGGCTGGGAGTCTCTCCTGCTGCCGCCCCAACTCCCACGGGCTCTTTCAATAAGAGGTCTGAGGCTTTATTTCCCCGCACTGGAGTCCTGGGTTAAGGTCTGCTTCACTGCCCGCTGTTCCTCCCGGTTTATCTGTGAGCGAGTGTGGGACTGCGGGGTACTATCCACAGCTCTGCCTGCCCCATTCTCCGCCACTCTGAGTCCGGCCCTCTCAGTTTATCTGTGCGTGAATGTGGGGCCGCAGGGTCTGCTAGTGGTCAGACGGCCTGCCCTGTTTGTCCCACACTCCGCCAGTCTGGGTCCCACACTCCGCCAGTCTCGGTCCTGCCATGGTAACACGAGTCCTCTCCTTCCCGTGCCCATCTCTGCCCCTCCTACCGGTCTGGATGAATGCTTATTTTTTATTTCCTTGGTGTCGGACTTCCTTGTTGTTCGATTTTCCGTCAGTTCTGGTTGTGCGAGGAGGCGCAGTGTGTCTACCTACGCAGCCATCTTGGTTCTCCGAAATTGTTTCTTTTATATACTTTATCACCATGTCTCCAAGGTTCACTACTGCCTTCTAGGTCTTCTTGTCTCCCAGAATCTGTGCCTTTCTATGACTGCATTTTTTGATTGTACACATTTGCAAGTACCTTCCATTAAAATACTTAATGGTCAGGACTCTTGATTAGATAGTTTCATTATTTTTCTTCTCAGGGTTGACTCTTTGGAGGATCATTGATAGCCTTGTTTCACTATTATGGTCAGAATGTTTGTATATCTTAAAATTTTGGAAGGTAATTAGGTCATGAGGTAGAATCTTCAGAAATGGTATTTAGTGCCTTGTAGAAAAGATTCTAGGGAGCTTTCTCATCCCTTCCACCATGAGAGGATACAGGGACAAGAGAAACTACAAAGTGTGTTCCCACCAGACATCAAATCTAAGGGTGACTTGATCTTGGACTTCACAGAATCCAGACTTTGAGAAATAAATTGTTGTTTTTCATATATCATCAAGTGTATAGTATTCTGTTTTGGCTTCTCAAATAGATTCATTTGGTTCAAATAGCTCATATGGTTTGTAATATTTATTTTCCACTTAATGAAAGTAAAATTTCCTTAATCTATTTTATTTTTTTCTTTTTAAAAATTTTTTATTGTTATTCAATTACAGTTGTATGCCTTTTCTCCCTATCCCTCCACCCGACCCGAGCTGAACCCACCTCCCTCCCCTACCTCCACCCTCTCCCTTGATTTTGTCCATGTGTCCTTTACAGTAGCTCCTGTAATCCCCTCTCCTCACTGTCCCCTCCCCACTCCCCGCTGTCTATTGTTAGATTGTTCTTAACTTCAATGCCTCTGGTTATATTTTGTTTGCTTTTTTCTTCTGAGACATATGAAAAGGTGCTCAGCATCACTAGCCATCAGAGAGATGCAAATTAAAACCACAATGAGGTACCATTTCACACCAGTCAGAGTGGCCAACATAAGCAAATCAATAAACAAATGTTGGGGAGGATGCAGAGAAAAGGGAACCTTAGTACACTGTTGGTGGGAATGCAGACTGGTGTGGCCACTGTGGAAAACAGTATGGAATTTCCTCATAAAACTAAAAATGGAACTACCCTTTGACCCAGCAATTCCGCTGCTAGGATTATACCCTAAGAAACCTGAAACACCAATCCAAAAGAACCTATGTACCCCAATGTTCATAGCAGCACAATTTACAATATCCAAGTACTGGAAGCAACCTAGGTGCCCATCGGGAAATGAGTGGATCAAAAAATTGTGGTACATTTACATAATGGAATTCTATGCAGCAGAAAGAAAGAAGGAGCCTATACCCTTTGCAATGGCATGGATGGAACTGGAGACCATTATGCTAAGTGAAATAAGCCAGGCGCTGAGGGACAAATACCATATGATCTTACCTTCAACTGGAACATAATCCTTAATCCATTTTAAATGTACAGTTATGTGTAACTAATACATGTGGAAAGCTGTTGTTCCAAGATTTTATAGCTTTTGAATAAAGATTTATTTTAATAATCACCAAAGCTTTGCATCTGGAATTTTCCCTAGAGAGTGGCAGCAGGAAGCAGGACCCTACTTGCTGTTCTGTAACAGCAATGATGACTCTGGTCGGATTCTAGCTGCCTGTGGCTTGTTGACTCCAAGAGTGGGACTGTGGGCTTTTCCAGTCTTCAGGAGTTCCTCTGCATGTATGCTCAAGGCATCAGCCACCTAAACATGCCTGGCTGGTGAAAAGGAAATGGATCTGGGGTCATGAAATGCAGTCTGAGTAAGCATTACTTTGGGGAAGCCATTGTGTCAGGGCCATGGTTTGTGAGATTGGTTTGCAGAAGTTTTGCTTGTGAGTACTCTTTGGAATAAAGGAGTTGTGGATACCAGTTTTGTTTATATGTTCTCATATTTCTTGGATTTTTCTGGTTATAGCTTTTGTCTTGTATGTCTAGGCCATTAAGGGCAGTACTGTACTGGCTCCAAGAGGGAGCCCAATGGGTAGGATTGTAGCAGACCAGAGCATATACTGTCATTATCCAATGCCCAAGGAGACATTGATTACCTACTGTAATACTGTGTGACCTATATATGTTTTGGATTCTGAGGAAAGATGGCCCAGGCATGGCTCCCTAAGTTATGGTACCATCATGCAATTAAAACAGTATTGTCAAAAGTTAGACAGATGGGACAAAATCTGTTATGTCAATGCATTTCTATCATTACTTAACAGGGCTTCATCAGGGACAGAGAACCATCTGATGGTGCAAAGGGAAGAGGCTGCAAAACCTGTCCCTGAGAGTAAGATACAGGAAGAAAAAGAGAGTGGAGAGATAAACCTCATCAATACTCTGAACCCAGGGACTCAGGGTTGGTGGCAGGAGGACCTCCTCCACCATCACCCTCTTCACTGGTTACTCCTGAAATAGGGCCCATAGAGGCAAAAGATCCACCTTGTATGATGAAGTATGGGTCTCCTCCTCAAAGACTGGTCAGGGCACCCAAATTGGCCAGGAAGCATTTCTATCTAGAGCAAGGCATTTCTCTTTCAGGCAATATCCTATAGGTGAAGTAACTCAGGAAGGCCAGTCCACTGGCTACTACTGGGCCCATATTCCATTTTACACTTCAGACTTAGTAAATTGGAAGAATTACAACCCTTCATATGGGGATGATCCTCAGAGAATAACAGATCTTATCACCTCCATTTCTGCCATTCTTCATCCAAACTAGTCAGATATATAGGCTCTCCTTAACACCTTGTTAACCACAGATGAAAGATGGCTGGTTATAAATAATGCTAATCAAGAAGCCCAATGTCTCCACCAAGAGAATCCCAATGGAATTCCCTAACCCAACTTTTTTTTGACAATTATTTTGACAGAGCCTGACTGGAGTCCAAATGGTGGGGGCCTAGCCTTCCTGGGACATTACAGAAAGTGCATATGGGATGGGCTTAAGAAAGGGGTATCCAAATGAAAGAACTTGGATATGGTACAGAAAAGCCTTGGGTAAAGCCTTTACTGACAATGAGTAAATAAAAATGTGACTAAATCTTTATAAGTTTAAATTTCAAACACATGCTCATAATAAGAGCCAGGTTTGAATTGCATTTCATGTGCTAAAACTAAAAAAAAATGTCAGGCTCAGTATAAATATTAGGGAGTCTATAGAATTGTAATTTATAAATTTGTTAATTCTTTCTTTTTTTCTTGTTAGTTCTTTCTTGAAAGGATACCTGAATATCTCTTTTCATACAAGACTTGGACCCAATTAGTCTTGTTACAGACACCAGTGAACAATTGAATTCACTGAAGTCAAATCCTAGTATGTGCTAATCTTCCACTATGAGCCCCACTGGGGTTGATTTGTGAAATCTTGTGCAAGCAGCAAAATCAACTCAAACAGAGTGGACTGAAGTAAAGTACAGTTGGAAATGCCTACTCTCTGAATCTAAAAATTTATTTAACTCTTGGCAAATATGTTTTCCCATACTGTTGGATCTCTTTTCATTTTAATGCTGTTTTCTTTAGCTGTGCAGAAGCTTTTTATTTTGATGAGATCCCACTTGTTTATTTTTTCCTTTATGTTCCTTGCTCCAGGGGACATATCAGTGAAAATATTGCTGTGTGGAATATCTGATATTTTCCTGCCTATGTTCTCCTCTAGAACTTTTATGGTGTGACAACTTTTATTTAAGTGTTTTAACCACCTTGAATTTATTTTTGTGTATTGTGTAAGTTGGTGATCAAGTTTTATTTTTTTTGCATGTAGCTGTCCAGCTCTCCCAACACCATTTGTTGAAGAGGCTATTTTTATTCTATTTTACGCTGCTGCCCCCTTTGTCAATTAATTGACCATAGAGACTTGGGTTTATTTCTGGGCTCTCTGTTCTGTTCCTTCAGTCTATGTGTCTGTTCTGATGGAAGTCTCAGGCTGTTTTGGTTACAATGGCCTTGTAATACAGTTTGATATCATGTATTGTGATCCCTCCTAATTTGTTGTTTCTCAAAATTGCTGCAGCTATTCAGGGTCATTTATGGTTTCAGATAACTTTTTGAAGTATTTGTTATATGAATGGGAAATATGCCATTGATACTTTAATAGATATTACATTGAATCTATAAATTGCTTTGGGTAGTAAGGACATTTTGATGATGTTAATTCTTCCAATCCATGAAAACAGTATATGCTTTCATTTTTTTGTGTCTTCCTTAATTTCTTCTTCAGTGTTGCTGTGTTCTGAGTACAGGACTTTTACCTCCTTGATTAAGTTTATTCCTAGGCAGTTTCTTTTTCTTGTTGCTATACCAAATGGGATTATTCCCTGATTTCTGTTTCTTATATTTCATTGTTGGTATACAAAAATGCCTTTGGTTTCCAAATATTGACCTTGTATCCGGCTGTTCTGCCAAATTAATTTATTAAGTTGAGTAGTTTTTTTGTGGAGTCTGTAGGATTTTCTATGTACATTGTCATGTCATCTGCAAAGAGTGACAGTCTTCCTTCCTCCTTTCCAACTTGGATGCCTTCTATTTCGTTTTCTTGTCTGACTGTTGTGCCAATGATACTTCAGTCAAGGGTTTGATCTCCAAAATGTATAAAGAACTCACACAACTCCACTCTAGGAAGACAAAAAGCCCAATTAAAAAATGGGTTAAGGAGTTGAAGAGATATTTTTCCAAGGAGGACATACAAAGGGTCCAGAGACATGTGAAAAGGTGATCAACTTTGCTAACCATCAGAGAGATGCAAATTAAAACCACAACCGAAGTGCCCATCGGCAGATGAGTGGATCAAAAAACTACGGTACATTTACACAATGGAATTCTACACAGCAGAGAGAAAGAAGGAGCTGATACCCTTTGTGACAGCATGGATGGAATTGGAGAGCATTATGCTAAGTGAAATAAGCCAGGCGGTGAGGGACAAATATCATATGATCTCACCTTTAACTGGAACATAATCAACAAAAGAAAAAAGCAAACAAAATATAACCAGAGACATTGAAATTAAGAACAATGTAACAATAGCCAGAGGGGAGTGGGGAGGGGATAGTGGGGAGAGGGGTTTACATGGAGCTACTATAAAGGACACATGGACAAAATTAAGGGGGGTTGGAGGTAGGTAAGGGAGGTGGGGAAGGGAGGTGGGTTTGGCTGTGGTGGGGTGGAGGGATGGGGAGAAAAGGTATACAACTGTAATTGAATATCAATAAAAATTAAAAAAAAAATAAAACCACAATGACATACTGGCTTCACACTGGTGAGAATGGCCATCCTAAACAAATCAACAAACAACAAGTGTTGGAGAGGATGTGGATAAAAGGGAACCCTAGTGCATTTTTGGTGGGAAGGCAGACTGGTGCAGCCACTGTGAAAAACAGTATGCAATTTCCTCAGAAAACTGAAAATGGAACTGTCTTTAGACCCAGAAATTCCATTGCTGGGATTATACCCTCAGAACCCTGAAACACCAATTCAAAAGGACCTATACATCCGAATGTTCAAAGCAGCACAATTTTCAATAGTGAAGTGCTGTAAACAACTTTAGTGCCCATCAGTAAGTGAATGGATCAAAAAGTATGATATATTTACAGAATGGAATAGTACACATCAGAAATAAATAAGGAACTCCTACCCTTTGCAATGGTATAGAGGGGACTGGAGAGCATTATGCTAAGTGAAATAAGCCAGGTGGCGAAATATAAATACCATATTATCTCACCTTTAAGCAGAATCTAATCAACAAAACATAGAAGCAAACAAAATATAACCAGAAACATTGAAATTAAGAACAAAGGGACAGAAACCAGAGAGGAGGTGGGAAAGGATAATGGGGGGGGGGAAGTATAAAGGGTTTTCAGGAACAACTATGAAGAACACATGGACAAAACCAAGGGGGGGGTGTGGAATCACAGGAGGGAAGTGGGGATGGCTGGGGTTGGGGGAAAAGGCAGACAAGTGTACTTGAACAACAATAAAAAAATAGGTGAAGAAAAAATACAATTATCATGCCCATTTACAGCATTAAAATAGCAAGACATAGGGAACATTTTATTCTAAGAAGAGAATGCTGAAGCAAATTACAACCTGTTAATGTACTATATAATGTAACCATTTAAATAATATTTATCAAAGGTTTACAGTAATTAGATACTTAATATCATGAGAAATATAAAAGCAGAAAGCAAAATTATATATTCTATTTGATCAAATTGTGTAGGAAGAAAAGAGATGCATGTATAAAAGTTTGAAGAAATAACACTAAAATGTTAACAGGCATTGTCTTGGAACAAAGGTATAATACTTTTCTATATTTTTTAAATGTTCTACAGTAAGTATATCCTAATGGGAAATTTAAACTTATTTATTAAAAAAAAAACAGATTATGACAGAGGGGAGTGGGGAGGGGATAGTGGGGAGAGGGGTTTACAGGAGCTACTATAAAGGACACATGGACAAAATCAAGGGGGAGGGCAGGGGTGGGGGAGGGAGGTGGGATTGGCTGGGGTGGGGTGGAGGGATGGGGAGAAAATGCAGACAACGGTAACTGAATAACAATAAAAAATTAAAAAAATAAAAAAACAGATTATTAGTTTAAAAGTGGATTATATGGTGGAAATTAAAACTACTTAAAAGTATATTTTCTCAGGGACAATTATTAGGAAACACATAAAAATATAAACAGTAGTTGAATTAAAAAATAATAATAATAAAATTATTTAATGCTAAATGAATTCTTTAACCTTAAGTAATGGTGTTGACTGAATTTTGTGAAAAAAGCTTAATATTGTTGAGGTTTAAATTTTTCTCCAATGTACCTATATTATAGAAAAAACCTAATGTTGTCTTTCTGGGCTCTAACAAATTAAAAAGTCAAAGCCCAGCTATTGAAATCATCTTCTCCAGAGGCCTCAACTGAGGCCTGGATTCTAGCTTGGGGCTTTGGTGTAGAAATTCGAGGGGTTTCTTACTGTTTTCCTGCTCCCTGTGCCTGGTCAACTGGATTTTATAGAAGCAAGTGTTTCAGGTGGAGTCTTTTTTTTTTTTTAATTTTTATTGTTATTCAATTACAATTGTATGCCTTTTCTTCCCATCCCTCCACCCCACCCCAGCTGAACCCACCTCCCTCCCCCACCTCCACCCTCCCCCTTGGTTTTGTCCATGTGTCCTTTATAGTAGTTCCTGTAACCCCCTCTTCTCACTGCCCCCCCCCACTATTGTTAGATTGTTCTTAATTTCAATGTCTCTGGTTATATTTTGTTTGCTTTCTTCTTTTGTTGATTATGTTCCAGTTAAAGGTGAGATCATATCTATTTGTCCCTCACCGTCTGGCTTATATCACTTAGCATAATGCTCCCCATTTCCATCCATGCTGTTGCAAAAGGTAAGAGCTCCTTCTTTCTCTCTTCTGTGTAGAATTCCATTGTGTAACTGTACCATAGTTTTTTGTTACACTCATTAGTTGATGGGCACTGAGGTTGCTTCTAGTTCTTTGCTATTGTAAATTGTACTGCTGTGAACATTGGGGCACATAGATTCTTTTGGATTGGTGTTTCAGGGTTCTTAGGGTATAATCCCAGCAGTGGAATTGATGGGTCAAAGGGCAGTTCTATTTTTAGTTTTCTGAGGAAATTCTATACTGTTTTCCACAGTGGCCTCACCAGTCTGCATTCCCACCTACAATGTACTAGGGTTCTTTGAAAACATAAACAAAATTGACAAGCCTTTAAGAAGGTTTATCAGAAATAAAAAAGAGAGAGGACCCAAATAAACCAATCAGAAATGAAAGAGGAGAGATTACAACTGATCCAACAGAAATACAAAGGATTATAAGAAATTACTATGAAACATTATATGAGAAAAAAATGAAAACCTAGGTGAAATGGTAAAATTTCTTGAAAAATATTATCTTCCAAAACTCAATAAAGAAAGAAAGCAGGAAGACTGAACATAAAACCAACAGCAGATGAAATTGAAACAGTAACCAAAAAGCCTCCGACTCCAAAACGCCATGGACTAGATAGTTTCACAGGAGAGTTTAACAAAGCATTTAAGAAACAGCTAACTTCTATCTCCCACACATTTTTCCAAAATATTCAAGAACATAGAAGACTCCCAAACTCTTTTTATGAATCCAGCATTATCCTAATCCAAAAAACAGATAAAGACATAACAAAGAAAGAAAACTTCAAGGCCAATATTGCTGATGAACTTAGATGGTAAAATACTCAACAAAATATTGGCAAACCACAGGCAGCAATACTTGAAAAAGATCATACACCCTGACCAAGTGGGATTCATCCCAGGGATGCAAGGATGGTACAATATTCGCAAGTCAATAAATATAATATACCACATAAACAAAAGCAAAGACAAAAAACACATGATCATATCAATAGATGAAGAAAAAGCATTTGATAAGGTACACCACCCATTTAGGATAAAAAACACACAGCAAAGTGGGAATAGGGGAAGCATTCCTCAACATAATAAAGGCCATATAGGAGAGAACTACAGCCAACACCATACCAAATGGGCAAAAACATAGAACTTTCCCACTAAGATCAGGATTAAGATAAGTTTGTCCACTTTCAGCACTCCTATTCAACATAGTACTGGAAGTCCTAGCCACAGCAATCAGACAAGAAAAAGAAATAAAAGTCATCCAAATTGGAAAGGAGGAAACGAAACTGTCATTGCTTGCAGATGACTAACACTCTACCTAGAAAATCCTATAGACTCCACTCAAAAACTACTCGACCTACTAAATGAATTTGGCAAAAGAGCCAGATACAAAGTCAATATTCAGAAATCAAAGGCATTTTTGTATACCGTCAACAAATATAAGAAACAGAATCAGGGAGAAATCCCATTTGATAGAGCAACAAGAAAAATAAAGTACCTAGGAATAAACCTAACCAAGGAGGTAAAAGACCTGTACTCAGAAAACTACAGAACACTGATGAAAGAAATTAAGGAAGACACAAACAAATGGAAGCATGTAACATGCTCAGGAATTGGAAGAATTAACATCATCAAAATGGCCATACTATCCAAAGTGATTTATAGATTCAATGCAGTCCCTATTAAAGTACCAATGAGAGATTTCACAGATATGGAACAAACAGTTCAGAAATTTACATGGAACCATAAACAACCTCGAATAGTGGCAGCAATTTTGAGAAAGAACAACAAAGCAGGAAGGATCACTATTCCTGATATCAAACTGTAATACAAGGCCACTGTAATCAAAACAGCTTGGTACTGGCATAGAAACAGGCACATAGACCAATGGAACAGAACAGAGGGCCCGGATATAATCCCAAGTCTCTATGGTCAATTAATATTAGACAAAGTGGGGAGAAGCATAAAATGGAGTAAAAATAGCCTCTTCAACAAATACTGTTGGGAGATCTGGACAGCTACGTGCCAAAAAATTGAAACTTGATCACCAACTTACACCATACACAAAACTAAATTCAAGGTGGATAAAAGACTTAAATATAAGTTGTGACACCTAAAAGTCCTAGAGGAAAACATCGCAAGGAAAGTCTCAGACATTCCACGCAGCAACATCTTCACCGATATATCCTCTACAGCAAGAGACATAAAGGAAAGGATAAACAAATGGGACCTCATCAAATTAAAAAGCTTCTGCAGGGCTAAAGAAAACAGCATTAAAGTGATAAGAGAATCACGTATATGAGAAAACATCTTTGCAATGATACCTCGGACAAGGATTTCATCTCCAAAATATATAGAGAACTCACAGGACTCCACTCCAGGAAGAAAAACAACCCACTTAAAAAATGGACAAAAGACTTGAACAGACACTTCTCCATGGAGGACATACAGAGACCCAGAGACATATGAAAAGATGCTCAGCATCACTAGCTATCAGAGAGATGCAAATTAAAACCACAATGACATACCACCTCAAACTGTCAGAATGGCCATCATAAACAAATCAACAAACAAGTGTTAGAGAAAAGGAAACCCTACTGCCCCATTGGTTGGAATGCAGACTGGTGCAGCCACTGTGGAAAATAGTATGGAATTTCCTCAGAAAACTAAAAATGGAACTGCCCTTTGACCCAGCAATTCTGCTGCTGGGATTATACCCTAAGAACCCTGAAACACCAATCCAAAAGAACCTATGCATCCCAATGTTCATAGCAGCACAATTTACAATAGCCAAGTACTGGAAGCAACCTAAGTGCCCATCAGCAAATGAGTGGATCCAAAAATCTGATATATTTACACAATGGAATTCTATGCAGCAGAGAGAAAGAAGGAGCTTATACCCTTTGCAAGAGCAAGGATGGAATTGGAGAGCATGATGCTAAGTGAAATAAGCCAGGCAGTGAGGGACAAATACCATATGATCTCACTTTTAACTGGAACATAATCAACAGAAGAAAAAAAGCAAACAAAATATAACCAGAGATGTTGAAGTTAAGAACAATCTAACAATAGCCAGGGGGGAGTGTGGAGGGGACAGTGAGGAGAGGGGATTACAGGAACCATTATAAAGGACTCATGGACAAAATCAAGGGGGAGGGTTGAGATGGGGGAGGGAGGTGGGTTCAGCTGGGGTGGGGTGGAGGGATGGGGAGAAAAGGCAAACACCTGTAATTGAATAACAATAAAAATTAAAAAAAAAAGAACCAGCTCCTATATTTATTGATCCTTAGAATTGTTTCTTTAATATCTATGTCCCGTAATTCTGCTCTGGTCTTGGTTAATTCTTTCCTTTTACTAGCTCTGGGCTGTCTTTGTTCTTGTTCTTTTAGTCTGTGTTATGTGTACAATTAAGTTGTTTATTTGAAATGTTTCTATCTTTTTTAGGTAGGCCTGTATTGCTGTGAACTTCCCTCTCAGGACTGCCTTTGCTGTGTCCCATAGGTTTTGGATTGTTGTGCATTCATTTTTGTTTGTTTCCAGAAACTTTTTGATTTCTTCCCTAATCTCATTCTTGACCCATTCATTGTTTAATAGCATGCTGTTCAATCTCCATGAGTTTGAGTATTTTGGGTTTTATTCCTTGAGGTTTGTTTCTAGTTTGTCCCTTGTGGTCAGAGAAAATGCTTCACATAATTTCAATTTTCTTGAATTTGGTGAGGTTTGTTTTGTGTCCTATCATGTAGTCTATGTTTGAAAATGTTCCATGTGCATTTGAAAAGAATGTGTATTTACCTTCTTTGGGATGAAAGGCTCTATATATTTCCGTTATGTCCATTTCATCTAGGGCATTGTTCAATGCCCCAATATCTTTGTTGATATTGTGTTTGGAAGATCTGTACATTTTTGACAGTTGGGTGTTAAAGTCTATTACTATGATTGTTTTGCTGTCAATATCCTTCTTGAAGTCCTCCAAGATTTTCTTTATGTATTTTGGTGCTCTTATGTTGGGCGCATATATATTTACAATGTTTAAGTCTTCTTGATGGATTCTCCCCTTGAGTATTATGAAGTGATCTTCTGGCTTTCTTTCGTGGCTCTTTTTTTGAAGTCTATTTTGTGTTATATGACTATTGGTACCCCGGCTTTTTATTCCTCTCCATTTGCTTGGAATATCTGTGTCTAGCCCTTCACTTTCAGTCTTTATAAGTCTTTCGTTCTCAGGTGGGTCTCTTGTAGGCATCATATGCATGGGTCATGTTTTCTTTCCATCCCATTCTTATGTGTCTTTTGACTGGGGCATTTAATCCATTTATGTTTAGGTTATTATAGATAGGTACTTATTCTTTGCCATGTTTTCATACCTGTTTTCCTCAGTCTTTCACTGTTTTTCTTCTTTTTCTTAAAGCATATCCTTTAGTCTGTCTTGCAGAGCTCATTTGGAGGAGGTAAGTTCTTTGAAGCTTTTTTTCCGGGAAGTTCCTTATTTCACCTTCCATTTTAATTGAGAGCCTTGCTGTATAAAGTAGTCTTGGTTCAGGCCTCTGGTTCTCATTACTTGGAATATTTCATGTTATTCCCTCTGGCTTGGAGCATTTCCATAGAGAAGTTAACTACTAGTCTTATCGGGGCTCCCTTGTGTGTTTCTTCCTGTTTCTCCCCTGCTGCTTTTAAGATTCTGTCTTTATTTTGGAATTTTGCTATTTTAATTATGATGTGTCTTGCAGTGGACCTCTTTGGTTTCCTCTTGATTGGGACTCTCCGTGTTTCCTGGATTTGTGTGAATTTTTCTCCCCTGCAATTAGGGAAGTTTTCCATCATTACTTTTTCAAACAGGTTTTCTATCCCTTGCTCTTCTTCGTCTCCTTCTGGTATCCTTATTATATGTATATTATTACATTTCATTTTGTCCTGCATTTCTCTTAACTCCTCTTCATTCTTTCTTAGCCACTTTTCCTTTTGTTGCTCATTCTGAGTGTTTTTCTCTACCTTGTTATCCAGCTCGCTGATCTGATACTCTGCTTCACCGAGCCTGCTTTTGATTCCTTCTACTGCTCTTCAGTTCAGAAATTGTATTCTTCATTTTCTCTTTGCCCTTATTGATAGTTTCTATTTCCTTTTTCATGTTGATATAGTTTGCAGTGTGTTCATTGTAGTTTCCCTCTAGTTTCTGGTAATTCTCAGTGAGTTCATTAAGCTCCCTCATAACCATTGCTTTGAATTCAGTATCTGATAGTTGACTTGCCTCTATTTCATTTCACATTCTTTCTGAGGCTTCCTCCTTTCCCTTTATTTGAGTACTGTATCTCTCTCTTCGCATTGTTTGTGAGACTCTTCTTGTTAGCCTGTGCTTCTTAAATTGATATGTTCTGACTCCCTGGGTTTATGGTGTGAACTTCCATGGTAGAAGACCTTTGAGATTCAATGGTGCCCTGTCTTTGATCTCCTGAGCTCACTGGACTTGGGTTGTCATTTATGTTGGCTCTCTTTATGTCTTTGGGTTTTGATTGTTGTTGGTCTTTCTTTCTTGGGTGTTTCCCTCCAGCTGGTTTACTGAGGGTCAATCTGTTCACTACATCTTGTATTCTGTTTTGCAGGTGTGGGAAGGTTGTGTTGAAGTTGGTTCTTCATTGTGTACAAGGTTTTGAGGATTCTTTCTCCCTCTTGTTCAGTTGTTGTTCTGAGTAATTTCTCTACCATTTAGTTGTATATCCAGATAGTTCCTCAGTTGAGTTAGTGTGGCTTCCACTCCCTCCTTCACCTTATTGTGTTGTTATGTGCTGGTGGTTCCTTTGTTGGTGGTTTTCCTCTTCCAGCAGATAATCTGTTGTTCACAGCTTCCACCTACTTGTCTGATTTTTCTATGTCCTCTACAATTCTTGGTCTCCAATCTTCATATATGCTCTGGTACTGTTGGCTGTTTGCTGTGCTGCTCAGAAGATCAGCTAAGTGTTTCACACATGTGCAAGGGTAAGTGGACTGTGCTCCCACCTATCTTGCTGCCATATTCCCATGTAGTTCCTGGTTTTTCTTGGTTAGCATCCCAAGTCAATTTAAAGCAGCTTTTATTATCATTACATTCTTCCATTTATAATTGTTTTTTTTTCTGTGAATTATTATAAGTAAACTGTGTGGTGACATTTAAGATTAGAGTTTGGAAATAAGTGAATTTTTCAGCTGCCCCCAACCTTGGCATTGATTTCTTTTATTAAATGTTTTAAAAATCTATAGACATCATAAGTTTAGTGTCCCGAAAACTCATAGAAAGCAGTGTGTTTGAACTAGAAAAATTTTTATAGAATATCTGGCCCAACTTCTAGATTAGAAAGGGTGATCAGAAAAATGTTGGACAATAATCTGTTGCTGTCTGGCAGATAATGTACACAAACACAGATTTCCAGTCCTCAGTCCTCTAATTTCTCTAAACCACTCCTATTTGAAGAAGAGATGGAGAGATTATAAGGTATCCATTTATTCTTCACATTGATTCTGAAATATTTAATTGTTTATCTGTGTGCTATTGGCCACCCATATTTCTTCAGGAATCACAGTTCCCATGGCTGTTCTGTAAGCTTACTCCTGGAAGCATGTGTGACTCTCAGCCCTTAGAGTAGGACAACTCTAAGAGAAGTACATCTCCCAGTTGTCCCCAGTGAGGTTGAGCCCCAAGTGATTACTTACAATGGTGACCTGCTGACTAATGCACACTTTTCTTTCCTTTTCTGACTTACTACCACACTCCATGTGGTAGATACAATAATAGTTTCACAGATATCCATACCCTAGTCCCAGAAACCTGTGAATTTCTTACTTTATATAGCAAAGAGGACTTTGCAGGTTGTACTAAGGTATTGGATTTAAGATGGGGAGATTAACCTGCATTATTTTGTTGAATTCAATCTAATGGCATGGATCTGTGAAAGCTGAAAATGTTTTCCCTGCTGTGGTAATATGTAGACATAATGATAGAATAAGAGTCAGAGAGAGGCAATATTATTGGTTTTGAAGGTACCCTTCTTCAAGTGGAAGAAGGGAGTAATGAGCCAAAAATTGATGGTGACTCTGTAAGTTGGAGAAGGAAAGGGATGCTGACACCTTACTGAGGTTGTCCAGTGATGTTCATATCAGACTTCTGACCTACTGATCTATAAAAAAAATTGTCTTGTTTTAAGCCACTAAGTTTGTGAAAATTTATTTTGGCATCCATAGAAAGTTAACTTATTCTTCCAGTCATTCTAGAATTATCTAAAAAAAATATCTTGTATTTAAACTCTTGTCTCAGTGTTTGTTTCTTGGGGCAATCCACTTTGTGAAGTACTATATGGAGTACTATAAGTATTATATCATTACTTATGCTTCATATGTATTAGTTTTGCAGTCAGGAATTAGACACTTGTGTTTCTTACTATGCCTCTTGTTTATAATAATGTCCAGCAGTAAGAGAATTTTTCATAAATGTGTGTGGATGAAATTGAAGGAATAACAACCTCTATTAATTTAAAAAGTTTTGCGAGTAGTACATTGTCATGTGCTAGAGTAGAAGTGAATTGTTAGGGTAACTTCACCTCAAGTACCCTAGCAATGGCAATTGCATTTCTATTCTGGTCATTATAATATTTAGAGTTACTAGTACTAAGTCATATTTAGCCAACCAAAGAAAGGCAACTTGTTCCTAATTAGAGAGCAAGAACTATTGTGATTAGCATTTTTATATGTGCTATATATGTGTCTATATATATGAACACTGGGTGTGAACTAAGACCTTTATTTAAAGAGTAAGCACCCAGTAATTTTTCCTTTAGTGGAAATGTTCTACTGAGTAGTCTTAATTTTATTTGAAAACACAATTTCTGCAACTTTCAGAAGTACCATATATTTGCATGTATAATGTGCTCCCATGTATACCGAACACCCATGTTTTTGGCCCAAACTTTCAGGGAAAAAAATTTTTCATCTTCATTTTTAATTCAATTATTTATTTACATTTAGATTCTTGTTTTTTATATTATAAAGGAATCTTAACATTAATTTTTAACATGTTATGGTAGAAGAAAATTTCTTATTTTTTAATATGTTTTATCAATTATGCTATTACAGTTATCCCATTTTTTCCCTATATTCCCCTCTTCCCTGCACCTGCATTCCCCACCCCCCCCCCCTCTTAGTTCATGTCCATTGGTTGTATATATAAGTTCTTTGGCTTCTCCATTTCCTACAGTATACTTAACCTCCCCATGTCTATTTTGTACCTACCAATTATATTTCTAATTCACTGTACATTTTTCCCCATTCTCTCCCCTCCCTGTGATATCCATTTCTGTGACTTGGTTCCTGTTTTAGTTGTTTGCTTAGTTTGCTTTTATGTTTTTAAGTTCAGTTGTTGATTGTTGTGAGTTTGTTGTCATTTTACTGTTCACAGTTTTGATCTTTTTCTATTTCTTAGATAAGTCCCCTGAACATTTCATATAATAAGGGCTTGGTGATGATGAACTCCTTTACTTTATCTCATCTGGTAAACACTTTATCTTCCCTTCCATTCTAAATGATATCTTTGCTGGATATAGTTCCCTAGGTTGTAGGTCCTTGCCTTTCATGACTTTGAGAACTTCTTTCCATCCTTTCTTGCCTGCAAGGTTTCTTTCAAGAAATCAGCTGATAGTCTTATGGGAACTCCTTTGTAGGTAATTATCTCCTTTTCTCTTGCTGCTTTTAAGATTCCCTCCTTATCTTTAATCTTGGGTAATGTAATTATGATATGCCTTGGTGTGTTCTTCCTTGGGTCCAACTTGTGGGGGCTTTCTGAACTTCCTGGACTTCCTGGATATCTACTTCCTTTGTCAGATTAAGAAAGTTCTCCTTCATTATTTTTTCAAATAAGCTTTCAATTTCTTTCTCTTCCTTTTCTCTTTCTGGCATCCTTGTGATTTGGATGTTGGAATGTTTAAAGTTGTCATGGAAGTTCCTAAGCCTCTTCTCATTTGTTTGAATTATTGTTTCTTTGTTCTGTTCCAATTGAATGTTTATTCCTTCTGCTGTGAATTGTTGATTTGAGTCCTGGTTTCCTTCCTTTAACTTCATAGACTTTATCCACTAAATTCTGATAGCTCGCTCAATTACAACAGTCAAAATTGTCTTCAGACATTGCCACGTGCCTCCTGAGGAGGTAAAATCACTCTTGTTCAGGTTCACTAGTCATGAATGATAATACTTGATGGAGAGAAATTACTGGATTGTGCTATATGCCATAAAAAGTAAAAATAACAACCCAAGTTTTCAAATAAACATGGTACCAATTATTATAATAAAAGAACAGAAAAAAAAAAAACCCCTACAATTATCATGGAGGAGAGAGGGGAATGACCTCTGCTCCACAGCAAACAGCAATAACAAGGATTCAATAAGTGCTTGTAAGCTAGTATTGCTAAAATTTTGGAGCAAACTTTTATGTTTTCATAAGCAATCATTCATATCATCTTCATTTCTAGAGGTAAATTGAGAATAGAGAGTGATATTTCCTTGTTTCTCCTTTGGTTATGTAACCCAACAAAATGGAGCTTGCTGCCACAAAAGCCAACTTTGTGAGGCAAGTGTTGATATAAAATGAAACAGGTGTTATTCAGGTGCCACACAACCTTAAAGAAATGTTGTACTCCCATCTCAAAGACCACTTTATCTTCCTAATCAAGCCTGCAGTTTTTTCAGGGATAGGAAGGGAAGGGAAGGCCTTTTTTTTTTTTTTCCTACTCAATTATCTTGCTAGCTTTCGGTGCACTTGGGGTCCTATCATTTATATTTATAGCTTTTGTGTGCTCAGTATAACTTCAACCTGCTGCAATCTTGGCCAATGGAGGAGATTCTCCAGCACACTGACTATTTATGACAACAAATCTCCCCTTCAAAACATTAAACCCTTGTAATTTTACAATGGTAAATTGATGACAGTCTCATTTTTCTGTAGTTACTTCCTGATGTCAAAAAACTTAGTCTTGCCTATGCCCAGGTCCAGAGATTCTTGCTCTCTAACAAAGAGGGGAGTCATGAATGGAGGAAAGCCTTTACATGAGGGACAATAATTGCAGTCTTCAGAGGGTAGTATATGCATTGTCCAGAGGATGGCACTGTTGAACAAGCAAAGCCAGTAGACTGCTTCATGTTTAAAAAGATGGTGTTGCAGATAGCCTTCCAAAGTGAGACCTATTATACAGGCAAAAAATCAAGGGTTTAGTGAGGATTATGTCTAGTAGTCCAGGGAGAATCATAGTGAAATCAGAAACTGGAGAGACTGAAGGATCCTCATGAACTAATCCTGGGCAGAGCTTTGGATGGCACACCCAACAACAGAATACATTTGCCAAGGAAGCCACTATCTGGGAAATACAAAATAAAGTAAAAAGTAACATGGTCAATTAGCTTTGGGAGGTTCTGTATCTTTCTGAAAGAAGAATTTTAAATCTCTCTCAGGAGTGCAGGTCCAGTTTTCCCTTGCAGTAACAACAGCAAGAGCAAGATCCACATCCTCTTCAGGTGGTACACACTTTATCTCTGTGTGGTGAATCCAAGGCTTGATTCCAATGAGCTTTAGGGAAGAGTGTATTGTCAGCAGGAAATGAAAGAAATGAATTCATTACTTGCATAATTGCTGTTCAGAACCTTGAGCCTTCCATCTCTTTAGTAAGAGTTGGTCTCTAGGCTAGAATTGTGTAAGGGTTAATAAGATGAGTAGATGGACCTGCAATGAGCAAAATTCTGAAAAACTGTTAGTGTTTGACATAGATGTACATATTGCTTGATTTTTGATTCATGTTCTAAGTCTAATGGGGTATTCCTAAAGCAGAGCCTTGGAAAGTTCTCCCAGAAATTATCTTAAAAGGCCTCTATTTAAGATCACTTTATGGTGCTACCCTGCTCTGCAGCAAAGCAATAGGGAGTATCTGGCCCCATTTCAAATGCGTTTCCTGGAATATTTTCACCAGGGTTTTCTTTATTGTGTGGTTTATTTTCTCAATCTTCCTTATAAACTGGGGTCTCCAAGATGAATGCAGTTGCTATTGAGTGTGTAGTGCCTGTTTTATCTTATGGGATATTTCTGAAGTGAACGATGGTCCATTGTCACTTTCAATGGTGTAAGGAAGTATAAATCTAGGGATTATTAATTTGAATAGAAGTTTTGCTACCTCAGTTGCCTGCTCAATTCTAGTGGGGTGTGCCTCAACCTGTACAGAAAAAAGTGTCTGCAAAAACTAATTAAAATTTAAAGTTTCCCAACCTGATTAAAAAATGGGCAGAGGACTTGAACAGACACTTCTCCAAGGAAGACATACAGAGGGCCCAGAGACATATGAAAAGATGATCAGCATCACTAGCCATCAGAGAGATGCAAATTAAAACCACAGTGAGGTACCATCTCACACCAGTCAGAGTGGCCAACATAAACAAATCAACAATCAAATGTTGGAAAGGATGAGGAGAAAAGGGAACTCTAGTACACTGTTGGTGGGAATGCAGACTGGTGTGGCCACTGTGGAAAACAGTATGGAATTTTCTCAGAAAACTAAAAATGGAACTGCCCTTTGACCCAGCAATTCTGCTGCTGGGATTATGTCCTAAGAACCCTGAAACACCAATCCAAAAGAACCTGTGCACCCCAATGTTCATAGCAGCACAATTTACAACAGCCAAGTACTGGAAGCAACCTAAGTGCCCATCAGCAAATGAGTGGATCCAAAAATTATGGTACATTTACAGAATGGAATTCTACTCAGCAGAGAGAAAGAAGGAGCTTATATCCTTTGCAATGGCATGGATGGAACTGGAGAGCATGATGCTAAGTGAAATAAGCCAGGCAGTGAGGGACAAATGCCATATGATCTCACCTTTAACTGGAACATAATCAACAAAAGAAAAAAGCAAACAAAATATAACCAGAGACATTGAAATTAAGAACAATGTAACAATAGCCAGAGGGGAGTGGGGAGGGGATAGTGGGGAGAGGGGTCTATAGGAACTAATATAAAGGACACAAGTACAAAATCAAGGGGGAGGGTGGAGGTGGGGGAGGGAGGTGGGACTGACTGGGGTGGGGTGGAGGGATGGGGAGAAAATGCAGACAATTGTACCTGAATAAAAATAAAAAAAATTAAAAAATAACGAATATAAAAATAAAAAAAAACAGTTATACTCAGTTCCCAAAATCTCAACAACAAAAAAATTTTAAAGTTTCCCATGATTTTAGGCTCTGTGTAAAGTCAACTTGCCAGTCCTCAAATGGGAATATCCCTTTATATTGTAGTGTCTTTCCTGTTGGGAAAAATTCTGTTTTAGGATTGTTTTTGGCACATATTTGAAAGAATTGGATAATTTTCTGAATGGTCTTTTGTAAATAAGGGCTCTTCAAGTGTGGTCTAATGAGGTCCATTAAACCATCCCTTTTATAATGGGTCCCTTCATGTATGTGTTTAAGAACGGGATATACTAGAGCTCCAGGGAGTAAGATCATACTATGAGTACTGATCTTCTGGATAGAGTCAGGGTCAGTGTTAGAATCCCCATTTATTTTCTCATTCCTCATCTTGTTCTGTGTAGTAAGGTTTGAATTTTGACAAGTTCATGTGGGGAATTGAAACCGTCTCCCTCAGGCAGTTTGTGTTGCTGCTCTAATTGGCCATTTGATTTCCCTGGTTTGTTTGGGAATCATCCTCTGGTGTCCTGGGCATTGCATTATGGCAATCTGTTTTGGTATATTCACTGCCTCTAACAATTGTAAAATATCTTTTGCATGTTTAATGTCCTTATTTCCTGAAATTAAGAGCACTCTTTGTTTTCATTTTCCCCATGGGCATAAACTACCATGAAGGCATATTTAGAGTCAGTGTAGATGTTAACATTCTTTCCCTGGGATAATTCTAAGCCTGTAGTGAGGGCTGTCAGTCCAGCCTTTTGTGCTCAGGTTTCTATGGCAAGGATTTGGGCTTTTATTACCTGGTCTATAGTGACTATCTTGTATCAAGCTCATTGTTGACCATTCTCCATGAAGCTGCCCACACCTGTATATAATTCCCAGTCAGGTTCTTTTAGTGGCTGCTCCAGTAGATCACTTCTTTTCAAAAGCCAGGAATTTCAGGTAGCTGATGCCTTGTAAAGAAATGCAAGAATTTTCCCCAGGAAAAGCTTTTTTCATCTGCTGGAAAGACCCTGTAGCCCATCTTCTGGAGTTGGCCTGCCACAGGCAGCTGGGACCCCAGCCTGGGCCATCTGCAACTTACTGAGGTCCATATTGCCCTGGCAGAGTTGCTAAAAACTATAACTGAATAAAAAGGAGGTTCAGCTACCTGCCACCACAAAAGCCAAACTTGTGAGGAAAGTGCTGGTATAAAAGGAAAGAGGTTTTATTCAGGTACTGCACAACCTGAGAAAATGGTGGACTCCTGTCTTAAAGACCATCTCATCTTTCTGCTCAAGCATGCAGTTTTTCTAGGAATAGGAAGAGGATGGCTTTTCTTTTCTATCCAGTTATGTTACTACCCCTTTGTGCAATTGGGGCCCTATCCATTCAACTTTCTAACTTTTGGCACATTCAGTGTAAGAACCTCTAACCTGCTGCCTTCCTGGCCATAGGGAAACATACTGGCACTTTGACTGACTATTTACAGTAACAGTTATATATTTTATTTCCCCTACTTCTGAGAGCTTGGATGTAGATCAGATACTTCTCTGAGGTTCATCATAATACTTTACTTTTTTTCTTTTTATTTCATGACTCTGATTTCTTCTAGTGCCTCCTACTTCCTCTTCCCACCCATCCATTAAAACACAGTAAAAACGGCAGTGGTGGCAACAGTAGATGTTAGTTGGCTATTTATTTATTATTTACTCTCCTCTTCCCCTTTTTAATGGCATTCAGATTTTCTTTTGGTGGTTTAGCAATGATCATATTCAGTGAGATTTATTCCTTCAGTTTCTTGGGTGAACTTGAACCAGCCTTAGCAAGACTTTTTTTTTTTTTCAATGACTCCAGTTGTCAGTTCATGGATTGTTCTTCAACCCATAATAAGCCAATCAGCAATTAACTTTGTACTGGTCAAAGTGATGGTTCAGGGGTAAGAAACTGAATTGAGTAGAACAAACTACAATAAAGGTCAGAAATTTTGACTCTTGGTTGGGAGAAGTGAAAGTCTACCTTATTCTACAAAATGTGATATAAACTGAAGCAATTCTATATATTAATATGAAGAGAATCACACATGGGTCTCATGCCTAGAAGTAGGAAAGAAACATGAGAAGGAAGAGCAAAGGAGGCTCCCTCAACTCTATTGACCAGCTGACCGAGGAAGAAAAACCTCAGCCGGGTTAGTAGATGATTCTTCACAATATGTTGGTATCAGCTGTAAGTAGGATGGACAGTTGCAACATTATAGCACCAAATAGGAGTGTCAAAGACATAGGGGAAGGAAAATGTTCCCAGATGGCAGAAATTTGAACAATACATTCTTTTGCTCTCTTTGCCAGAGAAATACATTTAACTACACTGCTCTGGTTAAGAATCCATGCTGGGGACTTACGGAAGATGGCGGCAACATAGGTGGGAGCGGAATCCACTTCCCCTCAGCGCCAGGTAAATACCTAGCTGATCTGAGGAGCAGAGCGAACAGCCAACAGTACTCCAGCATATACGAAGATTAGAGACCAAAGATAGAGGACATTGAAAGATCTGACGGTAAGAAGAGTGCTCAAGGACAATAAGGTCCCCAGGACCCGGGAACGCGCGGTACAAGGGCGGCAGAAGCGCCAGCCCTGGCGCAGGGGCGGCTGCAGGAGTCCTGGGAGAGGGCCAGGCTGCGCTGTGAGCAGCCAGGTGCTTGATTGGACCAGGGGGGCTTGAAAAGGAGGAATTTCTCAAAAAGAAAAAGAAAATAGAGACACTCAGGGGCTAGTTAGAGAACTCTCGGTGGTGGCCGAGGCCCCTGGCGCCCCTCCCCCCTCCGCCCCTGGACTGCGAATGCGGAACGCGGGATAAGCAGCACCGGCGCTCACCTGAGGTCCGGTTGCGCGCGGTCGCTCGCGCGCAGATTAGCGAACGGGGCCCATACATGAAAGCCCGGAGGGGCGCCCACACCTGAAACCTCCGAGATCTTTTGGAGCAGAGACTAGCTGCTCCACCCACAGACCCAAAACCTCGGAACCGAGTACCGCGTGATTCGGTCCCAGGGCGGCCCCGCCCACCCGAGAGTCTCAAGCCCCGGGCGGCTGGATCGGGCCCCCAAGCGTAGAGCCTCTGGCTCGGCGGCGGGCTGCGCGCTCACCAAGCGTAGGGCCGGCTGGATGCGCACTTCCCAAGCACAAAGGGGCTGGCGAGAGTCGTAACACCAAGGCGTCTGAACCAGCAGCTTGCAGCGCGCCAGCCTCCCTAGCCTGGGCGGCTCCATTGGTCGGCCAGCTGCGCGCTCAGAGCCCAAATAACGTCACAAACCCGAAGCCGCTGGATACCCCTGCTGCGCGCGCATGCTTCCGGAGCCAAAGCGGCTGGAGCGGCCACTAGAGAGTCCCAAGAACAAAGCTGCTGGATTGGCTGATCAACGGCCTGATTGCCTGCCAGGGACCACACCTACAAAACAGTGAAGAGTGTGACCCAGGAAGGAAGAAAAGTGAAACCAATCCTTCCAACCACCCCCTCCCGTTGCACAGACAGGACAACAGCAGAAATAACCTGAACGGTTTAAAGCCAACAGAAGATTTTTTTTTTTTCCTTTTCCTTTCCCCCTGAACTCCTTCTTCCTCTCTCTCTCTTTTTTTTTCTTTCATTCCTTCTTCCTCCCATCCTTTACCATTTTTATGTCTTCTTCCTGCCTTCTTTTATCTATTTCTATGTTTTAATTTTTGTTAAAATTCCTTCTTATCTTGCCTCCGATCTTTCTTTAATCCTTCTTCCCTCCTTCCTTCCTTTCCTCCTTTCCTATTTCCTTTTTCCCTCCTTCCCATCTTTTTTTTTGTTGTTGTTGTTTGTTTTTTCCTTTTCTTTCTCCCCCCCTTTCTATTTTTCCCACAGGTGCGACAACAAAACCTGGAGTGCTGAAAAGACTAGAGTTAGACCGTGTTAAACACATAAACGTCAGCTCAAGACCAGTGAGCACAGGAGAGTAAGGAGACAGCACCACCGAATCCCATTGGCATTCTACCATAGAAGTTCATATCATAAACCCAGGGATTCAAAACAAAGCAATTTAAGAAGCAGAGGCCAACAAGAAGAGCCTCACAAACAATGGGAAGACAAAGAAACAATTCCCAAATGAAAGGAAAGGAGGAAGTCTCAGAAAGAATACTAACCGAAAAAGAGGCAAGTCAACTATCAGATACTGAGTTCAAAGCAATGGTCATCAGGAAGCTCACTGAGCTCTCTGAGCTCAAAGAGAACTACCAGAAACTACAAGGAAACTACAATGAACTCACTGCAAACTATATCAACATGAAAAAGGAAATAGAAAATATCAACAAGAGCCAAGAGGAAATGAAGAATACAATTTCTGAATTGAAGAACACAGTAGAAGGAATGAAAAGCAGACTTGATGAAGCAGAGGATCGGATCAGCGAGCTGGAGGATAAAGTAGAAAAAAACACCCAGAAGGAGCAAGAAAAGGAAAAGAGGCTCAGAAAGAATGAAGAGGCAATAAGGGAAATGCAGGACAACATGAAACGTAACAATATCCGTATAATAGGAATACCAGAAGGAGAAGAAGAAGAGCAAGGGATAGAAAACCTGTTTGAAAAAGTAATGATGGAAAATTTCCCTAATCTGAGGAGAGAAAAAGTCACCCAAATCCAGGAATCACAGAGAGTCCCAAACAAGAGGAACCCAAAGAGACCCACTGCAAGACACATCATAATTAAAATGGCAAAATTCCAAGACAAAGAGAGGATCTTAAAAGCAGCAAGGGAGAAACAGGAAATAACATACAAGGGAGCCCCAATAAGGTTAGCAACTGACTTCTCAATGGAAACGCTCCAAGCCAGAAGAGAATGGCAAAAAATATTCCAAGTAATGAGAACCAGAGGCCTCCAACCAAGACTACTTTACCCAGCAAGGCTCTCAATCAAGATAGAAGACCAAATAAAGAGCTTCCCAGACAAAAGAAGTCTAAAAGAATACAGCTCCACCAAACCAGCTCTGCAAGAGATGCTAAAGGGACTGCTTTAAGGAAAGGAAGGAAAAGAGAAAGACAGAGGAACACAGGTAGGAAATAATGGCAATGAATAACTACCTATCGATAATAACCTTAAATGTAAATGGATTAAATGCTCCAATCAAAAGACATAGAACAGCTGAATGGATAAGAAAACAGGACCCACACATATGCTGCCTACAAGAAACCCATCTCAGGACAAAAGACTTACACAGACTGAAAGTGAAGGGCTGGAGACAAATTTTCCAAGCAAAAGGACAGGAAAAAAAAGCAGGGGTAGCAATACTCATATCAGACAAAATAGACTTCCAAAGAAGGGCCATAAAGAGAGACCCAGAAGGTCACTTCATAATACTCAAAGGAAGAATCCACCAAGAAGACATAAGCATTATAAATATATATGCACCCAACATAGGAGCACCCAAATACATAAAGAAAATCTTGGAGGATTTCAAGAAAGATATTGACAGCAACACAATTATAGTAGGGGATTTTAACACCCCACTATCAAAAATGGACAGGTCTTCCAAACAAAAGATTAACAAAGATATTGTGTCACTTAACAATACCCTAGAGGAAATGGACTTAACTGATATATACAGAGCTTTTCATCCCAAAGAAGCAAAATACACATTCTTTTCAAGTGTCCATGGAACTTTTTCAAAGATAGACCACATGATAGGACACAAAGCAACCCTCAACAAATTCAAGAAAATTGAAATCATATCAAGCATCTTCTCTGACCACAAGGGTCTGAAACTAGAAACCAACCCCAAGGGTAAAAACCCAAAACACTCAAAATCATGGAGACTGAATAGCATGCTATTAAACAATGAATGGGTCAAGAACGAGATTAGGGAAGAAATCAAAAACTTCCTGGAAACAAATGAAAATGAACTCACAACAACCCAAAACCTATGGGACACAGCAAAGGCAGTCCTGAGAGGGAAGTTCATAGCAATACAGGCCTACCTTAAGAAGTTAGAAACAGTTCACACAAACAACCTAACCCTACGCCTACAAGAACTGGAGGAACAACAACAAAGACAGCCCAGAGCAAGCAGAAGGAAGGAAATAACCAAGATCAGAGCAGAACTAAATGACATAGAGACTAAAAGCACAATTGTAAGGATCAATGAATCCAGGAGCTGGTTCTTTGAAAAGATAAACAAAATCGACAAGCCTTTAAGTAGGCTTATCAAGAAGAAAAGAGAGAGGATCCAAATAAACAGAATTAGAAATGAAAGTGGAGAGATTACAACTGATACCACAGAAATACAAAGGATCGTAAGAAATTACTATGAAGACCTATATGCTAAGAAATTTGAAAACCTAGATGAAATGGACACATTTCTAGAAAAATATAATCTTCCAAAACTGACTGAAGAAGAAGCAGAAAACCTGAACAGACCAATATCAGCAAAGGAAATTGAAGCAGTCATCAAGAAACTCCCATCACACAAAAGCCCTGGACCAGATGGTTTCACAGGAGATTTCTACAAAGCATTTAAGGAAGAACTAACCCCTATCCTTCACAGACTATTCGAAAAAATCCAAACTGATGGAAGACTCCCAAACTCTTTTTATGAAGCCAACATCATCCTAATCCCAAAACCAGATAAAGACACAACGAAGAAAGAAAACTTTAGGCCAATATCGCTGATGAACATAGACGCTAAAATTCTCAACAAAATATTAGCAAACCGCATCCAGCAATATATTAAAAAGATCATCCACCATGACCAAGTGGGATTCATCCCAGGGATGCAAGGATGGTACAATATTCGCAAATCAATAAACATAATACATCACATCAACAACAGCAAAGACAAAAATCACATGATCATATCAATAGATGTGGAAAAAGCATTCGATAAGATACAGCACCCATTTCTGATAAAAACACTCAGCAAAGTGGGAATAAAGGGAGCAGTCCTCAACATAATTAAGGCCATATATGAGAGACCTACAGCCAACATCACATTCAATGGACAAAAACTTAGAGCTTTCCCACTAAGATCAGGAACAAGACAAGGATGCCCTCTCTCACCACTCCTATTCAACATAGTATTGGAAGTCCTAGCCACAGCAATCAGACAAGAAAAAGCAATAAAAGGCATCCAAATTGGAAAGGAGGAAATGAAACTGTCACTGTTTGCAGACGACATGATAGTGTACATGGAAAACCCTATAGACTCCACTCAAAAACTACTCGACCTAATAAATGAATTTGGCAAAATAGCTGGATACAGAGTCAATACCCAGAAATCAAAGGCATTCCTGTACACCAACAACGAAACTGCAGAAACACAAATCAGGAAAAAAATACCATTCGATATAGCAACAAGAAAAATAAAGTACCTAGGAATAAACCTAACCAAGGAGGTAAAAGACCTGTACTCAGAAAACTACACAACACTGAAGAAAGAAATTAAGGAAGATACAAACAAATGGAAGCATGTACCATGTTCATGGATTGGAAGAATTAACATCATCAAAATGGCCATACTACCCAAAGCAATTTATAGATTCAATGCAATCCCTATTAGAGTACCCATGACATATTTCACAGATATAGAACAAACATTGCAGAAATTCATATGGAACCATAAACGACCTCGAATAGCAGCAGCAATTTTGAGAAAGAAGGACAAAGCAGGAGGTATCACAATACCTGATATCAAACTGTATTACAAGGCCACGGTAATCAAAACAGCCTGGTACTGGCATAAAAACAGGCTCATAGACCAATGGAATAGAATAGAGAGCCCAGAAATAAACTCAAATCTATACGATCAATTAATATTTGACAAAGGAGGCAGGAGCATAAAATGGAGCAAAAACAGTCTCTTCAACAGATGGTGTTGGGAGATCTGGACAGCTACGTGCAAAAAAATGAAACTCGATCACCAACTTACGCCATACACGAAAATAAACTCAAGATGGATAAAAGACTTAAATATAAGCCGTAACACCATAAAAGTCCTTGAGGAAAACATTGGCAGGAAAATCTCAGACATTCCACGCAGCAACATCCTCACAGACACATCCCCTAAAGCAAGGGACATAAAGGAAAGAATAAACAAATGGGACCTCATCAAAATAAAAAGCTTCTGCATGGCTAAAGAAAACAGCACCAAATTACAAAGAGAACCAACAATATGGGAAAGCATATTTGCCAATGATACCTCAGACAAGGGCCTGATCTCCAAAATATATAAAGAACTCACATGACTCCACTCCAGGAAGACAAACAACCCAATTAAAAAATGGGCAAAGGACTTGAACAGACACTTCTCCAAGGAAGACATACAGAAGGCCCAGAGACATATGAAAAGATGCTCAGCATCACTAGCCATCAGAGAGATGCAAATTAAAACCACAATGAGGTATCATCTCACACCAGTCAGAATGGCCAACATAAACAAATCCACAAACAAATGTTGGAGAGGATGCGGAGAAAAGGGAACCCTCGTGCACTGTTGGTGGGAATGCAGACTGGTGAGGCCACTGTGGAAAACAATATGGAATTTCCTCAGAAAACTAAAAATGGAACTGCCCTTTGACCCAGTAATTCCGCTGCTGGGATTATACCCTAAGAACACTGAAACACCAATCCAAAAGAATCTGTGCACCCCAATGTTCATAGCAGCACAATTTACAATAGCCAAATACTGGAAGCAACCGAAGTGCCCATCAGCAAATGAGTGGATCCAAAAACTATGGTATATTTACACAATGGAATTCTACGCAGCAGAGAGAAAGAAGGAGCTTATACCCTTTGCAACAGCATGGATGAAACTGGAGAGCATTATGCTAAGTGAAATAAGCCAGGAAGTGAGGGACAAATACCATATGATCTCACCTTTAACTGGAACATAAGCAATAGAAGGAAAAAGCAAACAAAATATAACCAGAGACATTGAAGTTAAGAACAATGTAACAATAGCAAGGGCGGGGGTGGGGGGGGGGCGGGGACAGTGGGTAGAGGGGATTACAGGAACTACTATAAAGGACACATGAACAAATCTAAGGGGGAGGGTGGAGAGGGGGGAGGGAAGTGGGTTCACCTGGGGTGGGGTGAAGGGATGGGGGAAAAGGCATACAACTGTAATTAAATAACAATAAATAAATTTAAAAAAAAAAAAAAAAAAAAGAATCCATGCTGGTTTGTTTGAGTGGTTGGGGACCTAGATAAAACAATTTTGGAGGATGGTGATAAGGAAGTATTTTGAAACACATATCAACAGACATCTTGGAATAGACACAGAGAATGAAGACATTTGAGCTCCTTGTGAATGTCTGAATAGAAAACACTTGCGGAAGAGAAGACCATCTGGAATCATATGGCAACATGCCCTAGGGCTGAGATTCTCCCATACTATTGTCATGGGGACACTGCAGTGGTGATGACCAGGTAAACTTTGGCTGGGAAAGTCTTTGTTTTTGGCCCCTTCATAACCTCTATGTTTGGATTACAGTTTTTAAGGATGTTGCAGCTCATTCCTGGGGGCGGGTGTTGTCACTGGCTGTAAGAATCTTCCCATTAGACAAAACTACCATTGTTTGAATATCTACTAAATATTATTTATTTAATCCTCCTATACTTTTTATTATACAGACAGATATCATTACAATTATTAGATAAGAAAAGCAAAAATTTGAAAGAAGTTCATCACCACCACCAAGCTTTTTAACAGAGGAATCAGAACCTAGTCCAGATCTGTCTGACTCCATGGACCATGCTTCTTTCATGGTACCATAGTTTCTTGGATGCATGGGACAAGTGACTCTCAGGAGAGAGTTTGTGTTCATTCAGAGGCTCTTCTACTCTAGCTGGACTGCCCCTTTGCAGCTCATCTGTATTGCAGCTCTGGAATGCTTATTCCAGTATATCTGGACTAGGAGCATTTCTCTTCACTTTATTACTGCAATCTAGCCTTTATCACTTCTTGCCTGTATTATTGTAATGACTCCTGAAATCCCTGCCTCTACACTTGCCCCATACTACCTATTCTTAGTAGCAGAATTATTCTGTTAAAAGTCAGAACATGCCAGTTTTCCCTTGAAACTTTATGACCACCCATTAATTTTGAGTAAAACTATAGTTATTGTAACAGTTACAAAATTTTGCAAATCTTGCTTCATGCTTCCCTTTTTCCTTCTCTGACCTTAACTCCCTCTAGTTCAATTCACTCCAGACACAGTGATGTATTTGCTCTTCTTCCAACTTGCCAAAATTTTATTTTTCCAGAACATTCTAAAGTTCACTCCTTCACTTCAGTGTGTTCAGATATGACCCTCAAGGTGAGCTCTTTCTTCACCACTCTACTTAACATCACATTGCCCCTTTCAAGCCAAGTACTCTCCTTATCTTTTCCATTTCCTATTTTTCTCCATAACACTTATCTGAACATTCCACCAAGTTATACTCTTTTACATTATGTTGTTTAAAAGCTCAGTGGTTTCCACACACTTCACCTCCCCCTTCCTCACTAGAATATAAGTTTTATGAGAGTAGGACATAAAAAACACAGTAAAATTTATATTTAGGGTAGTTTTAAGTTTACAAAAATACTGAGTGGAAAATACAAATTTTCCACATTATCCCTTTCCCCACTCCTAGTACAGTTTGTCTCATTATTAACATTTTGCATTAATATGAAACATTTGTTACAATCTATGAAACAACTTGAGACATTATTATTAACAAAAGCCCATAGTTTACATAGATTGACATTTTATGTTGTACATTTATGGGTTTTGATTAGTGTATTTTATTTTTCTTGTTGCTATATCAAATTGGATTTCCCCCTTCCCTGATATCTGTTTCTGATATTTCAATGTTGGTGTATAAAAATGCCTTTGATTTCTGAGTACTGACTTTGTATCCCTCTGTTTTGCCAAATTCATTTATTAGAGCAGTTTTTTTGGTGGAGTCTATAGTCTAGCTCTTCTTTAAATGCTTTGTAAAATTCTCCTGTGAAACTGAGTGGTCCAGGACACTTATGTGTCAGAAGCTTTTTGATTACTGTTTGAATTTCATCAGCTGTTATTGTTCTGTTCAGGCTGTGTGCTTCTTCTTCATTCAGCTTTGGAAGATTATATTTGTCTAGAAGTTTGTCCATTTTACCTAGATTTTCAAATTTCTTGGCATATACTTCTTCACTGTAATTCCTTTTAATCCTTTGTATTTCTGTGGTATTAGTTGTAATCTCTCCTCTTTCATTTCTGATTGTGTCTTCTTGGGTCCTCTCTCTTTTTTTCTTGACGGGCCTGCTTAAGGGCTTGTCGATTTTGTTTATCTTTTCAAAGAACCAGCTCCTGGATTTACTGACCCTTAGGATTGTGCTTTTAGTGTCTATATTGTTTATTTCTGCTCTGATCTTGGTTATTTCTTTTATTCTACTTGCTCTGTGCCATCTTTTTTGTTGTTCCTCGAGTTCTTGTAGGTGTAGTGTTAGGTTGTTTAATTGAAATGTTTCTATGTGTTTTAGGTAGGCCTGTATTGCTATGAACTTCCCTCTCAGGACAGCCTTCGTTGTGTCCCATAAGTTTTGTGGTGTTGTGAGTTCATTTTGTTTACAGAAATTTTTTGATACCTTCCTTGATCTCATTTTTGACCCATTCATTTTTTAATAGCATGCTATTCAATCTCCATGAATTTTTTTTGGAGTGTTTTCCTTGAGGTTGGTTTCTATTTTCAGTCCCTTGTGGTCAGAGAACATGCTTGATAAGATTGCAATTTTCTTGAATTTGGTCAGGCTTGTTTTGTGACCTATCATGCAGTCTGTCTTTGAAAAAGTCCCTTGTGCATTTGAAAAGAATGTGTATTTTTGCTTCTTTGGGATGAAAGGCTCTCTATATATCAAGTAAGTTCATTTGATGTAGGACATTGTTCAATGCAGGAATATCTTTGTTGATATTTTGTTTGGAAGGTCTGTCAATTTTTGACAGTGGGGTGTTGAAATCCCCTGCTATAATTGTGTTGTTATCAATATCTTTCTTGAAGTCCTCCAAGATTTTCTTTACGTATTTGGGTGCTCCTATGTTGGGTGCATATATATTTACAACATGTATGTCTTCTTTATGTATTCTTCCATTGAGTATTATGAAGTGACCTTCTGGGTCTCTTTTTATGGCTCTTTTTTGAAGTCTCTTTTCTCTGATATAAGTATTGTTACCCTGGCTTTTTTTTTCTTTCCACTGTACATTTGGTTGTAACATTTGTTTCCAACCCTTCACTTTTAGTCTGTGTAGGTCTTTTGTCCTTAGAAGGTTTATGTCCTACAAGAGACCCCTCTTATAGGCACCATATGTAGGGGTCACGCTTTTGTATTCATTCAGCTATTCTATGTCTTTTGATTGGAGTATTTAATTCCTTTACATTTAAGGTTACTACAGATAGATACTTTTTTTAAAATTTTTATTGTTATTCAATTACAGTTGTATACCTTTTCTCCCCATCCCTCCACCCCACCCCAGCTGAACCCACCTCCCTCCCCGACCTCCACCCTCCCCCTTGGTTTTGTCCACGTGTCCTTTATAGTAGTTCCTGTAATCCCCTCTTCCCACTGTCCCTGCCCCCCCCCCACCCCTGCCCTGGCTATTGTTAGATTGTTCTTAACTTCAATGTCTCTGGTTATATTTTGTTTGCTTTTTTCTTTTGTTGATTATGTTCCAGTTAAAGGTGAGATCATATGGTATTTGTCCCCCACCGCCTGGCATATTTCACTTAGCATAATGCTCTCCAGTTTCATCCATGCTGTTGCAAAGGGTATAAGCTCCTTCTTTCTCTCTGATGTGTAGAATTCCATTGTGTAAATATACCATAGTTTTTGGATCCACTCGTTTGCTGATGGGCACTTAGGTTGCTTCTAGTACTTGGCTATTGTAAATGGTGCTGCTATGAACAATGGGGTGCACAGGTTCTTTTGGATTGGTGTTTCAGGGTTCTTAGGGTATAAACCCAGTAGAGGAATTGCTGTGTCAAAGGGCAGATCCATTTTTAGTTTTCTGAGGAAATTCCATATTGTTTTCCACAGTGGGCTCACCAATCTGCATTCCCACCAACAGTGCATTAGGGTTCCCTTTTCTCCGAATCCTCTCCAACATTTGTTTGTGGATTTGTTTATGTTGGCCATTCTGACTGGTGTGAGATGATACCTCATTGTGGTTTTAATTAGCATCTCTCTGATAGGTAGTGATGCTGAGCATCTTTCCATATGTCTCTGGGCCCTCTGTATGTCTTCCTTGGAGAAGTGTCTGTTCAAGTCCTTTGCCCATTTTTTAATTGGGTTGTTTGTCTTCCTGGAGTGGAGTCGTGTGAGTTGTTTATATATTTTGGAGATCAGGCCCTTGTCTGAGGTATCATTAGCAAATATGTTTTCCCATACTGTTGTTTCTCTTTGTAATTTGGTGCTGTTTTCTTTAGCCATGCAGAAGCTTTTTATTTTGATGATGTCCCATTTGTTTATTCTTTCCTTTATGTCCCTTGCTTTAGGGTATGTGTCTGTGAGGATATTGCTGCATGGAATGTCTGAGATTTTCCTGCCAATGTTTTCCTCAAGAACTTTTATGGTGTTACAACTTATATTTAAGTCTTTTATGCATCTTGAGTTTATTTTCGTGTATGGCATAAGTCGGTGATCGAGTTTCATTTTTTTGCACGTGGCTGTCCAGATCTCCCAACACCATCTGTAGAAGAGGCTGTTTTTGCTCCATTTTATGCTCCTGCCTCCTTTGTCAAATATTAATTGACCGTATAGACTTGAGTTTATTTCTGGGCTCTCTGTTCAGTTCCATTGGTCTATGTGCCTGTTTTTATGCCAGTACCAGGCTGTTTTGATTACAGTGGCCTTGTAATACAGTTTGATATCAGGTATTGTTATCCCTCCTGCTTTGTTCTTCTTTCTCAAGATTGCTGCAGCCATTTGGGGTCGTTTATGGTTCCATATGAAATTCTGAAATGTTTGTTCTACATCTGTGATATATGTCATGGGTACTCTAATAGGGATTGCATTGAATCTATAAATCACTTTGGGTAGTATGGCCATTTTGATGATGTTAATTCTTCCAATCCATGAGCATGGTACATGCTTCCATTTGTTTGTGTCTTCCTTAATTTCTTTCTTCACTGTTGTGTAGTTTTCTGAGTACAGGTCTTTTACCTCCTTGGTTAGGTTTATTCCTAGGTACTTGATTTTTCTTGTTGCTATATCAAATGGGATTTTTTTTTCCTGATTTCTGTTTCTGCAGTTTCGTTGTTGGTATACAGGAATGCCTTTGATTTCTGAGTATTGATTTTGTATCCAGCTGTTCTGCCAAAATCATTTATTAGGTCGAGTAATCTTTTGGTGGCGTCTATAGGGTTTTCCATGTACACTATCATGTCGTCTGCAAATAGTGACAGGTTCATTTCCTCCTTTCCAATTTGGATGCCTTTTATTTCTTTTTCTTGTCTGATTGCTGTGGCTAGGACTTCCAATACTATGTTGAATAGGAGTGGTGAGAGAGGGCATCCTTGTCTTGTTCCTGATCTTAGTGGGAAAGCTCTAAGTTTTTGTCCATTGAGTGTGATGTTGGCTGTAGGTCTGTCATATATGGCCTTTATTATGTTGAGGAATGCTCCCTTTATTCCCACTTTGCTGCGTGTTTTTATCAGAAATGGGTGTTGTACCTTATGGAATGCTTTTTCTGCATCTATTGATATGATCATGTGATTGTTGTCTTTGCTGTTGTTGACGTGATGAATTATGTTTATTGATTTGCGAATATTGTACCATCCTTGCATCCCTGGGATGAATCCCACTTGGTCATGGTGGATGATCTTTTTAATGAATTGCTGGATGCGGTTTGCTAATATTTTGATGAGAATTTTAGCATCTATGTTCATCAGCGATATTGGCCTGAAGTTTTCTTTCTTCGTTGTGTCTTTATCTGGTTTTGGGATTAGGCTGATGCTGCCTTCATAAAAAGAGTTTGGGAGTCTTCCATGAGTTTGGATGTTTTCGAATAGTCTGTGAAGGGTAGGGGTTAGCTCTTCCTTAAAGGCTTTGTAGAATTCTCCTGTGAAACCATCTGGTCCAGGGCTTTTGTGTGATGGGAGTTTTTTGATGACTGCTTCAATTTCCTCTGCTGTTATTGGTCTGTTCAGGTTTTCTGCTTCTTCTTCATTCAGTTTTGGAAGATTATATTTTTCTAGAAATGTGTCCATTTCATCTAGGTTTTCAAATTTCTTAGCTTACAGTACTTCATAGTAATTTCTTACAATCCTTTGTATTTCTGTGGTGTCAGTTGTAATCTCTCCTCTTTCATTTCTAATTGTGATTATTTGGATACTCTCTCTTTTCTTCTTGATGAGCCTACTTAAATGCTTGTCAATTTTGTTTATCTTTTCAAAGAACTAGCTCCTGGATTCATTGATCCTTAGAATTGTGCTTTTAGTCTCTATGTCATTTAACTCTGCCCTGATCTTGGTTATTTCCTTCCTTGTGCCTGCTCTGGGCTTTCTTTATTGTTGTTCCTCGAGTTCTTGTAGGCATAGGGTTAGGTTGTTTGTTTGAAATGTTTCTATCTTTTTAAGGTAGGCCTGTATTGCTATGAACTTCCCTCTCAGGACTGCCTTTGCTGTGTCACATAGGTTTGGTGTTGTTGTGATTTCATTTTCATTTGTTTTCAGCAAGTTTTTGATTTCTTCCCTAATCTCGTTCTTGACCCATTCATTGTTTAATAGCATACTATTCAGTCTCCATGATTTTGAGTGTTTTGGGTTTTTTCCTTTGGGGTTGGTTTCTAATTTCAGTCCCTTGTGGTCAGAGAAAATGCTTGATATGATTTCAATTTTCTTGACTTTGTTGAGGCTTGCTTTGTGTCCTATCATGTGGTCTATCTTTGAAAAAGTTCCATGGACACTTGAAAAGAATGTGTATTTTGCTTCTTTGGGATGAGAAGCTCTCTATATATCAGTTAAGTCTATTTCCTCTAGGGTATTGTTAAGTGACACAATATCTTTGTTGATATTTTGTTTGGAGGACCTGTCCATTTTTGATAGTGGGGTGTTAAAGTCCCCTACTATAATTGTGTTGCTCTCAATATCTTTCTTGAAATCCTCCAAGATTTTGTTTATGTATTTGGGTGCTCCTATGTTGGGTGCATATATATTTACAATGTTTATGTCTTCTTGGTGGATTCTTCCTTTGAGTATTATGAAGTGACCTTCTGGGTCTCTCTTTATGGCCCTTTTTTGGAAGTCTATTTTGTCTTATATGAGTATTGCTACCCCTGCTTTTTTTTCCTGTCCATTTGCTTGGAAAATTTGTTTCCAGCCTTTCACTTTCAGTCTGTGTAAATCTTTTGTCCTGAGATGGGTCTCTTGTAGGCAGCATATGTGTGGGTAATGTTTTCTTATCCATTCAGCTGTTCTATGTCTTTTGATTGGAGCATTTAATCCATTTACGTTTAAGGTTATTATCGATAGGTAGTTATTCATTGCCATTTTTTCCCACCTGTGTTCCTCTTTCTTTCTCTTTTCCTTCTTTTCCTTAAAGCAGTCCCTTTAGCATCTCTTGCAGAGCTGGTTTGGTGGAAGTGTATTCTTTTAGACTTCTTTTGTCTGCGAAACTCTTTATTTGGCCTTCTATCTTGATTGAGAGCCTTGCTGGGAAATGTAGTCTCGGTTGCAGGCCTCTGGTTCTCCTTCCTTGGAATATTTTTTGCCATTCTCTTCTGGCTTGGAGCGTTTCCTTTGAGAAGTCAGTTGCTAACCTTATTGGGGCTCCCTTGTATGTTACTTCCTTTTTCTCCCTTGCTGCCTTTAAGATCCTATCTTTGTCTTGGAAATTTGCCATTTTAATTATGATGTGTCTTTCACTGGGTCTCTTTGGGTTCCTCTTCCTTGGGACTCTCTGTGATTCCTGGATTTGGGTGTCTTTTTCTCTCCTCAGATTAGGGAAATTTTCCATCATTACTTTTTCAAACAGGTTTTCTATCCCTTGCTCTTCTTCTTCTCCTTCTGGTATTCCTATTATACGGATATTGTGACGTTTCATGTTGTCCTGCATTTCCCTTATTGCCTCTTCATTCTCTCTGAGCCTCTTTTCCTGTTCTTGCTCTTTCTGGGTGTTTTTTTCTACTTTGTCCTCCAGCTCGCTGATCCGATCCTCTGCTTCGTCAAGTCTGCTTTTCATTCCTTCAACTGTGTTCTTCAATTCAGAAATTGTTCTCTTCATTTCTTCTTGGCCCTTGTTGATAGTTTCTATTTCCTTTTTCATGTTGATATAGTTTGCAGTGAGTTCATTGTAGTTTCCTTGTAGTTTCTGGTAGTTCTCTTTGAGCTCAGAGAGCTCAGTGAGCTTCCTGATAACCATTGCTTTTAACTCAGTATCTGATAGTTGACTTGCCTCTTTTTCAGTTAGCATTCTTTCTGAGGCTTCCTCCTTTCCTTTCATTTGGGAATTGTTTCTTTGTCTTCCCATTGTTTGTGAGACTCTTCTTGTTATCCTCTGCCTCTTAAATTGATCTATTCTGACTCCCTATGTTTGTGGTATGAACTTCTATGGTAGAATGCCAATGGGATTCAGTGGTGCTGTCTCCTTAATCTCCTGTGCTCACTGGTCTTGAGCTGACGTTTATGGGTGTAACACAGTCTTACTCTGGTCTTTTCAGCACTCCAGGTTTTCTTGTCTCACCTGTGGGAAAAAGAGGAATAGCGGCAAAAAAAAAAAAAATAAAAAACAGAACGAGGGAAAATGGGAATAGAAAAGGAAAGGAAGGAAGGGAGTAGTAATAAAGAAAGATCAGAGGCAAGATAAGAAGGAATTTTTTGACAAAAATTAAAACAACAGAATAAATAAAAGAAGGCAGGAAGAAGGAATAAAAAAGGTAAAGGATGGAAGGAGGAAGGAATAAAAAAAGAAAGAGGGACAGAAAGGAAGAAGGAATTCAGGGGGAAAGAAGGAGAGAAAAAAGAAGAAGGAAAAAAAAAAGGGTCTTCTGCTGGCTTTAAACAGGTCAGGTTAGTTCTGCTGGTTGTCCTGTCTGTGGAACAGGAGGGGGTAGTTTGAAGGATTGGTTTCACTTTTCTCCCTTCCTGAGCCACACTTTTCGCTGTTGTTCAGCCTTCAGTCTAGTTCCTCTGGGCCCTTCTGCTCCCCACTAGGCCTTTAGTTCACCAGCTGTGGCTGTCCTTGAGTTGCACCAATTAGGGGCAACTCACATTCCACCTTCTTGCTCTTTGCTGTCTTAGATGCTAGGGGCTTTGGGTGCTGCTATGGGGTAGTTCAGCCCCCTACTGGGTCGAGTCTTTCCGGGGAATGCAGTCTCTCCTAGCCCTGCAGCTCCCCTCTGCTGGGCGTTCTGCCTTCCTCCTAGAGAGCCAGTAGGCCCTGCAGAGTTGTGTGAGCAGGGGCTATGTACGAGTTTTCAGAACCAGTGCTTTTTTTGGCTGTGGTCGCCAGCAGGCAGCCAGGCCATTGATCGGGTTGTGTTTGGACTTCAGTTGGTTGCTGATCCCCTGCTTTGGGTCCCTGCGTGGGGGCAGCCAGCCACTGATCCAGTTGCGCTCACCCAGGAGCTTTTTGTTTGTGCTCCTAGGCATCCGGCTCTTATCAGGGTGCCCGCCCACCCGGGGTTTCAGGTGTGGGCCCCTAGACACACGTGGGTCAGCCGGGCTTCAGGTGAGCTCAGGGGCTGCTGTTCCGAGCTCACAGTCCAGGGCTGAGGGGGGAGGGGCGCCAGAGGCTGTGGCTGCTGCAGCTGCAGCAGAGAGTTCTCTAACTAGCAACTAAGTGCCTCTATTTTCTTTTCCTTTTTGAGAAGTTCTTCCTATTCAAGCCCCCCTGGTCCAAACAAGCACCTGGCTGCTCACACAGCCCAGCCTGGCTCTCTCCCAGGAATCCTGCAGCCGACCCTGTGCCCTGGGCAGGGCTTCAGTCGCCCTCTCCCGCTAGGGTCCCGGGGATCTTATTGTCCTTAAGCACTCTTCTTACCATCTGATCTTTTGATGTCCTCTATCTTTGGTCTCCGATCTTCTTATATGCTGGAATACTGTTGGCTGTTCGCTCTGCTCCTCAGATCAGCTAGGTATTTCACTGGTGTTGTTGGGAAATGGACTCTGCTCCCACCTATCTCGCCGCCATCATTGGTGACTCTCCTCGATAGATACTTTTTCATTGCCATTTTTTTCATGCCTGTGTTCTCTCTCTCATCCTTTTCCTTCCTTTTCTTAAAGAAGTCCCTTTAGCATGTTTTGCAGAGCTGATTTGGTGATGATGTATTCTTTTAAACTTCTTTTGTCTGGGAAGCTCCTTATTGCCCTTCCATCTTGATTGAGAGCTTTGCTGGGTAAAGTAGCCTTGGTTGCAGGTCTCTGGTTCTCATTACTTGGAATATTTCTTGCTATTCTCTTCTGGCTTGGAGTGTTTCCATTGAGAAATCAGCTGCTAGCCTTATTGGGGATCCTTTGTATATTATTTCCTGTTTTTCCATTGCTGCCTTTAAGATTCTCTCTTTGTCTTGGAATTTTGCCATTTTAATTATGATATGTCTTGAAGTGGGCTCTTTGGGTTCCTCTTGACTGAGACTGTCTGTGTTTCCTTGACTTGTGTGACTTTTTCTCTCATCAAAGGAGGGAAGTTTTCCATCATTACTTTTTGAAACAGATTTTGTATGCGTTGCTCTTCTCCTTCTCATATCCCTATTATACAGATATTATTACTTTTCATGTTGTTTCGAAGATCCCTTACTGCCTCTGCATTCTTTCTGAGTCTCTTTTCCTTTTCTTTCTCTTTCTGTATTTCTCTCCCTTGTCATCCAGTTCATTTATTCAGTCCTCTTCTTCATTCAGCCTGCTTGTAATTTCTTCCAATGTGTGTTTTATTTCTGAGATTTTATTTTTCATTTCCTCCTGGTTTTTGCATATAGTTTCCATTTCCTTATTCATGCTGATGTAGTTCTCACTCAGGTCCTTGTAGTTATCTGTGAGTTCCTTGAGCACCTTTATAACCATTATTTTGAATTCTATATCTGATAGTTTGCTTACCTCCATTTCGTTTAGCTCTCTTAGTGGGGAGTCTTCCATTCCTTTTGATTGCAGGTTCTTCTTTTGTCTCCCCATTTTAGGTTATTCTTTTAGTTTGTTTCTGTGCCTCCTGATGTTTTGCTTTGCTAACCACAACAATCAGATGAGAAAAAGATGTAAAAGGCATCCAAATTTGAAAAGAGGAAGCAAAACTGTCATTGTTTGCAGATGACATGATAGTGTACGTAGAAAATCCTATAGACTCCACCAAAAAACTGCTCTATGTAATAAATGAATTTGGCAAAAAGAATGTGATACAAAGTAAATATTCAGAAATCAAACGCAATTTTGTATACCAACAAGGAAATATCAGAAACAGATATTGGAGGGAGAAACCCCATTTGACACAGCAACAAGAAAAATAAAGTACCTGGGAATAAACCTAACCAAGGAGGTAAAAGACCTGTACTCAGAAATCTACACAACACTGCAGAAAGCAATTAAGGAAGGCACAAACAAATGGGAGCATGTAACATGCTCATGGATTAGAAGAATTAACATCATCAAAATGTCCATACTACCCAAAGTGATTTATAGATTCAATGCAATTCTTATTAATGACATATTTCACAGATATAGAGCAAACATTTCAGAAATTTATATGGAACCATAAATGACCCAGAATAGCTGCTGCAATTTTGGGAAGGAAGAACAAAGTTGGAGGGATCACAATACCTGATATCAAACTCTATTACAAGGCCACAGTAATCAGAACAGCTTGGTACTGGCATAAGAACAGACACATAGACCAATGGAACACAGTAGACAGCCAGAAATAAACTCAAGTCTCTATGGTCAATTAATATTCAATAAAGGGGGAAGCAGCATAAAATGGAGCAAAGATAGCCTCTTCAACAAATGGTGTTGGTATAGTTGGGCGGCTACATGCAAAAAAAATGAAACTTGATCACCAACTTACACTATAAACGAAAATAAATGCAAGGATGATATCAGACTTAAATATAAGTCATGACACTATAAAAGTTGTTGGGTACCACTCTGTGTGGTTTGGGAGACTGTAGCCCCTCGAGAAAAAGCCCTGAAATGGGCTAGTAAGTCTCCCTGGAAAGCCAGGTAATGCAGGTGGCAGACAGGACTGGACTTTAAGACTGAGAGTTTCTGTGGGAATCAGGTCTGAAATGTACATTTTATCCTTTGAAGCTTGCTTTGCTTTGTATAGCCCTATAGATATAAACAGGATGTTTCAGTCCCTACATGTCCTTTGTGGCTACCTGCTGTAAGAGTGAAACCCTACCATGGAGACCAACCCCACCAGCTCTTGTGGATAACTCAGACCAAGAGGATCCAGCATCTTGAAGACCTGACCAAGTATCACAGATGGCTGTGACCAAGCACCAATGTTGGATCTGAGCCTGATGCCAGAATTGGGGGACTCAGGCCATGGGGATCAATCTAACACCTAAACCCAAGGGGATAACTTTGCAGACAGAAATCTGGCTTCCAGTTAATGTTACCCATGAATGGGAAGGTCCAGGAGGCTTGGCCACCCTCAACTGTGCTCTATCTCAAGTGAGGGTACAGAGCTTCTTAGGAACTCTCATTATTTGTATTATTTCTACTATCATTATAGCTGCCTCTGCTGCAGTGGCTGCCACTGCTCTATCTGAGTCTTTCCAGATGCTCATGCTGTTGATACCCTCCTCAAAAAGGCCTACAGTCTCTGAAACCACACAGAGTGGTATCCAACAAAAAGTCATACAGGAGAACATAGGTAGAAAATTTCATATATTCTATTCAGCAATATTTTCTTTTTTCTCCTTTTTTAATTTTTAAAAAAATTTTATTGTTATTTAATTACAGTTGTATGCCTTTTCTCCCCTTCCCTCCCCCCCACCCCAGCTGAAACGACCTCCCTCCCCCACCCCCACCATCCCCCCGAATTTTGTCCATGTGTCCTTTATAATAGTTCCTGCAATCCCCTCTTCACAATGTCCCCACCCCTCTCCCCCCTGGCCACTGCTGGACTGTTCCCCCCTCAATGTCTCTTGTTGTATTTTGTTTCCATTTTTCTTTTGTTGATTATGTTCCAGTTAAAGGTGAGATCACATGGTATTTGTCCCTCACCGCCTGGCTTATTTCACTTAGCATAATGCTCTCCAGTTTCATCCATGCTGTTGCAAAGGGTATAAGTTCCTTCTTTCTCTCTGCTGCGTAGAATTTCATTGTGTAAATATACTATAGTTTTGGATCCATTCGTTTGCTGATGGGCACTTAGGTTGCTTCCAGTACTTGGCTATTGTAAATTGTGCTGCTATGAACATTGGGGTGCATAGGTTCTTTTGGATTGGTGTTTCAGGCTTCTTAGGGTATAATCCCAGCAGTGGAATTGCTGGGTCAAAGGGCAGTTCCATTTTTAGTTTTCTGAGAAAATTCCATACTGTTTTCCACAGTGGCCTCACCAGTCTGCATTCCCACCAACAGTGCACTAGGGTTCCCTTTTCTCTGCATCCTCTCTAACATTTGTTTGTGGATTTATTTATGCTGGCCACTCTGACTGGTGTGAGATGGTACCTCATTGTGGTTTTAATTAGCATCTCTCTGATAGCTAGTGATGCTGAGCATCTTTTCATATGTCTCTGGGCCCTCTGTATGTCTTCCTTGGAGAAGTGTCTGTTCAAGTCCTTTGCCCATTTTTTAATTGGGTTGTTTGTCTTCCTGGAGTGGAGTCGTGTGAGTTCTTTATATGTCTTGGAGATGAGGCCCTTGTCTGAGGTATCATTGACAAATATCGTTTCCCATACTGTTGGATCTCTTTGTAATTTGGTGCTATTTTCTTTAGCCTTGCAGAAGCTTTTTATTTTGATGAGGTCCCATTTGTTTATTCTTTCCTTTATGTCCCTTGCTTGAGGGGACATGTCTGTGAGGATGTTGCTGCATGGAATGTCTGAGATTTTCCTGCCAATATTTTCCTCGAGGACGTTTATGGTGTTACAACTTATATTTAAGTCTTTTATCCATCTTGAGTTTATTTTTGTGTATGGCGTAAGTTGGAGATCTAGTTTCATTTTTTTGCACGTAGCTGTCCAGATCTCCCAACACCATCTGTTGAAGAGGCTGTTTTTCTTCCATTTTATGCTCCTGCCTCCTTTGTCAAATATTAATTGACCGTAGAGACTTGTGTTTATTTCTGGGCTTTCTGTTCTGTTCCATTCATCTATGTGCCTGTTTTTATGCCAGTACCAGGTTGTTTTGATTACAGTGGCCTCGTAATACAGTTTGATATCAGGTATTGTGATCCCTCCTGCTTTGTTATTCTTCCTCAAAATTGCTGCAGCTATTCGGGGTCATTTATGGTTCCATATAAATTTCTGAAATGTTTGTTCTATATCTGTGAAATATGTCATGGGTACTCTAATAGAGATTGCATTGAATCTATAAATTACTTTGGGTAGTATGGCCATTTTGATGATGTTAATTCTTCCAATCCATGAGCATGGTACATGTTTCCATTTGTTTGTGTCTTCCTTAATTTATTTCTTCAATGTTGTGTAGTTTTTTGAGGACAGGTCTTTTAACTCCTTGGCTAGATTGACACCTAGGTACTTTATTTTTCTTGTTGCTATATCAGATGGGATTTTTTTCTTGATTTCTGTTCCTGATGTTTCATTGTTGGTGTACAGGAATGCCTTTGATTTCTGAGTATTGACTTTGTATCCAGCTGTTTTGCCAAATTCATTTGTTAGGTCGAGTAGTTTTTTGGTGGAGTCTATAGGATTTTCCATGTACACTATCATGTCATCTGCAAACAGTGACAGTTTCATTTCTTCCTTTCCAATTTGCATGCCTTTCATTGCTTTTTCTTGTCTGATTGCTGTGGCTAGGACTTCCAGTATTATATTGAATAGGAGTGGTGATAGAATGCATCCTTGTCTTGTTCCTGATCTTAGTGGGAAACTCTAAGTTTTTGTCCATTGAGTATGATGTTGGCTGTAAGTCTGTCATATATGGCCTTTATTATGTTGAGGAATGCTCCCTCTATTCCCACTTTGCTGAGTGTTTTTATCAGAAATGGGTTCTGTACCTTATCAAATGCTTTTTCTGCATCTATTGATATTATCACATGATTTTTGTCTTTGCTGTTGTTGACATGATGTATTATGTTTATTGATTTGCGAATATTGTACCATCCTTGCATCCCTGGGATGAATCCCACTTGGTCATGGTGGATGATCTTTTTAATGTATTGCTGGATGTGGTTTGCCAATATTTTGTTGGGAATTTTAGCGTCTATGTTCATCAGAGATATTGGCCTGAAGTTTTCTTTCTTCATTGTGTCTTTATCTGGTTTTGGGATTAGGATGATGGTGGCTTCATAAAAAGAGTTTGGGAGTCTTCCATCAGTTTGGATTTTTTCGAATAGCCTGTGAAGGATAGGGGTTAGCTCTTCCTTAAATGCTTTGTAGAATTTTCCTGTGAAACCGTCTGGTCCAGGGCTTTTGTGTGTGGGGAGTTTTTTGATGACTGCTTCAATTTCCTCTGCTGTTATTGGTCTGTTCAGGTTTTCTGCTTCTTCTTCATTCAGTTTTGAAAGATTATATTTTTCTAGAAATGTGTCCATTTCACCTAGGTTTTCAAATTTCTTGGCATACAGTTCTTCATAGTAATTTCTTACAATCCTTTGTATTTCAGTGGTATCAGTTGTAATATCTCTTCTTTCATTTCTAATTGTGTTTATTTGGATCCTCTCCCTTTTTTTCTTGATGAGCCTACTTAAAGGCTTGTCGATTTTGTTTATCTTTTCAAAGAACCAGCTCCTCGATTCTTTAACTTGACCTTATCTGAGAAGCACTTTATCTTCCTTTCCATTCTAAATGATAGCTTAGCTGGATACAGTAATCCTCAATGTAGATCCTAGCGTTTACTCTTGGGTAATGTAATTTTGATGTGCCTTGGTGTGTTTCTCCTTGGATCTAGCTTCTTTGGGACTCTCTGAGCTTCCTGGACTTCCTGGAAGTCTGTTTCCTTTGCCAGATTAGGGAAGTTCTTCTTCATTATTTGTTCAAATGAGTTTTCAATTTTTTGTTCTTCCTCTTCTCCTTCTGGCACTCCTATAATTCAGATGTTGGAACATTTCAAGATGTCCCGGAGGTTCCTAAGCCTCTCCTCATTTTTCCGAATTTCTGTTTCTTCATTCTTTTCTGGTTGGATGTTTGTTTCTTCCTCTGGTCCTCACCATTGATTTGAGTCCCAGTTTCCTTCACATCACTATTGGTTCCCTGTACATTTTCCTTTGTTTCTCTCAGCATAGGCTTCATTTTTTCATCTACTTTTCAAACAGATTCAACCAATTCTGTGAGCATATTGATAACCAGTGGTTTGAACTGTGCATCCGATAGGTTAGCTATCTCTTCCTCGCTTAGTTGTATTTTTTCTGGACCTTTGAAGTGTTCTGTCATTTGGGCCATTTTTTTTTCTTTTTTTTTTTTTGTCTTGGCGCGTCTGTTACTTTAAGGGGCGAAGCCTTAGGTGTTCACCAGGGCGGGGTAAAGCTGGTTGCTGTGCTGTGATGCTGTACCTGGGGGAGTTGCCCAGAGGGAACAATGGTGCCCGCTTCACTCTCCTCTGGATTTCAATCTTTCACTCAGATACCCGCAATCAAACTGGGCCCCTCTGGTGCTGGTTCCTGAGTGGGTGGGCTTGCGCACACTCTAGGCCCCTGTGGGTCTCTCCAATGACCTCTCCCGTGAGGCTGGGAGTCTCTCCTGCTGCCACCCCAACCACCACGGGATTTTTCAATCAAAGGTTTGAGGCTTTATTTCCCCGAGCTATAGCCCTGGGTTGCGTGGTCTGCTTCGCTCCCTGCGGTTCGTCTTTCGTCGGGTTTATCTATGTTCGAATGTGGGGCTGCAGTGTGGTACCTGCACTCTGCCTGCTCCGCTCTCCACCACTCCAAGTCCGGCCCTCTTGGTTTATCTGCCCGAATGTGTGGCTGCAGGGCCTGCTAGTGCTCAGACTGTCTGCCCCGGTCTTCCCACACTCCGCCAGTCTTGGTCCGCCACAGCTACAGGAGTCCTCTCCACCCGGGTGCCCTTCTCCGCCCCTCCTACCGGTCTAGATGAATTTTATTTTTTATTTCCCTGTTGTCGGACCCCCTTGCCATTCAATTCTCTGTCAGTTCTGATTGTGTGAGGAGGCGCAGTGTGTCTACCTACGCCGCCATCTTGGTTCTCTCAATATTTTCTTTTTTTTTATTGTTGTTCAAACGCACATGTCTGCCATCTCCCCCATCTCTCCCTACACCTCAGGCATCCCCACCTCCCTCCCCTGATTCCAACCCCCCCTTGCTTTTGTCCATGTTTCCTTTATAGTGGTTCCTGAAAACACTTCACCCTTTTCCCCAATAACCCCTCCCATCTTCCCTCTGGTTACTTTCCATTTGTTCTTAATTTTACTGTGTCTGGTTATATTTTGCTTGCTTGTTTGTTTTCTTGATTAGGTTGCACTTACATGTGAGATCATATGGTACTTATCTTTCACCACCTGGCTTATTTCACTTAGCATAATGCTCTCAAGTTCCATCCATGTTGTCACAAATGATAGGAGCTCCATTCTTTCTGCTGCATAGTATTCCACTGGGCAAATATATACCACAGTTTTTTTATCCATTAATTTACTGACAGGTACTTGGGTTGTTTCCAGGACTTGTCTATTGTAAATTGTGCTGCTATGAACACTGGGGTGCATGGGTTCTTATAGATTGGTGACTCAGGGTTCTTAGGATGTAACCCCAGCAGTGGAATTGCTGAGTCAAAAGGCAGTTCCAGTGCTTGCTTCGGCAGCACATATACTAAAATTGGAATGATACAGAGAAGATTAGCATAGCCCATGTGCAAGGATGACACGCAAATTCGTGAATTGTTCCATATTTTTTAAATGTCAGCTCAAGAACAGTGAGCACAGGAGATTAAGGAGATAGCACCACTGAATCCCATTGGCATTCTACCATAGAAGCTCATATCATAAACCCTGGGAGTCAGAATAGATCAATTTAAGAAGCACAGGCTAACAAGAAGAGTATCACAAACAATTGGAAGAAAAAGAAACAATCAACATGTGAAAGAAAAGGAGGAAGCCTCTAAAAAAATGCTAACTGAAAAAGAGGCAACTCAACTATCAGATACTGAGTTCAAAGCAATGGTTATCAGGAAACTTGCTGAGCTCACAGAGAACTACCAGAAACTACAAGGAAACTACAATGAACTCACTGCAAACTATATCAACATGAAAAAGGAAATAGAAACTATCAACAAGGGCCAAGAAGAAATGAAGAGAACAATTTCTGAACTTAAGAACACAGTAGAAGGAATGAAAAGCAGACTTGATGAAGCAGAGGATCAGATCAGCGAGCTGGAGGACAAAGTAGAAAAAAACACCCAGAAAGAGCAAGAACAGGAAAAGAGGCTCAGAGAGAATGAAGAGGCAATAAAGGAAATGCAGGACAACATGAAACGTCACAATATCCGTATAATAGGAATACCAGAAGGAGAAGAAGAAGAGCAAGGGATAGAAAACTTGGTTGAAAAAGTAATGATGGAAAATTTCGCTAATCTGAGTAGAGAAAAAGTCACCCAAATCCAGGAAACACACAGAGTCCCAAGCAAGAGGAACCCAAAGAGGCACACTGCAACACATCATAATTAAAATGTAAAACTCCAAGACAAAGAGAGGATCTTAAAGACAGCAAGGGAGAAACAGAAAATAACATACAAGGGAGCCCCAATAAGGTTAGCAACTGACTTCTCAATGGAAACGCTCCAAGCCAGAAGAGAATGGCAAAAAATATTCCAAGGAATGAGAACCAGAGGCCTGCAACCAAGACTACATTACCTAGCAGGGTTCTCAATTAAGATAGAAGGCTCAATAAAGAGTTTCGCAGACAAAAGAAGTCTAAAAGAATACACTTCCACCAAACCAGCTCTGCAAGAGATGCTAAAGGGACTGCTTTAAGGAAAAGAAGGAAAAGAGAAAGAGAGAGGAACACAGGTGGGAAAAAATGGCAATGAATAACTACCTATCGATAATAACCTTAAACGTAAATGGATTAAATGCTCCAATCAAAAGACATAGAACAGCTGAATGGATAAGAAAACATGACCCACACATATGCTGCCTACAAGAGACCCATCTCAGGACAAAAGACTTACACAGACTGAAAGTGAAAGCCTGGAAACAAATTTTCCAAGCAAACGGACAGGAAAAAAAAACAGGGGTAGCAATACTCATATCAGACAAAATAGACTTCCAAAGAAGGGCCATAAAGAGAGACCCAGAAGGTCACTTCATAATACTCAAAGGAAGAATCCACCAAGAAGACTAAACATTGTAAATATACATGCACCCAACATAGGAGCGAGAAATACATACAGAAAATCTTGGAGGACTTCAAGAAAGACATTCACAGCAACACAATTATAGTAGGGATCTTTAACACCCCACTGTCAAAAACGGACTGGTCTTCCAAACAAAATATCAAGGAAGATATTGTGTCACTTAACAATACCCTACATGGAATGGACTTAACTGATATATATAGACCTTTTCTTCCCAAAGAAGCAAAATACACATTCTTTTCGACTGTACATGGAACTTTTTCAAAGATAGACCACATGATAGGACACAAAGCAAGCCTCAACAAAGTCAAGAAAATTGAAATCATATCAAGCATTTTCTCTGACCACAAGGGACTGAAACTAAAAACCAACCCCAAAGGAAAAAAGCCAAAACACTCAAAATCATGGAGACTGAATAGCATGCTATTAAACAATGAAAGGGTGAAGAACAAGATTAGGGAAGAAATCAAAAACTTTCTGGAAACAAATGAAAATGAACTCACAACAACCCAAAACCTATGGGATACAGCAAAGGCAGTCCTGAGAGGGAAGTTCATAGCAATACAGGCCTACCTTAAAAAGATAGAAACAGTTCAAACAAACAACCCATCACTACGCCTACAAGAACTCAAGGAACAACAACAAAGACAGCCCAGAGCAAGCACAAGGAAGGAAATAACCACGATCAGAGCAGAGTTAAATGACATAGAGACTAAAAGCACAGTTCTAAGGATCAATGAATCCAGGAGCTGGTATTTTGAAACGATAAACAAAATCGAAAAACCTTTAAGTAGGCTCATCAAGAAAAAAAGAGAGGATCCAAATAAACTCAATCAGCAATGAAAGAGGAGAGACTACAACTGATACCACAGAAATACAAAGGATTGTTAGAAATTACTATGAAGAACTGTATGCCAAGAAATGTGAAAACCTAGGTGAAATGGACACATTTCTAGAAAAATATAATCTTCCAAAACTGAATGAAGAAGAAGCAGAAAACCTGAACAGACCAATAACAACAGACGAAATCGAAGCAGTCATCAAAAAACTCCCAACACACAAAAGCCCTGGGCCAGATATTTTCACAGGAGAATTTCACAAAGCATTTATGGAAGAGCTAACACCTATCGTTTACAGACTATTCCAAAAAGTCCAAACTGATGGAAGACTCCCAAACTCTTTTTATGAAGCCAGCATCATCCTAATCCCAAGCAGATAAAGACACAACAAAGAAAGAAAAATTCTGACCAATATAGTTGATGAACATAGATGCTAAAATCCTCAACAAAATATTGGCAAACCGCATCCAGCAATACATTAAAAAGATCATCCACCATGACCAAGTGGGATACATCGCAGGGATGCAAGGATGGTACAATATTCACAAATCAATAAACATAATACATCACATCAACAACAGCAAAGGCAAAAATCACACAATCATATCAATAGATGTGGAAAAACATTTGATAAGATACAGCACCCATTTCTGATAAAAACACTCAGCAAAGTGAGAATAGAGGGAGCATTCCTCAACATAATAAAGTACATATATGAGAGACCTACAGCCAACATCATGCTAAATGGACAAAAACTTAGAGCTTTCCCACTAAGATCAGGAACAAGACAAGGATGCCCTCTCTCACCACTCCTATTCAACATAGTATTGGAAGTCCTAGCCACAGCAATCAGACAAGAAAAAGAAATAAAAGGCATGCAAATTGGGAAGGAAGAAATGAAACTGTCACTGTTTGTAGATGACATGAGAGTGTACATGGAAAATCCTATAGACTCCACCGAAAAACTACTCGACCTAATAAATGAATTTGTCAAAACAGCTGGATACAAACTCAATACTCAGAAATCAAAGGCATTCCTGTATACCAACAACGAAACTGCCTAAACAGAAATCAGGAAAAAAATTCCATTTGATATAGCAACAAGAAAAATGAAGTACCTAGGAGTCAACCTAGCCAAGGAGGTAAAAACCTGTATGCAGAAAACTACACAACAGTGAAGAAAGAAATTAAGGAAGACACAAACAAAGGGAAGCATGTACCATGCTCATGGATTGGGAGAATTAACATCATCAAAATGGCCATACTACCCAAAGCAATTGATAGATTCATTGCAATCCCTATTAGAGTACCCATGACATATTTCACAGATATAGAACAAACATTTCAGAAATTCATATGGAACCATAAACGACCCCGAATATTTCACCAATTTTGAGAAAGAAGAACAAAGCAGGAGGGATCAGAATACCTGATATCAAACTGTATTGGAAGGCCACGGTAATCAAAACAGCCTGGTACTGGCATAAAAACAGGCACATAGACCAATGGAACAGAACAGAGAGGCCAGAAATAAACCCAAGTCTTTCTGGTAAATTAATATTTTACAAAGGAGGCAGGAGCATAAAATGGAGGAAAAGCAGCCTCTTCAACTGATGATGTTGGGAGATCTGGACAGCTACGTGCAAAAAAATGAAACTTGATCATCAACCTACGCCATACACAAAAATAAACTCAAGATGGATAAAAGACTTAAATATAAGTGGTAACAGCATAAAAGTCCTAGTGGAAAACATTGGCAGGAAAATCTCAGACATTCCACGCAGCAATATCTTTACTGATATGTCCCCTAAAGCAAGGGACATAAAGGAAAGAATAAACAAATGGGACCTCATCAAAATAAAAAGCTTCTACAAGGCTAAAGAAATCAGCATTGTGCTGCTGTGAACATTGGGGTGCACAGGTTCTTTTGGATTGGTGTTTCAGTGTTCTTAGGGTATAATCCCAGCAGCGGAATTGCTGGGTTAAAGGGCAGTTCCATTTTTAATTTTCTGAGGAAATTCCATATTGTTTTCCACAGTGGCCTCACCAGTCTGCATTCCCACCAGCAGTGTACTGGGGTTCCCATTTCTCCACATCCTCTCCAACATTTGTTTGTGGATTTGTTTATGTTGGTCACTCTGACTGGTGTGAGATGAAACCCAATGTTCATAGCAGCACAATTTACAATACCCAAGTACTGGAAGCTACCTAAGTGCCCATCAGCAAACGAGTGGATCCAAAAACTATGGTATATTTACACAATGGAATTCTACGCAGCAGAGAGAAAGAATGAGCTTATACCCTTTGCAACAGCATGGATGAAACTGGAGAGCATTATGCTAAGTGAAATAAGCCAGGCAGTGAGGGACAAATACCATATGATCTCACCTTTAACTGGAACATAATCAATAGAAGAAAAAAGCAAACAAAATATAACCAGAGACATTGAAGTTTAGAACAATCTAACAATAGCCAGGGCGGGGGTGAGGGGTGGGGGCGTGGACAGTGGGTAGAGGGGATTACAGGAAGTACTATAAAGGACACGTGGACAAAACCAAGGGGGAGGTTGGAGGGGGGAGAAAAGGTGTACAACTGTAATTGAATAACAATAAAAATTAAAAAGAAAGAAAAAAAGAAAACAGCATTAAAATACAAAGAGAACCAGCAGTATGGGAAAACATATTGCCAATGATACCTCAGACAAGGGCCTGATCTCAAAAATATGTAAGGAAGTCACATGACTCCACTCTAGGAAGACAAACAACCCAATTAAAAAATGGGCAAAGGACTTGAACAGACTCTTCTCCAAGGAAGACATACAGAGGGCCCAGAGACATATGAAAAGATGCTAAGCATCACTAGCCATCAGAGAGATGCTGATTAAAACCACAATGAGGTACCATCTCACACCAGTCAGGGTGGCCAAAATAAACAAATAAACAAACAAATGTTGGAGAGTGTGCAGAGAAAAGGGAACCCTAGTGCACTGTTGGTGGGAATGCAGACTGGTGCGGCCACTGTGGAAATAGTATGGTCTTTTCTCAGAAAACTAATAATGGAACTGCCCTTTGACCCAGAAATTCCGCTGCTCACATTATACCCCAAGTACCCTGAAACACCAGTCCAAAAGAACCTGTGCACCACAATGTTCATAGCAGCACAGTTTATAATAGCCAAGTGCTGGAAGCAACCTAAGTGCCCATCAGCAAATGAATGGATGAAAAAACTATGGTACATTTACACAATGGAAATCTGTGCAGCAGAGAGAAAGAAGGAGTTCCTACCTTTGTGACAACAGGCATGGAACTGGAGAGCATGATGCTAAGTGAAATAAGCCAGGCAGTGAGGGACAAATACCATATGATCTCACGTTTATCAGGAACCTAGTGAACAAAAGAAAATAGCAAGGCAAAATATAACCAATGACACTAAAATTAAGAACAATCTGAGAATAACCAGAGGGGCCGTGGGAAGGGATAATACGGGGAGTGTTTTCAGGAACAACTATAAAGGACACATGGACAAAACCTAGGCGGGGCAGAAGGAAGGGAGGGAGGTGGGATTGACTGGTGTTGGGGGAAGTGGTTGGTGTTAAGTGCAGACAACTGTAATTGTAAAAATCAATCTAGTTTTTAAAAAATTTAAAATTACAAATATGAAAATGCTAATGACAGAAGGGTTTTTGAAACTGGAGATGTAAGGAATTATGACAGATTAGGAAGTAAAGAGAGTCTCAATCAGCAATGAGCTCAAAGAGGCCAACTCCAAGATATATCATAATTAAAATGCCAACTATTAACTATTAAAGACCAAGAGAGGGTCTTAAAAGCATCAAGGAAGAAAGAAGAAGTAACATACATAGATGCCCTGATAAGGCTTATTTTTCAACACAAACACTGCAAACCAGGATAGAATGGCAAGAGATATACCAAGTAATGAAAAACAAAGGCTGGCAAACAATATTACTCTACCTAGTGAGGCTCTCAATTAAAGTGGGAGGCCCTGTATGGAGATCCCAGACAAGAGATGGCTGAGAGAATACATCTCCACCAGAGCAGCCCTACAATATTTACTAAAGGGACTACTAAAAGAAGAGAAAGGAAAGGAGTGAAAGAGAGAGGAACACAGGTACAATGGGGGAAAAATGAATAACCTATCAATAACCTTAAATGTGCATGCATTAAATACTCCAATCAAAAGACATAGAGTAGCTGAGTGGATAAGAAAACATGCCACACATATATGCTGCCAAAGAGACTCACCTGAGAACAAAAGCCATACACAGACTGAAAGTGAAGAGTTGGGAAAAAATCTTCCAAGCTAATGGACAGGAAAGAAAAGCTGGGGTAGTAGTACTCATATCAGACAAAATAGACTTCAAAAAAAGGGCCATATAAAGAGATCCAGAATGTCAATTCATAATACTCAAGGGCAGAATCAATCAATAAGACATAGTCATTTTAAATATATATGCATCCACTGCAGGAGCAGTCAAATGTCTAAGGAAAATCTTGGAGGACTTCAAGAAAGTTATAGACAGCAACACTCTTATAATAGGTGATTTTAACACCCCACTGTCAAATATGGACAGATCTTACAAGCAAAATATCAACAAAGATATTGTGGCATTGAACAATGTCCCAGATCAAATGGACTTAACTGATATGTAGAGCCATTCATCCCAAAGAAGCAAAAATACACATTATTTTCAAATGCACATAGAACATTTTCAAAGAGAGACCATATGATAAGACACAAAACAAGCCTCTCAACAAATTCAAAAAATTGAAATCATCAAATGTTTTCTCTGCCCACAAGGGACTGAAACTAGAACCGACCTCAGGGAAAAAACTCTAAATCACTCAGACTCATGGAGATTGAATAGCATGCTGTTAAAAAATGAATAGGTCAAGAATTAGATAAAGGAAGAAAGCAAAAAGTTTCTGGAAACAAATGAAAATGAACTCACAAAAATCCAAAACTTATGGGACACAGCAAAGGCAGTCCTGAGAGGGAAGGTCATAGCAATACAGACCTACCTACAAAGACAAACATTTCAAATAAACAACCTAACCCTATACCTAGCAAGAACTCAGGGAACAACAACAAAGACAGCCCAGAGCAAGTAGAAGGAAGGAAATAACCAAGATCAGAGCAGAATTAAGGGACCTAGAGATTAAAGAAACAATTCAAAGGGTCAATAAATCCAGGAGGTGTTTCTTTGAAAAGATAAACAAAATTGACAAGCCTTTAAGTAGACTCATCAAGATAAAAAGAGAGAAGACCTCAATCAGAAATTAAAGGGGAGAGATTAAATTAAATTCAAGGTGGATAAATGTCCTAAATATAAGTTGTGGCACCATAAAACTTTTAGAGGAGCACATAGGCAGTAAAATCTCAGATATTATATGAAGCAATATTTTCATCGATAGGTCCCCTACATCAAGGGACATAAAGGAAAGAATAAACAAATGGAAACTCATCAAATTAAAAACTTCTCATATTTCCTCAAAAAAGTAAAAATGGAGCTGCTTTTTTTTTGATTATTTCTTTTTTTATATATTTTAATTTTGTATTGTTATTCAATTACAGTTGTGTGCCTTTTCTCCCCATCCCTCCACCCCAACCCAGCTGAACCCCCTCCCTCCCCCACCTCCACCCTCCCCCTTGATTTTGTCCATGTGTCCTTTATAGTAGTTCCTGTAATCCCCTCTCCTCACTGTCCCTTCCCCACTCCCCACTGCCCATTGTTAGATTGTTCTTAACTTCAGTGTCTCTGGTTGTATTTTGTTTGCTTTCTTCTTCTACTTATTATGTTCCAGTTAAAGGTGAGATCATATAGTATTTGTCCCTCACCGTCTGGCTTATTTCACTTAACATAATGCTCTCCAGTTCCATCCATGCTGTTGCAAAGGGTATAAGGTCCTTCTTTCTCTGTGCTGTGTAGAATTCCCTTGTGTAGATATACCATCATTTTTGGATCCACTCATTTGCTGATGGGCACTCAGGTTACTTCCAGTACTTGGCTATTGTAAACTGTGCTGCTATGAACATTGCAGTGCATAGGTTCTTTTGGATTGGTGTTTCAGGCTTCTTAGGGTATAATCCCAGCAGCGGAATTGCTGGGTCAAAGGGCAGTTCCATTTTTAGTTTTCTGAGGAAATTCCATACTGTTTTCCACAGTGGCCTCACCAGTCTGCATTCCCACCAACAGTGCACTGGGGTTTCCTTTTCTCCGCATCCTCTCCAACATTTGTTTGTGGATTTGTTTATTTTGGCCACTCTGACTGGTGTGAGATGGTACCTCATTGTGGTTTTAATTTGCATCTCTCTGAAGGTTAGTGATGCTGAGCATCTTTTCATATGTCTCTGGGCCCTCTGTATGTCTTCCTTGGAGAAGTGTCTGTTCAAGTCCTTTGCCCATTTTTTAATTGGGTTGTTTGTCTTCCTGGAGTGCAGTTGTGTGAGTTCTTTATATATTTTGGAGATCAGGCCCTTGTCTGAGGTATCATTGGCAAATATGTTTTCCCATACTGTTGGTTCTCTTTGTAATTTGGTGCTGTTTTCTTTAGCCTTGCAGAAGCTTTTTATTTTGATGAGGTCCCATTTGTTTATTCTTTCCTTTATGTCCCTTGCTTTAGTGGACATATCAGTAAAGATATTGCTGCATGGAATGTCTGAGATTTTCCTGCCAATGTTTTCCTCTAGGACTTTTATGGTGTCATGACTTATATTTAAGTCTTACATCCACCTTGAATTTATTTTTGTGTATGGTGTATGTTGGTGATTGAGTTTCATTCTTTTGCATGTAGCTGTCCATATCTCCCAACACCATTGTTTCAAGAGGCTATTTTTGCTCCATTTTATGCTTTGGCCTCTTTGTCAAATATTAGTTGACATAGAGCTTGGCTTTATTTTTCAACGCTATGCTCTGTTCCATTGTTCTGTGCATCTGTTCTTATGCCAGTACCAAGCTGTTTTGATTACTGTGGCCTTGTAACAGTTTGATATCAGGTATTTTGATCCCTCCTACTTTGTTTTTTCTCAATATTGTTTCAGCTATGTGGGTTCGTTTATGGTTCCATATAAATTTCTGAAATGTTTGTTCTGTGTCTGTGAAATATATCATGGTACTTAATAGGAATTGCATTGAATCAATAAATTTCTTTGGTACTATGGATACTTTTATGATGGTAAATCTTCCAATCCATCAGCATGTCACATGCTTCCATTTGTTTGTGTCTTCCTTAATTGCTTTCTGCAGTGTTGTGTAGATTTCTGAGTACAGGTCTTTTTCTTCCTTGGTTAGGTTTATTCCTAGGTACTTTATTTTTCTTGTTGCTTTGTCAAATGGGGTCTCCCCCTAATATCTGTTTCTGATATTTCCTTGGTGTACAAAAATGCCTTTGATTTCTGAATATTTACTTTGTATCACATTCTTTTTGCCAAATTTGTTTATTACATAGAGCAGTTTTTTGGTGGAGTCTATAGGATTTTCTATGTACACTATCATGTCATCTGCAAACAATGACAGTTTTGCTTCCTCTTTTCAATTTTGGATGCCTTTTACATCTTTTTCTCATCTGATTGCTGTGGCTAGGACTTCCAGTACTATGTTGAATAGGAGTAGTGAAAGCGGGCATCCTTGTCTTTTTCTTAATCTTAGTGGGCAATCTCTGTGTTTTGCCCATTGAGTATGATGTTGGCTCTAGGTCTCCCATATATCGTCTTCATTATGTTGAGGAATGTTCCCCCTATTCTCACTTTGCTAAGTGATTTTATCATAAATGGGTGTTGTATCTTATCAAATGATTTTTCCCCATCTATTGATATGATCATGTGTTTTTTGTCTTTGTTTTGTTTATGTGGTATATTATATTCATTGGTTTGCTAATATTGTACCATCCTTGCATCCCTGGGATGAATCCCACTTGCTTATGGTGTATGATCTTTTTAACATATTGCTGTATGGGATTTGCCAATATTTTGTTGAGGATTTTAGCATGTATGTTCATCAGCAATATTGTCCTGAAGTTTTCTTTCTTAGTTATGTCTTTAGCTGGTTTTGGGATTAAGATGATGTTGGCTTCATAAAAAGAGTTTGGAAGTCTTCCATCTTCATGAATTATTTGGAATAATCTGTGGAGGATGGGGGTAACATCTGTTTTAAATGCTTTGTAAAATTCTCCTGTGAAACTGAGTGGGCCAGGGCTTTTGTGTGTCAGAAGCTTTTTGATTAGTGTTTCAATTTCATCAGCTGTTATTGTCCCGCTCAGACTTTCTGCTTCCTGTTCATTCAGTTTTGGAAGATTATATTTTTCTAGAAATTTGTCCATTTTACCTAGGTTTTCAAATTTCTTGGCATATACTTCTTCATATTAATTTTTTACAGTCCTTTGTATTTCTGTGGTATCAGTTGTAATCTCTCCTCTTTCATTTCTGATTGTGTTATATCAGTCCTCTTTCTCTTGATGAGTCTGTGTAAATTCTTGTTGATTTTGTTTATCTTTTCAGAGAAACAGCTCCTGAATTTACTGATCATTATAATTGTGCCTTTAGTCTCTATGTCATTAAATTCTGTTCTGTTGTTTGTTATTTTCTTCCTTCCTCTTGTCTGTGTTGTCTTTTTTGTTTTTCCTTCAGTTCTTGAATGTGTAGGGTTAGGTTGTTTAATTGAAATGTTTCTATCTGTTTTAGGTAGGCCTGTATCACTATGAACTTCCCTCTCAGGACTGTCTTTGTTGTGTCCCATAAATTTTGGATTGTTGTGAGTTCATTTTAATTTGTTTCCAGCAACTTTTTGATTTCTTCCCTAATCTCATTCTTGACCCATTCATTGTTTATTAACACGCTATTTAATTTCCATGCATTTGAGTGTTTTGGGGTGTTTTCCTTGCTGTTGGTTTCTAGTGTCTGTCCCTATGGTCAGAGGAAATGCTTGATATGATTTCAATTATTTTGAGGCTTGTTATGGTTCCTACCATGTTGTCAATCTTTGAAAATTTTCCTTCTACATTTCAAAAGAATGTTTATTTTTGCTTCTTTGGGATAAAAGGCTTTATATATCAGTTAAGTCCATTTGATCTAGGGCATTGTTCAGTGTCACAATATCTCTGTTGTTATTTTGTTTAGAAGATTTATCCATTTTTGACAGCGGGGTGTTAAAATCCCCTATATAATTATGTTCCTGTCAATATCTTTCTTGAAGTTCTCCAAGATTTTCATTATATATTTGGGTGCTCTTGTGGTGGGTGTATATATGTAAAATATTTCAGTCTTCTTGATGGATTCTTCCCTTGAGTATTATGAAGTGACATTGTGGCTCTATATTTCTGGCCCTTTTTTTGAAGTGTATTTCCTCCGATATGAGTATTGCTACCCTGGGCTTTTTTCCTGACCATTTACTTGGAATATTTGTTTCTAGCTCTTCTCTTTTGGTTGTGTAGGTGTTTTGTTCTGAGGCACATCTCTTGTAGGCCGTGTATGTGTGGGTCATGATATCTTATCCATTCAGCTATTCCATGACTGTTAATCCATTTATGTTTAAGGTTATTATTGATAGGTACTTATTCCTTACCATTTTTTTTATCTGTGTTCCTCTCTCTCACTTTTTCTTCCTGTTCTTAAAGCAGACCCTTTAGTATCTCTTGCAGAGCTGGTTTGTAGGATGTGTATTCTTTGAAGCTTCTTTTTTCTGGGAAACTCAGTGTTTGGCCTTCTATTTTTATTGAGAGGCTTGCTGGGTAGAGTAGTCTTGGTTCCTGGCCTTTGCTTTTCATTACTTGGAATATTCCTTGCCATTCTCTTCTGGCTTAGAATGTTTCCATTGAGAAGTCATCTGCTACCCTTATCGGGGCTCCCTTGTACAGTACTTCCTGTTTCTCCCTTGGTGCCTTCAAGATTCTCTCTCTGTCTTGGAATTTTGCCATTTTAATTATGATGTGCTTGAAGTGGGCCTGTTTGGGTTCATCTTGATTGGGACTCTCTGTGTTTCCTTAATGTGTGTGACTTTTTCTCTCATCAAATTAGGGAAGTTTTCCATCATGACCTTTTCAAACAGGCTTTCTGTCTGTTGCTCTACTCCTTCTCCTTCTAACATACCTATTATATGGATATTATTATGTTTCACTTTATTCTGAATTTCCCTTAATCCCTCTTCATTCTTTCTGAATCCCTTTTCTTTTTCTCGCTCTTTCTTGGTGGGTTTTTTTCTATCTTTCCCTTCAGCTCATTGATTCAATACTCTGTTTCATCCAGCCTGCTTTTGATTCCTTCTACTATGTTCTTCAATTCAGAAATTGTAATCTTCATTTCCTCTTGGCCCTTGTTGATAGTTTCTATTTCTTTTCTTTTTCACGTTCATTCAGTTTTCAATGAGTTCATCATAATTTCCCTGTAGTTTTGGTAATTCTCTGTGAGCACATTGAACTTCCTTATAACTATTGCTTTGAACTCATTATCTGATAGTTGAGTTGCCTGTATTTCATTTAGCATTGTTTCTGAGGCTTCCTCCTTTCCTTTCATTTGGGGTTCGTTTCTGTGTCTTCCCATTGTTTTTGAGACTTTTCTTGTTGCCCTTTTCTTAAATTGATCTGTTCTGACCATCTGGGTTTGTGGTTTCAACTTCTATGGTAGAAGACCTGTGATATTTAGTGGTACAGTCTCCTTGATCTCTTGAACTTGCTGCTCTTGGGTTGTTGTTTATCTTTGATCTCTGTATGTCTTTGGGTTTTGATTGTTGCTGTGTCTTTCTTTGTTGGGTCCTTCCCTCCAATTGGTTTAGTTAGGGTCACTCTGCCCACCACATCTTGTATGCTGTTGTGCTGGTGTGGACAGAGTGTGTTGAACCTGGTTCTTCTCTCTGTGCAAAGTTTTGAGGCTTCTTTCTTGATATTGGTCAGGGGTTTGGTCTGGGTAATTTCTCCTCTGTTTAGTTATAAATCCAGATTGGTCCTGGGTTAAGAATAGTGTGGCTTCCACTCACTCCTCTGCCATCTTCCATTATTATCTCTTGGTGGTTCTTTTGTTGGTGGGTTCACTCTTCCAGCAGATATATTGGTGTTCATAGGTCCCACCTATTCTCTTATGTGATCAGTGGCAGAAGGAATGTAAAATGGATTAAGACAGCGGGAGTGTATCTATGGAATTTAAAGTATCAACCCATGGAGAAGAGATAGGAGATCCTTTGGATAAGTGCGGTGTTAACCATGATATTTATCCAACTAGCCACTTTTAAAAGGGTGGAAAATAGATAAGATTCTTTTCAGAATGGGGAAGGATTGTGATTTGAATCCAGAAAACAGCAATCTTGTGGGAGGTCAGATTATGGGATATAGTGAAAATAAAGGATAGAAAATAGGCATAATATGCAAGAGAATAGAGTTAATCACAACAGTAAGAAAGTTTCAGAAGATAATGAAATGGGCTAAGGTCTGGTAGGGGTGCTGTGTAGTATGTACAATTGTGTGGAACAACAATTATTTACAATAATACTGGAACAACAATCATATGACAGAAATTATATGATCTGAATAATGAGAATAGGAAGTACACAACCTAGAGTGGTGTGCTACTGGAACACAAGTGAAGTGAAAGTAGGAAAATTAAAAATACACATGGACAACATAAAGGGGGAGGGTGGAGGTGGGGGAGGGAGGTGGGCTTGGCTGGAGTGGGGTGGAGGTGTGGGGAGAAAATGCAGACAACTGTAACTGAACAACAATAAAAATTAAAAAAATAAACTATGAAAAAGAGAACAAGGAAAAGCAGTCAAATAATGCAATGAAAGAAACAAATAAAATGAAGGAAACTAAATGGAAAGAAGAGAAATTAAAAACATACTAATAAAATGAAAGAAGTAAAAATCATGAAAATAATAATAATATGAATAAACAGTTACATGCAAGTTCTCTTGAATAGTAAAGTGAAATTTGTCTCATTTTCTCAGTTGTTGGGATTAGTCTTTTTATCCCTCTTTAGGTCTGACTCTACTCCTTTCACAGCTCCAGGTCTTATTTTCTCAGTTGGAGAAAAAAAAAAAAGAAAGAAAAGTCTCCTTTTGGCTTTAAAGCAGTCCAGAAGTTCTGCTGATCTTCTTGGCTGCAGCAGGCTGAGGCAGGTTGGGTTTCATTCTTCTCCCTTCCTATGGTTTTGTGAGGATGGGGGCCAGGTATGGGCCACACTCTTCACAGTTGCCCAGCCTCTAGCGCAGTTCCTCTGTTTGCTGCCAGGCCCCTACTACCCTTCTATGCCAGGTAGTTGCCTTCAGTCCACTAGTGGTGCTGTCCTTGTGGTGCACTAATTAGGGGCAACTCACACACCACCTTTGCTCTTCACTGTCCTAGATGCCAGGCACTCTCAAAGTCTCTTAAGGGTAGTTCAGCTCCCCCAGTGAGTTAAGTCTTTCTGGGAACTGCTAACTCCTTGAACCCTGCTACTCTCCTCTGGTGGGGTGCCTCCTCCTTCCTCTTAGTGAGCCAGTTAGGCCACAGCGGGGGTGGGCGTGCACTGCCATGGTGTTGGGGGAGGCCTAGGTGGTGGTGGTAGGGTCCAGTGCACAGCCTCCTCCACTGAGATGCGGAGGCAGGGGCGAGGCCTAGGTTGTGGGGGCTGGCATACAGTTGAGGTCAAGGTTGCGGGGTCAGGGGTGCAGCCAAGGCTGTGGTTGTGGTGGGAGGGGTGCTGGAGCAGAGCCAGCTACTGCAGAAGAGTTCTCCAATCAGCCATTGAGAGCCTCCTTCTGAACAAAATCTCCCTGCTCAAGCCTGCTGCCCCCAACAAGCACCAAGCCTCTCACACAGCAAACTCTCTAGCCAGACTGGAGACTTTCCAGGTCAGGGTCCATCATGGCCCAACTCTTCTCCCTTCTCCAGGTGTCACCTGGCTCCCCAATTTCTCTGGTAATGACCCAGTTGGAGTCCACAGTCTCAGCATGTGAATATCACCTATGTGCGTCTCCCACTTTATCTTTATCCCCTCCCCCCATCAACTTCAAGCATCCAGGTCCATTCTGGTGCAGCTCTATGCATCCTGTTTGGCAGGGGAAAGAGCCATTGACTTGGCTCTTGTCCAGGAATCCTATGGTGGGGTGCTGGCAGGCTCTGGGTTTGGTTCTGTAGCAGCCCCAGTCCCTGTGCTAGTCCCAGAAACCTCATTGTCCCAAAGCAATCTCCTTACCATCTGTTTTTCAATATCCTCTACAGTTTTGCCTCCAACCTTCATATATGCTGGGATACCATTGGCTGTTCACTCTGTTCCTCAGAAGATTGGCTAGGTGTTCCATTTGTGCACAGGGGGAAGTGGGCTCCACTCCCACTTACCTCCCTGTCATCTTGTCCAGAAGTCTTACCCTAATGTCTTTTCATTAGATGGTTTAAGTCATTTCTTTTAAAGTGATTGTTGATAGATACATATTTAATACCATTTTATTTTTTAAATTATTTCTCTGCTTATTTCCTTTTTATTTTTCTTATTCTTAAAGCAAACCTGTTAATGTTTGTTGCAATACTAGTTTGGTGGTAACAAACTCCTTTAGCATTTTCTTGTTTGGGAAGCTCTTCATTTCTCCTCATACTTTAAATCATAGTCTTCCTGGGTAAAGTAACCATGGTTGTATACCGGTGCTTTTCATTACTTTGAATATTTCATGCCAATTCCTTCTGGCCTGAAATATTTCTGTTGAGAAATAATATGACAGTCTTATGAGAGCTTCCTAGTACTTAACTAAGTGCTTTTCTCTTGTAGATTTAAAGATTGTTTCCTTGTCTCGAAGTTTTTTCTCTTTAACTATGATGTTCCTTGCTGTGGGCCCCTTAGGTTCATCTTGTTTGGGACTCTGCACTTCCTGGACTTGTGTGTCTCTTTCCTTCATCAGGTTAAGGAATTTTTCAGTCATTATTTCTTCAAATAGTTCCTCAGTTCCTTGCTCTTGCTTTGATCCTTATTGTATCCATATGATGCAGATGTTTTTATGCTTCATGTTGACACAGGGGTCCTTTAAACTATTGCATTTTTAGTTTTCTTTCTTTTTTTTTTTTTTTTGCTCTGATCAGGTGTTTTTATTCTACCTGTCTTCCAAATCACGGACTTGATCTGCTTCATTTATCTTATTATTTATTCTTTCCAGTGTATTACTTATTTCAGATATTGCATTGTTTGTTTATGACTGGCCGTTTTTATGGTTTCTGTGTCTTTTTTCATGCTGCTTAACATCTTTATAATCATTACTCTGAACTCTATATCTGATAAAATTCTTGAACTTAGCTCTTCTGGAGATTTCTGTTGTTCTTTCATTTGGGGCCTGTGTCTTTGTCTTCTCATTTTGCATGCATGTTTATTTCTATGTATTAGTTAGATCTGCAAAGACTGTGGTAAAAGCCTATGTCATGCTGCCTGTGACTGATCTGAGCAGCCTATCTGGAGCTGTCAGTGATCCACAGCTTGTGGTCCCCTCTGCTGTGCCTGGTGCATGTGGAAAGGACCAAGCTGTGCACCAAACCTGGTTTTTACCAGCACTGGGCCCGGGGGAGGTCAGCTGAAGTCTCAAAGAACCCAGAAATGTGCCTCTGCTTGCAGGCTGTCTGTTAGGCTGAATCCTTGGAAGACCTGTAGCTGTACTCCTCAGCAGGGCTTATGCTCGACAAGGTAGTAGAGCGGGATTCTTGCAGGTGGGGCTGTTGCTTCACCCCCAGGATGATGTCACATGGAGGTCAGTGCTCTGTTGGAGAAAGATGGTGTCTGTAGTATGGGAAATGACTCAGCACTGGATCCTGGTGGCTTACCCTTCAACTCTCTCCCCAGAGCTACCTACCCCAGAATTTTCTCCCATGTCTCTAGTGTATTCTGCCCTCCTTCCACTGGAACCCATGGTAAGTAGCTACAAACAAAATTTTGTGCAGTGGCCTCTTAAGAGTGTGTCTCTAGCCATCTCTCTCTGGTGGACAGAAACCGTATTGCTTTTAACACCCCAGTATTATGTGGGTACATTTACTGGTTTGGTACTCTAGGCTGGGAGGATCAGCTCGGCATTTAGACTTCACACTTCTCAGGGTGAACCCTCAGGACCCTTTAATATCCCTCCAGAACTTCAGCTGCCACCTGTGGAAGCCCAGCCAGCCTTCTCACACCTCCACAGTTTTTGCCAGTCATGATGTGGTGATGTGGTTTCTACTGTAATTCCTTGATAATAAGGATTCTCTTCAACTAGTCTTCAGTTTGTTATTCACAATGATGTTTTTATAATTTAGTTTTAATCCCAGTTTGGTCCTGGGAAGAAGTTAATGTAGCTTCTATTTACTTTGCTACCATCTTGGATCTCAGGATATGTGTTATTGTTTTTAAATTAATCATCCAAGAAACAATTGTTAATTAGGCAATGACTATTTGCCAAGAAAGTTGGCAGATGATGAAGGAATTACATAGATGTTGGAAAGGATCTTGCCTTTGGGAAGTTTATAGTCTAGATAAATAGACCAAGTTTATAACGTAAGACTCTACATGACTATAATACTATTTTGGCTTAATTTTTAGAGCAAACATGCCAAATTTTTCACATGACTAAATTCCCCTCATGTGTTATTATGTGTTTAAGTATTATCATTTCCAGTTATGTAATTTTTATTATTGTAATTACACAGCTTTGCACTGCAACATGTTTGTGGTAATTATGTGGGACAGCAGAAATGTGAATATGAGATGATTTTCCTCAACAGCCACAAAACCAGAGGTTATTATCTTTGATCAGTGTACAATCATTTAACATTGTAATTGAATATGCTAAGGACTTGAAGATGCAGTTAGAGAAAATGTTAACAATGTGAAACCAGCACTGGGGCACAGAGACAAATTTGTAACACCATTAATGGATCTTGTATTTGAACTTGTATACAACAGGGGATTTTAATTTCAAAAAGCCTACTTTATAATCATTCTTTCTTTACAGGAAGGAGAGCTGATTTCTAGAAGTATAAAATAGTGAGCCAACTAATTTCTATGTATTTTAGCCTTATACATCCCTATTCGCTAAATGTTGTTTTCCCTCATGTGCTAGATGAGGAAACTGTGGCTCAGGGAGCTTAAATAACTTGCCCACTACAATCTAGAAGTTAAGAAAGGTTTGCATGCTGGTCTCTGAAATGCCAGAGTCAGCATAATACACTGCCTCAGCTGGTGAGAATTCTGTCTCAACAAGGGCTGCAATGAATAAAGGACTTGTCTCTTCACTTAGCTATAAAACAGAGCAAACTGACAAAAATCCTATTAGGTTTTTGTTTTTGATTTTTTTTAAAAAAACAATGTGGATATCTACCAGGGAATAGTTGGGCCTTAGCCAGGTCTTCATGCTTGCTCTGCTACTGTCCAAATATGGAGGAGGCTGAAGTGACATTGTCTTTGAGAGTACCAACCAAACCTTTGTTATTACTGTAAATTCAAAAACCCAAATCTGATTCTTAGTATGAGAGAGAGTGCAAGAGAGAGGGCGAGAGATGTCTGAATAAAGGAACCATCATGGCGTGAATTCCATTTCTTAGAAAGAATCTTAAGAAGTTTTTTCTTTTGTCTGCATTGTCATCAACTCTCCACCTGCTGTGCTTGCTTTCTCTCCACTACCCCTTCTTTCAATATGCATCAAAACTTCTTTCTCTTTTGTTCACTCTAGCAGAAAAGAGCTTTGGAGCAGAAGGGATAAGAGCCTTTAGCAAGCTCAGATATCAAATAATTTTTTACCTCCCTCTAATTGAAATCACAGGATCAGGGTTTGCTTTCCTCTGGCCAGCTCCTCTCTTGTTCTCCAGGATCACAGATGGAGGTAGGGAGCAAGGGTGCTATGGACTCCCCATGGCTTGTCATTTGACAGATATACAGACCAGCCAGGAAGCGGTCTTGCTCTGAGATGAATTATTTTATCCTCAAAGGGGCTTTCTGCAAAAGAAACCATTAGTATTTTGCTATTGGGTTTCTACTCCCCATGATGTCTAAGAAAACATTCATTTAATTTTGTGACATTTTGAGTGCATTTGGAGAGCTAAGCCCATTTGGAAAGTCCTGTTCCTGTCTAGGAGATCAGAGGAGATGCAAATAGAATCCAAATGGTCAAGTCGTCAGCAGGCTGAGTGTGGCGTAGGGCACTTCTGCATCTCTCTTCAGCTGTAAAGACATATATCAGGTTATGTTCCTAATAGTTGTTGATGTTGTACCCAGCTTCTTTCCTTGTCATTGCCAGAAACTGGCTCCCTGTACACATTCTTTCCTAATTCTTGTCTGGTAGATGTAGGTGAAGATGGTGTCAATATGGACAGCAAGTGATCCAGTGTCTGGAAAACCTATATGGGAGGGTGAGCTCTGTCACATGCTGGCTTTATCACCTAGGTAAGGTCAAAACAATATTTCTTTTTAAATGTAGAGGTTATCTGCCCTGTGGGGTTGTTCTGAGAACAGTTCTGACAATTTATGGAAAATATTTATATAATACCCATACATAGTAAAATCATAGTAAACATTATATGTCACTAATATTGTCTTTAATATTTCTTCTACTTTTATACTAGTTATTCATGGTGGTTTGTCACATGTCCTTTCTTTTACTAGTCCAGTACTGCCAACCAAAAATACAATGCAAACTACATGTGTAACTTTAAGTTCTCCTATAGCTGCATTAAAAAGGAAAACAAAATGAGTAAAATTAATTATAGTCATGTATTTAAACTCCCAAAATAAAAGAATATTACCATTTCAAAATGTAATCAATATAAAAATTATTAATGAGATCTTCTATATTCTGTTTTCTACCTTAAGTTTCCAGCATCAGTGTGTCCTTACATAGACAGATCATCTAAAATCTTACAAGGCCCTATTTTATGTCCTCAACAGCCACATGGACCCACTTTGGACCCAAAGACCAGCCTATTGGAGGGCTCTGACCTAGGCTCTGTAATACAATATATAGCACAGGAACTATATACCTCTTGACATTCTGGGGGGAAAATGTGCAAAACTACTAAAGGTAATTCCTGAATGATTTTATTATTTTATTTTTTTTACTTTTTTTAATTATTGCTCAAGCACAATTGACTCCATTCCCCCCCACCACTCACCCCCACTCCAGCCATCCTCACTTTCCACTCTTGATCCTACCCAACTTTGGTTTTGTCTATGTGTCCTTTAGGTTTTAATTTAAGTTTTTGTTTTCTTTTTAAGTCAATGTTGCTGATTTTTCTATATATGTCTATTCCATTGATATTTAAGAATTAAGTACTAAATAATTAACATACAAAATAAAAAACTTTCATACTTGTGCTTATATATGTTTTCCATTTTTAATTTCATGAGACTAAGAGATGTTATGCCTGTTTACTCTAGTAAGGTATACAGTTACTGAAGAGAATATTGACAAGTCTCTTTAAGGGGGACTCTTAATGAATTTTCATTTTATGTACTATTTATTTATTTATTTATTCATTTTTATTATTGTTCAGTTACAGTTGTCCTCATTTTCCCATTGTTCTCCCCTGTCCTGTCCAACCCCCACTCCCCAAAACAATCTCCACCCCATTATTATTTTTCTTGGGTCCTTTGTACATGCTCCTTGACTTGAACCTTCCCTTTCTTTCCTCCATTATCCCCCTCCTCTCTTCCGTCTCCCTCTCTCTTCTGATCACTATCAGTTTGTTCTTTATTTCCATGTCTCTGCTTCTATTTTGATCATTTGCTCTTTTTGTGAATTAGGAATTTTCATTTGAACACAGACTGAGAAGTGCCCTTCATGTTTAGAACCAGGAGGTCAAAAAGGACTCTGGTTAGAGCAGATCTGGAGGCAGAGTTGAAACAGAAACCACATAACCATAGGCCAAGGTTAGAAAAGGGAACAAAGAATGTAGAAACATAAATTATTGTAAATAGAGTCTCATATAAGAAGAAATGTCTGGACAGCTGAGGATGGGGGCAGAGTTGGGGCTAAAGATTAAGAATTGATTAGCTATTAAGTGGTTGGACTGGCACCAATTCCTGACCCTTGTCCACCCAAACCTACACTTTGAGGAAACTTTTCTACCACTGGATCCAGGAGATAATCCCTGATACAAGTATGTGTAACAATTTGTGTTTTCCTATTGTAGTTCTTTTAGTAAATTTCATGATTTTGTAGTCACTATATATGTTTTGCCATTCACTAGACCATAAACTCCATGAAGGGAGGGGTTATGTCTGCCTTGTTTCCAAGTAAGTTTTCCTGTACCTGTCACAGTGTTTGGAACCTGTTAGGCTCCCTGTAAATATTTATTGAGTAAAAAAAATGAAAAAATATTTCAGGAAGGAGGAAGAGAGAGAAAGAGGTAGAGATAGAGAGATAGAGAGATAGAGAGAGAGAGAGAGAGAGAGAGGGAGAGAGGAAATAAATGAGAGAATGAGAGAAAATAATTATAACACGATCATTCATAAAATAGTATTAAGTGGGACCAAGAGCAAAATTAAAACGATAATTGTTAAGGAGGAGGAAAAAAAAGAGACACCTATATATTTTTTAAAATATATTTTATGGATTATGCTATTACAGTGGTCCCATTTTTTTCTTCCTTTTATTTCCCTCCATCCAGTAGCCCACTTCCAACCATCATTCGCTGACCTTAGTTCATGTTCATGGTTCATACATAAAAGTTCTTTGGTTTCTCCATTTCCTATACTATTCTTAACCTCCCTTGTCTCTTTTGTACTTATCATTTAGCTTCTTATTCACCGTGCCTTTTCATCATTCTCCCTCCTCTCCCTCCCCACTGATAACCCTCCATGTGATCTCTATTTCTGTAAATCTGTTCCTGTTCTAGTTGTTTGCTTAGGATTTTTTTTAAGTTCAGTTGTTGATAGTTGTGAGTTTGTTGTCATTTTACTGTTCATAGTTTTTTTTTTTAAATATATTTATTGGTTATGCTATTACAGTTGTCCCATTTCCCCCCCCACTCCACTCCATCCTGCCCACCCCCCTCCCTCCCACATTCCCCCCCTATAGTTCATGTCCATAGGTCATACTTATAAGTTCTTTGGCTTCTACATTTCCTACACTATTTTTACCCTCCCCCTGTCTGTTTTCCACCTATCATCTATGCTACTTATTCTCTGTACCTTTACCCCCCTCTCCTCCTCCCACTCCCTTAATGACAACCCTCATGTTCTAGTTGTTTGCCTAGTTTGCTCTCGTTTTTGTTTTATGTTCATAGTTTTTGATCTTCTATTTTTTAGATAAGTCCCTTTAACATTTCATATAATAAGGGCTTGGTGACTATGAACACCTTTAACTTGACCTTATCTGGGAAGCAATAGATCTGCCCTCCACTCTGAATGATACCTTTGCTTGATAGAGTAATCTTGTCTGTAGGTCCTTGCTTTTCATGACTTCAAATACTTCTTTCCAGCCCCTTCTTGCCTGCAAGGTTTCTTTTGAGAAATCAGCTGATAGTCTTATGGGAAATCCTTTGTAGGTAACTGTTTCCTTTTCTCTTGCCCCTTTTAAGATGCTCTCCTTATCTTTAATCTTGGGTAATGTAATTATGATGTGCCTTGGTGTGTTCCTCCTTGGGTCCAACTTCTTTGGGACTCTCTGGGCTTCTTGGACTTCCTGGAAGTCTATTTCCTTTTCCAGATCAGGGAAGTTCTCCATTATATTTTCAAATAAGTTTTAAATTTCTTTCTCTTCCTCTTTTCCTTCTGGCATCCCTATTATTTGGATTTTAGAATGTTTAAAGTTGTCCTGGAGGTTCCTAAACCTCTCCTATTTTTTTTTTTTTGAATTCTTGTTCCTTCATCCTGTTCTAGTTCATTGTTTATTTCTTCCTTCTGCTCCAAATCATAGATTTGAGGTCCAGTTTCTTTCCTTTCACTGTCGGTTTCCTGCACACATTCCTTAATTTCACTTTTTATAGCCTTCTCTTTTTCCTATATTTTGAGACCATATTCGACCATTTCTGTGAGCATCCTGATTACCAGTGTTTTTAACTTTGCATCTGATAGGTTGTCTATATCTCCATCACTTAGTTGTATTTTTTCTGGAGCCTTGATCTGTTGTTTCATTTGGGCCATATTTCTTTGTCTGAGCATGCCTGTTATGTAGTAAGGGGAAGAACCTTACATATTCATCAGGGCAGGGCATTCCAAGTTTCTATATTGTGGCGCTGTATGAGGGGGGGTGCTCTGAGAGGGACCAATGTCGCTTGCTCAACTCTCGGTCAGCTTTCAATCACTTCCTCCATTATTACCCACAAGAAAATTGGGCCCTTCTGGTGCTGATTCCCAGGTGTGTAGGCTTGTGTACATGCCAGGACTCTGTGGGTCTCTCCAGGGAACTCTCCTGGGAATCTGGGAGTTTCTCCAAACCACCTCAACCCCCATAGGTTTTTTTTCACCAGCGGTTTTGAAACTTCATTTCCTTGTTGTGGAACCCTGGGTTTTGCAGTCTGTCTCACTCCCCAGTTGTTCCTCCTGGTTTATATGCACAACAGTGTGGGACTACCTGCTCTGTCAGCCAGCACCTGGCCTGGTCCACCAGCTGCGGTCTTGCTTGATTTGGTCCTCCAGCCACCCTCTTTCCCCAAGTCCTCTCCACCCCAGCTGCCCATCTCCACCCCTCCTACTGGTCTGAATGAATGTTTCTTCTTTAATTCCTTGGTTGTTGGACTTCCATACACTTCGATTTTCTGGCTGTTCTGGTTATTTTTTGTTTTTAAATTTGTTGTTGTCCTCCTTTTGGTTGTGCAAGGAGGCATCTACCTATGCCTCCATCTTGGCTGGAAGTTGAGACACCTTTATTTTGAAGAGGATTAAAAAACTAGTATACAAATTTGTAAGTGAAAAACAAAAATTTGGATCCACCATCTCCTGATGATCTAACTGCCTTGATGAAATGCACTGGGAGCTGGTAATCTGAGGAGCTGAGAGGAATAGTGAGGGTTTGGGACAGTAACTGAAGAGAAGAGTGGAAGAGAAAAGAAGTGGAAAAGGACAAGTGAAAGGTCCAGCATTGGACCTTGGAATTTAGTGGAAGATGGACCATAACATGTGGGGGTTGTCTCAAGCCCCTTAGCATCCCAGTTGGAAGAGGAAGTGGATTAAGAAAAGATCCAGGGCAGGTTTTATATGGTTAGGTACAGTAGAGGGCCTGGAGAAGAAAAAGTCACTGAGGAGTTGGTGAGATGATTTAGGAGAATAGCCCTGGGGTGTAGATTGGGCAAGTAAGAAAGTGTGACCAAAAGGCTGTGATAATTGGAGGCATCAGGAAAAGGGGAATGTAATCAGAGAGGTGAACATTTGAGTTGTAAGTTTTCACAGGTGGAATTGTTTGCAGTGATGGCTAGGTCCCAGGAGTGACAAGGGAAATATGTGGCTGAGGCCAATGGAAGGGATGATGGGTTTCAAATGGTTGTTATTCTGACCATGGACCCTTGGAATGCCTTCAGGCTATGTGCTGGAGACGAAGATTCTGGTTTCAAGTCTTGATGACCATGGCAGTGGGGAAGGGATGATATAAGCAAGGGAGTATTGAGCTAGACGATATGATCAACCTAAAAAATTGGAGGGCTCTTATATGAGGATGTAGAGCAAGTAATATGGCAGTCACTTTGACAAACTGGGGACTGCAGATCCTAACCCTTGGGCCCAGAATGTTATTAAGATATTTGCAGTTGCCCTTTGAATCACTGTGGTGGTATTCAGGTGGAGATCTGCTGTGTTCCTTACCTCCATGCTTTCTCAGCCATTAAAAAACATCCTTCTATTTCTCCACACTTCAACTAATGAGGAAGCTGTATTGAGATTTGTGAGCCCAAGCCTCTAGATTGATAAAGGATGATAAATTCTCAAAGCCAAGATCTAAGATGTTGAAAGGAAGCATGGAAAAAAATAGGACTACCTCCTTAAAGTTACTGTCAACAACCATTAAGTAAAGAACTTTGTAGTCCAAATACCCACAATATTTCTTCAGCTAAGGAATGTCTGCACAAATAGAAATTATTTTGTTTTCATCACAGCTATAGGGAAGTTGTCACTCGTCTTAGATTTTGTGTTAATAATGCCATGCAATTCAGGAACATAAAATGTACCCATCTGACTTAGAAAACATTGAGTTTGCATTTACCCTTGTCCCTTATTTTACTTGAGTATTTTTGAGCTAGATCTTGTTCTCTGTACCACTTACTGTCTGTCAATTTTCCATCAGTGACTCAGACCACAAACCTTGTGTATAAAGCCTAGGCAGGTATGTGAAGGTCTATGGTGAAATTGATGGTTGTCCATCAATTACCTGCTTACTATTGGAAAAGTAAAGAACTTTGCAAGCTTAGCAAAATTTCAACTTACAAAAAAGTGATAAAAATCTCAAGGGAAAAACTATTTGGGATGTAGGCTAAAATATCTTCAGATTAATCAGATATTCACCAGAGGCTTGGATGGCCTGTCAGCCAGTGACTGAGAGATATGAAAGATCACCTAGTAGTTTGGAAAAGAGTCAAGGGATTTAACAGAAGCAATCTGCTTTTTCTAAAGGAGCTTGTTTTTAGGGCTGAAGGCCCATTTCTCCAGGGCTTGTATGATTCTGCTGACTATTTAAAAAATATTGGGTTGACCAAAAAGTCCATATGGTTTATTTCTGTAAAATAAAAGACATATTTTTTCATTTTCACCAATACCAATATCTTTATTGATTTGGATATTTTGAGTAGCTCATCTATCTCCCATGTGGTATAACATTGATTGTTGTCAATTAATGTCTCAATTTGATCACTGTCTCCCAACAGTGGAGCATGACACAGCAAGAAATCTCCAGCACAAAACTTCACAAACCACTTTTTACACATTAAATCAGTCACAGTACCATCTTCATACACTGCATAACCTTTTTGTGTGTATGTTCAGCTCTGCTTTTACCTTTCTTGAAATAATAAAGCATAATATGCTGAAAACATTCATTTTCTTCCATCTTCAATATTAAAATGGCTACACAAAAATTCGCCAAATATGTTTTTTTTTAATGCACAGTGATATGACAGCTTTCACAATACAATCTAACAAAATTGTTTTGAATGAAGTTAAAAACAACTAAGCACACTAGAGCCATATTTGGAAAAAAACAAACATTTTGGCTAACTCCATATAAAACAAAAGTAGTGATCCACAGGAACCTGGCACATTGTCTGGCTCTGTCATTATCTAGCAAGTCTCCGCACTCCAGTCCTAGTTTTCTCATCTGGAAAGTAGAGATTGTGGTCAATATTAATGTTTTCAAATAGTGTTCCAGTTTGAAGACCTAGGGCATGTGACAGCACACTCATGCCGCTTGTTCTCATCTCTTTGTTTTTTTGATTCCTGACCTCATGGTCCCAGATTTGATACCTATGTTTGGTGACTTATTTAAATCACCACTTTAATTTTTGAATCTTGTCTCAACACTCACCTCTCACCTATACTCATTCTCCTAACATGAAGATCCCTATCAACCTCTTGAAATTGGATCCCTCTTTATTTCTAAAGGGATCTTAGATACCTTACTACCAGAACACCTCTGAGTCCATGGAGGAGTACCCATTGGGGAAACAAACATTACACCTACCACACTCTGTCACCTTGCCACTAACAGAAGTCCATCTCTAAGACCACACAATGATACATTCCAGAGTATCTGTGGTCAAATCTCAGACCCTGGCTGTGTTTACAAGTGCCTTGGTGGAAACTATGTAATGATCAATCTTTAGGGTCTGAATACTATGACATCTTAGACTTCACAGTCTTGAGTTTCAGCCTGGGAATGTGTTTTGGAGCCTCTTTTCTTAGGATTGTCACATATGGTTGAGCACTGCATATTTGTGGGATGTGCTTTTCATATATACTACAATGTAAAATGTGTCCTCTAGAGCTACACGGAGCATAACTTGCACGGTCATATGTGGCAAACTATATATTCTTACCCACAGAATAGATCCCCTCCGACTGAGGCTGTTGAGGAAATAACTCACATTTTTTAGGAAGACAGATCATTGAATATGTGGAACTACACTCTTTTTATGGCTTAAATGGACCACCTTAAATAGGTTCAGTATATTGTTACAACATAATCTGATTAATAATACCTGAAGTTTAGCTATTGTCAGGTGATATGGGCCATGTCCTTCAAGTTTGACATTATCAATGGCCTGACATCTCAAGCTACTCAGCAGATAATTCATGACATGAGTCAGAATGCCAAAAGGAAATTCATAACCCCAAGAAATACTCTGAGGGTAAGCTTTCACTATCTTCAGACAGTGTAACAGTTCATAACAAGGATCCAGTGAAAGCAGCAACAAATGTTTCCTCACAATAGCTCTCAGCTAAGATACTTCTAGGTCAGAGAGCACAGATAGCTGGCTTTCCAGAACAGAAGTCTTTATCTCCCAGGAGAAAAAAAAAACAAAAAACTGTATCCAAGGACTGTGGCTCTGTCTCAATTCTACCCACATTCAAAGTTCTTAAAAATATTCCATGGAATCTCTGCTAGACCTACATTAGACAGTGCATCTTCCAGTTCTGATTCCCTATCAACACAGGAAGGTAGAGATATTTGTCTCTTTGTATATTCATCTATTTCAAGTCCTGGGGAACAATGGATTTTCCATAAATATTGTTGAATGAATGAATAAAATACTCAGTAGTAAGTCAGTAAAGAGCCCTCCCAAAGAATTTATATATCTCTTTATTTCCTAAAATATTACAAATTACTCTCTTGGCGACCTGACCCCTTCCATAACCAAGCCAATATCAATCTGTTCTCCACCACTGGGCATGTATCTGCATTGGTTTTTAGTTTGTTGTTGTTGTTACTATTGTCATTGTTCATTATAGTGGTTTGAATACACAGACAATGTAGCCCCTTGATTTACAACCATGATCATCCACCCACAATATTTTTTTCCTGGTTTTAAAGAATATTAGCCAAATCTGTCTACTTCTGGACTCACTGGTCCACTTCCCAATGCACATGGTATCCATCAATAGGTCCATTAATATATTCCCAACAGAGAAAGAACACTGAGAAGACCCTTAGCCACCAAAGACATAATTTACAAAAGTTCATCCTTCATCTCTGTGGTATGCTTGCTTAAGAATGGTCATCCAAAATATCTAGGACCTAATCCCTATAACTAGCAAATGTTGTCTTATATGGCAATAAGGACTTTGCAGATGTGATTAAATTAAGCCTCTTGAGATGGACAGATTATTCCAGATTATCTGGAAGGACCCAACATAATGGAAGGGAAGGTGCTCTCATAAAACAGAAGCAGAGGGAGATTAGGTCACAAAAGAGTTGAAGGCAATGTGAATACAGAAGCAGAGATCGAAGTGATTAAGTTACCAGTCAAGGAACATCAGCAGCCACCAACAGCTGAAAGAGGGAATTAAACAGATTTTCCCCAAGGCCTTACAGAAGGAACCAATCTTGCCAAAACCTGGATTTTAGCCCCATAAGACTCATTTTGAACATCTGGTCTACAGAACTGTAAGAGAGTAAATTTGTTTTGACCTAAGCCACTAAGTCTCTGGCAATTTGTTAGACCAGTAATGAGAAACTAAGATAGCCTCTTGGTAAATACGTTTGCTCCTTTCTCAGATGAAGACAGGTTTATCACAGCATTTCTTAGCACCATAATTATTCAATCAGCCATCCAGTTCTTAAAAGGCTACCAATTGCTCAAAAGAATGACAAATACCCCCTGACCCATCCAGCAGGGATGTTATTCAGAGTAAGGACCCATGTGGAAGCCTATTTCCTGCTAACACTATGACAGGCAAACTCTCAGCATCAATCAGGTTTCCCACAGGTCGTCCTACCACCAGCTTATCTATTATAATAATGTGTGTACCTGTGGCTCTAAAATGAGGGGTTCTTTGCCCAAAATCCATGGCTTTGAAGGACAGGTTCCTTCCTTTACCCAGGACGAGTCATCATCCTTATGGGAGATTGTGAATCCTGTAGTTGATCTTTTCTTTCTCTGTATGACATTGATGGATTTAAATTTTGCTGAAATTTCTCAAATGAGGCAGAGAAAATACAGGTTTGCATACTTGCAAGATGAATATATTTGAGGTATCTAATAAGTGCATGGCAAATTGCCTATAGTCAACAATTCTGTTTCACATACCTCAAATTGCTAAAAAACTAGACCTTAAATGTTACTACCACACACACACAGAAATAATTGTTATATGATGGAGGTGTTAACTAATCTTGCAGTGATAATCATATTGCAATATATAAATGTATCAAATCAACATGTTGCATTACTTAAACAATGTTATGCCACTTATGTCTCATTAAAATAAATAGAAAAATAATTTATATTAGGAAGGACTAGAGAAGATTTATGATTATTTATTTGGGTCAGACTGGTTCTCTACTGTGACTTCAGGCTTTTCTGGCATATCCAGGATGACACTTGCACTTGTTTTATCCCATACATTCACTGTGTTTGCATTATGGTTTGCACATAGCTGTGAAAAGAGGATATCATGCATTATTTCTAGGCCAGCAAGAAAAAAAATTAAAAAATATTTAATTGTGTCACTTGTCTCTTTGTAAAGTAAACCACTAGGTAGTTTGGTGAGAAACAGGTTTTGACTTTTGATAGTTTTGATACTTTGATATGCTATATAATGCTTCTTTTTCAGTTTTGCTGGAAGAACTAAAACTTTTTTATACTTAAGGTAATAGAAGCTATGAATATTTAATCTTTAATCAGGATAAATAAACAAATGATTGAGTCCCAACTCTGTGCCATGCACTGTGCTAAATGCTTTGAATATGTCCCTCATTTAGAATTCTCAACAATCTGAATGAGAAGATGGTGGTGAGGTAGGTGGGAGCTTAACCAATTGCTTTTGCATGAAAATGGGACACCTAGCTGATCTTCTGAAGAACAGAGTGAACAGCCAGTGGAATCCCAGCTTATACGAAGTTTGGAAGCCAATGATTGCAGAGGACATTGAAAAATGGATGGTAAGGAGATTGTGTAAAGGCAGTAAGGTCCCTGGGACCTGCATGGGAATGAAGGCTGCTGTGACCCCTGGACTGGTGCCTGGTGCCGGACACCAACTGCTGCAGGAGATTTGGAGGAGAGCCATATTAGCAATTGCAACTTTGCAGCTCCCTCCCCTCCCAGAGCAGGGAAGGCAGTCCCGCACCAGGAGAGACCTGGATGCTTGAAGTCACTGAGGGGAATAAAGACACAGTGGGAGATACACAGAGGTGGCATTCCCCCACTCGGACTGTGGTTGCCAGCTGGGACAATAGCAGAGAAATTGGGGGGCTGGGTGACACCTGGAGAAGGGAGAAGAGTTGGACCATGATGGAGTCTGACCCAGATAGTCTCTGAATTGTTGAAGAGTTGAGCTGCGTGAATAACAGGGTGTCTTTTTTCTTTTGTTGATTATGTTCCAGTAAAAGGTGAGATCATATGGTATTTGTCCCTCACCGCCTGGATTATTTCACTTAGCATAATGCTCTCCAGTTCCATCCATGCCATTGCAAAGGGTATAAGCTCCTTCTTTCTCTCTGCTGCGTAGAATTCCATTGTGTAATGAGACATTGAAATTAAGAACATTGTAACAATAGCCACAGGGGAGTGGGGAGGGGATAGTGGGGAGAGGGGTCTGTAGGAGCTACTATAAAGGACACAAGGACAAAATCAAGGGGGAGGGTAGACATAGGGGAGGGAGGTGGGACTGGCTGGGATGGGGTGGACGGAAGGGGAGAAAATGCAGACAATTGTAACTGAATAAAAATAAATAAATTAATTAAAAAAAACCCAGGGTGCCTGTTAAGAACAGCAGGCTTAAACAAGAGGATTTTACTCAAAAGAAGGAGCCACTCAGAGGCCAGGCCAGTGAAAAGGGAGGAGGAGGTGCATAATTTGTTCCAAATCAGGACACCTCATGGACTGATCAAAGTGGGGGAACAGGGGCTCAGAGGGATAACAGTCCCCAGAAAGACTTAATTTAATAGAGGAAATAAATGGCCCTGAAGGGACTTTGCAAGTGCTCAGAGCCCAGACAAGCAAAGAGGAAGGGTGCAAGTTGCTCCCACTCAGTGCACATCAGTGACTAATCAAATTATAGCACAATGAAGAGGATTAAAGGTGCCAGGCTGGCAAATATGGACAGTAGGTGTTGTGCAGAACTCTGAGGGCTTGGGCTGGAGAATGGACACCTGTGAATATTGGAGCCCAGACTGAGTCCCCAATGCAGAATCACAGGAAAGGAAAAATAAAAATGGGGCCATGCTCCCCTCTGCCTGCAACATCCAGGAAGATAAGCAGAAACTTCTTGGTGGGTTCAAAGTCAGCAGTAGGCCTTGTTTCTTTATTTTCTTTTTTCTTCCAAGTATAAGACAAAGAGACCTGGAGATGCAAAAGGGTCAAAGACAGAACCAGAGAGAGATCAGAAGGCTAATATCAACAACTGAGAAAAAATTCACTTCACTATCGTACATAAATTGCATTTTACCTTTTATTTTAATTTTTTGGTATTATTATTTTAATTTAATTTTAACTTTTATTGTTATTCAATTACAGTTGTATGCCTTTTCCCCCATCCTGCCAAACCACCAAAGCTGAACCCACCTCGGTCCCCCACCTCATCCCTCCCCCTTGATTTTGTCCATATGTCCTTTATAGTAGTTCCTGTAATCCCCTCTCCTCACTGTCCACTCCCAACCCCCCCTGGTTATTGTTAAATTGTTCTTAAGTTCAGTGTCTCTGGTTATATTTTGTTTGCTTTTTTCTTCTGTTGATTATGTTCCAGGTAAAGGTGAGATCATATGGTATTTGTCCCTCACCGCCTGGCTTATTTCACTTAGCATAATGCTCTCCAGTTCCATCCATGCTGTTGCAAAGGATATAAACTCCTTTCTCTCTGCTGCATAGAATTCAATGCTATGTGTAAATATACCATAGTTTTTGGATCCACTCATTAGGTGATGGGCACTTAGGTTGCTTCCAGTACTTGCCTATTGTAAATTGTGCTGCTGTAATCATTGGGGTGCATAGGTTCTTTTGAATTGGTGTTTCAGGGTTCTTATGGTATAATCCCAGCAGCAGAATTGCTGTGTCAAAGGGCAGTTCCATTTTTAGTTTACTGAGGAAATTCCATACTGTTTTCCACAGTGACCTCACCAGTCGCATTCCCACTAACAGTGCACTATGGTTCCCTTTACTCTGCATCCTCTCCAACATTTTTTTGTGGATTTGTTTATGTTGGCCACTCTGACTGGTGTGAGATGGTACCTCATTGTGGTTTTAATTTGCATCTCTCTGATGGCTAGTGATGCTGAGCATCTTTTCATATGTCTCTGGGCCCTCTGTATGTCTTCCTTGGAGAAGTGTCTGTTCAAGTCCTTCGCTTGTTTTTTAATTGGGTTGTTTGTCTTCCTGGAGTGGAGTCGTGTGAGTTCTTTATATATTTTGGAGATCAGGCCCTTGTCTGAGGTATCACTGGCAAATATGTTTTCCCATACTGTTGGTTCTCTTTGTATTTTAATGCTGTTTTCTTTAGCAATGCAGAAGCTTTTTATTTTGATGAGGTCCCATTTGTTTATTCTTTCCTTTATGTCCCTGGCTTTAGGGGATGTGTCTGTGAGAATGTTGCTGCATGGAATGTCTGAGATTTTCCTGCCAATGTTTTCCTCTAGGACTTTTATGGTATTACGGCTTATATTTAAGTCTTTTATACATCTGGAATTTCTTTTTGTGTTTGGCATAAGTTGGTGATCGAGTTTCGTTTTTTTGCACATAGCTGTCCAGATCTCTCAACACCATCTGTTGAAGAGGCTGTTTTTGCCCCATTTATGCTCCTGCATCCTTTGTCAAATATGAATTGACTGTAGAGACTTGGATTTGTTTCTGGGCTCTCTGTTCTGTTCCATTGGTCTATGTGCCTGTTTTATGCCAGTACCGGGCCGTTTTGATTACAGTGGCCTTGTAATACAGTTTGATATCAGGTATTGTGATCCCTCCTGTTTTTTTCTTATTTCTCAAAATTGCTGCAGCTATTCGGGGTCATTTATGGTTCCATATGAATTTCTGAAATGTTTGTTCTACATCTGTGAAATATGTCATGGGTACTCTAATAAGGATTGCATTCAATCTGTAAATTGCTTTGGGTAGTAAGGCCATTTTGATAATGTTAATTCTTCCAATCCATGAGCATGATACATGCTTCCATTTGTTTGTGTCTTCCTTAATTTCTTTCTTCAATGTTGTGTAGGTTTCTGAGTACAGGTCTTTTACCACCTTAGTTAGGTTTATTTCTAGGTGCTTTATTTTGCTTGTAGCTATATGAAATAGGATATTTTTCCTGATTCTGTTTCTGCAGTTTTGTTGTTGGTATGCAGGAATGCCTTTGATTTCTGTGTATTTACTCTTTATTAAGCTGTTTTGCCAAATTCATTTATTAGGTCGAGTAGTTTTTTGGTGGAGTCTATAGGATTTTCCATGTTCACTATCATGTCATCTGCAAACAGCGACAGTTTCATTTCCTCCTTTCCAATTTGGATGCCTTTTATTGCTTTTTCTTGTTTGATTGCTGTGGCTATGACTTCCAGTATTATATTGAATAGGAGTGGTGATAGAATGCATCCTTGTCTTGTTCCTGATCTTAGTGGGAAAGCTCTAAATTTTGTCCATTGAGTATGATGTTCGCTGTAGGTCTCTCGTAATGTACTTTATTATGTTGAGGAATGCTCCCTCTATTCCCACTTTGCTGTTTGTTTTTATCAGAAATGGGTGCTGTACCTTATCAAATGCTTTTTTGGCATCTATTAATATGATCATGTGATTTTAGTCTTTGGTGATGTGATGTATTATGTTTATTGATTTGTGAATATTGTACCATCCTTGCATCCTGGGATGAATCCCACTTGGTCATGGTGTATGATGTTTTTCATGCATTGCTGGATGCGGTGTGCCAATATTTTGTTGAGAATTTTAGCGTCTATGTTCATCACTGATATTGGCCTGAAGTTTTCTTTCTTCATTGTGTCTTTATCTGGTTTTGGGATTAGGATGATGCTGCCTTCATAAAAAGAGTTTGGGAGTCTTCCATGAGTTTGGATTTTTTTTCGCATAGTCTGTGAAGGATAGGGGTTAGCTCTTCCTTAAATGCTTTGTGAAATTCTTCTGTGAATCCATCTGGCCCAGGGCTTTTGTGTGTTGGGAGTTTTTTGATGACTGCTTCGATTTCATCTGCTGTTATTGGTCTGTTCAGGTTTTCTGCTTCTTCTTCATTCAGTTTTGGAACATTATATTTTTCTAGAAATGTGTCCATTTCACCTAGGTTTTCACATTTCTTGGCATACAGTTCTTCATAGTAATTTCTTACAATCCTTTGTATTTCTGTGGTATCAGTTGTAATCTCTCCTCTTTCATTTCTAATTGTGTTTATTTGGATCCTCTCTCTTTTCTTTTAGATGAGCCTACTTAAAGGCTTGTCAATTTTGTTTATCTTTTCAAAGAACCAGCTCCTGGATTCAAGATCCTTAGAATTGTGCTTTTAGTCTCTATGTCATTTAACTCTGCTGTGTTCTTGGTTATTTCCTTCCTTCTACTTGCTCTGGGCTGTCTTTGTTGTTGTTCCTTGAGTTCTTGTAGGCATAGGGTTAGGTTGTTTGTTTGAAATGTTTCTATCTTTTTAAGGTAGGCCTGTATTGCTATGAACTTCCCTCTCAGGACTGCCTTTGCTGTGTTGCATAGGTTTTGGGTTGTTATGAGTTTGTTTTCATTTGTTTCCAGAAAGTTTTTGATTTGTTCCCTAATCTCATTCTTGACCCATTCATTGTTTAATGGCATGCTCTTCAGTCTCCATGGTTTTGAGTGGTTTTGGTTTTTTCCTTTGGGGTTGGTTTTTAGTTTCAGTCCTTTGTGGTCAGAGAAAATGTTTGGTATGATTTCAATTTTCTTGAATTTGTTGAGGCTTGCTTTGTGTCCTATCATGTGGTCTATCTTTGAAAAAGTTCCATGGATACTTGAAAAGAATGTGTATTTTACTTCTTTGGGATGAAAAGCTCTATATATATCAGTTAAGTCCATTTCATGTAGGATATTGTTAAGTGACACAATATCCTTGTTGATATTTTGTTTTGCAGATCTGTCCATTTTTGACAGTGGGTTGTTAAAGTCTCCTAGTATAATTGTGTTGCTGTCAATATCTTTCTTGAAGTCCTCCAGCGTTTTCTTTATGTATTTGGGTGCATATATATTTACAATGTTTATGTCTTCTTGGTGGATTCTTTCTTAGAGTTTTATGAAGTGACCTTCTGGGTCTCTCTTTATGGCCCTTCTTTTGTAGTCTGATATGACTATTGGTACCCCCGCTTTTTTTCCCTGTCCATTTGCTTGGAAAATTTGTTTCCAGCCCTTCACTTTGAGTCTGTGTAGGTCTTTTGTCCTGAGATGGGTCTGTTGTAGGCAATATATGTGTGGGTCATGTATTCTTATCCATTCAGGTATTCTATGTCTTTTGATTGGAGCATTTAATCCATTTACGTTTAAGGTTATTATTGATAGGTAGTTATTCATGGCCATTTTTTTCATACCTGTGTTCTTCTCTCTTTCTCTATTCCTTCTTTTCCTTAAAGCAGTCCCTTTATCATCACTCGCAGAGCTGGTTTGGTGGAGGTGTATTCTTTTAGACTTCTTTTGTCTGGGAAACTCTTTATTTGGCCTTCCATCTTGATTGAGAGCCTTGCTGGGTAAAGTAGTCTTTGTTGCAGGCCTCTGGTTCTCATTACTTGGAATATTTTTTGCCATTCTCTTCTAACTTGGAGCGTTCCATTGAGAAGTCAGTTGCTAACCCTGTTGGAGCTCCCTTGTGTGTTACTTTCTGTTTCTCCCTTGCTGTCTTTAAAATCCTCTCTTTGTCTTGGAATTTTACATTTTAATTATGATGTGTTGCAGTGGGCCTCTTTGGGTTCTTCTTGCTTGGGACTCTGTGTGTTTCCTGGATTTGCGTGACTTTTTCTGTCATCAGATTAGCGAAATTTTCCATCATTACTTTTTCAAACAGGTTTTCTATCCCTTGCTCTTCTTCTTCTCCTGGTGGTATTGCTATTATATGGATATTATTACGTTTCATGTTGTCCTACATTTCCCTTAATCCCTCTTCATTCTTTCTGAGCCTCTTTTCCTTTTCTTGCTCTTTCTGGGTGTTTTTTTTTCTAATTGGCCTTCCAGCTTGCTGATGCGATCCTCTGCTTTATCAGGTCTGCTTTTGATTCCTTCTACTGTTTTCTTCAGTTCAGGAATTGTATTCTTCATTTCCTCTTGTCCCTTGTTGATATTTTCTATTCCTTTTTCATGTTGATATAGTTTGCAATGAGTTCATTGTAGTTTCCTTGTAGTTTCTGGTAGTTCTCTGTGAGCTCAGTGAGCTTCCTGATAACCATTGGTTTGAAGTCAGTACCTGATAGTTGACTTGCCTCTTTTTCAGTTAGCACTCTTTCTGAGGCTTCCTGCTTTGCTTTCATTTGGGGATTGTTTCTTTGTCTTCCCATCTTTTGCGAGACTCTTCTTGTTAGCCTCTGCTTCTTAAATTGATCTGTATGACTCCCTGGGTTCATCGTATGAACTTCTATGGTAGAATGCCAATGGGATTCACTGGTGCCATCTCCTTAATCTCCTGTGCTCACTGGTCTCTGAGCTGATGTTTATGGGTACAACAGGGTCTAACTCTGGTTTTTTCAGCACTCCAGGTTTTATTGTCTCACCTGTGGGAAAAGGAGAAATAAGAAAATAAAAGGAGAAGGGAAGTGGTGAAAAGGGAATAGAAAAGTAATGGAAGGAAGGAAGGAAGGAATAAGGAATAAAAAAGATTGGAGGAAAGAGAAGAGGAAGTAATGTTAACAAAAATTAAAAGAAAAAAATAAATAAAAGAAGGCAGGTACAAGGAACAAAAAAGGTAAAGCACGGAAGGAAGAAGGAACAAAAAAAGAATGAAGGACAGAAAGAAAGAAGGAATTTAGCGGGAAAGGAGGGAAACAAAAAAATCTTCTGCTGGCTTAAACAAGTGAGGTCAGTTCTGCTTGTCTTCCTGTCTGTGAAACAGGAGGGGGTGGTTGGAGGGATTAGTTTCACTTTTCTCCCTTCCTGAGCCACACTCTTCACTGTTGCCCACTTCCAGTACAGTTCCTCAGGGTTCTTTACTCCCCTCTAGGCCTTTAGTTCACCAGTTGTGCTGTCCTTGAGTTGCACCAATTAGGGGTAACTCACACTGCACCTTCTTGCTCTTTGGTGTCTTAGATCCTAGGGGCTCTCAGTGGTCCTTTGGCGTAGTTCAGCCCCCTACTGGGTGAAGTTTTTCGGGGGACTGCAGTCTCCCCTAGCCCTGCAGCTCCCCTCTGCTGTGCGTTCTGCCTTCCTCCTAGAGAGTGAGTAGGAAATGCAGGACTCTGTGTGCAGGGGCTAGGTGGGAGTTTTTCAGAACCGGTGCTCCAGGTGTGGTCGCCCTTGGGCAGCCAGGCCGTTGATTGGGTTGGGGGCAGATCCGAGGCTTGGGCCTGTGCGTGGGGCAGCCAGCCACTGATTGGGGCGCACACCCACCCGAGTTTTCAGGTGTGGGCACCCAGTCCACTGATCGAGTTGCGTGCCCACCCAGGCTCTTTGGGTCTGTGAGCTCAGGCAGCCTGGCATCTTATCAGGGCACGTGCCCACCAGGGGTTTCAGTTGTGGGCGCCCAGTCTGCTGATCGGGGCACGCGCCAAGGGAGCTTCAGCTGTGTGCTGGGGCTGCAGGTTCACAGTCCAGGGGCTAAGGAGGGAGGGGCGCCAGAGGCTGGGGCTGCTGTGGAGAGTTCTCTCACTAGCCACTGAGTGCCTCTTTATTCTCTTTTTCTTTTTGAGAAATTCCTCCTATTCAAGTCCCTCTGGTCCAAACAAGTACCTGGCCTCTCACACAGCCCAGCCTGGCTCTTTCCCAAGAATCCTGCAGCAGACCCTGCGCCCGGGCCAGGGGTTTCAGTCGCCCTGGTCCCCGAGGTGGTCCCAGGGACCTTATTGTCCCTAAGCACTCTTCTTACTGTCAGATCTTTTATAGTCCTCTATCTTTGGTCTCAGATCTTCATATGCTGGAATATCATTGGTTGTTCCCTCTGTTCCTCAGATCAGCTAGGTGTTTCAGTGGTGCCAAGGGGAAGTGGACTCTGCTCCCACCTATCTTGCTGCCATCTTCCTCCGATACTTTATTTTATTTTTTTATTTCTCTACTTTCCATGTAGTTTTCTGTGTTTTGTTGGTTTGATTTCATTGTTTGATTGGTTTTCTTTGTTCTCCCTTTCATATGGGATTTAATTTATCTTCCTTCACTTCACTCATATTCCTATAACACACCACTCTTGGCCTTGTATTTTTATTCAGATCATATATTTCTTTTCATATTATTGTTGTTCACATTCTGACACAGCACATTTCCCTGTGCTTGGTCCATTTTACTGTCTTCCTGAGTTTCATTACTGTTTTATTACTGTACTATCATACACTGCACCAAGATTCTACCTTTTATTCTCACTATATCTCACCATCTAATCTAGCATAAGCACTGTGCTTTCTGAAGTCAGCTCAAATGCTTTTTACCCTCGAACAAGATTCTTATCTCTTTTTCACCTTTAAAAAAAATGTGGCTAGTTGTTTAAAATATCACAGTTGCTGCTGTACGTCTCCAAAGGATCTCCTATTTCTTCTCCACTTGTTGGTACTTTAAATCCCATTCAATACTTTACCACTGTCATAATCCACACTGTCTTAACCCTGTCCCAGATCACATTCAAGATAAGGTAGGGGGTGTGAATACCAGTAAACCCACAGGAAGAGAGAATTCACCAAAAGGAGCCGCCAATGGGTAAAACCCAAGTACAACAAGAAAGCTCACTCAAATGTAAAAAAGGGCAAACCTAGATCATCCAGATAAGGAGATCGAAGAGACCAAACCACTGAATCCCATAGATATGCTACCATAGAAGTCCACCCTATGAAGACAGCTAGCAGAACAGAGTATCAGGAATCACAGAAACAAACAAAAAGACTCACCTAAAATGGGGAGACAAAGAAAGAACTTGCAATCAAAAGGATTGGAAGTCTCCCCACTAAAAGAGACAAATGAAATGGAGGCAAGCAAACTATAAGATATAGAATTCATAAAGATGGTTATAAGGATGCTCAAGAAACTCACAGACAACTACCAAGAATTGAGGGAGAACTACAGTGGTGTGCAAAAGGAAATAAAAAACTATGAACTAGAGCCATAAGAAATGAATAATATAATTTCTGAAATAAAAAGCACACTAGAAGGAATTACAAGAAGGCTGGATAAAGCAGAGGACATTAGTGAGAGGAAAGACAAAGTAGAAAGAAATACTCAGGTAGAACAATGGCATGAAAAAAGAATAAAAAAACATGAAGGTAGCTGAAGGGAATTGCAAGACAACACGAAACACAACATTTGAATCAGGAATACCAGAAGGAAAAGAAAAGGAGGAAGGTATTGAAAAAATAATGACAGAAAACGTTCTGAACGTGGAGAGGGGAGAAACCATGCAAATTCAGGAAGTACAGAGGGTCCCAATCAAGATGAATGAGAAGAGGCATACTCCAAGAAAATCATAATTAAAATTCCACATTTTAAAGACAAAGATAGAATCTTAAAGGCAGCAAGGGAGGAACAGAAAGTAAATACAAAAGAGCTCCGATAATGCTGGCACCCAATTTCTCAAAAGAAACACACCAAGCCAGGAGAAAATGGCAAGAAATATTCCAATAAATGAAAAGCAAAGGCCTGAGACCAAGAGTACTCTATCTAGTGAGACTCTCAATTAAAATGGAAGGTGAAATAAGGAGTTTCCCAGACAAAAGAAGGCTGAAAGAGTTCACCTCCACCAAATCAGTACTCAAGATATGCTAAATGGACTGCTATAAGAAGAGGAAGAAAGAGTGAGAAAAACAAGAAAACAGATACAAAAGGGGGAAATGAATAAATATCTATCAATAATAACCTCAAATATTAATGAATTAAATGCTCCAATCAAAAGGTGTAGGGTAGCTGAATGGAAGAGAAAACAAACCCGCATATCTGCTACCTACAAGAGATTCACCTCAGAAAAAAGACCTGCACTGACTGAACATGAAGGGTTGGAAAAAATATTCCAAAGAAATGGACAGGAAAAAAAAGCTGAGGTAGCAATACTTATATATCAGACAAAATAGACTTCAAAAGAAAAGCCATAAGAAGAGACACTGGAGGACACGTCATAACACTCAAAGGAAGAATCCATCAAGAAGACATAAACATTGTAAACATATATGAACCCAACATAGGAACACCCAAATACATAAGGAAAATCTTGGAAGACTTCAAGAAGGATATACACAGCAAAACACTTATACTAGGGGATTTTAACACCCCACTGTCAAAAATGGATATTCAAAAAAATATTAACAAGGATATTGAGGCATTGAACAATGCCATAGATCAGATGGATATATATATATATATATATATATATATATATATATATATATATATACTTTCATCCCAAAGAAGCAAAATACACATTCTTTTAAAATGACACTAGATGAAAAAATGAAGGCTATGCTAAGAGACACAGAGGAAGATGTACAGGGAACCAATAGTGATGCGAAGGAAACTGGGACTCAAATTAACGGTGCGGACTAGAAGGATGAAAGAAACGTCCAACCAGAAAAGAATGAAGAAACAAGAATTCAGAAAAATGAGGAGAGGCTTAGGATCCTCCAGGACATCTTGAAACGTTCCAACATCCGAATTATAGGGGTACCAGAAGGAGAAGAGGAAGAACAAAAAGTGAAAACTTATTTGAACAAATAATGAAGGAGAACATCCCTAATCTGGCAAAGGAAATAGACTTCCAGGAAGTCCAGGAAGCTCAGAGAGCCCCAAAGAAGCTGGACCCAAGGAGGAACACACCAAGGCACATAATCATTACATTACCCAAGATGAAACAGAGGAGAGAATCTTAGAAGCAGCAAGAGAAAAGGAAACAGTTATCTACAAAGGAGTTCCCATAAGACTGTCAGCTGATTTTTCCAAAGAGACCTCACAGGCAAGAAGGGGATGGCAAGAAGTATTCCAAGTCATGAAAGGCAAGGACCTACATCCAAGATTACTGTATCCAGTAAAACTATCATTTAGAATGGAAGGGAAGATAAAGTGCTTCTCAGATAAGGTCAAGTTCAAGGAGTTCATCATCACCAAGCCATTATTATATGAAGTGTTAAAGGGAGTTACCTAAGAAAAAGAAGATAAAAAATATGAACAGTAAAAATAACAGCAAACTCACAGTTATTAACAACCACACCTAAAACAAAAACAAAAGCAAACTAAGCAAACAACTAGAACAGGAACAGAACCACAGAAATGGAGATCACATGGAGGGTTGTCAATAGGGCAGTGGGAGAGGGAGAGAGGGGGGAAAGGTACAGGGAATAAGTAGCATAAATGAAAGGTGGAAAATAGACAGGGGGAGGGTAATAATAGTGTAGGAAATGTAGAAGCCACAGAATTTATATGTATGACCCATGGACACGAACTATAAGGGGGGAATGTGGGAGGGAGGGGGTGGGCAGGATGGAGTTGAGTGAAGGGGGGGAAAGGGACAACTGTAATAGCATAATCAATAAATATATTAAAAATACACATGGAATATTTTCAAAGATTGACCACATAATAGTACACAAAACAAGCCTCAAAAATTCAAGAACATTGAAATCATATTGAGCATTTTCTCAGATTACAAGGGCACAAAATGAGAAACCAAACCTCAAGAAAAAAAAAAACCTTAAAATCACTCAAATTCACGTAGATTGAATAGCATGTTATTAAACAATGAATAGGTTAGTAATGAGATCAAAAAAGAAATCAAAAAGTTTCTGGAAACAAATGAAAATGAACACACAACAGTTCAAAACTTATGGGACACAGCGAGGACAGATCTGATAGGGAAGTTCATACCAAACAGGCCTACCTAAAAATGATATTAACATTTCAAATAAATAACCTAACCCTATATCTAAAAGAACTGAACAACAACAAACAAAGCCCAGAGCGAATAGAAGGAAGGATATAATCATCCTCAGAGAAGAATCAAATATCATAGAGACTAAACAACAATCCAAAAGATCAATAAATCTAGGAACTGGTTCTTTCAAAATATAAACAAAATCAACAAGCCTTTAAGCATACTCATCAAGAAAAAGTGAGAAGAAACAAATCATAAAGGAAAGTGGAGAGATTACAACTGATACCATTGAAGTACGAAGGATTATAAGAAATTATTATGAACAGCAATATGCCAAGAAAATTGAAAACCATAGTGAAATGAACAAACATCTAGAAAAACAGTCTCCCAAAAGTGAATGAAGAAGAAGCAAAAAGCATGAACAGACCTATAACAGTTAATAAAATTGAAGCAGTAATCAAAAAATTCCTGTAATACAAAAGCCCTGGACTTCCTGGTTTTACAGGAGAATTTACAAAATATTTAAGGAAGAGCTATCCTCTATCTTTCTCAGACAATTGAAAAAGAAATCCTACAAGTGGGAAGACTCCCAAACTCTTTTATGAAGCCAGCATCATTCTAATCCCAAAATCAGATAAAGACACGACAAAGAAAGAACACTACAGGTCAATATCACTGATGAATATAGATGCTAACGTCCTCACCAAAATATTTGCAAACTGCATCCAGCAATTCATTACAAACATCATACATCATGATCAAGTGGTATTCATCCCAGTGATGCAAGGTAAAATATTTGCAAATCAATAAACACAATACATCACATAACATAAAGGAAAGACAAAAAGCATATGATCATAACAACAGAGGAGGAAAAAGCATTTGATAAATTACAACAAACATTTATGATAAAAACATTCAGCAAGAGGGGAGTAGAGGGAGCATACCCAAACATAATAAAGACCATATACAAGAGATGTACACCCAACATCATACTCAACGAGCAAAATTTAGAGCTTTCCCAGTAAGACCAGGAACAAGACAAGGATGTCTGCTATCACCACTTCTGTTTAACATAATATTGGAAGTTCTAGCCACAGCAATCAGACAAGAAAGAGAAAGTAAAGGCATCCAAATTGGGAAGGAGGAAGGAAAACTGTCACTATTTGCAGATTATATGATATTGTACATAGAAAACTCTATAGAGTCCACCAAAAAACTCCTTGACCTACTATGTGAAGTTGGCAACACAATAGGATTCATTGTCAATATTCAGAAATTGAAGGCATTTTTATACACCAAAAATGACATATCAGCTTCTGGCCAAGATGGAGACATAGGTAGACACACTGTGCCTCCTTGCACAACCAAAAGAAGGACAACAACAATTTAAAAACAAAGAACAGCCAGAACTGACAGAAAATCGAACTGTATGGAAGTCCAACAACCAAGGAGATAAAGAAGAAACATTCATCCAGACCTGTAGGAGGGGGCGGAGTTGGGCAGCCAGGGCTGAGAGGACTCACAGCAAGGCAGCGGCTGGCAGACCCAGTGAGGTGGTGGATTGTGGAATGGGGCAGGGAGTGCTGCAGCTAGCAGACCCCTTGACCCTACATTCACCCATAGATAAACCAGGAGGAATGGGTGGGGGGAGTGAAACAGACTACAGAACCTAGTGCTCCAGCACAGGGAAATAAAGCCTCAAACCTCTGATTGAAAACACCCATGGGGGTTGAGACGGCAGCAGAAGAAATACCCAGACTCACAGGAGAGTAAGTTGGAGAGACCCACAGGGGCCTAGAGTGTGCACCCACTAAGGAATCAGTGGTACAGGGGCCCAGTTTGATTGTGGGTAGCTGAGGGAGTGACTGAAATTCCGCAGAGAATGGAGCAAGTGCCATTGCTCTCTCTCGGCTCCTCCCCCACATACAGCATCACAGGGCAGCAACCAGCTTTACTCTACCCTGGTGAACACCTAAGGCTCCGCCCCATTACATAACAGGCATGCCAAGACAAAAAAAAAAAAAAAAAAAGAGGCCCAAATGAAAGAACAGATCAAAGCTGCAGAAATAATATAACGAAGCAATGAAGAGATAGTCAACCTATCAGATGAACAGTTCAAAACACTGGTAATCAGGATGCTCACAGATTGGATGAATTTGGTCGCAAATTAGATGAAAAAATGAAGGCTATGCTAAGAGAAACAAAGGAAAATGTACAAGGAACCAATAGTGATGTGAAGGAAACTGGGACTCAAATTGATGGTGTGGACCAGAAGGATGAAAGAAACGTCCAACCAGAAAAGAATGAAGAAACAAGAATTCAGAAAAATGAGGAGAGGCTTAGGATCCTCCAGGACATCTTGAAACGTTCCAACATCCGAATTATAGGGGTACCAGAAGGAGAAGAGGAAGAACAAAAAGTGACAACTCATTCGAACAAATAATGAAGGACCTTCCCTAATCTGGCAAAGGAAATAGACTTCCAGGAAGTCCAGGAAGCTCAGAGAGTCCCAAAGAAGCTGGACTCAAGGAGGAACACACCAAGGCACATCATCATTACATTACCCAAGATGAAACAGAAGGAGAGAATCTTAGAAGCAGCAAGAGAAAAGGAGACAGTTACCTACAAAGGACTTCCCATAAGAGTGTCAGCTGATTTCTCCAAAGAGACCTTACAGGCAAGAAGGGGCTGGCAAGAAGTATTCCAAGTCATGAAAGGCAAGGGCCTACATCCAAGGTTACTGTACATCCAGCAAAGCTATCATTTAGAATGGAAGGGAAGATAAAGTGCTTTTCAGATAAGGTTAAGTTAAGGAGTTCATCATCCCCAAGCCCTTGTTATATGAAATGTTAAAGGGGTTTATCTAAGAAAAAGAAGATAAAAAATATGAACAGTCAAAATGACAGCAAACTCACAGTTATTAACAACCACACCTAAAACAAAAACGAGAGTAAACTAGGCAAACAACTAGAACAGGAACAGACCCACAGAAAAGGAGATCACATGCAGGGTTATCAACAGGGGAGTGAGAGGGGTGGAGAGGGAGGGAAGGTACAGAGAATAAGTAGCATAAATGATAGGTGGAAAATACACAGGGGGAAGGTAAGAATAGTATAGGAAATGTAGAAGCCACAGAACTTATATGTATGACCCATGGACATGAAATATAGGGGGACAATATGGGAGGGTGGACGTGGGCAGGATGGAGTGGACTGAAGGGGGGGAAATAGGACAACTGTAATAGCATAATCAATAAATATATTTAAAAAAATGAAATATCAGAATCAGAAATCAGGAAAAAGTCCCATTTGCTATAGCAACAAGAAAAATAAAATACCTAAGAATAAACCTTACAAAGAAATATAAAGACCTGTACTCAGAAAACTACACAACACTGAAGAAAGAAATTAAGGAAGGCACAAATAAATGTAAGCATATACTGTGTTCATGGATTGGAAGAATTAACATCATCAAAATATCCATACTACCTAAAGCAATTTATAGATTCAATTCACCCCCTATTAAAATACCAATGATGTATTTCACAATTATAGAACAAACACTTCAAAAATTTATATGGAACAATGTATGACCCTGAATAGTCACAGCAATTTTGAGCAAAAAGGACAAAGTAGGAGGGATCGCAATACCTGACATTAAGCTATATTACAAGGCCACAGTAATCAAAACAGTGTTTTACTGGCATGAAAACAGGCACATAGAACAATGGAACAGAATAGAGAGCCCAGAAATAAACCCAACTCTATGGTCAATTAATATTTGACAGAGGGGGCAGAAATATAAAATGGAGTAAAAAGAGCCTTTTCAACAAATGGTGTTGGGAGATCTGGACAGCTACATGCAAAAAAAATGAAACCTAAGCACCAACTTACACCATACACAAAAATAAATTCAAGGTGGATGCAAGATTTAGGCATAAATTGTGACTCCATAAAGTCCTAGAGGAGAACGTAGGCTGGAAAATCTCCGTTATTCCACAGAGCAATATTTTCACAAATATGTCCCCTACAGCAAAGAATAAAGGAAAGAATGAACAAATGGGACCTCTTCAAAATAAAAAGCTTCTGCATGGCTAAAGAAGACAGCAGTAAAGTCAAAGTGGAACCATCTGTATAGGAAACTACATTTGCAAATTATACCTCAAAAAAAAGGTTTAATATCCAAAATATATAAATAACTCACACAACTCCACTCCAGGAAAACAAACAACACAATTAAAAAATGGGCAGAGGACTTGAGCAGACACTTCTCCAAGGAAGACCTACAGAGGGCCCAGATATATGAAAAGATGCTCAGTATCACTAGCCATCAGAGAGATGCAAATTAAAACCACCATGAGGTACTGTCTCACACTTGTCAGAGTGGCCAACATAAACAAATCAACAAACAACAAGTGTTGGAAAGGTTGTGGAGAAAAGGGAAATCTAGTGCACTGCTGGTGGGAATGCAGATTCGTGCTGTCACTGTGGAAAACAGTATGGAATTTTCTCAAAACACTAAAAATGGAATTGCCTTTTGATCCTCTTATTCCACTGCTTGGATCATATCCTAAGGAACCTGAAATGCCAATTCAAAATAATCTATGCACCCCAATGTTCATAGCAGCACAATTTACAATAGCCAAGTGGTGGAAGCAACCTAGCTGCCCATCAGTAAATGAGGGGATCAAAAAACCGTGGTACAGTTACACAATGGAAAGTGATCGATTAGGAAGAAAGAAGGAGCTCCTACCTTTTGTGTCATCATGGATGGAACTGGAAAGCATTATGCTAAGTGAAATAAGCTGAGTTGTGAAAGGCAAATATGCATTTTCTCATCTATAAGTGGAACTTAATCAACAAAACTAAGCAAGCAAAATATAACCAGAGACATGAAATAAAGAATGTACTGACCATCATCAGAAGGGTGAGGGGAGAGAAATAATGGGGGGGAAATAATGGAAGGTCCATCAAGGCACATGTGTAAAGGACACATGGACAAAGACAAAGGGGGTAATTTGAGGGTGGGAGGTGGGGATGAGTGGTGGGGAGAAAATGGAGAAAACAGTACTTGAACAACAATAATAAAAGGGTAATGATCAGAAATTGGGTGAGGAAAAGGAAAAAATAATTTTAAAAATAAAATAAGAAAGGGAAGGATAAAGGCAAAATGGAGTAAGACAAAGAAAGAGTAAAATATGAAATTTGCAATAAAAATAAGATAATGAACTAAAAGGAACAAAATTGAAGAAAAGAAAAAATGTTAAAATATATGTGAAAGAAAGAAAAAACAATGAAAACAAAGGAAAAGGATGAGGTGGAATTCATCTCAGAAGAATCCAGTACTTGCCTGCAAGCCTTTCCTTCTGGATCTGACTGTACAAATGTCAAATGTCATCCCCATCTTAGCTCTAGGGAACATGTTTGAGGCTACAAGCAAACCTCAGTCTGTGGCTGTCTCCTTCAGGCTTGGCTGCATCTGGATGTGTCCTCACTTCTCTGCTCTGTTGGCTTTTTATTAGCACAAGACCCAGGGGTGGGTTACCCAATGTCTGGAAGCACTGCAGTAACCACCTCCACTTGCCTCTATCCGTGATCCTGACATTAGTCTTTTTTTAAAGTATTTTTTATTGATTATGCTATTAAAGTTTTCTCAATTTTCCCCCTATATCCTCCCTCCACCCTGCCCCCACAACCCTCCAGCATCTCCCACCCTTAGTTCATGTCCATGGGTTATACATACAAGTTCTATAAGTCCTCTGTTTCCTATACCATTTTTATCTATCCCCATCTATTTTATGCCTACTAATTATGTTTCTTCTTCTCTATACCTTTTCCCCCCTATTCCTCCCTTTCCCCTCCCCACTGAAATCCCTGCATGTGGTGTCCATTTCTCTGATTCTGTCCCTGTTCTGGTTGTTTGCTTAGTTTTTGTTTTCATTGTTTTTCTTTTCTTTTCAGTTCATTTGCTGATAGTTGTGACTTTGTTATCATTTTACTGTTCATAGTTTTTACCTTTTTCTTAGATAAGTCCCTTTAACATTTCATATAATAAGGGCTTGGTGATGATAAATTCCTTTAACTTGACCTTATCTGGGAAGCACTTTATCTGCCTTTCCATTCTAAATGAAAGCTTTGCTGGATAGAGTAATCTTGGATGTAGGCTCTTGCCTTTCATGACTTCAAATACTTCTTTCCAGTCCCTTCTTGCCTGCAAAGTTTGTTTTCAGAAATCAGCTGATAGCCTTATGGGAACTCCTTTGTAGGTAACTGTCTCCTTTCCTCTTGCTTCTTTTAGGATTTGCTCTTTATCTTTAATCTTCAGTAATTTGATTATGTGCCTTGGTGTGTTCCTCTTTGGGTCCAACTTCTTTGGGACTCTCTGAGCTTCCTGGACTTCCTGGAAGTCTATTTCCTTTGCTAGATTGGGGACGTTTTCCTTCATTATTTGTTCAGAAAAGTTTTCAATTTCTTGCTGTTGTTCTCCTTCTGGCACTCCTATAATTCAGATATTCGAACATTTCAATTTGTCCCAAAGGTTTGTAAGACTCTTTTCACTTTTTTGAATTCTTGTTTCTTCATTTGGTTCTTGTTGGATGTTTATTTTTTCCTCTTGTTCCAAATCATTGCTTTGAGTCCTGGTTTCCTTCCTGTCACTGTTGGTCCCCTCAAAATTTTGCTTTCTTTCACTTTGGGTATCCTTCTTTTTTTTTTTTTTTTTTTTTTTTTCCATTTTTCACCCAGCTCTATCAGCTCTGCGAGCATTTTGATTACCAGGGCTTTAAATTCTCCATCAGAAAGGTTGGTTATTTCCGCCTCACTTAGGTCTCTTTCTGAGGTTTGGCTCTGTTCTTTCATTTGTGCCATATTTCTTTGTCTTGGGCAACTGGTAAGTTGTAAGATATAGGGCCTTAGGTATTCACCCAGGCAGGGCAACCCTCTTTGTTGCGCTGCAACACTGCCTGTGGGGGAGGGGTCAGAGAGGGAACAGTGCAGCTCCCTTTCTCATCTGTAGCACACTTTCCAAAGGACTCTCATGTGAGACTGGGAGTTTCTCCCACTGTGGCAACAGTCATGATCCACAGTCAGCTCTGAGTCTCAGTTTTGCCTTTAGCCAGCCCCGCCCTCATGGTCTGCCCCCTGTCCATGGTTTTTCTGCATCGACCCCTGTGGTCTGCTGCCTTACTGGTCTGGTTGCTCTGGTTGATTTTTTTCTTTAATCTGACATTAGTCTTAACCTTGCCACTGACCCATCTATTTCTGAGAGGGCTTCTAGTGGGATTGGATGGATAGGGCCTGTGGTTCTCCCCTTGGAGACCCTTTTCAGACTTCAGAGAAGATTGTGGGTGTGTTACCCCACCCCTGCATCACAAGTCTTTGTCTGTCCCAGATTATTTTCAATAATGTGTAGTTTTTGCTGAGTTAGCTGTCTGTTTCAAGAGAAGGGCCCATCTGTTTGAGAGGGTCATCTCTTTCTTGCCTGGCACTGATATCAGCTCTGTATAATATCCAAGGTTGGGCAGGACCTGAATTCCCCTAGCTGTGCCAATGTCTGCACTCTCTAGTCAGCTGGTTTCGGTGGAATAGGGCCTGAGGGACCAGTGTGCTGGGGCTGAGAACAGTTCAGAAAGGCGCCTCTTGGCATCTCCCTTTCATTCCTCTGTGAATGGCACCCAGCAGTGGGGTCCTGAGCATGGCTAGACTGTTCTGCAGGAGGGAGATGGGCACATATTTCCCTTCAGAGATGTTTTTGTTGTGCAGGCAGGGAGGCCCTTCCTGGCTGTAGAGAATCTCTGGTACTCAACTTTTTCCTGTTTAACTCCCAGACCACTGCCTTTGCAGGACATGCATTCCAGAACTCTGTGTTCTGCAAAGCCCCCAGCCTGCTAGTCAAGGGGGGTGGAGCCCAGTAAACCCCTTGTGGCACAACTCTCTGAACTCCCTGGCCAGCTGGATTCAGTGGAAACAAACTGTTTTTATCTGGTCTTTCTGTTGGATGAGCATGTGGGGTCTTTGCACAGCCACTTTTCAGCTCCTTAAAAAATAAACTCTATGTGGTCCCTATACTGCACTGCTGAGTCACTCTCTAGTTCTCTGTGAATACCCTCTCCCCTAAAACCAAGTGTCTCTCAGGGTCACAGCTGGCTTCAGTCTGCCAATTCCTTTGACAGACTCAGATGTGATAACCTGATCATTTTAGGAGACCTAGTCTCTATTTGGAATTCTCCAGGTTGTCTCTACTATTATGGATGTACAGCTCACTACATGTGTGTAGTGATGTGGACTCCAGCCTGTGGGATCCACGTGTTGTAGCTGCAATGGACAAATTCACATGGACTACAGTAATCCTGTGGAGAAAAAGGGATGGCATGGCCACTCTCTGAGTGAGAGAGGGCAAGAGGGCCCCTGCCTGAACAGGCTTTTATTGCTTTTCTGGGTACATTACGTGGAGAATGGTCCTCATTTACTATGCACAGGTTCACTGTAGGTGATTACCTTTTACAGATAACAAAGGAAAGAATGTTGCTAACTACTTCAAAGAGAAGGATGTTACAGATCAAGGGGAAATGTGGTTTAACTGGCTACACTTTACACTTGGGAGGTTTAGCACAGACTTTAGGAAGTTAAAGATACTCAGTAAACATTTTCTGTCTCAATTCAGGGGAGGGAGTCTTAGCAAAAGCAAGTCTCACAGCAGCCTAAGTACAATGCAGGCCTACTTTCTCATGGGAGAACCTATCTGTGGGCGTGGGTCCTGTGTGCTGGACCGTGCTCCCCACTGGCCTTTCCTGGTGGGGGCTGGCCTACATTTCCCATGCTTGGAATGGTTCCCTATAGTGTAGCCTTGGTCCCCTGGACTCTGTTTATCCTCCCAAGTCTCTCCCGGTTAGGGTTGGGGATTCCCGTGTAGGACTAGGGCATCCTGCTTCAAGATGATTCCCCTTCAACTCATAACACCTCCTTACTGGACAGTATGCAGTGTCTTCTGTACTCCTTGGCTTCAAAACCTCTTATTAACTAGGATTCCGTTGATTGTTTGAGTTAACTATCAGAAGATTAGCCAAAAATCCAAATGGGGGCAAGAGCAAGTGGACTCTGCCTCCACCTACTCAGCTTCAACCTCCAATTTTTTTATCTGTTGAATTTTATATTTTGCTTAACAATGAACATAACCCATCCAAGTCAGGCACAGGTGGTTAGAGCCTCAAATTTCTTTTTAATTGGCTGTGTACTTAAAAATACCCCATAATTTCTTTTAACTGAAACTATAAGCACATTACAGTATTTGACAGTTTCTTTTGTATATATCACAAAGGATTTTCGTGATATAAACAAAGCCATGTTACAGATGTAACCATTTCAGAAGTTTGAACTTTACAGGAGCAGAAGTTTAATGCTTTTACCTGGTAGAAATTTAATCAGCATTAATGTATTTATATATGTTAGTAATGTGGCTACATAGAAATTAAGCATATGTAATAACTAGGTCAATTCAATTCAGTTCAATTAATATGTATTGGGACTTCATTATGTAGAGACACTTTGCTAAGTGCTTGGGGTACAAAGGTAAATGTGTCCAGCAGAGATAATTTAAGCCCTCTTGGAGATTACTGTTGAATAAATTGGATAATTTATTCCAGCTCTTGAGCTTTTTGTTTTGGATCTTTGTTTTTTAATATCAATAAATAATACACATGTGGAGAAGGTTATTGGTATAATGTGCAGATGACTATAAAGCATTGCACATATTTGTACACACACATATATTCACTCTCATTCAATAATATTTTCCCAATATTTGCTAAAGTGCTAAGCATTGGACCTCATTTCAAATAGTAGAATCAATTGCTTTTGTGCAAAAGGCAAAAGTGCTCATGTAAATACATTGCACATTACTATATTCACTTAGTTCAACTGGTGATTTGTATTGAAAGCTCAGGTCAAGGACCTGTGGACCTATATTTCTCTCTATATATTTTTCTAGCTGTACCTACTATATATGTGGATGAGCTTTTTGTCAGTTCAGATTTAGAGGCTGTACATAATTCCATTTGTATTACCTTAAGTAATGAGATTCTCTTTAGGGATATAGATGATACTGAGGGAGACGTAATCTAAGCAGGGATGTATTTGAGCCAGGACATGCACTGGATAGTCCTTGTAGCTGTCAGGTGGCTGAAGGGACCAGGTTATCTTTCCTCATTCTTGTTGCTTTTGTGGATGAGTCACCAGTTTCACTGTTGAGGACCTACTGGGTTAAAACCTGGGTTGTAAGCCCATTGCTAACATTAGATGCATCAGTAGATATAAAATCCTTAAAACAGAACCTGACATTTTGTAAAAACTACTATTGTTATTTATTACTGTTGTTGCTGTCTCCAAGTTTTTCTCTACTAACATTCTGAGTTTATTCATAAGTTGAATTTATTTGCTGTCTCCAAGGTTTTCTTTCTTCCCATCACTTTATTCTCATTCAGACTATCAGCGGATGGCTCAATCTCATTTTTAAACTCCTCAAAGAGGCATTCCAACTGGCACAGTTTTGTTTTGTTTTTTAACCAGGGCCCCTCCTGCTTTTCTGGTTACCTTGATGATAGGCATTTGAGATTACCCATCCAATTAGGATGGCTGGAGCTTCTCAGTACCCAGCTCATGGGACAACCTAGGGCTCCATCCTTGGTATAAACTGTGACTTTGTTGGTTCCTCAGAAAGGTGTGCCTGGTCCTTTGTGAGACTAACTTGTTTGGCACAGGTTTACTTTCCCTTGTATACAGTAATTATCTAAAAAATCTGGTTAGTGGAGTTTATTAACCTTCAAATATGAAATCAGTGGTACCAATTTGGGGTCATTGTACTATCTACCAAAGAAGTTTTATAAGAATATCTGTTTGGGCCCTGGAGTCTTTCTGCACAGATAGAAAGTATTCTAAATCAGTATATCAGTAAAGTCAAAATAATTCTCCATATATTTTGGATTTATCAAGATAATTTTCTAACATAAATCCCCCTAAAATTTATCTAACATTTGTTTTTCAATATTTACCTCTGTTGTAAATATCCTAACAGCCAATAAAAATTGGAAAGAAGTATGGGCATTTGTGTCAAAAGACCCAAGGTTGAATACTGGTACAGCAATTCATAGGTGGTTGACTTTCTGAAAGTAATTTTTTAAAAAAGAGAGCATCCAAGTAAAAAACCAGATATTTAGTTAATTATTCTTTATTCTTTATTAAATACTTCATGTTTTTCATTTTTGTTATATCTCAGAATATAATATAATGGGGCCTAAACACATGTCAACTGAATGAAATATAACATAAAGTTTTGCTGTTGACTTACTACAAGCTATATTTTTGTTTTCAGTAGGCAGAATGACTACCTGGGTACCAAAAGGTCTCTATGGGCAAACTGAGGATTTGCAAAACACATGGAATAAAAGAATTCCTGATCTGAATGAATTGTCTTAATGACCAGTATTTTAGTTTGCATAAGGTATATATTGTTATTT